>NC_056486.1:14465793-15122859 GCF_008729295.1 Plectropomus leopardus
AGGTCAATAATATCAGTGGACGATTTTAGCAAATATTAACCGTTGTCTCCTAACGGTAGAAATAAAAGCTAATGTGTGAAGCAAAACATGTAGATTAATTTCTAGGAAGTGTGCCTTCTGTGTAACACAGACATGACAGATGTCGCTGTCCTCTCACCTGGCCAGGTTGACACGAGCTTTCTGTCCCCCGCTGAGGGTGGCTCCTCTGTCCCCGATCAGAGTCAGGTCTCCGTGTGGGAGGAGCTCCAGGTCCTGCACCCGAAATCAGTGGAGGGTATGGAGTTAAATCACACAACGCAGAGACAGACAGAGACATAAATAAATCCCCGTAAGCACAAACGCAGTCGGGTTAGCGCCGAGTCCTGTCTTGTGTCTCACCCGCTTCAGAGCGCAGGCTATGAGGACTCTCTCATACTTCTGGGGGTTCAGCTCTCTCCCAAACAGGATGTTACTGCGAACGGTTCCGGGGAACACCCAGGGCTGCTGGGCGGCGTACGTCAGCTGACCTTTGACCTTCAGCGTCCCCGTGTCGTGACGCAGTTCTCCCAGGATGGCGCTCAGCAGAGATGACTGTTGGGAACATGGATTTTATGGACATGTGAGCTGGCCAGAAAGTGACACGCAATGAATGAAGTCAACACGTTTTCCCTTTGTTGGTGCTCAGATTGCTCTACGCAAACGCACTGACCTTTCCAGCCCCCACCGGACCGATCACAGTCAGAAGCTGCTGCGACTTCACTTTGACGGAGATGCTCTGCAGCGACGGAGCGTCCCAACTCTGACAGGAAACCAAAACAGTACTTCTTCACAGGAACAAAACCTCGTGGCAATGTTTCTATTTCATAACAGATCTGGCGTTTGATCACCTCGTGTAAAAACTGAAATGTTTGAGACTTACAAAACATGCAATATACAGTCTAAAAACAAATCTACAAATCTGAACCGCCAGGTCTCACGCAACGGGTTGACAAAATCAAGGAGATCGTCATAATGGAAGTTGGCTACTCTAGACCTTTGCATTGAGGTCTAGAGAAAAGAAAATGAAGAAAATGGGAAAAACTGATTATTAATATAAGCAAAGAAATGGACGCTATCTCTGTGAATACCTAGGGACAATGATGGACATTAGACAGGTTGAACCAAGACTATTTAAATGGTGTGTTCTTGTTTTATTGTGTCTAAAATGTGAAAATTCCTTCAAATAAAAACCAAAAAAAAAAAACCCCACAAGTCCTGTAAAATGATAAAAAGGCTCTGTAAAACATCACTCTGAGGACAGAACATTCACCTTATTCCAGTAGCAGGTCAGTTTCTCCATCTCAACGGCGTTTCCCTTCTTTTCCTCCACAGGCAGCCTGGAGTTTTGTCTCTCAATCTCTTCCAGCAGGAGAAAATCCTGAGGGAGTTAATCGACACCAAGCCTTTACAGAGTGATCCCTATAACCGCAGCAAGTGTGGCATTTGCATCTTTTTTAATTATCTACAGTGCGAGAAACTCTTCAAAAGGCCAGGCACGTTAGCATTCTGACATTCACGTTGTCAAATGTGCTCTGGAAATCGTTACAGAAGTAGGTTATGTAATGTTTAACTGAACACTCACACGGCTCAGGTCTGCACCGATGGAGAGACATCATTTACAATGTCGATCAAACTATTATCTTTGGTGACTCATTTAACGATGCTCCTGTTTCCATGTGATGTTCGGTGCGGGCCTGTAAAAGGGGGTCGTGTCCCTCCGTAAACACATGCGTGTGATGTATGGCTGATGATCCAGGCATGCAGCGCTGTAGTTGTGTGCAAAGTCTATATAAAAAGACCTCTACGGTGCGGTAAAAAAAAATTGCCGCTGCTAGAAATGCAACAAAAGCCCGTGTGGGTGACTGTGTGCTCTAAAATTGCAAAACAAATAATTGTTTCCAGATAAACGTTTGATTCTCGGCTAATACCGTAACTTAATACGGAAATACAAAACTGTTTCTGTAACTCACGACAGAAAAAAAACTTACCTCGATCCTGCCAACGCTGACCAACGTCTCTGACAACTTCTCGACTGCCAGCGGGAAGAACAGCGTGACCGTGAGTTTGATAGTACCGTAGAGGGAAACGGTGACAAACACGGTGCTGGCAGTGATGGTGTTTCCCAGGAGAACGTAGACTGTGAAGGTAACAAAGACGATGATCTTGCTGCTGGCAAAGAAGGAGGCCATGTTGAGTCCTCGTAGGTAGGAGCTCTTCAGTATCTGACTGATTTCTTTCCTGGGAATAGAGGAAGACAACATGTGGACAAGAGTGAGCTCGGTGACTTCAAGTTCAAGGAGGCTCTCGTTCTGCGGTTAGTGCACCGTCAGTTATCCTTCGTGCGTGCTTTAGTCGTTTACATCAACGTTTTGAACTTTCGTCCACGTGCAAATGCATGTTCAGGCCACTAAAAACAAGATTTCTTTTTAAAAAACACCTCAAGTGCAGATTTTCTTCAAAAATCCTGTGATATTATACCTGGGTTCACGCTCATTAAAAATTCCTAAACTTTTCGTGACTTCAAGGACCCAGAATATTTTTATTCCTTTCCTTGCCTGACTTTCCAGGTGTTTTTTTTAAAAACATATCAAACTCTGTCCTACATAAATATTGCATAATTGGATAAATACAGACAATGGCACTGTTTGTATGATTACATTGAAACAAAAATAAACTTTTCAAAATCACTCAAGTGCAAATTTTCTAGGTAAAACGGTCAAAGTACTGTAAATACAGCATCTGTTCAGACTGATGTTGATACTTTTTATTGTCTGCCTGTCCAAATTGGCAGTGTGCCATTAGATAATATACTGACTATGTATAAATACCTCAGACAACTCCACTTGTAAAACTCAGCTCTTTCAGACGTGTTACAGTCAAAGCTCCACCCCACGACTGTCATCGCTGCTCAGCCTGATTAACCCCGAGAGTAACTGTGAAGTTTTCTCTCTTCGTGAAAGCTGTGGCGACAGAAAGTATCAAAACAAGCCGTAGAAACCGAAACCTCCAGCTTAAGGCTCTTCTCCCCCGTCCGACCGTTTATTTAACAGCTGAATGTTAAATATCAAGAGTTTGTCAAACGTATTAGAGTAGAGGAGACAACTGGAATGTGTTGGCTATAAAAGATGATCTATTAACTACAGGGTAAACATCGTGAGGGGTTATCATTGACAAAAAAAGACAAATGCTGGGGAAGCTGTGCAAACATGGAGAAGACCTCTTCTGCTCTCCCTAATGAAAAAAACCACTTCGATCTGTCCGAGGCTAAAGCTGTCGCAGCTCCGTCGGTGCAGGACTGCCTGTGCCTGACATTAAAAAACAGCAGCTTTACTTACTCACAAAACTAACGCTCAGAGTAAATGCGAAAAACTACAAACAATTAACAATTCGTGTTAACACATAATTAAAAAGTGTGAGATAACTATTTCTTAGTGTTTGAGATTTTTTGGCGCAATGTATATTAAAAAAAAAAAGGAGAATTTTGATTTTGACGTCAGTTTTCCAGACAGCCTAACCGGAGAGATTTACATTTTGCATATTTTAAGGTTTTGAGTGTAAAATACACCTAAAGTCACTATAATGTATAAACATATAACAAACTTATGATGAAGTAAGCTCAAATGAGGCTCGTGGAGATAAGTTCGGCTTCTCGTCAAAATGAGGACTACATTTTCTACGTCGGTCACCGACTACGACCACTTCGACTAATGTCCGTATCCCTTTTGATCATCCAATTTTGGGAGCATATTAAAAGTACAGACTAACTAAACTAGACTACCTTGCTATATGTTTAAAATCAATAAAAATGTGTTTGCCAAAAACAACGGGAGCCCTAGCGTGCCCAGCTGATCCGAGCAAAACCGCTAACAAAGTTTGCCCGCTCTTTTTATCGGACGTCGTTTTTGTACATACCTTCTGATCTCGGTAACCAGAGCTGAGAAGGGTTTCTCCCAGGCGTACATCTTGATGATCCTGATGCCAGACACCACTTCGTTCATGATGCGGATTCTGTTGTCGGTAAGAACCGCCGTTTTGCTCCTGTAAAACATTTTAAAATAAGGTGATTAAAAAAACCCCGGGCGTAATTAGACTAATCGATGATCGGAGACGACTTTTACGTCTTCGCCCGCTGCCTACCTGAAGATGCCAAAGAGCTTTCCAAACCAGGTCTGCACGGGCATCATCAGGGCGATGACGGCGACACCGGCCAGACACGAGGGTCCGATTTCATACCAAAGAAAGACAATGATCACCATTCCTTGAAGAGGTCCCACCCACAGGTAGTGCAGATTGAGTGTAATCTACAGAAACAATTAGGAATCATGAGCACCACTCTAAAAGTCCTGTATTTCATTTTTCACAATTCTTAATAAAAAACTGTGTCATGTTTTGTGGTGCAGAAAAACATTTAACTGAATAAACGTTAAATCAGCTGCTCTAAAAACACCAGAAACAATGTCAGAAACCTGTAACATAGGTGTGAGAGGATAGGGTTAATGTAAAAAAAAACCCAACAAGTACAATAACTGTCAAACTTCAGATTTACGCCTAATTGCCTTTTGATCACGTAGCAGTCAAAATCTCTCAAATTCACTTTCCGTTTCCAGTTTTCAGACTATTTGTGTTGGTGTGTAACTGCGAGCTTGTTTTGCTGACCTCGTCGAAACGATTGACGTCATTCGAAAGGAGGTTCACAATTTGTCCGGTGGTCGTTTGTCCCATGGATCCACTGCTGAGACCAAGAGCCTGACCGGAGACATTTCACATGGTGACCGTCACAGAAAAAATTCACCAGAGTGATGACAGAAACACTGACATCCACGCGGCAAATCTGCTGAATCCTCACTGACCTTCCTGTATATCATGTGGCACATGGCCACTCTCATCTTCATGCCTATCCTTTGAACGTTATAGTAGTAGAAATGCTGGAGGATGGTCAGCCCGAACGAGGAGAGCGACATTGCAGCGGCGTAACCGTACACCACGTACAGACTCCTCTGGTCGCTCGGGTCGTAATTCTCAAAGTACAGGATTATGTTCCCCAGAAGAAGTGGCTGGATGACTTTAATTGCCTCCTGTATGACAAAGAGGGTCAACGATAAATTACACAGCAATCACGCAAAACACAAACAACCACAGCTTACCAAGAGTCCAAATTGTTTTCTATCAAAAAGTAGAAAAAAATACACCAGTCTCTTCTAGTTTGTCCAGTAACAAAAACCAATTTCTCACTGTTCATCGCTTATTTGCACAATCCCTTTATACATACATGGCTGATGTACTGATATGAGACATCTACGTCTACAATATTGTCTGCACTGGTTCCTTTTAGCTACTTTGCTTCGCACTTATGGAAACATTTTTCTTTTTTCAAATGAAATCAAACACCTCTTTACCACACATAAAAAACACACAAAGCAGTGCTAGTTCAGATTTAAAAAAAAAAAAAACCAAATGGTTAGCACTGGCACATTAACAGAAATGCTGATTAATGCGTGTTGTCCTTATAAAACATGTCGTTACATTAAGTGCGGTTGTATGAGGTACGTCGTGTACATAGTTGATATTTTGCCTGTAGATGGAGTTTGTCACTCCAGCCGGTCTGGAGAAGCGGTAGGAGTGACGACGCAGAAGTTAAGCAACGTACAGTAATGTGTAATGTGTGAGGTCAGCAGCAAAATGTGTTTTAGCCACCTAAAATTAAAAAAAAAAAAAAAAAAAAAAAAACAAATGTACATGCAATCCCACTTAAGAATCTGAAGGATCCCTTTAAGCACTAAAGGTTCTCTGAAGGTCCAAACAATTTTCGTCACAAGATATTTTAGGAATAATGGGTCTGGGTGTGTCAGCATTCTTCTTATAACTGGCAAAAATAGAAAAACTTTAAACAGCCAGAACATACCAGCGAAAATGTAAACAAGCCAGCCAAAGCGTAGGACCTCCCGTAGCACTTAGTAAGAACTCTGGTGAGTCTGGGCTTCCGAATTTCCTTTGTAGCCTTTCTAACTTCATGGTCCCAAAATCTGCAACAAAGAAAATGCAGCGGCATGTCATTATGCACGGGGGGAAAAAACGCAACTAATTTAGTAATAATGTTCGGTAAAATCAAAATTGTTAAAAAACAAGAGTTAAGAAATTTCCCTTTAAAGTACTTATTGCTGCCTTTTTTAACAAAACTGTGTCAGCGTCCATATTTGCAGAATCCTTCCAATACAAAGTAAACATTAAAGATAATACTTTTTATTTTTATTTACTTTTAAAAACGTAACCACTTATTACTTGTCAGTTACCCTTGGCGGAAATTACGCCGATGTCAAATGGAGTGCTTAGTAACAGTTTGTAATGAGTTATGGTATTTTGTCTGCTCGGGAGTTAGAGTTAGTGGCATTACCATTACATTAGAGCTGCAGGTGATCACTGACCAGCTGATGCAGATCACCGAAATAACATCATTAAAAACCAAACGGTCAACAAATAGTCGTGAGAAAAATGTTAAATTTAACTTACGAGATCAATTTATCTTACGGGTGCTTTTCCAAAAATGCACGCACGTTCAGTAATATCCATTTATATTCTCCTCCCCAACAACATCGATACCCATGAGCAGACAGATTCTAAGGCCGGCAGAATTACAGTGTCTGGCTGCAGGAGACGTCTGATCCCTGTCTCTCAGGCTGCTGCTCAGAAATTTCAGAATTTCCTTTTTCTTTTGCCAAAATTACAAAACCCACAGGGACATTTCAAAAGAGCTTTAAAAAAAATGTGATCCGTGTTTTCAAATTACTCCATCGCTTTGAAGCAAATACGGGACGGTTGACGAAAACCCCGCCAACTAAGAATTTGAAAGACAGAAACAAGTGAAAAGGTAGTAGTCAAACAATGTCTTCACAGTACTGTAGTACCTGTGTAGTTCCTCTCCCAGTATTTCCGACTGATCCTCTGGAAGAATGCTGTACATGTCAGTTTCCTCCAGCCTGCGCCTGTGGCCGAGTTTCAGCAAAGGGGCTAACCAGCTGAAACACACAGTTATTGATGCAGTTAGAGAACAATATGTCACCAAAACAGATCTTATTTTGCTTTTTTACCTCGAATGTGACAAACGCCGCTAATGTTTGTGCAGCAGATGTGACGTTTGTCCTTTGACAGCAGGTTACTTGTGAAATGCTTTGTGGTGCATGGATTACATTAGCTTCACAAAGAAGCACTGCACACGAGCGTCTTCGACTAATGAAATATCTACACAGAACTGCTTTGTACCAGGATATCAGACAGCTTCCATTGCTGCTGTATCGGCAGCAGCAGATAGTTCTCGCCTACGTGAAGCTCTTCTTGCCTGTATGTGGCAGAGACTGGACGGGAACTTTATGACCACTTGTGGTGCTATGGAGCAATGTTTTAATGAGCAGGTCCCTGTTTTGTTTTTGTCCTGCGCAACAAGATGTATGCAACTGAACCATTCAGCAGTGTAGGAGAGGGAAACATAAGAAAATAAATTCTGGCAAGCGAGCGTTGACTTAAAGCGAGCCCCCGGGAACAGCACAGGGGTTTGAAGCACATTTGACATAGTGGCCAAACCACAGAAGTACAACCGTCACGTGACGCCGGTGAGACAAAACGGCTACACACCTGTAAATCACAGCTTTTTTTCCCTTTAACAACATAAGCGCAGACTGTAAAAGTAATGGACGCAGCTACCGTCATGTCACCCATTCAACCTCAGTGAAATGACTCGTTTCACTACCGAGATTTGACGCATTTGATCGAATACCGTTTGCAAAGTCGACAGCAGCACGATTAAATCATTTAATTCCCATTCAAGTCAGCAGGAGACCACACCAGCCCCCCTGTGGACCAGTTTGACATGCCTGCATTAGACATTTGACCTGTGAAAGTCTCTAGTGCGTCTGCTCTTTGGACCCAACGATGTGGAACAAAGCGGAAGATTCATTTGATGTCACACGCTAAACTGAACTTTTTTGGCTTCATGTGCCACGGAGCAACTGTTGAGGAAACTCTCCCCTGACCTCTGCCCCACCCTAACAAAAGGACAGAGGTCAAAGGGCACGCATGCTGAGCCAAACATCCTGCCTGAATGCGGCTAATAATGGGTTAAAGACTCGTGAGACAAAGAGAGGGGGAGATCGGGTGTGCAGACTAAAGTACACCCAGGTCTTCGCAGTCACTGGAGTCATAATCCAAATTCATTTAATTCAGTTTAGTGTGATTTAAGTCCATACAAACTGAATATAAGATTCCTCAGCTCCGTTGAATATATGTTTTATTTATGTTCTTAATCCCTCAAAACATTAGCAAATTGGTTTTATGTCTTTCAAAGTCACGACAGGAAGAAGGCAATAAGCAACTTTGGAAAAAAAATGGCCAAAAAAGTTGCAAGTTATCCACAAAAAGTTACAAGAAAATGACCTGAAAAAACAGAATAGAATAAAGTGAAAACACAAAAATAACCTTCAAAAAGTAATTAAAAGAGTAGTAAAAAAAAAAGAGGTGGGTTTTTTTTTGTAGAATAACTAAATATATGAGGATCAGATTAGTTTCTGATTATATCATATAATCGCCAGCAACTTTCCGGAAGATTTTCTCATCACATTATACCTTTTTTTCCCCCCAATTTGCGGGACATTTCCTTCCATGTTGTTCACTGCCTTCTCCCCCCAAAAATTTCAAAATAAATCAAACCAATTTTCTCGCTTTTTAAAGGCGTCTGAGCGCAGCACAAGAAAACTGATGACGATCCTTGTGTTAAAGGGAGCTGACCGTCGCTATTTTGATCTACTGATGCATCTGTTTTATCCTTTGTTGAGCATCCTTATGTCATTTTCAGTGTCTGGTTGTTTTTTTGGGGTGAGAGAAGATGTTGTACTTTGGGCTGCAAATGCTCTGAATTATTGACTATCTGCACTGGTGTGAAAGAACACAGAAAGAATGCAGCTTAAAGATCATGAGATCAGATAGCTGACTTCTCTAGGGTCAACAAAGTTCAATGCATGTACACATCTCCGACTGCAACAATCATTCTTTTATCTTATCTTGTGTACGCCGGGTAGAACGGTATTTACGCACTGAATGTAGACGCAAAATGATCAACCAGAAAAAAAAAAGGCCAATCTTAAAAGCTCTAGTTCTCTGATTCAACTTCATACTTCCAGTGCGTCTCGTTTTTCCCATGATTTTAGGCTGAACGATTAAAACACTTTTGCCCACTAATGGCTAAACCGATTCTTTGAATATGATTCCAGAAGTGCTAATACTTTGTTGCAATACTTGAGTATTTCTGAGTATATGCAGTTGAGTTTTTATATTTCTGTCACTTTAACTCACCTACATTTGCTAAATTAACTGTAAGCCTTTCCTCCACTAAGCATTTTTGTTACTTGTTACTAAACAAGACAGAAGGGGACATGACAGAATGGGAGGAAATGAAAAACTGTTTTATTTGTGAAACAGACCTTGTTTTTTTGTGTTATAAACAATTTTGAATTTGGTGTACATGTCACAAAGAAATACACTACATAATCCTCACAACTCTGATCGCTTGCTTCTTTATTAACAGCATTTACTTGTACTTTTTCTTTCAATACCTAAGTACATTTAACATTATAAAACCACTTTTGACAATTAGTACAGTAAATATCGGATACTTTAAGACTTTTACTCAAGTAATATTCCAATAGGTGACTTAAACTGGTAAGATATCTGTACAGTCTTTCCTGAATTTTATCCACCACTAAAAAAAAAGTAATTTAGTACATCTAGTGGTGTAAAAAAGCAAAAACCCTTTGTTACATTACTTATATATTGTTTGCGAGTATCTGTATTTTACAAGGGTTTTTACATGTCTGTCAACTTTCACTTTGACTCCATTAGGCCTCCCTTAAGAATTTTAGCTATTTACAGCGAAACGGGGAAGGAAGGGAAGATACAAAAAGGGCGGAGATACATATGAAGGAATAGCTGGATTTTTTTTAGAAACACTTTAAGATGTGAGAAAAATGCCAAATGTCAAAATTACCAATGCTCTTATTCTATTCTATTACTTGTACTTTCACTTTCTAACTTAAGTACATTTAACATCCTAAAATTACTTCTGATACTCAAGTACGGTAAATATCAAATACCTTAAGACTTTTACTCAAGTCATGTCCCAATGCGTGGCTTAAACTTCTACAAAAGTCATTTGTGGTCAAATATCTGAGCTTTTATACAAGTATGCATTTTGGGTACTTCCTTCACAACTAAAAAAGTCATTATGTTACAGATGAAAAGTCGTCCTGAATATGCACTACGCTGCCCGACTTCAGTCACATGTCAGCAGCGCCCAGTTAGGACTTCCATGTTTTGCTCCACTATCAGAATTTGTGCACTTCAGACCCCGCTTCACTGATGCACCAGGATCTGGATCAACTGGTTGCAGAACAATTTTCCAGCTCACTGCTCATTCATGTCACGCTGTTAAATCCAGTAATTTCACGATCATCACTTACCACAAAAAGAGCCTTGAAAGAACGCCGGCGGTGGCCAGAGGATTAAGTTTATCTTCTTTTTGATTGATATCCATGATCATCGGAGCATTAAAGTTTAGCCGGCTGTCGCGAGACTACACCTCGAGGGAGACACAATACTCAACTAACCAGCGCTCCGGTTCAGTCCGCGCGACACAACTCAACTACAGGTATGCGCGTACTTCAATAACGTCATGGAAAGCTGAGACTCCGTGTACGCGGCAACTGTCTTAAAGTGCTGTTTGATACATCGCAATAACCGCAGACACCACAGACCGGATAAAAAGGACAAATGAGCGTGCACGAGGGGATTTCCTGATATTATGGAATGTGGCGTCAAATGCGGGTTTATTAATGGAGCTTCAGTGGCCTATTTTACGGCTTCATTTAGATGTTACTATTCAGTACTTGGTAGTCTACATTTACTCAAGTCCTTTAATTAAGTACAATTTTAAGGTATTTGGACTTGAGGTTTTTTTTTCATTTTATGCAACTTTCTACTTCTCCCCCATGTATCAGAAGTAAATACACTTTTGCCTCACTACATTTATTTTAAAGCTTCAAATTAATTCGTTTATTTATATTTCCGTATCAATAACCGACATCTGCAAATTGGTCAAGCCATCCAGTTTTCTATACATCAACTTAAATTAGATCCCATTTTAATTGTTGCAAAAATTAAACTACAAACACATGAATCTATCAAAAATTATAATTCAATAATCCAATACGTGTGATTCTGAAAAGGGCAATTCTCCATAAAAGGTATTTTTACTTTTGATATTTTAAGTATACTTTGATGCTAATGCTTCTCCATTACACTCAAGTAAGATTTTAAATACAGGGCTTTATTGCTACTTCTACTCAAGTAAAATCCACTGATATTATTTCACTTCTATGTTTTGCTGGTACAACCTTTGCTACTACTATTACCACTAGGAACAGAATACTACACCTATTGTAGTACTATTAACATGTATCCGTGTTTTTATTATGAGCAATCGACATATAATTTACCTAAATTAATTGTATATTTATTTTACCTGATAATTAATAGTTGGGGAATATGACTGAGCCAGCTTTAAAAAATTAATTCTGGCTCAAAAGCGTTTGCAAGGACACGCTTTGCATGTCTCACTGTAAAAACACTCATGTTTACGTGCAGCCCCTGAAGGCGGCCTCTGCAGCAACATGATTTCTCCACGCCTGTATTCAAATATGGTAATCACGTGGATGTTCACGAGTACAGACACGTGGAATGTGGCCAAAGTTTAGTACAAACGCCGTCATATTGTAAAAAGCTCATTATTTAGTTTGCGCTCTGGTCACAACACGACCATGAAAGCCTTATCCCTGCAGGAGGATGTGTGCACGACATGGTGCTTGACCCCTTTGACACAACACTGTGAAGAATCTGAGTCTTTGTTTTGCATCCTGATATAACCCTGCACTGTGGAACATACAGTTGCTAGACTGGAATTACATAGACTAAAACCATCAGTTAAAAAAAGGCTCATCAAAAAAACATATCACTCCCCTGGGCTACTACTTAATCCTGCTATTGTAACTTCAGTGTGATGGCACAGCTGTTTGGACACCAGTGCCAAGAGGGTGAGGTGTGTCAGGATGATGCATTTAGTGTGTTTACACACCAATTTAACTGCGAAGCCTGTGTGTGCAAGTATAAGTAGTCTTTGATGCAAGCTAATTTATCATTGATGTCTTTGGGTTGTTTCATAAACTTTTACTTTTTGTATTTATGTAAAAATATTATAAAAATGTGTTAAAGAGATGCTGGACTAAATGCAGGGGTAATATAGCATTTTATCAGTTACGATTTAATTCTGTTGTGTCAAATAGTCTGTTACTGACAAGTGAAATAAAAGTACTTTTATGTGTACTCTCTTTTTTGGGGGTACATTTGCAGTTCCACAACATCTCCAATAGAGGGAACCAAGAGCCCATTTATATGTGTTCATACCCTGTTAGCTACCATCCTTTACTGTCTCATTTTGATAGGTCTACATGATCCCAAACTCTTATATGTTGCCTGTTCTCATGAAAAATTAGCGAGTATAAAAGTATCTGAATGTCATCGGGTATTTTAACAATTATATAAAAGTATGATTCATCCACGGTCATGTTTGGGTCCTTTCAGAGTCCCTCAGTGTCTGCATGCAGGCGTGCGAGGGGCCTCCGGGGTGTTCAGGGTTAAAATACTGCAAAATGTGGACGTTAAGTCCCCAGTGTGAGACACAGCTGTGAGACGTGTGAAATACACTTTATAAGGGTCAACAGTTGTTCTGGTTCTTTTTGGTACCTCTTTTGTCTGCCTATGTGCTGTAACCAAGAGCGTCTCGAATCTGATTTGTGTTGTCGTTAAACCTTACATGTATTTTCGCTAAAGATAAACTGTGTCGACTTCATTATTCATTAAAATTAAGACTGACCGAGAGTGCAGTTTTTTCCGTCATCGCCAGAGTTAACACGTTTTCAGACATTACATTTACATAATGTATTGGCTTATTTTAACATTGTTTCCACCCACAAAAGTACATACCTGAGAACTCCTCAGGGGGAATGCAGGAGTGCTGCCGCTTGGTCGTGATGGGACGGGACCAGAGTTCATTTAAGGAAACCAGTTTTAAAGGCTCAGCCAAACTAACGCTGCCATTCAACAAACAATAAAGGGAAAAGGTCTGGAATTTAGACATCTTTCTTAGTGTTATACCGGGACAAATCATTTTCATTACTCAGCGATGCTCGGCCGCAGCCAAAGACAGCAATTTCTAAACCTTACCTCCGGTGTTTTTCTGCAAGAGATCAAAGCTCCCTCAATCTGTCTCTATCGGCTGTCCGTCTGCACGTCAGCGGTTACTGCTGCACCCTGGGCCCCAGCTGCTGATGTGTCACATCTTGTTTACACCAGGGGCCACGGCTATGTTTGACCTAGTTGCTGAAAAAGCCCAAGAGGCAAAGTCAAAAGCACTCTACGCATAATACAAGAGGAATACAAAAAAAAAGCCATTTTGTAATTGACATGAATTGACATTTGTTGCTTGGCGTACAAATATCTGCTGAGCTAAACCTAATGAGCAAACATCAGGAAGTACTCCAGCAACCAACAATGCCAAGAAAGGTGAGGTCAGGTCTCAGCAGGCCAGCACGAGCAGTGAGCTGTTACGCTTTGCCGGTTTCACCTGTGTTGACTTTGAAAGGTCTGTTAAGGATATATCTTAATCTGTCAGCATAGAAGACCGCTTTCAGGTGAGGATGTTGTCTTTACTCTTATCCCTTAAAATGGCAATTTAGCACCACGAGCCGAGTGCCATCTAGTTCCGTTATATTGGAGAGAAAACGGCCGATATCTTCAACGCTCGGCAACTCTTACGAAAAAAAAACCCAGACTGATAAATAGCCCTACAGACAAGAGGGAAAATACAAATTTTTGATTTTGGGGTTAACTGTCACTTTAACAATCACAACTAAATCCTTACCTCCGGCCAAAACCTTAAACTGAACGTAAACTTAAATCTGACCCATATCCTTAAACCAAGTCTAAACCTTCAAACAGCCCTTTGGAGGTCTGTCCTACCACAGGGACAAACAATCCTCACTTTCCCAAAATGTCAAACTGGTTCTCGCAAAGATAGATGTACAAGAACACACATAGGACAGTAGTTGTATAGAGGACAGCAGGTGAGGTATAACAGTGTCTTTTAATTCATATGTCAAGCAGTTTCCATTCAGATAGAGAGAAGGCGTGTGGAGCCAGTGTGTGGAGTCCAGGAAAACAAGTGACCCACGTATCCTTCCCAGGTGTGTGAAGTCCCACCTTCAGTGTCCAGCAGGTCACACGCAGTGCCGCTCCTGTCATTGGCCGCGTGAGTCCTGAATCACATCCTCCTTCGGCGGTAAAGCCAGCAGTTCCTGGATCCTTTGCATGTCCTTACTGGTTTCTTCTGCCTGAGAGCTGACGTTCAGATCGTCAATCAGCTCGTCTGTCAGCTGCAGACGGGCCGTCCTTGTGATTTCAAAGAGGGAGAGTGAGTCGGACAGCTGCGTTGCAAATTTGGGCTTATGTTTAAAATAATATCATAAAAAATTCTCACCATTCTGAGAGTTTGAGGTCATAAAGTTCCCTTCGCTCTCTCCTCCTCCTCTCTCTGAGAGTTTCTCCGGCCACAGACTGCATGCTGATGATCAGAGCACCGGTGGGAAGCCTGACCAGAAGTAGCACGTGTTATAAAAAACACCATATGTGTATTTAGACCATATTCAAATGCTTTACGTAGTATTTTTGCATGAGAACACAATGTGTTAAAACTTTTTAAAGATCATTTTCGTCGTTAGTGATTTTTATGAGAACAGCTTCTGTACCATGGCGGGGGTGAAAACCGGACTGGAGTTGAGTGGCAACTATTTCTCAAGTATTTTGGAGATGAAGGTAGGTTAGAAAGGGGGTGGAGGTTATTGAAGTTGTTGGGATCTGAACCCGTTTTTTTTCAGTATTGGGGTGACAGCTGCAGTTTTGAAGAGTTTGGGGACAGTTCGGTGGTGAGTGAGGAGTGGATGATGGCAGATATGAGGGGGGGCAGAGAGGATGAAGGTCTGCTAGAGTGAAACATCAATTTTCACCCAATAAGTATGTCAGCAATAACAGTGGGACAGCGCGCGGGAGTTTCTCTCTTTGTGGAAAGATGTGTTGGGACCTGTAGACACCCCGATTGCTCCTAAACAGGTAAAAACATCAGCTACTGTAACTTATGAAAGCATTTCTGTCGACACTTTACAGTACACATCCGCACTGGGGAAACTGGCCGTGTAATAGATTGCCAAAACAATTACTGCTTTTACATAATCTGTTTTGTAACAAACCTAATTGTCACGGCAAGTTCTGAGAAAATTCCAACTTAAATTGCATAACCGAGCTGTTTGACATTCACATCATTTTGTGCCAAATCTCCTCTCAGTCTGAAACAGTCACGCCTTCTTCTGCAATCTTGCCCAACCCGGACCTCCCAGTCACACCTCTGCCATGTGCACGGACAAGAGGACCATTCTGGGGTGAGATCTGGAGCGTGATGTGCTTTCCGATTAGCTGCCTGCTTTCATTTCGCCCCCCTCTGCCCCGGCTGCACCTGGTATAGCCGGGTCCGGGGCTGTTTGCGCACATCAAATGCTCCAGGTGGCTGGTCACTCAGGCAGACAGCGAGAAGAAGAAGAGGAGGAGGAGGAGGAGGCGGCGCTAGTGCGGAGCCAACAGGCGAAAAGACTAGGACTGAGCCAACACGGATCCGACGATCACAGAGACAATCCAAACCGGCCCCTCCGGTCTGTTACACCATCAAACACCTCACACTCAATCACCGTTAGACAATCAAATACAAATCTGCTCCTGGCTCCGTGCGCTCGGCTGGAAGCGGAGAGAGGACTGAGTGAAAAGTGGGACAGAGAGAGAGGAGAGGGGTTGAAGAGAGATAGAGTGAAGCGTAAGTCCAGATCAGACTATGGTAGATGGAGATGAGAGGCTGGAATAACAGAGATGGTATAAATGCAGAGGGGCAGCTGCTGCCTTGGCCTGCCTCCTTGCTCTTGTACCCAAAACACGGCCCTCTGCAGTGCACATGAGTCCCTCTGGCACTGCCAACACAGTTGGAGGGGGGGGGGGGTTCGGCTGGGTGACAGAGGGTTGCTGGGAGGGGCGCAGCTGGCTGCCAGAGTGCTCACTGCTCTCAAGCACACGGGCGTGAACGTGGACACGCACACGAGCATGAGCAGATACGCGTGTCTGTTAAAAGCGTTCGTGCGTGGCAGCTTCTGACGACGGGACTCGGTGCTGTCGTGACACATTAAAATGCTTCAGGGGACAAACTGGATTAGTTACTGCAACAAGTTGATGCGCTACTGTTTGGGTGATCGATGGGTGTGAGTGGACACTTGTGGAAGCAGGAGACGAGCTTACCCCAGCACTGCTCCGATGACTGTCCCCGCCACCAGCCCTCGCAGGCCCAGGTTCAGTCTGAAGAGGCCTCCAGTCACAGCTGCTCGCTCACACACACACACACACACACACACAGTTTTATTATCATTCAGGACTAAATGCGTTGGTATATGTACTGTGTGTTCCAACCTTTTGTCATCAGGTTAATCGAGGATTATAATTGTTTCACTATTATTGAGGGTACTTGTCATTATGAACTTTTTGAAAGATTCGCATCCGGGCACAGAACAAACATCATTCCAGCACAATATAAACTCATGTTTTCTGGAAAGTACATTTTTGGACTAATCTGGTTTTATTAAATATTTTATGGGCATTGTTGTTGTGCTCCGTTTATGAAGCTGGGGTGGAGAGATGAGAGGAAATGAGGTTGGAGAGACGGGGACTGGAATGCAACAAAGGCCCTCGGCCACAGGTGAACTGGGGACGTTGTGGTTCACGGAGGGATCTGCGACTGCTTTGGACAAAATAAATACTAGACGGATCAGTGCTGTCTGTCTCCTCGGGGGGGGGAGTCAACAGTGTCCCGAGTGGACAGTCACAGTGGATTTATCGAAAAGCCTGGACCTATTAGAATATAGAGAAGGAGGAGAGGACATCAGAAAATCTGATAATACGCAGGAGGGAATTTAGAAGTTTCTGGAACATTTCGCTACCAGACTAATATCAGAAAATACGTATCTTACCTAAGTCGGTCTAGACCGTATCAAAGCCCCTGTTAGTGTATTTACCTACAGTAAACTCATACCTATCTATGGCAAAGTCTTGGATTATATAAGTCTGCGATACCTGAGCTCGACCGGTGACAGCAAATTTAGAAACATCCCTCTGAGGACCATGAAGCTGACGTGTAAATAACCGATAGTAGCCATTTGTGTCACAGTGAGAAGTATATATATATATATCACTGCGTTTCCGTGGTGTTCTGCATCAGTCGGTCCGCTTTCTGTCTCGTCTCTGTCTGGGCTGACCCGAACGTTTGCACTCGTACTTGTGATCGTTACAGTGTCTCACTAACTGAATCAGAATCGTCATCGAAAACGCATCCAAATCAGCCCAGAAGGAAACGTGCATCTACACGCGAACTACAGTGCCAGCCTGTTCTGTTACATTGGAGAGAAAGCAGACGTCTCTATGGCCGATATCTCATTATTTCCAACGTTCAACAGCTCACGGCAAAAACAAATATTACACGTACGAGGAAAAATATATATATATTTTTGGCCTCGACTGTCTCTTTAAAATAATCAGTGGGTGAAGTAGCATTTCAATACGTCCACATCCTCAGACGCTGTTGTTTTGACGACATGAGGAATTCATTTGTGTGGAAATACAACACGCAAGAACGCTACAAGTCAGTTAAGAAAAAAAAAAGTAAACATTTTTTGGCAACTGACATTTAAAATCTGTCAGCTGTTAATGAAACTTCTGGCAGACGGCACACAGCAGCAGCAGGAGCGAGCCGCGGAGCCGCTCAGTGCACTGAGTTCATACAGAACAACTCCCACATGGAAATGTGCGAAGATGTGTGAACGTGAAGCAGCCCTGCAGTGACAAAAGTGCACTTCCACAGCTTCTAAACACAGTTTAAAAAAAGGATAAAAAATAATCAGATAACAGGTGTGACCATGTGACTCACCTCCAGCTGCAGCATAATGGCTGATGGCGTACTTGTCTCTGTACACAGACAGCCCCGTGCTCGCAGAACTAGAGAGGGAAGACGACAGACAGACAGGTGAGAGAACATAGTAAACGCAAAAAGCAAAGCATTAGAGGATAATAAAACCATCTATTCTGAATAACATTGTTCTCGGCTGTTACGGCTAAAAACGCCAAACCTCACAAATTGGTGCAATTCTATCAGAAACCATTGGACAAAATGTAATAAGCAACTTTGAGGGAAATGTTCCAAAAATTGCAAGAAATTAGTAGATTCAGGAAATTATTTTGAAAATTTTCCTGGCCATTTTCATTTTTCTAAAATATTTTTTAAAAAATCTTTTCTCAAACTGTCACTATATCCGCAGGCTTGTAACAGCACGCAGACAATTTTAAATCAGACGTAAAATGTTCGCCACAGCACTGTAACATCTCAAACGTGCCACTACTTTTTCATACCTGTGCTGAAGATTTTAATGTACTATTTGTTTTTTTTTTCTTATTCTGTTTATTTCTATCTTCTGTCTTGTTTTACTCTTTTCAAAATCCTATTTTATGTGTTTTTTTTATATCGCCTTGTGTATTTATTTTATACATTTTGATGACGCTTTTCTGTCCGTGTTAAGCACTCAGGATTGCCGTGTTCTTGACAGGTGCAATACAAATAAACACGCCGAAATCTCACCTTTACTCACTGTAAAAGTTTCCTTACACACAATAAAGTGTTCTCAATGTTTATTGTCTCAAATGTAACTCTTAACCTGATGAAACGTTCGTGGATGATCAGTGTGATTGCTTACTTGAATAAGGTGACAAACGCAGCCACTCTCCAGCTCCATCTCCATCCGTACCTCACAAAACCTCGGATCGCTGCATTATGAGCCGAGCGCTGATTGAGACACAGAGGACACGCAGTGTTGAGGTTGCTGCCGTGTTCTTATGATGTGCTATGACATCAGTGTGTCGCTTAAAATGTTCACAGTGGTGCGATCATTTTCTACTGGAACTTCATCGAGGGTTAACACTGGCATCCAAATTTATAGCATTTATTATTTTCAGAAGGAGGAGAAGAAAGAGAAGAAGAGAAAAAGGACAGGAGAGAGAAGATGAAGAGAGAGGAGAATAACGTGAAGAAGAAAGATGAAAAGAAAAGCTGAAAATGATGAAGAAAGAGACAAAAAGCAGACAAAGGAGGAGGGGTCCAACAGACTGAGCTACTGCCGCCCCCTAACATATATAAATATATATATATACAGTATAATATGAAATAACAGGTTTGATTAAGAGAAAACGTTTACCATAAATTCACTCCTTTACCGTGACCGTCATTACACCTCTGTCTCAGACTTTCCTTAAATTCTCTGCTCACGCTGTTCCTCAGCAGCAGGGTTGACGGTGCTACACGCTCACATACAGGTGTCTGTCTGCTTCTTACCACTGCTTCCACTCGGCTCGAGTAGATTTCCGCCTGGCTCAGCTGGATATACCTCTGCTTGGCGTGGCGAGCTGCCGGCAGCCTCCGTAGATGAAGCCTGCGAGTCCAGCCACTAAACCGCTCTTTATGATGTTGGTCAGCTCCTCTGGGTACCTCTGTGTCACGCTGCCAGGAGACAACACTCAACTCAGTGCCCTTTTATTTCTCGATTTTAACACACAATTTAACCTGCACCACCTAAAGAGAGGTAACTACTGAAATTGAAACTGAAAACTGCTAATTTGTTCAAAGTTTAAATACTTAGGCAAAACACAACTCTTGAGTCGTAAAGCAGACACGCTGTAGTTAGCATGTGGTTCTGAACAAGTATATTAAAGCCGTAGTTGGTAACTATTATTAAAAAAAAAAAAAATGTTTTGTTGTATTTGCTCAAAATGTCACTATATCCACATAACATTACATGAGAACAATGATCAGTGAAAAAATATACTCTATTGCCTTGTTGTGATTCTAAAGACATTACTGCATATTAACAAAAACAAGGCAGCTTCATTTAAAACAACTAATAAAGGTCGAGTGTTGCGATCTTGTTCTTTTCTCTAACCCTGTTTATTTACTGCTGCGCACACAGTCTGTGCATCCCAGCCTTTCTTCAATGGCTCTCTTCATGTAACAACGACTAAAAAGGTGAGTCTAGAACTAAGTTCTTTCTCTCTGATTATAAAAACTAAAACACCCTCTGCTAACAACTGTTTTCATTACCAATGTATCTGCTTGTTATTTCTTGATTAGACAAAAACTAGTGAATACTGCCAAAAAAAACCCTTTAAATGGGGTTTTTGATTGTTGGCTGGACAAAACAAGCAAAATACATTGACATTTATTTTCACAAAAGACTTAAGGTGAAAATGATGTTTCAGCTCCAGATTTGGCAGCGACGTTACGTCAACAACAAACTAAACTAATGCAGAAAACTATTGTTTTCTAACAGTGTGAAACAGATTAGAATTTCTAAAGAGGTGAAGGTGATAAAAATGAGTGCATGAGGAACAACAATACCAACTCTAAGTCAAAGAGGTCCTTGATGCGGCGGTCCCATCCTGTGTCTGGGAATTCTGGCCTGCCGATCGTCTTTGGCAAGGTGCTGGGAGAGGGGATGGGTGCAGGAGCAGGACCGGTGGAGGAGGAGGAGGAGGAGGAGGAGGACGAGGGCATCTGTGCAGGCTGGGCAGCAGCCACATCAGCTGCGTGGACCCTGGGGAGCAGGAAGCAGAAGGAAGGAGGCCTGGCGCTCTGGATGAGGCCCTGCAGTAGGCCGGTGCTCGGCGTGCCCCGAGGGGCCGAATCTGCCTGTCGTCTCTGCAGGGCGAAGCTCGTTCTGGGCCGCTCTGGATGCATCACGCTTCAGCTGGCATTGGTCTGCGGAGGAGAGGCAGAAACACATGGCCATGGGTTGGGATGTTGCACTCTCTGCCTCAACTTTAAGCTCCATCCTCAAAATAAACAGCCTTAAGGCAAATGAAATCCTGGCAGGGCTGCACAGGCCGCTCAGCTCAGCAGCTGTTAAATGGTGCAGTCCTATCAAAACACACTGGGCACACAAGCACACTTACTGGGGAGAAATTTCTCTATTAACTACAGAATGTGTCATTGATGTTTCAACGCGCTGCTGGGAGTCAGGTCCTCTGAGCAGGGTGTGCTGGCTGGTCCAGACTCCAAAATAACATCCAGTTATCATCGCATCTTTAAAATGTCGTCTTAAGAATCGGGGAATGTCCGCTATCAGACTGATAATCTCTGTCTTCTGTCGTAAGAAATTATTTTAAAAACCATTGGCAGGATTTCATGTTAAGAAAAAAACATGAATGCCTAATCAATGTGTGCAGAAATACGCTGTTACAAGTAAAAGTCCTACATTAAAATCTGACCACAGTAAAAGTACAAACTATACTTAAATGACTACAAAGTTAAAGTATTCATTATGCAGAATGACCCATATCAGATTAATATGTCTTTAATTATTGGGTTATAATATTTGATGCATTGGTGTGTTCATTACGGTTACCTTCTTAAAACATGGAGTGATATCACATTTCTTATGCTGCACTCAGATGCTCAGATATTCACCAGTATTTAAACCTTTGAAAACTGAGAAAATTAGTCTGATTCCTTTCAAAAACATGGGAAAATGGATATGATCAACTTTGCATTAAAGGTTTCAAAAATTGCAGCAATGAGTAGATTTAAAGAACTACTTTTAAAAAGCTAGAGAACCTTTTTAGGGAAAACAAAATAACGTAGGGGAAAACTCATAATTACATATTCAAAATTAAGTTTCAAAATTAACTATCTTCGGCACTTTTTTCAGGTGTTTTTTTTTCTCTTATAATTTTTTTAACCTATTTTTTAAACTCATTTTTCAAGGATTTTCTTGAACTTTTTTACAAATTTCATGCTATTTTTGGTCATTTCTTCTTCCGTTGCTCATTGCCTTCTTACCGATTTGCTCATGTTTAAAATGGTTAATGTTGCAGCTGGTAAAGGTGGGGGTCATTCTAAATACTTTTTTTGGTTTGTTTCACTGCTGGGTAGATCAACCTATAACATAATTTATTAGCTGATTATATTTTCATTCATCATCAACTAAAACTCATATAATTGGATAAGAGTAAAAAGTGCTTTATTTCCCTCTGAAATGTGGAGTAGAATTATAAAATTACAGAAAATTGAAATACAGAAAGCTCACCAGTGTACAATGAATGTATAATTACCACACTTTATTCCATATATTTAATTATATTTAACATATCCTGAAATGTACCAAAAATAAGTTCAAACCCCTTGACAATTAAAATCAATTTAGGGCCATGTCAGACACCCTTGCTACTCACAGCTTCACTTATGCAAATCATTGTTTGCTTTTCTTACATAAAAAATAACACATTTGAAACGTTATAATTAACAAACATTATGCACAGTGTCTCCTCGCTTGCTGTAGCAAAGCTGTCAGGTCACACCGTGCAGACTGCAGTCTACTGGCTACTGCTAACTCGGCTAATATCTCGCCGTAGTTATTCGGTGAAATAAAGTAAGTAATACATCTTCTGCTTGACCTTATAATGACACGTGGGAATTAAAATAAAGGGTTGAACGCAAACTGCGTGTTTATATGAAAACATTCATAGGAAATACACTGTCTGTCCGATAATGGGAGCCTTAGCACACGCACTTAGCATGCTATTAGCTTCTAGCATATCGGTGATAAAACATTTCTTTAAATGAACTCACCAACAGGAGAGGCTGAATTCCTAAACAGTCAAAAGAGCCGCAACACAATTTGACGCACATTGACGCTAAATACTCAACATATTTCTGTTTCAGTAACTGTCCTCGTAAGAGTTTGTTTCTCAGCGGTGACTTCGACGATGAACTTTGACATCGGCCAGTTTACAGCGACGCAAGCGGATATGACGACAGAGCCACCCTGCGGTGGGAGGACTGAACAGCACGCTGCATCCGCACTAAGCTGCAAATACTGCACAGTTTACAGAAAAAATATTTTGGGTGTCTTCAGTTGAGAAATCATTATGATAACAATTTAAAAAAAAAAAAAACATGGACAGAGAGGAATAAATTTGATCGGGATACTCTCTGATGCATATAAGGGAAATAAAAAGTGATTTGGAGGATTTACAACAAAAAAGGTCTTTCCACAGCGTACACTAAATCCCGGTGGGAAAAAAGCGTATCAAGCACTTCATGCAACCGATAATGATCCTGTTGTTTCTTGCCTTTTATGTTCTTAACAAAAAAGAAATACTGCCCTCGGGATCTGGGATGTTTCAAAACTTTTTTATTGACACAAAACCCCCCAAAATTCTTTACAAGCTGCAACAACAACCTGAAAGTCACACTTTGACCGGGCACGCTTTATCACAGCTTTTTGGCCAAATACACAAAACTAATCTTTTCACAACAGTTCTTCACAACAGTGTAAAAAAAATGACCTTTCATGGGTGACAATCACAGTACAATGTGAATACTACAACATATTCAACATCATACTGTATCATCTATACTTCGTCTATCACTTCATAACGTCTAGACATAACATCAATACAAATATTTATGGGTTTTGTCATTATTGCTTCCTGTTGGCACTTAGTGTGGAATGAAACGCTGATTGTAAATGACTATTTTGTGCTTTCAAGTTATTAAAGGTATGGCACAATGCATCCAAATACAGACACTGACATCATTGTGGCAAATAAATCAGACAGTACATGATGATGTTGTAAAAACGTTTGGTGAAGGGCTGCTAGAGTTTCCTTAGTTGTCCAGTAGAGGGCGGCAAAGCTCCTGCCTCCCCATCAACAGCCTTGGACTTAGGAATCCAAGCAGGTATCAATAATGGCCATTACTTTTATTTGGCCTAATATCGGCTTTAGTTAGGGGCCCTAACCCTCTAAAAACAGTGGATCCTACACTTAGACACTCCCTGACATATCTTTCAAACTCTACACTCCCTATTTTTTAATGCAGGCTTGTTTGAAAAAGATCTGTCATCTCCAGGACATCGCTGTGACCTCAGCTGGGTTATTTTCTCTCCCTTCAAAGCCACAGAAGACATGCAGTCACAGGTTGATATCGCATCAATTAATGGCTAAGCCAATCCCCGTCAGTAATGCGGAACCGTGCGATTTTTGTCCGATCGCCGCAACTTAAAACTATTTCAAACAGGTAAGATCTTGTTTCAGTGTTGGGTTGCATGCAGCGTATTGATTCGCTAAGCGCCTCTTTGTCTCTCTCTCTGTTTATCGTGAGACGACTGTAGCTGGAGTGCGAGCTTCGCACTGGGAGTTACCCTCACAGTGACAGGCGCCCAGTGTTTTAATGACAGAGTGAAGCCGTTTGTGCGTCGGTGGGAGAATTTCGGCACTGTTTGACTTAGTGTCGGACTTCAAATGCTGCTGCTGTTGGCTCATTCCAACAGGGCGGAAAGCGCAGCAGGGGTGCTGCTTCGAACGATAGCAACAAGCACCCCTATTTTTTCAAAAAGCTGCCGTGAAATCGGGCATTCTGGGCCGCAACGATCCAAAAAACAGTCCACGAAATCCTTAGAGGAAAGGATTATAAACCCGCTTACACGGGTCAAGTCATACTTCGTCATGACGATTACTTGATGTGTAAAATCGGCGCAGTGCCCCTTTAACGAGTAAAAACAACAGTTTCAAAACACAGCTCACATAAAGTAGATGTTACTTTGCTGGTGAGTGCAGACAGCAGGCTGTCGAAAGAGGCGTTTTCTTTTAGTGGCAAATCAACTGAGTGAAGCAGAAAGCGATCAGTGATTCAGAGCTGGCATGTAAGACACAGAGTGACGTGTGAAGGTACAGCAGCACCCACAAGAGAGCAGTGGTTCCCAACTGGTGGGTTTGCAGGTCTGTACTGAATGGACCGCAAGAGACCCGCGACCATGTCAAAAGAAACACTTTAATTTGCAGCACAGTGCCTTTATTTTTTCAGTGATTTCCTACTGCAAAAAGAAAGACACTTTCCCTTTTTTTTGAGAACAGTAATATATATATATATATATAAATCCCAGACCCAGTGGCTGCACCAGTTAGGAACCACAGCCTGTAGACCGTGGAATACATAGTAACAGTAACACATGGTCCACATTAGACTAAAAGACTGAATTCATTAGAAATAATGGAAGAAGTATCCGGACAAAGCTTTACACTTCAGCTACACTTCATGTTCTTTTTTTTGACAAAAATAGACTTATCGACATGTAATGTTGCTTGTATAGAAATCGCACGTTGCGGTGCAGTCAGTGATTACACTGATAATGTAGAGCTTGCCTTCACTACAGCTGCCCTGGTCCTGCGGAGTCTCACTCTCACAGCTCCGTCCTGCCCGGTCCGTGGACGACCTGGTTGTAGCTGTTGTTTCTTTTGGGTCTGTAAGTGAGAAGACGGCTGAACTCGGTGAGGAGTCGCTCCCAGTAGCAGGAAACGTCTTCCATCCGCAGGTGGTTGAGGATGAAGTCCTTTCCCCTGCGGGCAGAGAGAGAGAAAGTCAAACTGTGTGCACGCATGCAGGCAGACGTGCAACGCCGTTCTGCACGTCTGCACAGCAGTCAGGCTACATTTACAGTTTGCATCCGTGTCTGTGAAAACATGGACGCTTCACACGAACAACAGATCTAAAAAATCACCACAGCTTCAAGGTGGTTCTTGAGTTATGGCCAAAAACATTTAGTATGAGGTCATCATGATCTTGACTTTTGACCACCAGATTCTAATCGCTTCGTTCTTGAGTCCAAGTGGACGTTTGTGCCAAATTAGAGGAAACTCGCTCAAGATTATCTTCAAATATTGCATTCAAGAGAATGACATGGGTGCAAGGTCACTGTGACCTTGACCTTTGACCACCAAATTCGAATTAGCTCATTGCTGAGTCCAAATGAAAACAGGTGCAAAATTTGCAGAAATTCCCTTGTGGCATTGTTGAGATATCGCATTCGCAAAAAGGGGTCGACAGATTACCGGCCGGGGCGATAATTGACATTTCGCTGATTATCTGTTTTGTGTTGAATTTGTTATATTACACTTTTTAAATATGAACAGAAACATTTCATTTTTATTGTAAATGCACATCGGTTCCAAATGTCAGTTATCAGTCTCATTAACTACTGATAATCGGTATTGGCTCTGTAAAACCAATATCAGTTTACTCCCAGTCCACAAGAATGTGCCAGACGGACAGGACGGACGGACGGACGGACGGACAACCTGAAAACATAACACCTCCGGCCTCGGCTATAGCCGGCGCAGAGGCAAAAAAATACGTGAACAGTGGAGCACCGACTTTTTCCAAATACACGGATGCTGCAGCTCAGTACCAATAAAATTCGATCGTAACATTTGATGTGTTACCTCGTGGCGATCTCCTGTGCGATGTCGTCATTCTCCTTGACAAACTGTAGTAATTCCCTAAGAGACAGAACACGTAAAGACATGTCAACGCATAACGTACACACGGAGGACATTCAGACCAAAATATGTTAGGGTGCAGACACAGGTTAAAAAGTGCCTTCAGTGCTGATTTCATTCATTCAAGCAGTGACCTGCACGGAGGCAGGCGTGTGAATTTGAACATGAAACTTCTCAGGTTTCAACTGTTACATCACCTGCACATGTATATGGTGCTGACAGACGTTATTTTATTTTTAACCGCTTTAAATGTTAGCCAACATTTCTAGAGGGATGAATTTGATATCACATGAAACTACAAGACATAAGGTCCCTTGACCTCTGACCTCAAGATATCTTAATGAAGATGGGTTCTGTGGCTACCCATGAGTATTGCTTTATAGACAATACTTATACTTGTCTTTTGCAGTTTTTGCAAAATCAAGACAATCTGGTAAGAGTTGCTCGACCTTGTCAATATGAACTTGATACATGTTTTGTAATGCAAAACAATGGAACTAAAAACGGTATTAAAAAATGGGATTAATCGCAATTAACAATTGAAATTCTGTGATTAATGGCAATTAAAAAAAATGTATCATTTGACAATCCTGTTTTTAAAACACATAACTGTTGCTATGTTAAAACCTTGTGTCCAAGTTTTTTTGTGCCAGTAAAAATGGACAAAAACTGGCAGAACTGAAAAAGTGCATGTTTGGTCTCGTGTCATGTGTTTTCTAAGGCGTTCGTTAAGAGAGATGCAAAATATGGAACTCAGTGAAACTGGTCACACAAGGACCAGGACTGCATGTAAATGTCATAACGGAGGAGAAAACGTGTGACACCGGCTGAGGTACCTGACGTCAGAGAGATCCTGCTTGACTGGGATGTAGTGGACCCAGGGCCGCAGCTGCGGGTAGAAAAACTCCTGCCATTCATCCCCCACATGAAACACCAGCGAACCACAGAGGAAGAGATGTTTGAGGCGGAAGCTGGCCGCCACACCTCGGAAGTTGAATAAATATCTGCAGGTGTAGGAAGGGACGGTTAAGACTGATCACAAGTTATGTGCTTCGCTCAGTGAGATGGACATCCAACAGCGTCTTAAAGGTCACATTTTGTCTGTTATTCAAAATCCGGCCTACTTGTATTTGCAGTGATCGACCAGAGGGATTTCTATGGCCGGGGGTCTCCCTAGTGTGTCCTAAAACAGACAGAAAGACACGGGTTAGTGAATTATTAATACTGATCAACTTTTTGAGTCAAAATACAGGATTCCCACACGCTGTCGTGGACAACATAAGATTCAAACTCTATTCAAACATTATTTCAGCGTCCCACATGATCTGTTTAAGGACAGTAGGAAATTCAAAATTCAATGATTATTTATGTTTTTACAGTTTCTGTGATGAATGGTGTCATTTTGGCCATTTTGAAAATAAACATGCCTTTCAAAAAAAATAATAATAATAATAATCGCCCTAAATTTAGTAAATCAAGTTTTCTAAAGAAAAAAGTGCCCAAAATTTTAAAGAAAAAAAGGCCAAAATTATTTTAAAGAAAAATGCCATCCCAACCTGTTTTCTTAAAAAAATTTAAATAAATAATGCTACATGTCCATTTAAAAAAAAAAAAATTTTCTGTAAAAATTGCCAAAAATTCAAATACAAGAAAAAATAAAATGCAGCCATTTAATGTTGTATTCCCTCCCCTAAATTATTAAATACATTCACTATTGTGTTACATTAATGTAATTTAATTTACAACACATTTCTCCAAAACTTTCAATGATTTTGACTCGTTCCATTACTTTTCCATGCCTGGAAAATGTAATTGTGAATTTCCATGAATTTTCCAGGTTTTCCATGACTGTATGAACCCTGTATAGTGTCTTATACAGGTGCTTTTTAACCCCGGTGTGGTTTCAGAATGACTGACCCTCTCGGACTTCCAGGCCTGGTTTTTAGTGTACTCTGCATCCACCAGGTCTGGAGCTTCTCTGGACAGAAGAATCAGAGGGTCTCGCTCTGGACTGGTTCTGTCAGAGAAACAAAGACGACAATGACTAAACTGTCACTTCATCATAAGTCTCAGCTTTGCAGCCAACGGAGGTGAGAAGAAGGTGAGTAGAGAGTTATGACAGAAGAAACTGTGATAACTGACATGAAAACATTTAAATTGTTGTATAATGTCACGTAAACACACAAACTAATAAGATCAGGACCTGGAGCCCCTGAAGAATCCTTTGAACTCTTTCTTCTTCCATGGCCACTGTGCTGCAGACCTGCCACAACACATCACATAGAAAGGCACAATTATATGATGCATTTAATCATTTCAGAAGGGGACAGACAGACTTAAAAAAAGAAAAAAAAAAAAAAAAAGGAACCAAACCAAGTAACCAATAACACCGGACAGGACAGGGGTGATCCTCTGCGGTGGGCAGCCACAGTAAAGGATCACACACGGACCAATGAAACCCATAAAATATAGATTAAAAAAAATACTCCAGCATGCAAAGGCAAGACTTGGGAGAAATTAAGGACGTACGTTTTGAGTAAGAAAAAATGGGAAAAAAAAGAGCAGAAAACGCCATTTTCATTGACAGAATTTATCAGAGAAACATGCTTTGCTGAAAGGCTCATTTTAGCCAATAAAGTTTTCTTTTGGGTCTCTTTTTGTTGATCTCCAGAGCTGATTATTTCAGACGAATAGAGATTACTGCAGTGAGAGAGGAAAAAGAGCACTTCGAGATCTTAAATTTGAGTCAGGCTGAGATAAGAGGAGGACAAGTGACCACCTCACGTATCCACTCACGGTGCATTCAGGACCACTTGGAAAAACAAACTCTTGGTTAAAATTAATTGAACCGCTGTCCAGCTCGATTTACATTATGGAAAAGTGCGGGCGGCATCGTGAACAGACGCTGCAGCTGCGGGGGACAGGTACCCCGTGTCTATTACGGCCCTGTGTATGTCATCGGCTATAACTCTAAATAATTACTGTTTCAGTGTAATATTTATCAACTCTTTTTCTGTAAATACTTCATCAATGATTCATGCCAATAAGTAACAAAAAAAATTGCTGAACGTTACTTTTTAAGGATCCCTCATCAGATCCCATCGTCCCAGTCCGGTGGGGTATATGGGCTACACGGCAGGCCCTCCCTCCCAAAACGTCCACGCAGGGTACATGATGTCCTGGTAGTCTGCTGTCTACTCATATCAAACATAAAACACAGATCAAAACCGGCATTTGTGTGTGTATCAAAGTGTGTGCGTAAAACTAATGCCTACAGCCTGACCTTACTGAAAGACAAGACGGGCAGGGTCGGCTGCACCCAGCTGGGGACTTGTGGGTAATCCCTGACATTTACCACCATCTCCAAGTCAGGCAGCCTGTCAATCACCTCCAGGATGAAATGCTCCACCCACTGCACCTACAAAAAGAGCAAACAATCAGCTGATTGGGAGCAGTAAGTAACAATGTGTTCAACTTGAGCCGTTACGGCTTCTGAGGTGACCGAACATAATAAATAATCACATGACAGACTTTTTCTCCTCACCTGGCAGGAAACATACAGTTGTGTTCTCTGTACAACTTGTGACCGATGATCTGGTAGTGGGTGCCCACCCCTCTTTGAACAGTCGCAGCCATGAGATCTTCAGAGATTCTCCCTTTGAACGGCCGCAGGTCATCATGTAGGTCACTGAGACAGATATCGAGAGTGGTGCCAGAAGCGATCCAAATCAAACCTGCGCAGTGGATCACTATGGCAATTGAACGTCTGTATCTTAAGAAAAAAAACACAAGTGGTGCATAAACATGAACTAGTCTCAAGAGAGTTTTTTGCTGCGTGATTTCCTTCACAAATCTAATTTTATGGTAGTTTGAGAGAAATCTGAATTACAATATATGAGGAAAAGCAAAGACATGACGGCATCACACACACCTTACGTGGCAGCTACAGTTGACGGGATTGCAGGGAGTGTATCCTTTTACAGCATCGGAAATCTTGTCAATTTTCTTCAGTTGACCTACAAATAAAGGAAACTAGTGTTAGAGAACAGCAATACAAACAACAACAAAGAATGTAGAAAACGATAAACAACAATCATGTCAATAAATCAACCAGACAGGAACACTGCACAACAAAAAAAGATCACTGAGTCTTTCTTTGTGCCTTTAACCATCTTAAAATACCCGAAGAATGATCTAAGGACACATACAGTGCTGTGAAAAAGTATTTACCGATTTCTTACTTTTTTTCAGTGTGTCAAACTCGACTGTTTCAGATCATCAAACAAATTTAAATATTAAACAAAGATAACCCAAGTAAACATAAAATGCAGTTTTTCTGTGCTGACTTTATTTGTTAAGAGAAAAATACTACCCAAACCACATGATCCTGTGTGAAAAAGTAACTGCCCCCCTTGTTAAATGATGAGGTTATTTTGTTTAGATATCTGTATATTTTATTGGGTTGTTCATCTTAATTGTTATTTCAGGAAGTTTCATTCTTGGTTTTAATGGAATTGATTCACATTGATGGTCAATCGCTGGCTTTGTTTTGTGTCTGCAACTTGCACCTCACACTGTGCTTCAATCTGGGTTTAAATGTGCCATCTAAAAGTTGCTTTCTTGATAGATCCAGTAAGGAGAAATGGAGCTTATTGGGTCAGCATCAGGTCAGTGTCCCCGAACAAGGCCATTGGGTCATTAAGGAGCTTGTGTCCTAAAATGACCTTAAATATCCTGCTTTGGTTTTGCACGCTTTTCACATCATGGGCTCAAGTTACAAATGCAGCACAAAATAAACGCTGAGCCTTCGTGTGTCTGAGTAAACACTGCCGGGGCATCCAGCCAGATCATTTGTTTGTGCTAACTAGCCTTAGCTGACGTGTTTCTACATCTGCGCCCAGCCTCAATGAATATAACTACCATGGTCGATATCATTTATTTTACAGTGTCGCTTAAAGCGGAACAACCATCCGTGCAAACCTTAAAGTTAGCACAGCGCGCTTGGCTGAGTTAGCTCGCGGGCTAACGTCCGTTAGCTAGCTCGTGAAGTGATGAATGACTCCAACAACAAAAGTTACCTCAAGTTGGCACAGCGAAACAAACGGCGGCAAACTCTCACAAACACGTTTACACGATGTTTTACGAGTCGCATTTGTTTAAATTTGTTATTACCTGAAGCGGGAACCAAACATAAAGCAGAAACTTGCAATAGTGTGAAAAACCTCCACAGCCAAGAGCGATTCATGTTTCTTTCTATCCTCCAGCGCTGTCTGAGGAGGAGACAAAGCGGGGATCTGGGATCTGTTGTTACTACTGCCTGAATACAGTCATTACGGTAATCCGCACAACGAAAATCCTACACGTTACCGTAATGTTTAGAAGAGGAGCCCCGCTTGGCATTAAAGGGATAATCCCCACAAAATCTGCCTTTTAAAGTTACATTCACAGTCTGCCTGTCTAAATAAATCAACCATCGTGTATTCAGGGAAAATTGACTGAGCATAAGAGTTTAATGCTCTAATGAATTCATATTCCTTCAGAACTGCAGTAAAATGATGAAAAAAAGTCTATAAAAATACATAACTAGCAGCAATCTCTGTCAGGAATAATAAACAGCAATAAAATCTGTAAAATGGCAAAAAAAAAAGTAACATTAAAATTAAAAATAAATAGACAAATCTGTCACGAATAAAGGATATAACCACAACAGCAAAAAAAAAGTAGAAAAAAAACAATAAATGACAATCATGTCTGTAAATTAATTAAACATGAACACTAGACAAAAAACATAATTGAGTGTTACTTTTAATTTTAATACCTCTATGACTTTTCCCCCCATTTTTAGTGCATCCCCCACCCCCCAAAAGATAAATTACCAAGCTTAGTTCTAAATAAAACATGACATTTCAGATATCCTGAACAACTATAAATCATGGACATACATGATCTGTTTAAGTGAAAGGTTTGCACAGGGTTTCCCAGTCTGTGATTAACAGTCTTATCTTAAATATAGAAATGAATACATTTATCATTCATTTCAAAGCATATTTCATTTTCCACTGCATATAGTATTACAGCCTAATCACTGTTATTAAATTGCTGATGAAATCCCCACAGTTTCTCTGCTCTAATTTCTGCATTTATGTCAAGGGCATGCGTGAGTACGATATGGATGATTGTCCGTAGATTGTTGCGGTGAGATTCTCAGTCAAGGACAGAAAAGGAAGAAGGAGTGAGACCCTCTTGGGAGATCTGAAGCAGTGAGACTGAGTGACGGAGGGAGGAGGAGACAGAAGACAGGTGGAGAGGGAGAGATACAGAGAGAAAATATTTCACATTTACTAGAGAGGTAATCGAGAGGTAATCTGTAGATTAATTTGGACGAATCTACTTTGTATGGTATTGATTATCTCGTCAACTTGGGCCTTGAGTGGTTCTTTGAATTCTCTGCCAACTTTCTGGTTTGCAAACTCCTCCACAAGTGAGCCACAATGCAGCAGCTCTGGCTCTCTCTGCTGTCTGGCCTTTGCCTTCGCCTGGTTTTCCTCTGCAGTGCCGAGGAGGGTCTCGAGTTCCCCAATTTCGACGGGAAGGACAGGGTGCTGGACATCAACGAGCGCAACTACAAGAAGGCTCTAAAGAGATACGACCTGCTGTGCCTGTTCTACCACGAACCGATGCCCGCCAACAAGGGCCTGCAGAAGCGGTTCCAGATGACGGAGCTGGTGCTGGAGGTGAGGAGGAGGGTCTGCAGAGGTAGGACGAGGGGAGTTTGAGGAGTTAGTGAAGAGGCGGAAAATGCCAAGCGCAGAGTTAAAGTAGAGGTGTTGATTGGTGCTGATATTCTTTCTTTTTCATGGACTCTGAGTTAACTGCAGTCTGCAGTTGCAAAGGTTAAGTGATCAAACAGTCTAACCAGTCAAAGGCTGGACAGCCTGGAAAGCAAATGGTTTATCAACTATCCACAGAGTCATTAGTCACAACTTATAAACTTTGTATAAACGGCAGCTTGTTAGAAAGTGTCGGTCGCTCAGCGGTGACGGCCCAGAAATTTTTTATGGGGTGTCCAGATGGGGCCACTGAAAATCTTGAGGTGGCACCAAAATCAAAAGTCATGACTGAATTTCAGGAATTCTATGATGCTGTTCAAATTTCCTTATTCAAGGTTAGAGCTATTAGGGCTGTCGACGCATTAATCGTATTCATTTTTTGTTGATCACCAGCTCACATTTCTGTATTTAAGAGGCTGTATCGGTCTAAATTTTGAAGCTAGAGGGATGATACTGATATCGTATGAAACTAGACGACCTGAGAATCCAGTGGTACCAACCGGGTCAAGCTGGCTTGCCAGCGTTATTTGGCCCCAAGGAAGGGGGTCAAATAATGCTCCAAAGTTAGAATAAACTTTGGCGATGGAGAAACGGCATGATCATTTCACAGGAGTCTCTTGACCGTAAAGATATCCCCTTTACAGACATGCCCTCTTTATAATAGTCCCATGTGTTTTTTTTCCTGTGAAAAAAAATAATGAATTGATTAATTAAATGAATATTTGGTCATGATTAGGACGAAGGCTGGTTAAAAGATTTAAGTCTGTGTGGGGCGTCAGGTGGCTCAGTGGATAAAGCAGGCGCTCCATAAATGATGGCGATTTTCTTGCCGCAGTGGCCACGGGTTTGAATCTGGCTCATGGCCCTTTGCTGCACGTCATCCCCTCTTTCTTCCGCTTTCACACTATCGATCCTCTGTCCTGTCTAACAAAGGCAAAAATGCAAAAAAAAATAAAAATAAATAAAAATCTTTAAAAAAAATAAATAAATTTAATTCAAGGAAAGTGGGAATTAATATTAAAATCTCATATTTTTTTGCCGTTTTTTTTGGCGTGGACCCTGAAACTGTTAGCAGTTAGCTGAAAGCATTGGCAATTTTCTGTCCCTGAGCTCACGAGTGAATCAACGCGTTGTTTTGACAGTCTACATCCTTCATTTTCTTCAGGTATGCAACACCCGAATCCAGCCAAGAACACGTCACTGCTGATCAAAGATGGGTGTGTTGTGACATACGTCGCCCTGATGTGTCTGATACCACTGTTAATGTAAAGATGTCTCAATAAACTGAAGCTCAAATTCCCACTTTACACTCGCGGCCTCGCCGCCGAGCTCATTTGATTCGAACCTGTCGTAACGAGTCATCGTACGACGCTGACACCGAATGCCTCGTCTTTCCTCTGCCAGTTTGACATGTCGACTGTTTGCTTCCAAATAAAGTGAGAAAGGATTCACAGCTGTCACATGTTTCACCTGCACACTCTCTTTACTGGCAAGCAGTGATTTAATCCCATTATGTGCCCTCCTCTGAGGTTCAGATGCATCCTGGGATTGTTTCTAGGTCATTCTGGTAATTATAGCGTGTTCCCAAAACTCTTTACTATCTGAGTGTGAACTAGAAATAAGTCCGTGCGCTCTTGCATCCCTTCTCGTCTTATTTATGATCTGAAATGAAACGAAAAAGGGACCTATACTTTACCTTTTCAGTTCTCATTTTGGCATTCCTGTCACGTTTCATGCACTTAAAGCAGAAACACATTTAAACAGAGCAAACGTCTCTTCTCTTCAATGGTTTTTATAAATCTGCTGTCCTTCCTCGAGCTGAAAGGCGAGCAGTTCTGACTCACAGCTTCCCTCTAACAAGAAAACTCCACAGGGGGCTTTCAGCACACACGCACCTCTTTAATGAAAAGACGTATTGACGAAGACAGCAGCAGCTGCGGATGCCGGCTCAGATGCACGGTGTCGAAAGTGCCGAGCTGAGTGCAGAGTGCAGACTAAAAGGGTTTAATCCAGGCCGAAACAAGAAGCCTCGATGAAATAGTTAAGGCCATTCCAGTCTGTCTTTTTCAAACAGAGTCTGATTTCCTGCATCAGTGGTCCCCGATGGTACGTGATGGTAAATGCCAATAAAAAGTATATAAAAAATAAATAAATAAAGGTTTGTCACTGAGGCCAAAATGAGGCAGAATTTTTTTTGGAGATGTGTTGGGTGCGAGCACAGGTGCTGAAAAAAGGGGAGCAGATAATTTAGTGTCCCTAGCCACCAACTGGTATCATATGAAACTAGACAAGACTAAGACGAGGCTAAATTTTGGTGATGGAAAAACGGCATGGTCGTTTCACCGGGGTCCCTTGACCTCTGACCTCCACATATTTGAATGAAAATGGGTTCTGTGGTACCAATGAGTCTCTCCTTTACAGACATGCCCACTTTATGCTTGAGCCTTACAGTATTTTGCTTCACCTTGTCAATATGGACTTAAAAACTGTTTTAATAAATTGTTTGACTGCTCTACTTATAACTCAGGCAGCTGCATTAATAAAAAGGTCCAGTAAAAATTTCCTCTGGTTGACTTGAAACCGTTTAAATGAATGTGTGGACCAATGTTTAAACATCCTGTCTTCTTGTGCTAGGGATATTTTAGGTGATAAACTGATTTATTATGCTGCTAAAATGTTGATCTGAGTTCAAAAAACAACAAAACTTAATTTTCTGGCCTGACTCAGTTTTTACAGATAGTCCAAAGAGTTAAGGTATTATGATTTTCTGTCTTTATCACAAAGAAAGTGTGTCAGTGCACTGACTGACAGTGTGTCTGTCTCAGCTCACAGCTCAGGTCCTGGAGAACAAGGACATCGGTTTTGGGATGGTGGACTCTCAGAGGGATTCCAAAGTAGCCAAAAAACTGGGTATGACTTGTGTCGTTACTCCGCAGCATCAGCCGCATCGCTTTGTGCATGCTGAATGTCTGAATTTGGATTTTGCTTTCAAGCTTGCCAGTGATGCACTTCAGCTATGATGACAATGGCGTCTCAGCTACTTTTCTGTAAACATGAAACCTCAGAATTACCTTCTTTGAAGTCATAAACTGCTGTTTCATCAGGTCTGGAGGAGGTGGGCAGCTTGTACGTCTTCAAGGACGACCGTGTCATCGAGTTTGACGGGGAGCTCTCCGCAGACACGCTGGTGGAGTTTCTGTTGGATGTGAGTGGAAAATCTGATTCTGCAAGTTTTTCGATGTTTAATCTTTGCAGCCGATTAACAGCTGCAGCCTCATTAGAATACGTGTAAATGATGAATTTCATAGTAAAACAAGATCCAGCAGGAGAAGCTTACGTGTCACTTTCCCCCTGAAGGTATTAAAGTAACATTTTCACGTGAATAAAATTTAAAGGTATAATTTGACGCTTTGGGAAATCGAATTAAGAAGTGGGAGGGGAAGCGCTTTTCTCCAATCCCCATTTAAATAGAAACAAAAGATTCTCCCGCTAAAGTAACAAATGTGTTTTGTCTCATTTTGGTGGATGGCTTACATATACTACAATACCCATAAGCCTCAGCTACAGTTGCTATGGAGAGAGGGCCAGTCAGAGCACAAGTGCAGCGGGCTTTTATGTGAATTTTTGTAGAGTCCAAACAGTGGAACGGCATCTGTCATATGATGCTATGTGGCCGAAAAAGATTTCTTCCTATGCGTACAGAATGAAAGGAAGGTACGTAAAACAGTGAATACATTTTCTGAGTGTCACAACCCTTGAAAAATAACACATTTATCTATCAGAATTTGATCCATTTGGTCTTAAATCATTTGTAAACTCAAAAGGAGCCACAGCTTTGGAAGTTGTATTTGACAAGTGTTTTTGTACACCTAAAAAATGCCCCAGTGATGACACATTTCTGTAGGCCAACCTGGAGGCTAACGTCGCCCTGGTTCCCTTGTCAAAATGCCTGTGGGATTCTTTCATTGGTGTTTTGTATCATTTATCGCTTATGATACTTATGTGTTCTGTTCGGCAAGATAATCTTTAAAAAGAAGCATCAGTTTCAGGATTTTTGAAGCCTAAATGCAATCGCCGTAAGTAAAAAGGTAAGGCTAGGCTGTAACGAACTACGCAACGGTCGTGTCACTACCACTGCGAGGCTGTAAAGTGTGGCGCTGTTTGGCACAATTCGGCGTGATGGCGTTCTGTAGTCTCATTTAGCCACTTGGTAGGATCTGTCTTTTTTAAACACACCTTTTTTCAGGCTCACTAACCAAAACCATTCAAAAAGTCTGACTTTAAGACGAGGGAACCAGAGGTGCTGAAATGATAATGGATCTCTGGGTTTAAGGACTCATCACTGGGGCTCCTATACAAGTTTGTACCTTTGACTTGTTATCATATAGTTTAAAAAGATACATTTTTTTAATGCAGTTGTTAATCTTTTAAACTGATAATGGCACCAGGAGAGTTTAGACTTCTAACTTATAGAACCAGCCATTCCCTACTTGCTTAGTCACTATCCTGCTGAGAAGCAGATTTGAGGGGTGATACCTCTTTCACATCCATAAGTAATATCAATCTCCTTATTTAACTCTGCAAAGTGGATTTCAAAACATTTCTTGGCAGTGAAAATCACTTACCTGTGTTATACTGCCCCCTGTAGGTGCTGGAGGACCCAGTGGAGATGATCAATACTGCCATGGAGCTGCGAGCCTTCGAGAGGATGGAGGAAGACATCCGCCTCATCGGCTACTTCAAGGGAGAAGATTCATGTTAGTTCACCACATACTTTTTTGTATGTGTGTAGATTTAAAAAAAAAAAAAAAGATTTTTCTAAATTCAGTACTTTTAAAACTTTAAGTACATTTTCCTGATTAAACTTCCTTACTTTTACTTAAGTACCATTTCCAATGCAGTACCTTTACTTGCAACAGAGTATTTTCACAGGGTGGTATTTGTACTTTCATCTAAGTAAAGGATCTGAATACTTCTTCTGCCACTGGTTTAAAGCATTGTGTTTGCATGAACAAACATAAGCAGTGTGTGATGGGATAAAAAAATACACTACACTGTTTCTCTGCTCTTTAAAGTTGCCTCGCTGTGCTCCCCAGATGCTAATGGGATCTAGAGGCTAATGGAGCGACATCAGCATGCTAAAGGGAAACCTGATTCCAGACTGTGGCACTCTCACTCGTCCCACGAGAGCCTTTAAATAGCTTCTAGTTCTCCGTCTAATAGGTCAAACTGCAATTATAGTTCCTCACTCAAAAAAAAAGGGAGAAAAAGGAAGACAGGGAAGATGCTATCTGGTCCGATATGACGGTGGCATGAAGTTTCATTACGGAGCCTATTTCTGTCCACAGATAGGTTGGTCCTTGGTTGTGACCTTGTTGGGAGCAGAGCCAGGAGCGCGTTACAAGCGTATAAAACTGTATTAAGGGAGACTTTGTTACTGGGGTGGAGACAGTGGAGTCATGATGGGAAATTGAATGAAGCGAGTGTTTCACTGCTTGCCTTCCTGATCACATACTGTAGATTTAGGCTGAGGATGTGAGCAGAATGTGAATGATTAAGTTCCTCTCTTAAATCTGTTTTTACTTTTCCCAACTTTGGTTTCTGCCATTCTCGCTCGAGCTCCTCATCAATCTCTCTCTCTCCTTTATTCTCAGACTACAAAGCTTTTCAGGAGGCCTCGGAGCGGTTTCAACCTTACATCAAGTTCTTTGCAACATTTGATAAATCTGTGAGTTTGGCTCAACAAAATAATACACCAATCTGCTTTTCTAGTGTCCAAATCTGAGGATCTCTTTTAAACCCACTTTTAATTCCTCAAACATACACATTGCTTGTTAATACAAATTTAATGTAGGCTAGTAATAGTCTGACGTTTGATAAATAATAGGACAGGATAAGAATAACTTCATTAATCCTCAAGGGATGTACTGAACCGTATTATAGCGTCGAGCTAATTTGCATAAACTAATTCCTATATGTTTTCCTCCATCAGCTTCACATGATAAAATCTTGTCATTTTGTATGTTTTAGGTCGCCAAACATCTCTCTCTCAAGATGAACGAGGTGAATTTTTACGAGCCGTTCATGGAGGAGCCGGCCATCCTGCCTGGCAGACCTCTGTCGGAGATGGACATTGTCGATTTTGTCAACCAACACAGAAGGTCAATTAGATTCATAACTTTCAGAATTATTTCAACACTGTTAACATGTGTTTGAGCATTTTATGAAAATGTGATCTTCACAGGGCTACTCTGAGGAAGCTCCGTGCAGAGAATATGTTTGAAACATGGGTGAGTCGCTGTTCAGGCTGCCAAAACTCTTTTGGATACATTTTCAGGGTTAACTTAGGTCGATTCGAGATGCATTAATACTCAACTCCCTTCAATTTCTAGGAGGACGACATGGATGGAATACATATTGTTGCTTTTGCCGAGGAGGAGGATCCAGGTCTGTGTGTTTTACCTTTTGGTTTTGCAGTTCTTTCGGTGGTATTTGAAGGTGAACGGTTCTGTTCTCGTCATCCTCAGATGGCTATGAGTTCCTGGAGATCCTGAAAGACGTGGCCAGAGACAACACCAACAACCCAGAGCTCAGCATCGTCTGGATCGACCCCGATGACTTCCCTCTGGTTCTCATCATTAACATATAAAGTATCAAGAAATTGGGCATTGATATTCTGTGTTAACCCAGTTTGTCTCGTCCCTCCAGCTCACCACTTACTGGGAAAAAACCTTCAAGTTGGACCTGTTCAGACCTCAGATTGGTGTGGTCAATGTCACAGATGTAAGTAAAGGTTCAAATCCATACACTGCATAAAATAACCAGCATAACCATCGTGACATCACCCAATTTGACATAGTGCCGAAACAGTGGAATTACAACTTGCGGGTCCGTACAAGGTGCTTTTAAGCCACAAAAGACGTTTTAGGGTTGCTTGGATTTTTTTGCTGATATCTGATATGCCAGTATATAACAGCTCATTTTGCAATTAACTGATAACTATATCAATATATCCACTTTTTCCCTACGTCATTTTTGTGATCATCTAGTCTGTTCTGCAGTGAAACTGACATCATACTACGCATAATCTTTTCATGATGGCCCACCAGCAGATGAAGACATAAAATACAATGCTTTTAAGTGGAAGTAATATTCATACAATGTGCAAAAACAGAAAAACATATTGGCCAATATTGTCATATTGGCAGAACTCATGAAGTTGGCCGATTCCGATAATTTATTTTAAAGCCAATATCTGCCGATACCGATGACATGTCAATATTATCGTGCATTGCTACCTCGTTTCAATATTGGGATTTGATCCATTCGGTCCAATAACGTTTAAAAAGTCCACAAGAGACATATGATTAAGTCATCTTATCCCCATTCAGTTTAGCAGAAGGCTAAACTGGAAGTTAGCTGTTCGACCCAGAAGTCAGAAGTTTTATAAACGTTAACCACTGTACAGTTGTCATAAACGGGGAATATAATTAAGGAGTCAAAAGACTTTTTGTACCAGGCTATAAACATAATGTGAAGGTGAGCATTTTAACACGTAGGTCTATGACTAACTCCCTTAGAGGAACTGCAGTTTTTGGCATTTAAGCATTCGCTTGTTTTATTGTTGTTTATTGTTTATTAGCCTTTACCTTGTGTTCCAGGCGGACAGCGTGTGGCTGGACATGTCGAATGACGAGGACCTGCCCACTCCTGAAGAGCTGGAGGACTGGATAGAGGACGTCTTGTCTGGGAGGGTGAACACGGAGGACGATGACGAGTCTGCTGATGACCGGGAAAACCCCGACAGCTACGTACCAGAGGACAGCTATGAAAGTCACGACCCAGACGGTGAAGACGACAGTGATGACTAACCAGAGTGTGGACGGTTGGTGTGCTGCAGTTCAAAAAAAAGGGTCAAAACACTGAACTCCTTTCAGCACATTAGAATCAGATCACTGACAAATCCTCTCTTTTTTTAATCATTTAAAAGAAAATGAATGGTTTCCTAAATATATACTCTCTGTAGACTGTGGTTTAAATAGTTAGGCAGATAACACATAACACATTAAAGGTCATCATGGGAAACGTGTGGTTTATAACAACGATAACACGGCACATGAAGCAGCAATACTCCTGTACTTACCAAGGATCAAGATAGCAAAATACTCAAGACCCTCTTAATGATTTTTGGCCACTTGGGGGCAGAGCACTAAACTGTGAATACTGTAATGTCAGTTACTACCCTTTAAGTTTCTTTGAAAACACACTACCAACTTTCCTATTCACACATCCAACAGATATGGAGCGATGCTAGCATTCACGTGGAGTCAAACCATAAATGATACTCTAACGCAACTTCTGTGGAAATGTCTGAAAAACTTTTAGCTGCTGTATGCTCAACTATGCTCCCCAGCTAAATGCTAACTTTGCCTATCAAAGGTTTAGTGCCGAACAGGTAACATTTGGAGGGTTTTTAGAGCTTCTCAGAACAATGGAAACTATGCTAAATAAAGGATGTGGGTCATGAAACCAAAATAAAGACCAGAAAGACGATAAAAGGCCCAAAACATCAAACCGACATTGATGAACTACTGGTGACTCGGGCCAACTGTTAAGCCGCCTCGCTTTGCTTTTGTCTTAGCCAAAAAGTTGCGATTAAACACACCAAAAAGACGGCAGCCAACGGTAAACTGGTACGTACGTTCGGTCATGTGTTTATCGTCATTCAAAAAGAGAAACCGGAAAACCGACAACGGATTTAAAATGCTAGTTATCCAAGTAGCACATTAACAGCACAACCTATTGTAAAAAGGACAAATGATATTTACAGTGGGCTGGCAAACAATCACAAAACCAAACCGTTTCTGCGAAAAAAATTCTTCCTCAATATAACAAGTGTTTCGATCTCGTGCTCTCTTGGCTTTAGCCGTCCGTTTGCTTTCCTGACTTCTGTTTCCCTCCTCGTGTGCTGAGCTGAACTGCCAATCAGAGAGATTTCACTCACTGCCATCACAACATGCTGAACTGGCTGAAAATCCACCAAAAACAGCCATCAAGAGCAAACTAGTGCCAACATTGTGGTACGCTGTAAAAACTAGAACAAAAAACGCTCACCTTCGGCCCACATTTACCAATGGACAGCCTAACATTGGCTTGGTGTGTCAGGGCCCAAAAGATAAAAGGGAGTTTGTCACTATGAGTGACATCTATCAATTACGCATACGCCACTATAAAAAAAAAAATCAACTGTAGCATCTTTAATATTGACATAACTGATTAGATAATTATGAGGAATTGTGTGAATATATATCAATGTGAAATTAAATTATGAATGTTTTCATTCGTTTGCCTAGAATAAGGCCAGAATTGATTTCTTGTGATTAATTCAGGACCTAATAAAAGCCCACAACGACTCTGTGCGCATGTTTTAATGTGAACCATCTCTGCTGTTTTTAAAATGTGCATGCGAGAACACACACCTCCATTCTCTCCCTCATTAGGAGTGTCCAGACTGAAGCTCAAGACAGCAGTTTGGCACATTTTCTCCCTCAGTCAATGAGTGTTTTCACCTTGAATTATTCAAACATCGGTGAATAATTCAGCATCATTATGCCTCCTAATGGGAGAAGGGACCTGGTCAGTGAGGCTGGGGGAGTCGGGGTGAGACAAGCTAAAAGGCTGCCCACCGGGGGCCCCACAAACTGCATAAGGAGCGGACACACTCCTGCTGGACATGAATTAATAATACAGGGCCATGCAAGAATCATTATTCCCCTGGAGGTGGATGTGATGCGGTGTGTAAACAGGATGTTTGTATCACGGCTTGGGATTTACACATAATCCATGCAGCCATAGCTGAGAGATGAGAACATTTAACAGTGTGTGCATTTAAACGTGACCCGAGGCAAGATGACATGTCATGCTCTCTCCTGAGGAAACGGAGGCAGACAGTGTCACAGAGCGAGCGTTGTGATGTTCTGCAGAGCCTTTAGGTTACATAAGCCTGCGAGTGTCAAGCGTGATGGTGTATTACATGTACGTTGACTGTAAAAAGGGCAGGAGGACTGAATTCTCACCTCATCACTCCCAAGAGAGGAAAGATGACAGCGACACGGGTGTGAGGGTCAATATAAAACAGCAAAGAACAAATTCGGGGTAAGATGTGTTGTGGTGTCGTTTTTGCGTTTAAACCGAGACTAGAAGTGAAGTGATTTCCTCTCCCGCCTCCATCTGCACATAACCAAGTCATTACCAAACAAACCGAGAGGGAGGAATGAAGGGAAAGAAAACATTCCATTTAGATGCAAATGCTCCTCATTTTTCCTCCCTCTCCATCTCTCTCCTCCTCGTCCTCGTCCTGCACAGAGCAGGAAGGGGGATTAAGCCGGGGACAGATGAGTTCCGACAGGCGGCCTCACGCCTGGCCTCGCCGAGGTATGAGGTTGTTTGTTTCCAGCACCGGACACTGACATTCATTTACCCGCAAGGCCCGGCTGCGCTGTTCTGACAGGCTGATGGCAAGCCAATTACCATTGAGCTTCATGACAACGAAAAGCCGCCAAATCAAGGCCAAGAAAGCTGAAATTTTGCTCCGGCGTGTCACACAGCAGGGCCAGACGCTTAATGGGCAGCGACAGAGCAGAGTGTTAGCACCACTGCAGCCGGGGCAGGAAACTAGTGCATATGGAGATGCTGAGGAGGAAGTGTGGGAGACAGGTAATGAGAGACATGTTGAATTTGAAACTACAACATTACAATTGAAGGGAAAATTGCTGCACAGTTTGACTGCAGGAAGAACGGGACAAATCTAACATCAGCGATTGACGTGTCTTCAGAAGCCTAGAATGATAATCTGATTTTCTTTGTCTGTCTTAAAAACTTCATTTTAAGGGGTTTGATAGGGTTAAATCACCAAAGTTAAAGGGCAGCTTTGGTATTTTTAAACCTAGACCTGTTTCCCTTGTTGTTGTGTCAAAGTGACTTATTGGAACAACTTACTTGAAATTGGTCCAGTACTGACAGAGAGAGAGACAGTGCTGTAGCCAGCAGCGGGGAAACAGGCTGAATTAAATCCCGGCGGGCAACTGAGCACCATTAAATTATGTCCTCTCACAATACTTGTTTTTCCAAATGTCGGGCCCAGATTGTTTTTCTCAGCGTCTGAAACACAATGAAAAGGATCTCTACAGAGGAAGACCTTTTTGTTTAAACAGAAAAAAACCCAAAATTGCTATCTACAAACCCACCATTTTATCATTAGTTCATCTTTTCACTGTTCCAAATAAGCCCTTAATTTGTCCAATAAGATACTTACTACTGAGTTTAGCAATTGCAATTTTAGGGCTGTTTCTGGTTAAACAAAAAGAAATCTTAATAAATAATCTCTAATAAAAAGGTGTATCTCTGTAGTTGAAATGCTGTCATGCACTTAAAATAACAATCTGAGCCTGTCAGGCAGATTACATTAAAGCTGGTGTCACTTAATACTGGACCAATAAAAAAACAAACAAAAAATGCTATTCCTATTATTCACTTCCGAACAAAAACATGGAAAATATGGGCCTGTTTGGTTAGGGGGATAAAAAGGGTCAAAACCACTTAAAAGTGACTAAGAACTCCAGAAAACTGACACTGGCAGTTAATCAAACAAGATATTTAAAACATATCATATAATCCATTAAAAAATCAAGCTTTCAAACTGTCTTATGTTGTGCCTGGTAGCTCACCTGGTAGATCGGGTGTCCGTGGTGCTAAGGCCCTTTGCTGCAAGTCATCCCCTCTCTCTCGCCCTGTCATGCTAATGCTGTCCTATCGAAAAAAGGCGAAAAAAACCCCCAAGAAATAATCTTTCAATAAATCATGTTACAAAAACCTTAATTAGCACTTTTAAGGTAAATAAATCAGCACAGAAATCTGTTAGTCTGAAACTAAAAGACACCAGATTGCAACGCAGCCATTAAGCATGTTGGATTTTAAACACTTGGTCTTTTCACAAATACCTTCACTTGCTAATTAAGTATTCATATACTAACCAGCCACCTTTTTTTACTTAAAGTAAAAACGTCATGCTCCTTCTGAGAAGTGAAAAGCACTCTGGGATATGTAGGAGACTAGAAACAGAAATATAAGGACAACAGCAGTGAATCCCAAAACAAGGCATCAAATTTACATGGTAAGATTTTTTGCACAGTGCAGTCCCATACAGCGGTTTTACAAATGTTCATAAAAACGTTTATTTTTTTGAACGAATGCTAATGCTGTGAAACTGAAACATGTCTTACACTGCGATGTCACGTCATCATCGTAGAGCTGTCCAACAGAAACCTTACCCTGACAGAGGAGTGTAACCTGGCAACAGCGTGACAGATGGCGGTGATGAGGAGGAGGAGGAGGGGGGGGGGGGGGGGGCTGGTCATGTGAACTGGAATGGCAAACATACATACAGACATACACACATGCTTGTTTACATAAATAGATACAGTGTAAAAACAGGAGGCACAGTCACATTGGGATCATACAAAGTTCGTCTGTCAGTAGGTACAAAATGTGACCAGTGGCAGCTGTAATCAAGCAGATGTTGCAGAAACAGCTAAAGTGTTTTTTTTTCTTTTCTGTTTAACAGTTACAAGTTTACAGTGAAGATGAAAAGTATTTTGGATATAAAAACATGTTGCTGCTGCCCTCAGGACGACAAACTGACAGTATCAGCTCTAGCAGCCAGGGGGCAGTAGGGGACAACCCTGTATTTTCTTCTTGAGTGAGTTGCACATGAACTCAGTGTGACTCTCTTTTAACCACTTTGGTGAATTTGCCGCGTCAGTTGTGACAGATCATGATCTAAAAGTGTCATTTTAGTGCCATTAGCTTAATAAAACTGTATTTTTCGGGCTTTACAAGATTCATCAGATGACAGAAATCCTTAGAAAAATCCTTTCGGAAGTCGAGGGATTGACTGTGAGCGTGTTTGTCAGACAACAGAGGTGGGACAAGGTAGTGAAGGAAAACCAGACGGTCCAGTTGGGAAGGAGGTACCGCCCTGCCGCAGCTTTAACTAATAATACTAACTCTGTTGGTTCTTTATCATCTGTGGTGTATTCTAGTGACACAAATAAACCCTGTGAGCCCCGGAACATTAAATCATACTATAATTACCGTAAAGTTTCAGATGTTGGCCTTTATTCAGCTCAGTGGCAGAAAGATCCATCTGCTCCGCTGTGTAAATAAATTCAGTATAATGTCCATTTCCACACCACTGACTCTGGAGTGATTCACGAGTGAGTCTCGCTTTTTTGTCCTTGTTCCCCAAAGACGTTTAATGCAATATAATTCCAACTGCTAGCTGTCTTTCAATCAAAACAATCACAAAATATGGATTGATTACATCCTTAAGTTGCGTGGGATCATGGAAGTTGCTGTCATCATTGTTAAATAAACGCACAAAACTGCTTTTTTATTTTCCCAAATTGGGTTCTTTGGCAACTATTTAATAAATACTTCAGCCATTTTCCTTTTTTTAATCCCTTTTTAATTGTTTTGGGATTTGATTTTTATTTTTCCTGAATTGTGTACTTAATTATGGTAATTATTATAATAAAAATTAAAGTCACTTTCTTGTTTTTTCTTTCTATACTATACTATACTATACTAAATAATACACTACCTAATTAACATTTTTAGGACTTTTACTTTCAACAGAGCAATTTTTACAATGTGGTATCAGTACTTTGAATAAAGTAAAGTACTTGAATACTTCCTCCACCATTAGTCATTATATAAGCATTACTGATGATAATCTATCAGAAATATCATTGAGTAAATATTTTGTGAAAGCACCAATAGTCAACCTACAATACTTTCACAATATCGATACCGAGGTATTTGTTAAAAAATATTGTGACGTTTTTTTCTTATTATTATTGCCCACCTCTACTCAAAAAAGTGGGGAGTATAGCATGACTTTGTTGTACTGACAGAATTAATGCAATGGAAATGAACTTTATACTAAATTCACCATGTGATTTGTTGTACTAGGCGACAGGTTTATTTTTTTTCACCTGGGCTTCGTCAGTGAGCTTCCCTTGATTCTTCATGCCGGCTAAGCTGACGTGAATAACGGCTTTCATTTGAGACTTTATGGTATTTGGATCTTCTGCTATGTAACCCTCAGAGGGGGACTTTGTTTCAATCAGTAGTACTTTTTATTTGTGACATCGTGGCTTTGTCTCTCCACCTCGCTGACCTCCCCTTCCATCGTGTCAGGCAGATACGGCAGATATGAAAGCCCTGAGAAGCTTACTGAACCGATGAGGCAGGGCAAATGTTTTAGAGCATGCATCCACCTCTTATGCTCCGGATCATCGGGAGGTCACCCCGATGTTTAACATGGCATGTGTGGGTTGTTCCCAACTGGAGTGGAAAGATTTCTGATTGTGCTCCGATGCACCTGGAGAAGAATCATGCACCAAAACAGCTCAAAGCGTCCCACTCTGGCTGCTTGAATGAGACCTCAAGGGTGCTACGGTTCGCCTGAAGCCTGGACATGAGGCGTGTCGGAGTTTGACATCTCAGCTGTCAAGAAAAGCGTTAATCCGGAGCTCGACAAGTGTCCTGGAGTCGTGATGAGGAGATTGTGGAGAGGGAAAACAGTCTGATATCCGTTTGGAGCAGGCGGAGATCATATGTTGCATCCTTTTTAGGCGTTTCCTTTTCACTTATGAGCAAACATAAATGTGCACTGGATGCAAAGTCTGATTGCTTTTTCGTCAAATGGGTTTAATTTGGTTGTGGAGAATCTGTTGGTGTCCGAAAGAGCATCCAGATACCTTCAAATGTTGTAGACGAGATGGAAACACAGGCAGGATATGTGTCATGTGTTTCCACGAGGCTCCAAATATCTAAATCCAAGTCACACCATCGCAGTCCTTAGTGGTTTGTCTGTCTGTCCCACGGGAATAAAGGAGTGACCGAGACAAGAGTCTCCTCACAATCTCAAAATGTTCCCGTCTTGTTTGGCTCCAGCATCTCAAACAGAAAAGGAACGAGAGACTGTGTTGACACAAAATGACACACGTGCGTACACACTTACACACACACACACACACACACACACGCACACATTCACACATACTGCATGTGCGCACAACCGCTCCGAGGCGTCCGAAAGCACAATCCTGCCTCCGTTTTTTCTTTTGATTTCATCCAAATCAAACATAAAAAGATCAATATATTCAAACATGAGTGTAATATATAGATTCATATATAATATATAAAAATTCCAAAAAAGTACAAATAAAAACTGCAAACCCAAAATGAAAACATTTGAGAGCAAAAAAACATGGTGAGGAATTAAAAAAAAAACAAACAAACTAACAAAAAAAAAAAAAAAACAGAAGAAAGTTCGGAGTACTACACGGAGGTTTCAGACTGTAGTCGCAGGACGAACTTGTGTGACTTGGGGTCGATGTATTCCTCCGACATCTGGATGTACGGGATCTTCTTCGTCGTCACCACCAGGCTGAAGTCCACACACTTGAGCAGGAAGATGGTGCCGTCTTTCAGGCCGCTGGTGACGGACGCCTCGCTGATCAGCGTCCACTGACGGGACAGCCAGTGGTCCCGGCTGTACTGCAGGGTGGGGCCCGGGTTCAGGTAGCTCTCCAGGAACGCCTGTGGGAAGGATACAAACATACTTTTATCATATTGTAGAAGAAGAAAAGTCCGCTCGACCAGATGAAAGCCTTGAAAATGACCTTTGGCGTCATGTTGTTGGTGATGCAGAAGGCCAGGTGCTGCTGGATGCTCTCCATGCTGTGGCAGTGCTGCTGCTTGGTGGTCCTCAGGTACTTCTGCAGGGCGCGAGCCATGGAGGGGAAGATGGCTTGTGCTGCCTCTCGCGGGTCCATCACGTCACCTGGAGCTTTCTTCTGCTCTTCCTCCTGCATGCGCTTGATATGTGTGAACGCCTCCTCTACTGCCACCACCAGTCTGGGGGGAACACAGAAAACAGCTCTGGATCTTGAACTGGTTCCTTTCAGGACTCTCTGAACTGTATTGCCATCTAGATAACCAGACTGTGTTCTTTTTTCTTTCTTGAACTTAGTTTTTAATCCGGTTTCAGCATCTTGTACAATCATATCTACAATCTTGCCCAAAGTTTTCTCCGCTGAAACCACACATCATTTCACATTAATGGATTTTTTATTTTTTTTAGAAAATTAGGTAATTATGATGACAATGATAATGATAACAATAACAAAAGTGACAATTGCAGTAATAAATAACAATGTTCTCACTAGCTTTGAGTAGAACCACTGTAATTAAGGATGCGTCATAAACGGAGGGTGTTTCAGAATGCACAATGGTAGTAAATAGTATTAGCATGATGCTAATTGTATTGATTACCTACACGTTTTTGCTCTGGTGTTACAGATCGTAGTTTTTACACAAAAAAAAAAAGCATGGGCCGACTCTGAATGATAAAAAAGAGATGCAGAGAAGCATTTTAAGCAATACCTCAACCTCTCTTTTCAACCTGTAGAATATGTCACTGATGTCCTCACAGTTTGCGCTTCAGATCGAGGAAAACCTGCTATTTTGTGGTTCCAACTGAGAACCAACTTTCCTGGTCCTGAACTTTGTTTTTTGGGTTGAAATGCTCCAAAAATTAGGTGCATGAAGCCCGTGTCGTGTTGGTGGATAAAGGGTAAGAGCCGGACTTCTTATGGTCACTGTCACTGTTGTTTGTTTGTTGGGATGTAAGCCACTATATAATGTATTAATATTACACGTAACTTATATTTCTCCATACGTGAGCTATTGCATGGATTACCGTGCTTTGCGCTTGCGAACACGCCTCTCGTGCTCCGCCTCCTCGTAGTACAGGTCGTTGTGGCTGGTGTCTCTGCGGCGGGCGGCGGCTGCGATCATGGCTCTGGACTGGGAGTGGGCCAGTCCTGCTGCTGCATTGTTACCTGGACCTGTCATAACAAAGACATAAGACAGATAAGGTTACTGTACGTGTGCGTGTGCATGTGTGTCTGAATCTCACAATCTCGCAGGTAAAGCCTTAGAGATGAAAATAAAGGAACAAAGAAATCCCCGGTGATGACATAAAGTGTAAGGTGATTTTAGAGAGGAGGGAGAGATTATTGACGCACATAAAGCACGGCCCGTTGCCTTTTATCACCACCAATGCTGAGACCCCAGGAGCTGACGTGAGCAGCCACACAAAGTCGTAATTTTTAATTGTTCCATGTGCTGTGATCATTGGAAACTCTTAAACACGCACTGCTCAGCCACACGTGGCTACTGATAATCAAACATTCCCTTTGCTCTGCCACTCGGTGCCTTCAGGAGGCACGGCGCGTCCAATTAAAGAAGTGTCTCCGGCAACTTCAAAAGTTTACATTTTTGGGATTAGGGTGGGAGGCTGCTGATGAACCCCGCCTGATGTTAATGCAGGTTAAAAGAAGGCAGAGCTGGTGAATTATTAATGCGGAGCGGGGATCGTGCACGAACAGAATAATTCATGGACAGAGAAGAGGGAGTTTTCAGCACACGCTGCCCTCGGTATTACCGCACTTAGATGGGATTTATGGGCGAGCGATATGCTGAGAGCCTTGTGTTGAATGTCAGGAGCAGGTCAGGAGCGCATTTGTTTGACCACTTTCTTGAATGGAGGATTTAAAATGCGTCAATAAAAAGTAATAAAATCAAATATAATCAGAGGCTGGGAAGCCAAAAACTTTAATCCAGCAAAAACTGAATGCACGCCTGTATTTATGGTAAATTTACATGTGCACCTAGATAATCTCCTACATATCGTCATTATCGACTACATACACACCCAAATAATCTTCTACGTACTTTATTAGTCGACTACATATAACATAGATAATCTCGTACATATACACCAAGATAATCTACATATACAGCTAGATATTCTCCTACATACACACCAAAATGATCTCCTACATAATCTCATACACCTAAATAATATACTACATATAACATATACATCGAGATAATCTACAAATAGACCAGATTAACATTCCCAGTCTGTCTCGAGTGTGATCACTACATTTCCATGTGAAGATCACCCTCGTACTACACTTTGCTTGTTTTCTCCTGCATTACAATATTATTCGGCAAATAAATCACAAAATCAGATAGGAGTGAAATTTCTGCAGCATTAAAACTATCAAGTACTATTTACTGTAACAAAGAACTTGTGTACACGTAATGGAGTAAAGGCAACTAATAACTACACACCTCTGACCACATACATGCGTTATCTGAGTCACAACTTAATACATTTTAAAAATCAACGTGTTTTATTTGATGTTTCTGTGAAATGGACAAAGTTTTAATTTAGTTACTAAAGTCAAAAAGTTGAAAAAATTAACATGTTTTGGTTGTGAGAGAAAACTTATAACAAAATGTTGATTTCTTTTTATGTAGGCACTTTAAATCTTCCATATTTGAGAAGAAATCTTTGCAGAAACACGTTTTAATCTGCTGGAATTCATTTCTCTGGAGCTGAGAAAACAGTGTGGAGACCGAATAGCTTGTCAGACATCATAACATCACCTGAATCCATTTGAATACAGAGTAATTGAGTGTTACGGCTGCTTTGCGCTCGGGGCTTCACCACTTTTTAATCAAGGAATGATTATTGTCTGTCCCTGAGTTCGGCTTATTTATTAAAATGTCTGTGCGGCTGCAGAAAGAAAGAAAGAAGGAGTGGTGAGTAAAAGCTCCAGACAAGAGCGAGGGAGAGGAAGAGGGAGGGAGGGAGAGGTCTCAGAGGAGCTGCTGAAGGATGAAAATGAAGGAGGATGAGACACCAGAGAGATGACAAGACCAGCAGCGTAATAGCTATTGATTTATCAGCCATCTCCGCGACCGTCTCCCACTAACATTTAAGAGGAGGTAGAGGAAAAGAGGGAGACAAATGGCAAATGAAAAAATAGAAAAAAAACGAAGTGGGAGTCAAGTTAGTGCACTTAAGTGAAGCTTTAGCACACTTAAGGGAGAGCAATAATTTAATATAGAGGGTTTGTGTTACATTCTGCCGGCTGTTGTAAAGGCGACTTTGAACTTATTTCATCAACCTGTGGCATGCAAAGAGTGAAGAGGAGTGGATCCGCAGTGTCAGCCAGTGGGTTTCACTCAGTGACAGTACTTCTGCGTGAAAGGAGGCTTAGCTTCAAGGACTTCCAACATGCAGAGAGATTTAAGGATAGCTTTTATAAAGTGAACACCAGCAGTGTGTGGGGGTGCTTTAGTGAGCAGCAGCGCTGCGTTTACTTACTGTCCAAAAAGTAGGCTTTCAGTTTAGCTCTAAAGGCTTCTTACAGGGTTAGCACAGGAGAGGAGAGAGTACCAGAAGGTGTCTTGAGGCACATATCAAATAACCACACTTGCATTTTTGAATGTTGTAGCCCGTTAACTACAAATCATGTATGCTTTGCATTACTGTCGACAATTTTCCAATCATGATATGGAGATCTATTTCCTTCCTCCCAGGCAGCCGTTTGTTTGAGCGCATTCCAGCACAGTACGGACGTCAACCTGCAGAGACTTGAAATGTGCTTCAGATGGGTGATCTATCACAGAAATGTTGAATTATGATAAGTTTTAAGGGAGAAAAATGAGCTAATTCAAGTTGCTGTAAATGCCAAAAAAATTGTAGTTCAGGTTTTGGAAATGTGAGGCGCATCCGCACGAATGTCAGTACACAGGAGTTTTTTTTTGTATAGTTTCAGAAATGATCTTTGTCCAAACTAACAGACCCAAAAACGCACATCACATGACTTTCTGTATAATGGGTAACGCTGGTGTGAACAGGAAGCAGATTGTCTTCTCTGCTGCTGGTTGCTTAGTTTTGGAAAATACTACAGAGAGAGAAAAGTAAAAGTTTTCTTCGCTTGGACCAAAGAAGAGGTGATACATTTACCGAAAGTTGCTCCAAAGCAAACAAGGCGACATATCAGAGTGGAACTGAGGGCAATATTAATCGCAAGAAGAAGCCCAGGCGACGGAAAGGGGTAACGTTACCTAAACGAGAAGGTTAAAACCAACAAAGGTATGTAGCCGTCGCTTTGTTTTGACTGTTTTGACACCCAAGTGTCTGTCTCTGACTGTCCAAACTGAAACAGGACCCGAAAGTTTTAAAGCTAAAACGGGGTGAGCAGCATTTTCAAAGGTCTCTGTCAGGGCTTCAGAAACGTACAAACGGCTTACAGCAGGGTGGACGTTTGGTGTAAAGTGTTAATGTGAGTTTTAATGAACGGCTGCCTGAAAGTGCCAATGTTAAAAACAATCTGAAAAATCTAAAAAGATTAGTCAATAATGGAAATAACTGTTAGCTGCAGAACTACAATAATCTTAATCAATGAAGACAACATTATTAGGTTAAAAAAGAAACACTAGCATTAACTTTAGAGACTCCACTGCACCAGGACACAGAAAAACCAAGTTCAAAGAGCTTCCCACTCACCCTCAGCAGGGGCTGCTGGGAACTCACCATCCACGTTGTAGACCTTGAGGCCGGCCAGGTGCTTGGCTGCGCGAGACTTGGAGGCGGAGAGCAGCGCGGGGTTATGGACTGGAAAGTCACAGTAGTAGTGCTCTAAGATGGCCAGAGCTGCCCGCTGGATGCTGGAGAGGAGAGTGAAAAGACGAGGTTTAGCCGAGGGAAATGTTAAAGTTAATATTCAGGTAGAGAAGAACGTGAGACACATTACGATTAGCCGCTGGATGTTTTTATCTTGTAACACTAACTGAAAAACAGCAGGGAGGATAGGTGAGGGTAAAACAGAACGGAGTATTAGCCAAAACACCTTTTTGGCTTTCTTTGAAAACTTGCTACACCTGAAAAAATCCCTCCTCGTATTTTCTTGAAGAAAGTATCGTCTGGTGATTGTCAGCCAGGACGTGGGCAGAAAGGAGAAAAGAAACATTTCGGTAGAAAATGTGCAATAATGACATTGGAAAAGTGCTCGTTGTCCATCGCTGAATCTACGGTTTGCCGAAGGCTTGCATACACAATCAAAAGAGTCATATCTTCCATAAGATATGGGAGCTTCAAATCAAAAAAAATATGTGTTAAAAAAATTAAACAAATCCTACATATCAATTCCAACATAAAATGTGGAAAGATGAAAGAAAACAGGCACTAAATCTGTAGAGAGACGGGAGAATGGACAGAAGGGGACACTGAGGGGGAGAGACAGAGAGACGTGAAACAAGAACTGGCCTCCGAGGAACTGGAAGATCTGACAGTGGTACTTAAATACTTCAATTAATGTCTTAGTGGGAAATTCCCTTTATGCTTTGATACCGCAAACACAGAAATAACATCACGGCAGAACACTTTTCACACCGCCAAAAGAAAATGTCTCTGTGAAACAGAAAAAGAAAGACAGAAAAAATACCACAGTGGGGACAGGAAAACGAAAGGTCAGGTAGAGGCACACGGTGTTCATTTAATAAGACTCATCACATGGAGATCGGGGAGGGAAGAAAGACGGAGGAGGAATTTTCTTCCATTGCTTCTGACTGTAAACAGAAAAACCTGATTTCTACATTTCCTTGTCACTGATGTTAATTCTGTTCACGAAAAACTTTGACCTTATATGTTCGCCATCACAAAAACATCTGTCTGTCTAACATAGATATATATACATGTAGGAGATGATCGCAAAGACTAAAATGTAATCTTAAAAAATAAAAACTTCACTAAAATCTCTATTTTGTTCTGCGCGCGCCACATCAGGACTCCAGAACAGCGCGCAAGTTAACGTAAAGTTCACAGCGACACCATCAGGGACCGGGTCTGCGTTAAAGAGACTCTTGGGCTCCAGGCCAGCTGTTGAATCCTCTTTGTTCAAAGTAATTATGCAAATCAGAACATGTTTCATGTCTGGATGTATCCTTTAAACTGATACCATCAAACCACAAAACCAGACACTTTCTTCAAAGCTGCATTATTTCTTTTTCATCAGATAATAATAAGATAAGCCAATCTGAAATAAGTTTGACTTAAATGGTAAAATCCTTGTCTTGACTGAACTGACTTAAATGTTCAATATAACCACATGACTAAATAAGAATACAATGTCAACAGTTTTTTTTTTTTCCCCAACTCAAATTACACTAAAATAGTTTTCTTTGACAAAGACTAAAATGCTCAGACTTTGTCGATTTTAAAATTAACAGCATGAGGTTGAATAAATTTCATCAAAACTATCATGTACATTTTACAAAGGGCTTAGACGTCTGGATCTGTTTTACGGAAGTTGTGACTGAATTAAACGGTCTATCCGTGAGACATTTTACTTTGAATACAGAACATATCCTGTCCACACTGAATGAGAGGACGTGACATTTGAGTTGACAGGAGAAAGTCGACGAGAGAAGAAATAAGTCGAAGCAGTCTGGGACTGATGTGTGCTCGTGAGCGGCAGCTATAGCCCACATCCTGATCCCTCACACTGTGGATCAGAGAGCATGCCAGGTCTTGTCCTTCATAACACAGCACCATTAAACCACTTGTACACAGAGGGGTGTTTTTGCATGTTATGTGACATAAATCATTGGCTCTTTTTGTAAATGTACTGCCTCTGTTTTCCTGGAAGTGAGCTGCATTAGACGATAATGAGAGACTTTATTTTCTAAAGATGAATAACACATTCTTCTTCTTACTAATTCAAAAGCAAATAACACACTCTTGCTCAGTTCTACGCGCTCAGAGGTTTTAGCTTTCCGTTTACTTGCTGTGACACCACGAGAGCTCAGTTCCTATATGACCTGCATTTGGCTGACAGGATGACAGCAGATGTTGACAGCTGTTAACTGACGCAAAACACGACTTTGCTGCTTAACACTGGGCCCTGTTGATTCTGCGTGTGGACGGATTTGAGCCGTCACTGTGTCCTGTGTCATTCTTCAGGCCACGTGGAGAGCTAACTCAATATACACGCACAGCAGCGCATGCTAGCCTTTAGCATGCGCTTCCTATTATCCCAAAGGAGGATCGCAGCGTGACCTCGGAGCCACTGATGAAAGCTCTTTCAGATACTTTCTGACCTCTCGTGACTTCAATTCCTTCCTCAGAACAAACCGTACATTAAGTGACGGGTCATTTTTTTATATGACAGTCAGAAAGCCCTCAGGCATCGAGTCAGCATTAAAATGTCACTCATCCTTACTGCTTTGCCATCTGGTGACAGTCACATGTACAAGAGCTGACAGTAACATCATGGCAGGATAACAGCGTTACAAGACAGATGTTTCCATTGGTCTGCAAGCCAAAAATAAACGACTTGTGAAAAGAGGAGAGGTGCTGTCTGTTTATGTCCACTTATAGATTTTCATTTCATCTTCAGAAAATGACAAACTGAAAGGGGGAAAATGGAAAACGAAGGTGTAATGTCGACAAAAAGGCTGCTATTTCTTTAAAATTTCTTAAGAGTTAAGGGACATTCTCAGTTAGTCACGATTCCATTTCCAGGACACACTGACCAGACAACAGGTTTCTCTCAAAATTGTTGAAAAAAAAAATTGTTGTCATTACCATAAGAAACAACAAGCATATTGCAGAACTTTAATAGTTATGTGTTTATTGTTGTATTAAATGTGGCAGAAGTAAACCAGCTTGAGTGGTTTCAGAGAACAGTGCGTCACTCATGAAGCAGACCGCTATGAAAACAGACTCATCAGAGACGGACGGAGTATTTAGCAGGGCCGGAGGCTGCGCTCATTTCCGCCGAAGGGGCAGCAGGGAGACTGATAGCAGCTCTCATAGATAACTCAAACCCTTTTTTCCATTAAGCATTCAGACAGACATTGTTTAGTGGCCACTTAGATAAATGCTGAGTCAGAGCTCCTGCTGCTTCCCAACTTCCATCAATTGTTAACGCTGAGCAAACACGAGACAGAACCATTAAAACCAAGCTGCTCCACTGGAATATCGAGCAAGTCGGGTTCAAGTTAGGGCTCCAGTGTGTTGGATTTAGAAACAGGAATATAGAGAAATACAATACTCATAATTATGTTCTCATTAGTGTATAATAACCTGAAACTAAGAGTCACTGTGCTTTAGATACCCCAGAATGAGCCGTTTATATCAACATATGAAACTCATCCTTGGACTCTGCTGTGTTCATTGTGGATTATAAAACTTCACCCAACTATCTATCAGCATGAGGGTGAACAGACAGAATTGTCATTTTTGGTTGAACTATCCCTTTAAGGTCTTTATTCTTATCAAATATCTTATATCTCCCCTCCAACAATGCTTATTATATATCTATAAAAGAAAAAAAACATGAAATCATGCCAGTAAAAGCAGAGAGTCTGAGAAATATATTATACCAAGTTCAAATATGAGACTAAAATATATCATAACTAAAGTACTATAAATAAAGTGGCATAGATGACAGTAGGGCTGAAATCACCACAATATGATATTATCCTAATACTTTAGTCACATAACCAATATCATTGTATTGTATTGTGATAATGTGTATTGCTATATATTTCGATTTTATACCTTTCAACAGTAAATCATGTTCCCCAAAGGAGAACTTTTGTCAACATTTACTTATCTAATATGATCCTCGTGTACGTACATGAATCTGCAAAGACAACCGTCTGCGTGCCTGGCCAGTCGTTTACAAAAACGTTACAATCTGGAACCTGGTTTCAAAAGCTTGTGTTTTCAGGCCTCCAAAAATGCTGTTGTGGTGTGAAAGAAAAGCCAAACCGCAACAAAAGTTTCACGTTCCATGCAAGAACTGCTGCAATGCAAACTGCTCCTTTAACACTCAGTACAGTACATGAAGCAGCATCTTAGGTGGGCATTAAAAAAACAACTGCTGAATGCTTATTAACCCAGCTGCCCTTCAGATGAAGGTAGCTGACCACTGCCTTCTCTGAAGTTGCTGTTCAGGACTGACCAGTCAGGGAATGTAAACTGGGAAGTCTGCAGCAGTCGCTGTGTTTAACCCCCACCCTCTCTGACTGGAAGGAATGCGTTCATATTCAACACGTCTGCTCTGACAAGGGGACAAGAAAGGCTTCCTCTGGTCCTCAGATTGGCATCAAAGACCAGGCAGACAGAGACAAGCCTTCAGGGCCCCGGGGCCCAGGCTGGCTCCCCATTATGATAAGGCAAACGATGGATGCCAGAAAAACAGGAATGTGAGCAGCAGCCGCCGCCTGTTAGTGGAGGAGATACATGAGAGATTGGCTGAGAAAACAGACGCTCGTGTCTGGGTTTCTCTGTGTGGCGCATTGTTCATGTTTGTGGCTACATGTGCATGAATCATTTGCATGTATATAGTGCAATTACCCATGCGCGCGCGCACACACACACACACACACACGTGTCGACGTTTGTGCGTGTTCATGCATGTGTTTCAAGCTGACCAGATGCTGCGCTGCCGTCTGCAGGGAGCACTAATTAGTTGTGTGTTTACAGTCACAGACGGACAACAGAGCGAGGCCAGGCCTGCTGCCGGCCAAGCACGATGAATGGCACCGCTTAAAAAGGACAACACCCCCAAGGCAGCCAGCGGACACACTGACCAGACCAATACACACACGCACACACACACACACACTTGTCTGACCTGTTTCTACCAATGCAAAATCAATATGAATATCAATACACTTCTCAGGAGTTTAAAGTTCAGCTTTACAGTATTAGCAGTGCATATTTGATGTGTGTTTTACTGTTTATCAGTGCTAACAATACTCCAACAATATGATGCAGCATGGCCTCTTGCAAAAACTCGCAACACACACTAGTATTCTAGTATAAAATATTTATCTCCGATTTACCAGCTATACATTTTTATATTTTTAAAATGAAGGTTGATAAATAGCCTTGTCACTACACTACTTTAATTTTAATTAGCTGAGAAAATCATGCTACTTCAAAAACTAAATGCACTGGGTTATCTGAAAAATGCATCGTCACCGATCTGAAAAAAAGATCCATCGACACGTCACTGCGTAAGCGGCATGATGTGCTACGAATCAAAGTTCAGCTGGCCTCAACTTTCTGTCGCCCTCCAGTGAGTCTCAGATCATAAGTTCTTGTTTCTAAGTTTGGTGCTGTGTTATTAACACGGTGTGAACATATCAGACACTCTGACTTTTCTTATTCAAGCACTGCAGGTAAGTATGAAGGTGGGAATATGGCTAACAGAGTGAGTTCTACATTACAATCTACATTTTGGCAACATGTAAGCGTATGTTTAAAGATTCGGTTCATTGTGAGCTTTAAGATTGTAACATAAGAAACTGGGATTTTTCAACAGAAGAACTTGACACGTTTTAACAAAAATATTAAAAGAAAATTCATATTAAATGAAATGTTTGTGACAAGTAAGACCTTACCAATTCAAGACAAAGACTATTTTACAGATTCCTACAAATTTTCACTAAGTGTTTCCATAAATTTCCCATAATATTTTACCCCATTTTCATGACTTGATGTTTCAACTGTCATGCAGTGTAGCTCCAGATATAACTTATACAATCAAAGAAAGTGATTTCATGTAATGTTAAACATGTTTTGGGGGATTTTTAGGCACATATTTTAGAGTATTTAAAACAATAATATTAATGATATTTAAAACAATATATATACATATACACACAAACACACACACACACACACACACATAAAACGTTCAATGATTTCCATACTATTTTCAGGCCTGGAAACCTTCTAATTTCATGACATCTCTGATTTAATGACTTCTTAAGTCTATTATCTATAAAATTGAATGTAAGATATTTTAAGTTTTAAGGACCTACAGAAATGTTGATAGAGCAAAGATAGCTGATATTATGCAACCTTTCTGTGCATTTTGGTGCACACGGAGATGTCAAATGTGATGATAAATTGGGGTTCAGACATTGATCAAACACAGATTTAGTTTTTTTGGACCGAATATAAACTTTGGATGATATTCAGGGGAGGTGCTTTGCTATAAGCGGCAAACACACACAAGCACATGTGGACATAATGATGTAAATGAGCGCTTGGGCAACACTTTAACAGCGACTCTGCAATAATGTAACTGCCCTGTTGCTTCTTCACTGGTCGTGCGAGCACAGCATGACAGATTCACCTGTACTGTTGTATATGTCAGCCGAAACCGCAGGACAGAAATGCCATGCAAAGTTTGAGGTAATATAAAAACAGTGTCAGCTTTACATTTTGAGTTCACTGGTTGAGTCTAATGACATGCTTACACCAAAATGAGCACGTGTACGCAGGTTTTTCTAACATGAAAAAAACCACTAAAAACAGGCCATTTCCCATTGTCAGTATACAAGTATGTTATTTTGTTATTTTTTTACGGATGTGTCATGTTTGGCGTCATGGACAGGCTGAAAAACAGGTGAACAAACAACAGAAAGCAGCGTGTTTAGAAGTGAAAATGTTACGGCGGTTGCTTCGTTTTTAATATCTCTTACTTATTCTCTTTTAAACTTGGTGCTGACTCCAGACTGTAACCTTTGCCTTTAGATAAAAAAGCCAGTTATAAGCAGGCGTTGGTGGATTTCTTGTGCAATGGGAAAGGGGATTAACTGACTTTATTGTACATTAACAATCATGGGAAAATTCATTACAAAGACTTGTCCAGGCGGGTTTCAACTGCATTCATCCTGACACTTAAATGTTGTGAAGGAAGGGCGCATAAAGTATGATACAGTTTTCCTACAACTACAGAAAAATCCAGATCGTAGTGTTAGAGGAGACATAGGATCCAATTTCATCCATCCTGTCATAAAGAGCTCATCCATAAATCCATCATGTTTTATAAGCTGCCTGTAAGCAGGAGAATATGTGAGACTGGAGGCTGCGTGTATTGATACCAGGGAGCAACAGAGCTGCTGTGTTTGTCTAAAAATGGGATCTTCCTGTTTTTCCTCACACACTGTCAGGTCATAAAACCTGGTTGGTCTAGTCTGAGCTGTTTTTTCCAGCACACACAAACACCTTTCATTTCTTTCATTCCCACATACATTTTAGGATTCTCCAACGCTACCGTCTCATTAACTATTAATCCCTCCTCCTCTGTTCTGTCTCTCACAGCCTCCTGTAGCGTTCTCCCTGCCTCAGTCTCCTGGGTCTTCCCTCTGTACTCCGCCCTCTGTCTGCTGCTCTGTTCTGAGGAGTTTCCTCTCTGAAGTCTTCCCCGCCCTCTCCTTTTTTCTCCTGGCATGATTTCCTCTCACTACCAGCCACTTTGTTCGCACGCCTTCTTGTCTCCTTGTTTTCTTCCATCTCTACTTTAACATTCGATCTCCCTCTCTACTTGATCGCCACTCTTTTACTTCAGGCTCATCCCTCACTTTCTTCACTTCCTTCTATCAGTTCCATTTCCGAGGATGTTACCAGTGACTTCCCGTTTCCTCTCTCACATGAGGTGTCCCAGTTTCTACCGCTCCCTCTGCCTTCATCTCGCCCACACGTCCTCTTTCCCCTCCCTCTCATCCCCCGCATTCTCCCCGTGTATCCCCGGTCGCTCACATCAACCTCTCCTTACCTCCTGTTATCACCCTTCCTCTTACACCTTCTATCTTCGCTCTCTCCGTGCACAGAGGTCATCTGTGTATTCTGCTCTCTTGCTTTCAATGCTAACAGCATCCATTAATGCCTCTGCTAGTCTGACAATGTTAAAGACTGCTCTCCACTTATCAGGCACGGCCAAATGTGTAATACTTGCAACCAAATATGCACCTGCATGTCTTTAAGGATTAAATTGCAAAATAAATCAATTAGCCACACTGTGTTTGTGGGGTCGATTCAAATTAATTTACAGCGTGTGTGTCCATGGCACTGTCCTGCTGCCCCAAATACGAGCGGAAAAAATGAATTCATTTTGGTCGTGATTTTGGCAAAAAAGATTCTTTAATGCGTGAATCGATACAATTAAAATGTGTAGGTGTAAGTACTTTTTATTTTGGGCTGTTCCCAACTGAGAATTATGGCAGTCGAATCAGATTTGGCCATTTAATAAAAATATTTGACGATTTGTTTTTATTCCGTGTAAAGTTTTTAGTTTGCATGGGTCTGGCAGGATGTTCCGTGTGACAGCATTCATGAAAACAAGCTAAGAGTGGTAACAGTTGATCAGATATGCACAACAACAATTTTTTGCCAACAATTGATAAAAGCAGAAGCAGAAGAGGAGATAACGTGCACAGTCTCTGTGCCGCTGCATCATGCACACGGCTGCTTGTATCAAAGAGTAGCATGAACGTCAAGAGCACTCACTCCACAGCAAAAAATCTGAGGACCAAAATGCCCCAAGAAGTACACTACACAGCTCACTGACGAGCAAAAAAAACAAACAAAAAACCCTGACTGCTCGATTTGAAGCGATCTCAGTCGACTCTCCGACTCATAATACGCATCTCCGATTTTTAAGGGGCAGCCGTACTTTTATTGTTGATATGTGGGTAACAGGATGTCATACCGGCCAAATGAGAAGAGAAGAAAATGACAGACGGTCCGAGGACAAGGACCTTAAGCTGCTCATATAGCAACTCGATTTTAGCCAGCCGAGCACAAACTTCCTGCCTGATCTGCAACTGTTTTCAGAAACTACTGACCCTTTTGAAAAGTTAATAAAAAAATCCTTATAACAGGAAACAACCATTGACAAAAATCACTTCATAAGTCTGCCATGTTTGCTTTAGATATTTCCATGAGGGCACAAAATCAAACACCTATAAGTTAGGACAAGTCAATGTGTGCTTCTTACCTGAGCTGTCCCAGGTTGTAATGCCTGATCTCGCCATCCGTGGAGCGTGTGACGCACACAGAGAAGCACGGCTGAAGCTGCCGGAGCTCCAGCAGGACGATGGCCAGGTAGTGGATGAAGAGCAGAGCGTCCACCAGCGACACGGCGTACTGCACGATGCCCTGGTAGTTCTCATCCTGTACACAATGACGTTATAAGGGGTTCATTTGTGCCTTTTAATGGAATATATGCACAGTTTAGTAAATATATATATAGTGCATGCAAATGCAGTCAACATGTGCAAAGCATCAAATACTCCTGCAGGGATTAAAAAAAGGAGATCGTACACATGTTAGACAAGATGTAGAGCATATTAATATTCAGATATATTCCAAAGGATTGCAAGCTTTCTAGACCCCCTGTTTCTGTGTGTGTGTGTTTTGTGTTTTCATGCATGCATTCTGAATGAGCGACCAACTGGGATTTTAAATTATGACTCACGCAGCAAACACAGAGAAACCAAATATCTGTGTTTTGAAATCCTGAAGGCATTAAAATTAATGTGTCTGCAATATATGAGAAGTTGCTTTTGGAAATATTTAATTCTGTTTGTGAGTGTGTGTGTGTGGACTTGAATTTCCATGTATATATTTAGTCAAAATGTGCTTATAAGCAGTGCGAGATGTTATACATCTCTAACTCACCTGTGAGTCAAGTATCCTGACTCCGTAAAACAGCCAATAGGAGACCACAAAGAGCAGCACCAGCACGGCGAGTAGCGCCCGGAATACAAAGACCCGCGGGAGGCCGGCCCGCGGCGGCCTGAAGAAGAGCGCCCACACGGCCAGCAGCAGTATGAGCAGCTTGAAGGCCACGGAGATGAAGAGGCCCTCGCAGGCCGTGCCGCAGCTCTGCAGCCGCTCCGGCCAGAGGAGGTGAGGAAGCACCAGGAAGGCCAGCGGCGTCAGGAACACCAGCAGACCCAGGATCACGGCCAGGGTCAGCGTGAAGTAACGGCGGCAGTCCAGCCCCACGCTGTCCTCCAGGTCCTTGGTGATGCGGACGATGTCCTCTTGAGAGAGGCTGTGCTCTGATGTGCCAGTGACGGCCGTGGTGGTCTCGCCCCAGTTGTCATCCTGGAAATGTGAGGAGGAGGAAACAAAAATGCGTAAAATATTACAGTTACATCCCAATTCCCTTATTTTATCATTCCTCACCTCTTGATCCTCACAGGAAGGAAACTGATCCAGTCTATGCCATCAGTGTGACCCGTTATTACTATTATACAGTCCCTTTTCCTTTACTCTCTTCTATTTTACATTCACTCTATACTTGTCATATTTCGATTTTATGCAGCTGTGTAGGACATACATGTCAGATACAGTTTTCACATTGTATGTGTGAGAAAATGTGTATGATTTATTCACTTTTTCCATCCAGATGCATAATAAATATGCTCTGTCATATATGTAAACATGTCTGCTAAACAATGTGTCCTTGTTTGTTCCCTGTTTGTTTCTGAGAAAATTAATATAAGAGATCTGAAAAAAGGGAGAAAGTTCATTTTTCCTTTTAATCTGAATGATGGATAATATTAGAGTCAGGAAGAGGAGGAGAGTCTGTTCAGGAATAAACAAATTCCACAGGTTTAGTCTTTTATCAAGCCCGTGGATTTCCAAAAGGCATTTTTTTTAATCTTTTAAGCACAAGATATTCAATTGTTCCCACAAGACAATCAACCTGTTCCCAAAAGATAAATTATGCCCACAAGATAACTAACTTGTGCGTCCAAGACAATAACTTGCACCAACAATAAAGTAACTTTTTAGCACAAGATATTATCTTACAAAAGATAACTTGTTTTTTGTTTGTTTTTTTCTACTTTTTTCCACAACCACGATGCTTCAGATATTAAATTAATTTCTCTTAATTATTTAAGCTGTCGATCTCTTTCTACAAACCGTGAAACCCTCTTACCATAACCTGGATTATAAATAATTATATTCCATACAAATATCAATAAATATAGGTGCAAATAATTAATAATTAAATAAGAAAAAGTTAAAAATAAAAAATCTTGTGCATTTATTGTGTCTGAGTATTAAAGTCAGTTTACAAACTAGCTCAACTCATCTGTGCACAGTACACAGTGGATACAGAATACATTTTGAATGCATGTTGGATTCTTGTAAAACATTACTTTTTAATGGGAAATGCGCACACACTAATATTTCATCATGTGTTTGTCACGTGAGATCCGCTGAATGATTTGCACAAACATAAGAAACTGATGATCGTCCAGATTATTTTATTTATAAAGAGTTGCAGATTTTCTCACATCTCTGTGGAGGGAAGATTTTAGGGAATTGAGTTGCACCCACTGACTTCAGCACAATGCACAATAACAAAGCTACAATGGTAGAGTGGGGTTTGGGCCCAATATAGCTCCATGCTCAAGGGGAAAATGTGAGAGACGGCATCAGAGGATTGTAAATATTAGGAGAGAAAGCTTCCATCTGAAGCGTTCTGGATTACTGTTTAGTATCTCACTGCGCTGCTTTAGACTGGATAACATTTTGTCATAGCCGAGGCTCCTTTAGTGAAGCTGCATTATATTTTGCTTTTGACGACAGCTCAACAAAAGCATGGGATGTTATTTCCAAGCACGTGAGAACGAAAGGATTTGAAGATAGGAAGTGGAAAAAGTAAACAGAGCGAGCTGCCAACTGGGCTATACGCTGACGTCTGGGTCTGACTGCATCCGCAGATAATGAAGGTCAGCGGTGTCGCAGCAGAGCCGCTACAACACAAAGATAAGAACTCTTTACACAGCAGTCATAACAAGCTGCTAACGTGGCTCTGGGAGCGGCTGAGTGCTGCCGGCGACACAAGGACTGATAATCAGCTGCCATCAGCGACAACATTCAATAACCAGATCGCTGCGACCAAAATGCAATGTGAATGCTATTTTAAGGTATCAGTGATTAGCTGCACACTGGCAGAGAGGGGATGCTTTCTGATCACTTTAGGCTGAGGGGGTTGGGAGGTGGAGGTGGAGGAGGAGGAGGAGGAGGAGGGTGGTGCACTGGGATAGAGAATATCCCACTGGCCTCAGGGGTTAAAACAGCAGAGGATGAGATGAAGCAGAACAATGGGAGGACCCGGGCAGTGTGCTCAGGTTGTCTTTGAAGCTAGAACGAAGCTATACTCACAGACTAATTTTAGAATTCTCACTACTACACAGAAAATCAATACTGCATACACACAGACTGGATGGAAAGAAAATGAGAGAAATTCATGCTTGCTTCACTACTTTTTTCCCACATTTTTAAGGCGTTATTAAAGCTGGTGAGACATAAAAGCCAAGTGAAAAGCATTTTAAAAAAAATACTCCAAGAATCTCAAGACGATGAGCCTTGAACGTGATGCAACTTTTTCTATTAACGGCAGCATCGTGATTCATTGGAGACGACGTGTTAACCGTTTTGTTGGTGTAGGTTTTCACGGACAATCTCAGCCCTTAAAAAATGTCTCAGTTTCACCTGACCTCTGACACGACAATGCCGTTACAAAATACTCATCTCGCCGTCCGCACGGCTGCAGAACGGGCCGAACATCACGAGCGAGCGACCTCATGAGCTGGAAAGCAGACGTTGGAATGCATGACTCGGGTTCAGAAGGTCAGAGCGACGATGTTGAGACGTCTCAGCGGGGACGCGACCTGACATTTGGGTGTGCTGGAGGGGACAGACTGTCTGCGTCTTATTTATTCATGCGAGTAAAAGTAGAGAGTAGAAAGAAGGACAAAATAGGACTGAAGTTGAACTGATATCAAAATTCAATCAGAAGATAAATCTCTGAAGTTTGACTTTGTTTGGTGCAGTACTGACAAAATCTGTGGAACATCTCTTTAGTTTCAACGACTACAGAGACAGTTGTTGATCTCAGCTCTCTGTACTTTACTCCCTGTGTTAACCCTAAAATCAATGTTGCTGTTAAACACTGACATCGTAGGTTGTTATAATTTAAAAAAAAATCTTCTTAGCATGTAGTACTATTATTTAAAGCTTGATTTTGAAAAGCGCATTTTGTGCACAGAGCGTGTGCGGAATATTCAACCGGGCCCTAAGGGTTAAATCATGTCGTGTTTTGAATAACTGGGGAACAAAAAGCTTAAAACAGAGAGACAGCTAACTCTAGCTAACTAGCTAACTCTTGTCAGAGACTAATGATGCTAATGTTAGCCAGCAACGCTAACTGGCTTCCAAATTCAAACTGAAATCTCTACATCAGAACAATACGTCATCCAGAGTCGCCTCGAAAACAACCCGGCGTCCAGAGTAGCAGGCAACAGCGTAAACAGAGAAACACGTGTCCATAAAACAAATCGCTTTTAATTAACAATGCTTTGCCAAACAGAACATTTAAACCCGAAAACCCAGCTCTCCTGTGTGTTCTCCTGCCGTATGCCTCACGAGCCAGTCACATCGCACCTGCAGTTTCCATCCATGTCAGTAAAAACCTGAATACCTCGAACACGCGTCTTCTCCCCGGCAGCACAGATCTGTACAACACTCAAATAAGTGTCACCAATTCAGTATCTGACGAAATATTTTCCCTTCTCACCGACAGATGACGCTGATTTATGGCCTTAACCTCTGACCTTTAAATTATAATCACTTCATTCTTGAGTCCAAGAGGACGTTTGACTCTGATGTCCAGGATCATCTTTTTAAAAAATTAAATAATATGCCTGATAGCTAGGGGTGTAAATCACAAGTTTAATCACGATACAGTATTTTATTTTGTCTTTGGACAAAATATGATACTTGCTGATACTTGCAAAGTATGTCCCCATACAACTTTGATTCAAGTCAATTCAAATCAGGGGCCTGCGATCAATATGATACGATATCAGTTAATATCCTCAAGTCTTTACCTCGGCTGTTTGCAGTTGTTGCTTGGCACTAGCCCTGTTTAAGAAGGAGGTGTGATTCGACAAAAATGGCGACACAGACGTGCCATGGGAATTTTTTTAAAAAAGGCATATCCTAAAAACATGTATTGATGTTTTGCTATGTATAGATAATCTTGGATTGTTGATCATTAAATAAATATACCGGTCCACATCGATGTATTGTCACCATAGCAACATTGGATCAACTCCAAATATCAACGTTGTGTATTTAAGAGGAGAGCTGAGAGAGACTGATTGTATCTGACAGGCGATGGTACAAAAATCTGATCACATAATTCAGCACACAAACAAACAGACATAACTCATGCATATTTCAGTCCAGTCAATTGGAGTGGAGATTGCTTTTGAAACCGAACAGTGAAAGCCACTTCATTAATAATGAGCGAGGCGGACTGAAGAGGCCCTCAGCCTCTCCGCAGAGACTTACGCAACAGGCCTTTTACTCACATCAGCAATTATCCCCCAGAGAGAACAAAAGTAAGCAAAACCTCATTATTTTCTTTCTGTATTAGCAGAGATAAGTGCTCCACAAAAGGCCAGCCACAAGCCTCCGTTACATGGAGATTCACAAATCATCAGGGCTGACAGCGAGCATGCCGGAGCAGTTACACAGCAGCACCGGAGAGCCTTCGTTAACATGAAGAGGAAAGTCCTGTAACGAGCAGTCAGTGGAGGAGCATGCAGTTCCTTTACTCAAGTAAAAGTACTAAAACCATGCCGGGAAAACACTGCATTGAAAATGTTATTTAAGTAAACGTGAGTACAATAACGAAAATGTACTTAATATATTAAAAGTACCTAATGCAGAAAAATCTATTTAAAACTATATCTAATGTAGAAAAAAAGATTTACTACAACTACTACAACTATTATTATTGTTCTATTAATTCTACTACTACTACTACAAATAATAATAATAATAATAAATAATAATAAACTAAAATTATTCAAATCTATACTCAGTGTAGAACAAATAATAATAATAATATTAAAACTACTTGTACTACTAATAAAAAAAAAAAAAAGACTTAAATGTTTAGCAAAATACTTGACAATTAATATTTGGTCAACTGGCTAACTGATCGATCGACTAATCATTTTAGCTATACATGTAGAAACTGATGGTTACTTAAATTTATAACAAGTCTTCTTGTGTTTTTTTAATGCAAACATTTTGTGAAAATCTGTTGAGTTCGTTAAGCGTTCAAGTAAATGTAGTGAAGTAAAAAATACAATATTTCCTTCTGAGATGTAGTGGAGTAAAAGTATAACGTGGCATGAAAAGACAATACTTAAGTAAAGTTAAGTACCTCAAATTTGTACAATACTTGAGTAAATGTACTTTATACTACTTTGTACTGCTACTGTACTTTTATGAGTGTAGTTTACTGAAGGAGTAACAGGGCTCAGCTGATCCCTGCGGTGTCGACTGGAGTGACTGTTGACAGACTCTGGAGTCTTAATCCTGTCTGACCACCGTCTCGCTGGTGAAGACGAGCGTGCTCCGAGAGAGTGTGTGTGTGTGTGTGTGTGTGTGTGAGTGTGTGTGTGTGAGAGAGAAAGGAAATCAATAGGCATTAGCTGTAAGGAAGAGTGTGTCTCTGGCCACAGTGTACTTCAAGAGCACCCATGGGAGACGTGAGTCACAGCTCCTCATGCCTGCGCTCATCAACACTCATCGCTCCGCCGCTGCTTCATACCTCTGAATCACACACCGCTCAAGGACTCTTTTAACGAGTCTATCACCATTTGTACACAGCAAGGACTCACAAACAACACATCAGGGTAAATCTGAGCGATGTGGAAACTACAGCTGCGATGATTAGTTTAATAGCAGAAATACAGTCATCAATATGCATCAAAGTTACTGGTTTCAGCTTCGCTATTGTGCATATTTTGTGGTTTTCTTGGTCATCTTTGATAGTAAATTGAATATTTTGGACTGAAAACGAGACATTTTAAAATGTCACAGTGAGCGCTGGGAGTTTGTGATGGACAATTTTTGCTGACATTATACAGATCAAATAAAGAAATAAGTTTTCAAGCAAATAATTGGTCGATTCATGGGCAGATTATGAGACAATGGCTCCACCATCTCTACTACACAGGAGCAAGACACACTGACTTTGGGAGGGTTTTGCCTCCTCTTGGGTCTAACCAAGTAGTATTGTTGCCTGAGCCTTGCTGCAGGCCCCTTCTCACCGCCAACTTCCTCTGTGTTAAGATAAACTTAAAGGGCTGATTCTGACATCGTTATAGTGACACTGAGGCTTCTTCTTCTATTTAATGCTTTTTAAGACATTTTAAAACCATCTTTTACCAAATTAAACACTGACTTCTGGTCAAATCGTCTATTTTCGCAGTTACGTTTAAAGGTAAGAAGTATTTATTTGGTCCTGTGCAGAGGTATGTTTTATGCAGAGCATGGTTATTAGAGTGAGTCAGGTTCATCTACATTTTGCCAAAAGGTAAGACCATGAATAAATAAAAAGACAGTATTAGGTTCAGTGGCAAGATTTGTAACATCAGAAATGTGGACTTCGGGAAGAGCTTGACTCATTTTGACAAAAACAAATTAAAAGCTGGGTAAATGAAAATAGGTCAAATGTGTGGCATTTAGGACCGCACAAATTCAAATGTGATGCTATTTAATGACTTTTAAGACCTCATTTTTATAAAAGTGAATTTAAGACATTTTAAGACATTTCAAGGACCTGCAGACACCCTGTGCAACCATTTCACCAAATCACTGAAATATTTCGGGCTTCGAACACGTTCATATTTCTGCATGTGTCTCTAAATTTTAGTAGCTAACACATTATATCTTGTTTCAGGCAGCCAGTGGAGCCTTCAAAAAGTCACTACACCCGGTCAAAAAATACATGCGCCCAGATAAAACCCTAACTTGTTACTTTTACACTTCAGTTTTTGTACAGATAAAAAAAAAAATGGATACAACATGTTGATTAGTGAGCTCCGGAGGTGCTGGAAGGCATTTGTTTTCTTTGTTTTACCTTTAAAATGCCAGGCTATCTGTGTGTCCCTGTTTCCAGTCTTTATGCAAAGCCAATTATGTCCTGGCTCTCACTTAATGCTTAATAGAGAGAGACTGGTATCAATCTGCTTATATAACTCAGTGTGTATCAGAGCGAACCCCATAATGTCAAATCATGCCTTAAATAACCTTTTACATGGCAGGTAAAGCACTTTGAATCACCATCACCTTGTTTAGAGGTGCGAGACAAATAAACTCACATTGCCTAAATATATTTCTCCAGCATATTATAAATGACAAATCATGAAGCAATTATCAGAATACTTGCCCGTTAATTTTGATGATTTTTTTTTTACTTATCGTTGTGGCCCTGCTGGTAAATACTAATAAGCACATTTTCTACTCTGTCCTGGCTCAGTGTGAATGAAATTCAGCACACTGTTGTTGTTGTTGGATCCTGACTACTCTACCTGGGCTTTCCCTCAGCTTCCATGACTAAAAATAGACATCAGTGACCCACATTTCCTCACGGGATTAACCAACCACCACAAGCTGGTCTGGTTCAGTACCAGCAGCCTCGCGGGAGGCCCGGTCCCATTCATCACACGAAAACAGGTGAAACACAGAGAAGCAGCGAGGAGAGAGGGAACAAAGAGGAAGGGGGCGATAGAAATGCTCAATAACAAGACAGCCAATTAAAGGAGAGGGATTGATCCTGAGAGGGAGGGAAAGTGAGGACAGTGACAGTTCAGGGGCCACAGAGGATTACCGCACACACACACACGTGAAATCCTCCGCTCATTACTACGTATGCGTCACGAATATACGCACCTTAACTAAACACCTGTCACGTCTACTCTTGTCCGACATCTGCAGTGATTTATACAAGGCAGGCGAGGTTTTACAAGCAGTTCCTCTGATCCGGGAGGAGCTGAGGCGTTACAGCGCAGACTAAACAGATGAATAACGGAAACATCTGATATGACGTGTTCTCACAAGAAGAAATGAGGAGAGGAGAACAGAAGAGAGGCCATGTAGGAGAGATAAGAGAAAAGTAAAGCAGACATGTAGGAGAGAAGAAAAGAGAAGAGTTGCAGGAGAACAGAGAGATCTGGTGCAGCAGAGTACACTGTGATAATTACTGTAGCTATAATTGGTTGTCAAAAACTGGGAGACAGATGAAAATATTTTCCGTCTCGGACACCATCTCGACCACATTTCTGCAACACAGGCCGCCCAAGCTGACCAATCACAGTTCCCACATAGTAACCACTGAAGCTCTGACATATAGTTTCATTTTTCATGATGCACACATCAGGTGATGTTGTGGGCTCAGAGATTAACCAGAATAATTTGACATTTTGGGAATCAAACTCATTCAAATTCTTGCCAATAGTTCGACGAGAAGATTAACACCTTTCTCATGGTAGAGCCCAGAGACTGTTAGCTTGGACGAGCATAAAGACTGAAACATAGACTGTATGCAACAGTGGACAACGCATCTCCATTTCCTCCCACAGTACAAAAGCCAAAATACGGGCGTCATTTAGAGCCAGAGTCTGCGCAGTAGCGATCGGAAAGTGGAGCTGCGGTAACTATTTCCCAACCATACACCTGGCCCACTGCACATATAAACACCACGTTTCTGATTTTTAAAGTGTAAATGCAATCGCCAGAAGAAAAAATGCAAAAGTTAGGTTATGAAAGAACTACACCACGGTCCCATCACTGTAAAGTCAGCACCACAGAGAAGCTGAAAAGCTGTGTGTGGCGTGATGAAGTCGTGTTGTCTCACATTGCCCTGTTAAGTCAAAGCTTCAAAATTCACAAGTGTATTTACTTGCATGTTTTGTATTGGAAAACAAAAAATAAAAGTCTCTTAAGCTTGTGTTAACCACAGCACTTACCCCTGGAATCTAACCAAAAATCCATAAAAAAAACCCCAAACAAACCCATTAACTTCAAGAGGAGAGAACCAGAGGTCCAAATATACTAACTCATTTTTGGGTTTTCTGACTCATTCCTGCAGCACTCTATACAGTCACTGGACTGAAAGCGGAGGGACACAGCGAGCACCCCTAAAGCTAAAATTAACACTTCTCCTGACAAGTATGTGTTAATTCGGATTTAATTTAATTAAGTTAATTTCTTAGATTTTCATGCTAAGTTACCTTAACTATATCTCGGCTCTAACTTCATACTAAGTGCACAGACGTGTGAATGGTAGCTATCAAGCTTTCTCGTCTGCCAAACAATTCCTTTACACGTCTCGGTGAAGGACGCGCAGTAAGCAGTGAGACACTATCTTCAAAATGACTGACTGTTAACTTTGGCACTGCAGCCACCCACAGAACCAAAATGAACACCGCACGAAAATCAAAGCGTGTCTAAAACAAGCAGCAATCAGGCGCGAAGGCACGCGTCCTTTTCAACATGTGCAGCAAACTATTGAGGAAATCACTCTCTCCATCCTGGAAAGGACACGGCATCATTAAAAACAGTTGAGCAGAGCAGTCAAAAAAAAAAAGCCCGGCAAGAGCGGTCAGATAAGACGTAGAATGTGCCATCAAAGTATTTCTTTGATGAAACGTTGGCGAGGGCTGGGAACTAATTGCTGCAATATGATACAGGAGCCGCTGAGCTTTAAACACATCAGCACGACATCTGAACTGCACACAGGCACTTGTTCGGATGCATCGGATTGCGTTACGGGTCTGCTCGTCAGGATTGGAGGGATTTCCTAATGGTATGGGCCCCGCTCAGACGGCCTTTAGGGTGTTTTTGATGATAATTTATGACAGGAGCAGCTGTTTTGGCCAAAATACCACAATTGCTTACAGTATTTTATTCTGGTCTGAGGTGTCTTTTTGTGGTTAAATCAGCATACTCTGCACATCCCGACATGCAGCCTCATTTTTGTTTCACAAACACAAATAATAGCAAAAAAAGCCACTCAGACAGCACTATGTGGCTTTTTACATGTGCGTGCAGGTATATTTAGCATACAGTCCCCGTTCACTGACATGCTATGTCAGCTCGGGTGCATTTACAAAGCTTTCAACAGAGTATTTTCTTCATTCTTTTTCCACTAGGGTATAAATAACAGCTATTGTCTCTCGCGGAAAATCAAATATCCACTAAAAGCCTGTTTTCTGTTGTTCCGCCATAAGTGGGCTGCAGACAAAGCCCCTCGCTCAGTGCACAAACAAGTGCACTCTACTCACTCCTGGGAGGCGAGATGTGTAAAATATAGCAGCATGCATTCCCAAAGAGCTCTTCACAGCCATTTAAATCCACCTTTGTTCAGACTGTGGACAGCGTGCGCGGCTGACAACAACTTGTCAGGACAAGGAAGGGAAGCACTTCAAAAAGTTTCCTCGAATAATTCTCAGGATAGAGGAAAGACGCTGAGACAATGGGAGACTGACAGCTGAGCAGTGCTTGATAAAGAGGTAAATTGCAGTATGGCTGAAATGGATTATTCCCATAAACATCAGGTAACCAGGAGCGGAGGACAGACCTTCTAATTTAGCAAAACCCAGAATGCTGTGTAACAATTACGTAGTGTTAGAGTGAGAAGTGATGCAGCCCTCATATAACCTGCCTTATAATATATATATTGGAATTAATAAAGAGGGCTAACATTACAAAGAAAAGGAAAGTGGAGCAGGAAGAAATTCAGCTGCTGGTAGTTTGTGTCACGTGTTAGTATCATCATGACAAGTACAGTCAATGAAGATATATGGAAAGGGACTAAGTCAATGCCAGTTTTATTCCTGTTGTTTGTGCTATTCCATAGAAATTAAAATATTCAAGTACCCTATAATGACCTACAAATATTGCTTAGGTAACAAAGTCAACATCTTGACCAATTATATCATTTACAATCACACCAAAATACGTCTCAGGAGGAGTTTGCACTGCATTCATTCAGGATCAGACACCACGGGCAATCTCTAAGAATTTAATTTGTAAGAAATATAATAAATAGCTTTCATACTTATGTTTGGGAATAAAGGGAAAAAATACTTTAATCTTTCTCTAGAGGAATTTGTCTCTTTTTAGCAGGTTGATAAATGCAGGCCGTTGCCAAGACTAATTAAAAAGCACCTGCAATCCAAAAAAAAACATTACTGCCATGGCAATTAAAAAGAAAGAAGGGCGAAGAATATTATATTTCAGAATCAGATGTGTATTTCTGAAGTGACAAAAACACCAATGTCTTCTTTTCACAGTGGAGGCAGCCTATGGTGCTGTTATAATTTAATGTTTGAGCACAGACCACAGTAATGTTAACACAACACTGCAATCTCTCACTTTGATAAAATACCTTAAAGAAAATCGAGACTCAATATAATTTTCAATACCGGGGGAAACTGGCATTGAGGGCTTGGATTAGGCTACATGACATGGACTTGTCTCTTCTTGTATATTAGTACTGAAACCACTTCAAATATTCAGAATCCATCCATCCATCCATCGGTAAATCGATATTTTGACAACTTTGCTCTTTGAAAACTCACATGCTCCAACATATACACACATATGTTTTAGCGCACAGCTATATCCAAATAAAGCAGCAATTATGCCTGAGCAGGCCTGCATCCTGGGTCACAAAACCCATTCCTATAAGAACTGGATAAACAGCAACAGTGAGCACTAAAACTGGCATCCTCTGCTGTTTATGGACAGTAAGACTGAGACATCAGGACACATGTCTGTCTTACCTGACTTGGTTTCGTCTCTGTTCCAGAGCTGGCCACTGGAGGTGAGTTATTAATAGTGTCTTCTTCTATGGTGGTAACAATCACTTCCTTTATCTCCTCTATATTCTCCAAAACCTCAAGCACCTGCAGCACCTCATCCCCCGCCTCCATCACCGTTGGCGATTGCATCCCAAAATCCTCACCAAACTTTAGCTCAGTCCAGCTCGCTCAAACATCGTCTCTGCATGCTGCTGTCCTTCCCCCCGATCCAGAGAGTGTGTGTGTGTGTGTGTGTATGTGTGTGTGTTTGACCCTTCTCCTGATCTGCAGTCCAGCCCTGCTTTATCCGTCTTTATATAGAAATCTCTCCCATCATGCCTCAGGAGATATTGTATGGGACTGGGCGCTCACTTGCCACATAATGTAAGGGGCTTTATGGAGAAAAGCAGAAAGCGAGAGAGACTGAAGAGCAGGAGAGAGGAAGATGAGTTGGGGGGGGGTGTGATCACATGGGACGTCCTGAGAGCAGCAGGGATGGAGGGGGGAATAAAAGGATGGATGGATGGAGGGTAAGGAGAGAACAGGGGGAAAGGGGAGTGGAGGAGTACACTAAATAAACATCTTAGTCCAGACAGGAGAGTAAACAACACAAATTAGGTGCCATCGCTACACTCAAACCAGAAGATGTGTTTCTTCCTCCTCCTCCTCCTCCTCCTCCTCCTCCCTCCCTTTTATCCTTCCTTCCCTCCAGGCATCCTCTCTCATTCTGTGCTCGTCTCTTGCCTCAGTGCCACTCTCAGTCCATTGCTTCTGACCCAGTGAGCACTGTGGTGTCACCGCGCTGCCACTGAAGGCTGCGTGTGTGTGTTCATGTGTGTGTGTGTGTGAGGAAGGTAAGTCAAAACCTGTTCATCCAAGCATCTGATCTACAACCTGACAGCGTGTCTTTAAAGGGTTGGTGCACTGTTGTTCTATATTTTTCCTATCATCAATAAATCCCAAGAACCAAAAACAACAGTGAATGAATCTGAAGTCAAGTATTGTGTGTGTGTGTGTGTGTGTGTGTGTGTGTGTGTGTGTGTGTGTGTGTGTTCTGTCCTGCTGCCACAAATACTCACTAGAACAACAAATGTGTACAAATCCACAGCTGAAAATAGTCCCTAACAAAATGCAATATTTCGTCCTGTTTGAGTAACTCTTGCTAAAAGTGAGAATGATTTTGTTTTTTTTTTAAAGTGAGAGTATTTGCGACTATTTGTTTTAATATTTAGAGATTAAACATTTTAAAATAATGGGAGATGAACTATTCTTGGTCTTTTCGTGGCATTTGCTGACAATGAGAAGAAAAAAACCCACCAGTCCTGTAAGAACAGAATTTAAAAAAACCCTTTTTTTGTAAAATGAATTAAGCCCAATGGAAAAAATATCCACAGTGTTGACCAAAGCAAGGCACCTTGGCAGTGCTGACTACTGAGGGACAGAAACCCAGAGAGTGCAAAATGGAGAAAACCATTGTAGATTATTTGTAGGGATGTCCTGTTCAAATTTTTTGCACCCTTATTCAGTCCGAGTCATTTAATGTTGAGTATCCGCCGATATCTAGTCCCGGTCCAACACTTCTACTTTTCCAGATAATACAGTGCAGACTTTAAGTCGGCTTCTCTAAAGTTATTAAAATCAATCCAATATATAGCTTGTGCTCGATGATGTGAATAAATGAAAAGCTCTGCGAAGCATTGACCATTTTCTTCGGGGGAGTGTCTGTCCCCTTAAGGGAGTAGTCTATTCTCCAGTGCAGCCTGTGTCTGAGTTACCTGAATAAACTGTGCTCTTGAGTGTTTATTTTTGTCATCCTCACATCTTTTAGATGGATTACGCTTCATTAATAATAAGCCATGATGGCATTTTGCTGACAGAGTTTGAGTACTTGCAGTGGCGAGTGGTGAGTGAGGCTGTAGCAAACTCAGCACTGCTGTCTTTGTCTCCTCTGAGCGGGGCGGAAAAAGGCAAAACGCAAGACTCTCACTATGCTGAAATGAAGTGCCCCAACTGCAGTAAATAATGTAAATAAAGAGTGTCATACTGTGTTTTGTTTATGGTGTTATGGTGTTTTGCTGGGAGGAGGAAGGCGGGTCGGATTGATTCTTAATTATTCGATATTATTGAACCCTTCTCCGCAGGAGTATCTAACAGAGAGAAAACGTTTGCAGACAGTTATGGGACAGGGTTTACCTGTCACCTTGTCTGGGGGAGCTACAGTGAAAAAAAATGCAATTTTCTCCACTTTGTCAGATTATCTTTTTTTAAATGCCCAAATTCAGGCGTGTAAAAAAAAAGGGAAGAAGGTAGAATTTTTTTGTGTGTGTATGAAAACAGAAGATGTTCTTTATTTTGATGTTTTCATTGTTTATATATTCAAAACACAAAATATTCTGGGGGTCTTGAAAGATTAGTAAACGTGACCAAAAATGCTGGCACTGGCTGGCAACTTAATAATAAGACTGGTGGGGAAAGACTTAATATCAAATCTTATATTAATATTAAATCTTAATTTATGTTTACTTTATATCTGAATGTTAAGTTTTCTCAAATGTAGCTGCATTTACTTAATTTTGTGAAGTTTTTGCAACTTAAAAATGACAAGTGGAATTACCTTGTTCTTCTAAAGTGATGGCAACTTCAATAAACCAGCGTCGTCTGAGTTAACTTGATCATGAATAAGAGGATTTTGCCAATGATGAAGTGAGGAGATCTGCGAGGTCTGTTTTCTTAACATGTTCAACATAAATTAAGACTAATAGTTATATTTTTCATGCAGTCAGTTTCTGTGATAAACCCAACTTGCCAGAGTTCACAGTGCATGAAGACATTAAAATAAATTTTGCTGTGCTGTTTTGTGACAATAACAAGTGATCTTTTCGAATTTCAATGTCATGTAACCTAAGGTATGATTATACCACAGCTTTAAATAAAAAAATGCTCTAAATTACCAAAGCAAAACCACCTGTTGTGCTGACCGTACCTCAAGTCTTTAGCCACAAAGTTCTCACAGTGGTATTAAACTTCTCCGATGGGCGCCGTGTTGGCTGAGGCGTTAAAGCAACAACCATGACCTCCAACGTCCCGTAATCTAGTCATTTTGTTGCATGTCATCTATCCACTGTTCACTCACAAATTAAGGCATAAAAAAATCAACCCACCCACTAGAAAAAAAAACACCTTCACCTCCAAATCTACAGTGAAAAATGTTAAGAATTTCTCCCTCTGTCTCTCTCCGGCTTTGCCCACACACAGAGCTTGCAGCCTGGCCGCGGCACGCAGCTTACGACAAGCACAGACACACACACACACACACACACACACACAAAGCACCGGGATAACCATGAAACTCAGCGGGATTCTCTCTGACTGAGCCAGGAAGAACTCACCGCAGGAAAGAGATGCCAAACATGACCGCAAGTGCTCTGCCTCCTCCAAGAGTCCGACATGGCTGCCTGAGCGCCCCACGGAGCTACCTGCACCGCGATCTGCGAGAGAATGCCATGAGTGGGGCCGCTTCAGCATACCGAGGTCCGGATCGAGTCAGTGAACAGCTGAGATCACAACACAGCTGAGTTTAATTGGGCTGAATGAATTGAGCTGCAGGGAGGACGAGAGGAAGGTGAAACAGAGGGAGGTGGAGGGATGCGAGTTAGGGGAGTCGAGGGAGGATGGGGAAGAAGAGAAGTGCAACTTCAAAGAACTAACTAGTTCAGTTTTTTGTTTAAGTTAGCAAACGCTGCTGTCAAAGCACGACTGGTTTTCTCTTATTCCTTAGTATTTGGGGTACGGGCTGACAGATACAAGAAGAAAAAGATACCAAGAACTCTGTGAGGACATTTAAACCATTAAATGACTTAAATTTGGGGGTAAGCAGAGATTGTGAAATCACACGTCACTAATGCAAGTCAGGTTTAAGTGCGTTTCGAATGTGCTTTACGTGAAACAATTATTTCTACAGAAGTGAAATAACTACTATGGCGGAGCAAAAAGATCAAAAAAAAAAAAAAAAATCCACTGGCCCCAAAACTTGCAGGAAAAGCCATGTTGCATGTTGGTTTTCTCAGGTTAGAAATAAAGGAACTGCAGCTAAAAAGATAAAGATGTAAAAACAAAAATGATTGTAAGTTGGGGTTGGAGTTCTGGACGTGTTATTCATTACTCTATAGAAATTTATCCGAAAATCACAACACGTTATAAAAGTAACAGTTAATCTGCAGGATTATAGACGGTTTTCTGAATAATCTATCAAAAAGTGTCCTATATTACCTGACTTCTCCCTGCTTCTTCAGAAAGCACCTGTAAATGAACACAAGAACTGGCGAACACATGCGGGGGCAAAACGCTTCCTTCTCTAAACCCCACAAAAACATCTATAAATAAACCCAGCTCCATTTTCGTTCTCCCTTCTTGTTGGGATAGGAAGGCGCTAATTCTCAAAGAATGCTTTATGGTTTAAACATATCACATTTCTCCTGTTTGACGCCTCATACAATGCCCCTCCACATCACACTCTTAAGCTGCAAAGCTGCCATGCTACACTGACCTGAGCTACTCCAATCCACCTCTCACTGTCCACTCTGATATCCAGTTTCCTACAACAACAGCAGGATAAACTCCCCCAATCACTCATAATTTACTGTCAGCTCGCCTACAGACCTTTGATAGCTCAGTCCAGGCTTTGCTCACCTCCACTGTCCTTTACAAACGCCCAGCCGGCAAAACACAGCAGAGGCAGACTCTGCGCAAACATCTGCTCGTATATTTTGTTTCCACCGTAAGATTTTACTGCTGAACGAGCACCTGAAGTGTATTTTTCACACTCACACATTAGCATACAGCCTGGAGCTTTGGCCTGCCTCCTGAAATTGGAGCAACCTGCTGGAGGGGCTCTGTTCAAACATATCAAGCTATCTTAGAGGTGGATTTACAAGCAGCACTGAAATCTCAAGGCAGATGCAAAAAAAAAAACATGAACAACTGGTCTTCACAAGGCACAGAAATAAGCAATATTCCCTTTTAAATTGGTGGATTTTATTGGTAAGGCTTTGCAGTTTTACTGGAGCTAGAAGTTCAACATTTTTGGGTAAAAAGAGGTTAAATTTGAGACTTTTTCAGGCCTTTTTGATACCACTTCACATTAAATTTAAGACTAAATTTGTGATGGAAATGTATACCAAAGTGAAGATACACTTTCGTCAGTTTACAATGAACAGTAAGGCCTCACTAAAGAACAGGCTGACGATGGAGGCCTTAGTTTAAAGACGACGCAGACTTATTGCGTGATCTAAATGAGTCGAGGGAGCGAAAATAGGCAGAGACCAGTTCTTGTACTTAAAGCGTATATCAAGTGAGGGGAGCACAGCAGATAAAAGCTTTCTTTCCAAGAAGCAAGACCAGATTTGCAGCCTGTAGCTCCGGTCAGATCTACGTTGGATAAAATTGCAAATGTATAAAGGTAGTTTACCCAGTAAGACTTGTAAATAAACAAATACCAGCGTCTGAGCCTCTGAAAGGCCTAAGATGGCCATCCAGCTGTGGAATAAAATGTGCAGTGATGCGCGAGAGCTTTACAGTTTATCAAATCTCAGTGGACTGTGATGTGCAGAATCTAACATATGCAAGCAATGTGCAGATGTAATCATGTACAACAAAATCCAGAACAGTGACACTGACACGTGACCCGAGTCTACACCTCAGCTACTGTATGTAGTCACTAGTTATATCATCTGTTGGCTCCAGCCTTGTGTAGCATACACACACACGAGGTAATAGTGCAAATAAATGTCAAAATACTCCCACAGCTGCTTTGCTATGTCCTCTGCATTGTGTGAATGCTTGCTGCAAAGTGAATAATTTACACATATCAACAATATCTCGACGGCAGGCTCTAAAACATTCCCTGTCTGGTTTGGTGTTAATCTCGAATCTCTATTCGTGTTTTCCGACACATTTCCGAGTAAAGCGACCGCTCTTCTTTTATAATCCCTGTGGCGAGGCATCACAGACGCATCACAGCCATGAGAAACTTTCGTGCTGGATAGTGAGGACATCCCTGCCCGGAGCGATGAGCTGCTCCGTCAGCCGACGCTCTGATTAAGTCCCGGCAGTGGAGTAATGAGCGCGGCGCTGCACAGTTAGACTCTGAGACGAGACTTGACGCAAGCAGACGCAAAACACTCACACACAGGAGCGTATGTGAGACGAGAGCGCACAAGCACGCAGACGCACAGGGATTTGTGCTGAGCCTCTCTCTCAGTAGAATTGGTAGCCCTGATTACTCAAACTAAAGCCAAACACTCCCCGCCCTGTCAGCGGCACCACTGCAGGCCACGGCATGAATAAGACATGAAGAGCGAAATACTAAGGATGGCTGTGCTCTGTGGCAAATCCTGTCATGTGTTAAAATTAGACACACAAAAAAAACAGTCACACGCACACGGGCACTGCTAACGAGTCTTGCCACAAGGGAAAGTGAGCGCCAAGTAGGTCAGTAAATGATGGTGAACGTCGGAGCGTCTGGGTGTGTTTGTGTTTGTCATCTTTTCCCTTCAGCCGGTTAAGCCGAGCACTTGACGGAGGCCCCTGTGCCAGACAGTTGTTTGGCTGAGAGAGCGGGTCAGTCTTGAGTAAGCAAAGGCTGTCTGTGTGCTCAAATCTCGTCTTTCATTAAGTGCGTTTGACTCTCGCCAGCAAGTGTTGAAATTGCCGCTTTCAAAGCACTCTGGAAGAAGATCTGAACACATTTCACTCTCTGACATGACAGGCGGTCGATCGACAGCTTGTGCATTTTCACTCAAACCTTACTGTTCGAAACTGAACTGAGAGTGAGACTTAGCAATGATCTCTTTCAAAGCCAGACTCCAAAACGAAGGTTTTTGTTAGTGAAAATGTACGTGATTGAGAAGCGCTGAGCATATGACTGGATGACGAGTTGTGTGAGTTCGGCAACTAGTTTTGCAGAGGACAAGATCAGCTGCCATGTCACAGAGAGGCTAAATGATTGCTCTTGACACGTTATGTCATTGTTATTGTTTAGAAAGTACTGCCGACAAATATGTTGTGAGCCACACTAGAAGGCCAACGCTCCTGTGTTACATGTCGTGCCTCTTCTGATCGCGGGATGCGGGGACACAGTGTGTCATCACACACTGGAGCTGAATGATGCCGCTGTCGTTTGGTTCTGTCTAAATTTGCAAAAGACGGATAAAGAAGAGGCTTTATAACAGCTTTGTGGCACAATCTCTGTGTAAAAACTGCTGTTGATTTACCAGTGATCATGTTGTGGGTGAAGTGCTCCTTTAAAGTCCTTTCTGGTTGTGGATCAGAGGGCCGGGCTGCTTTAAATCCAATAGGAAACAGACTGCTGATGCATATTGTTAAGACTGCTGTAAAGTGTGCCCACAAACAAGGGAAAAACCACAAACTATGTTTATTACCCGTAACATCACCATCAAATAAGTGCTTACAGTCTAAAACAGCAGCAATTTGACTCATCCCCTGGAACAAGTAGCACTCGGAGGAACGTCCCTGCGGCTAACTGCAACCGTACCGAAGGCTCTTTCATGCACTAATAACATATCAAACTTCAAGGATAAAGCACTAATACGCACTGTTTTAACTGATCAACGTAACTAACCCGAATTTATGAGCTGAAAACATTTCACACTGCAGGATTTATACACACAGGACTTTTGTTTGGTCATGTATGATTTATTCATTTAAATTAATTTTCTATTTAACTGTTTGAAAATTGTCCACTTTGGCTATAGGTCAAAATTTGGAAAGAAACTAATACTAGTACTTTGAATTTCTCTTTCTTAAGGGTCATAGAAGTAAATTGTTCAACAATGCTGTACAAAACTTGAGGTAACTAATTTGGCCATCGCTCATTTTAATTCGCCGTGATTGTCTTGGACCAAGAAGTCTTGTATCCCTCGGGTGTTCACAGGGATTTCACGCCTTAACATGCCAACCTGCCCAGCTAACACAAGTGCTATCTGATCGCCTTTAATCTGATTCCAAGGAACATAATCACACGGCTGCCTGCGATATGAAATCAAAGTGAGTCAGCCGACTGTCGATTTGGAAAGAACGACAGGTACAAACCAACAGCCAAACAAACACATACTGATGGTGTAGCCTTTACATGACATGTTCAGCAGGTCTTGGAGTTCTTATTTAGCGTATGCTCAAAGCGAAAAGGTTACTCGATAAGCAGTTTCCTACCTGATATTTCTCTTTTATCAAATAGTCCATCACATAATCCATATTTTGAAATTGCCGTCACTGACTTCAAAGTGAGCATGATTCCTGAGGGGAGAGGTTGAATTTTGACTGACAGTCAAAAGCAGCTAAGCTGCTGTTTTGGCTCAGTCTGGTCCATTTTGGCAGGGGTCGCCGAAGCAATATCCCCACCTTACACTGGACCGTATCATCACTACACGCTCTCCCTCCAGTAAAATACAACAAAACATCTAGAAAACAAAGTTTAAATGACCAGAAAAGCAACCTGCTGCGTCCATGTGCTTCTGCAGATATTTATCTGCGACAGATTTCCTGAAAGTGACAGCCCCGACCTCGCCAAAAGTGGACTAGTCCTTTTGGCTTTTGCCCTCAAATAGCAGATGGCCTGTCCCAGCCGAAGCTGATAAACACAATTATCATTCCAACTCATTTTGACTAGTGACTGATAAATCTCCTGTACTCCAAATCCCTTATAAATCCGACTAGTACAGATATCTTGTCATGGAGGCATCCAGAAGCAGCTTTTAGCATCATTGTTCAATAGTGGTAAATGAAGGTAAATGTTCAGAAACCGTGAGGTGACTGTTGATGTAAAATCATGTAAAAGAGGCTTCTGGGGCGGCTTAGATACAGGACAGTGGATCAGTGATGGTGCAGTGGTGCGGCGTTCTGCCCTACCTGGACCTGCTCACCCCGAACAGCCGAGTCCCCCAGCAGCGGCTCTGCGGGCGGCGTGTTAATTGTTACAGACTTTTCTGAGCGGCTGTCTTTACTGCGGGACTTGTGGCGGTCCCGGCTTCGCTCCCTATAAGACAAAGATAAAGCACAAATCATGGTTAGTGGAATACGAACCAAATATATAACTTTATAAGTTCACTTTTCTGATCACAAGGAGCCCATCACGATTCTCCAGAGTTCAATGTGCTTCTTCAAATGTCTTATTGTGTCTAATGAATAGTAAAAAACCCAAAGATATTTATTTTATTATTTACGAAAACAGAAATTACAGCCAATGTTCATATTTAAAAAGCTTAAAACTGAGAATTTTTGAGCATTTTTGTATTAACAGTGACTAAAATGATTATAAAAGCTGTTGCACATTAATTGTTTGTCAATCGACTTATTGTTTCGGCTCTAAACTGTTGGCTTTCAGGGGTTTTTACAAAGTTAAAAAATAATGACAGATCGTGAGTGCTATAAGATTTTTGCTGTTATAAGATCTCTGCTGTTTGAATTTGACTGAACTTTTTTAACATCTATATATATCGTGGGTGAGTAACCCTTTAGGAACCAAATATGAGTGTATTTCATCAGTTTTTCACTTCGGATGGAAATCGAGAACCGTTTAACAGTTGAGAAAAAAATAATATTTCATCCGAGCATATTAATTCCTTCTGTCGATGCTGGCGTGTTTTCTGAAAGTTGCCCATTGCAAAACGAAGACATGAAGCTCCCGAAGGAGTCATGATATAGTCATATAGTCATGGCAGAGATATAGAAATGCTCCAAAGCATGGCTTCATTGTACAAGGAAAAACTACAATAATTCACAAATACAATAGTTCATTTACAGTAAAGTTGACCTTTGACCTTTTGGATATAAAATATCATCCCTTCATTATTTTATCCCATTAGACATTTGTGTGAAATTTTGTCATGCTTCGTCGGTAATTTCATGTGTTCTGTGTTCAATGTGACTTTAACTTTTGACCCTCGACTGCTATATTCGTTCATTACTGCGTCTGAGTGGGTGTTTGTGCCAGATTTTAATTCCCTCAAGGTGTTCATTAGGTATCGTGTTCAAGAGAATAAGACGGCTGTAAGGTCATAGTGGCCGTGACCTTTGACCACCAAAATCAAATTAGTCCATTGCTTTAATGCTTGAACCAAATTTAATAAAAAACTGCCTCAAGGTTTCCTTCAGTTATAATGCTCATGAGAGTGTGACAGACAAATGGATGGATAAACAGACGGACAGATGTCCCAAAAACATAATGCATCTGGCCACAGAAATAGCCATCCTAGAGGCAAACGATAGGGGATCAATAACGGAATCAAGAAAGAACTGGAGCGACAAGTAGAACCGATAATGGCACCGGTATCCATAAAATCTTATAAATAAAGAACCCAGTGTAACCCAGATGACGTTAAGGCCCTGGCCTTTGACTCTTCCCTTGCTTCTGCCTTGTCCTATTTTACAGCCAAAGAGCTTAGTGGACAACAAATAAGTCTCAGAGATAAGCAGAGACTCACAGAATTACATATATGGACATAGTGCACATTTAAGTAGAGCAGGGACAATGTGACAGCAGCTGGCTTCTTTTTGAGTCAAATAAGACCAGAGCAGCTCGCTGTGTGAAGGTGGAGAAGACACATTTCATGTATTTTTAAAGACACAATTCATGTATCTTAATCATTACATGACACATGTATTGGTGACATCTCTTTTTTAAAAGAAAAATATACAAAAAGATGCGTCAGCCATTGGTAAATCAGACTAACAAATAATCTATGTATAATGATAAAAAAAGAACATTAGTTACAGTGCAGGTTCAAATCTTTTCAGGGTTATCATCATTTTGAAACTGTAGAAAAATATCTCTGCTCCCATTTCATGTTTAACTTTGCCTGCTATTTCATAATCTCAGAATTTTTCGCTCTATCACAATTTCAATTCTCTGTGTGCCAGGAAAAAAACTCCCACAAATAAATAAAAATTACAAAATACAAGGAGTAACATATGGCAATACAAGATGGAGAAATTAAAGTGCACTCTGTTTCAGTCTCCGTCTAATTTCCGATGACTGAACCAGCGTGAACTCTGCCCCTCATAGCCCCCTCCCTCTACATCCTTCCTCCCTGCATCTCTGCATCGCTCTCACTACAGGCCCCTCTGTCCCCAACATATGAGCTCCATTAGCCACACTGACCCCCTGCACTTACAGCTCTAATCCTGCATTGCACATGAGCGGCCCGTATCCACATCCTCCGCCCAGCATCACCATCACCACATGGCACGGTGCCCGCTCTGCAGCTCCATTACCACAGAAAGGCTCAGCAGCCTCAGTTAATCCCTCATCTGTCTCCCTCCCCCTCCGGCTGCTGACATCTTGGACGCAGCACATACAGTATTTCATAGATTTAGCCGAACGCACACATCAAAATGCGGTTGTATTTCCCAAGTGTTGTGTGTGTCTGAGTTGTCGGAGCGCTCAGACTGAACGAGAGACAGACCGTCACCAGAGCCACGGCTGTCAGATCTCATATAGATATTACATACTGACGATGCTGCAAAGAGATTACCGGACAAACATATTGGACATCAGGGGAATAAAAGAGACGTACTGCGGCTCTTTTTCAGCTACGCGCCTGAAGAAGACAAAGGACATTTGTAGATGCTGTTTGCTAAATGCAAATCAAGTTTCCTGCTCACTCTATGCTTGTTTTTTCATCACTTGTTTTGAATGAGCAACGAAAGAACAGAAGTGTAACAGATCTCATTTTCGTTGTTCTCTCTCCATTAAGACACACAGGAACAGAATGGTGTTACTTTTCTGTTCAAAGCTGCATTTACTTAACTTTGGGACACTTATAAATCTATACAATACTGAACATTAGCAATGAGTTGGTGTTTCTGGCCACCTGAAAATGTAAGTCACTCTATTTTTAGCTCTGGTCTGGTTTTCACCAACGTATCAGGCTCTTTAGTCAGCAAGCTTAACCAGCTAGTTGCGAACCGTTTCTGCTGAACATTAATGTTTTCAAGCTTTTTTGACTTAAAAAAAAAAAAATAAGCGGATGCCAACTGCAGCAGGAGATGCCACTGATGAGAGCCGTGAGACTAAAGCAAAACATTAAAGCTGCAGGCCCTAAAACCAAAACATTGAGCTGAAAGATGCTACAGTGCTCAGTGGAGCTGAGGGGCACTGCACAGACAGGTCCTCACTCTACACAACACCTTTCACGCAGGGCTGGGCGGTACAGCCTATAAAGAATAATGCAGTATTTTAAGGCTAAATCCCAATATACAATATATATCTGGGTATTTTGAAAACTTCTCTGCAAAATAAACCACTGTTACAGTTAAGTTAAACAAAGTAATGATATAATCAAGTTTTTTTTTAAAAGTACTGTTACAATTAATTTGGAAAAAGTGCTGCTGTGATAATAAAGTTAAACAATGTACTGTTATAATTCATTTTTAAACAAACACTGTGCTAACAAAGCTAAATAGGGTACTATTATGATAAAGTTAAATAAAACGCTATCAAAGATAATAAGTTAAACGTACTGTTATAATACTTAGAGTATGCATTAGATAAAGCACCGTTATAACAATGTTAAATAAAGTGTTATTATAATTAAGTTAGATAAAACACTGTTACAATAGGATTTAATAAAGTACTGTTATGATTAAGTCTAATTAAGTGCTGTTCTAATAAAGTTTAATAACGCACGGTTACGATAAAGTTAGATGAAGCACTGTTAAAATACAGTCAAAGTACTATAATAAAGTATTGCTATGATAAAGCCCTGTTTTTAGTAAAGTTAAAGTATTGGTATAATCATATCAATCATAGTGGAACCCTTGGTGCTTTTATTCAGGAGCAACTGGCTTGTTTTGGGTCGTCAGTGTTGTTTTTGCTGTAAAACTTGCAGTCAGCATTTAGCAGAAAGGTAAGTCATTACAATGGCGCCATTAGATGAGAAGATTTATTCACTGTATGTGGGAAACAATCGAACAGCTCTCCAGTTCATATATTAATAACATTTGTCGCAGTGAAGATGGAAGGTTTGGATAATGAAAGTCTGACGCAGCAAAATAAGATCTGGTGCGCATTAACAACAGCCTAACACTGAACCACAAATCTTTCCCACACAATAACAATTCATAACCATAATGTACAGGATATCCTGCCTGCAGGGCCAACAGTGGAACCAGTATGACTGACAGGAGCTGAACTGTTTCAGTCCAACAGAGCTGCATTGGATCCAAGTGTTTTGATTAAAGGGTGTTAACCAGTCTGCTTTCCGCCTCTATTCTCGTACTTCCTTTTAAATGTGGACACAATTTCCTACAGAAAATCACAACAGCAACTCGTGTTTCAAATGTGCACGCAGTCAGAGAGAGCTCATTTCTGATAGCCTGCAGCAACTGCTCCAACTGACGGAGTGACTGGCATATACTTGTCGAATAAATCCTGGAGATTAGGTTGATGTAAGCCCTTAAATATATTACTGCTATCATTATTACTTGAAATATCATTATGGCTATAATCATCACTGTAGAAATGGGTACTCCAGCAGGACTGAACATTAGTCAAAGGCTGTCACTGATTGTGGTTATTAATTGGGGAGGAGAGGAAACCAGGAGGAGACTGGGAGGAGCAGCGGGGCCCATGAAGCAGCGCTCCTACTTCAAAGTCATCAGCAGAATAATAAGCAGCTCTAAGGTAACGGCTACGGTAAGTAAAGAGCCGAGTGGAGCACAGTCTATCAGATGTTTGGTGGATTTATCCGTCACGTCGCCCGGCTGAATATGTGCATCTTCACATTAACTTTGTACGTTGTCTCGGCATGTGAAACGCTCGCATCGTGTTCGATGTGAACACATCATTAATGTGAAAACGTTGCTTTGGTATCCATATCGCTGAAGACATGACCTGGACTCTGCATTCTGAAAAAAGGCGAGCAGAGACTGTTTTACCTAAAGCCTCCTGCAGACTGTGACATTTCTGTAATCTCATCATTTTAGTGCAGCTACACACCACATGGATCTTATTAAACTTGGCTAAGACATCAACTTTGATGCATGCAGACTGCACGATGACATCACCGACTGAATCACAGGCTACGGCGTAGATTCATCAAGGTCAACACGTAAGAACAAAAGACTGTCTGCGTGCGTCATCCCTCTATGCCGCTGTAGTGGTGACAGCAAAATGTAAACAAACAAAGCCAGCCCTCGCTGTAGAGGCAATTATGTGTCGGAACAAGTCAAAGAGGAAGAGAGTTCTTGAGAAAAGAGGCCGTCTTGGCACGGCAATTTTGCAACAAGAGCTCGGAGAAAGTATTAGCATCTATTAGCATTTAGCATGCACTCGTGCTGATCAGTGCATCATTGTGTGCTGCATTTCTATTGGTTGGTCAGTCGATGTAGATCCTAACAGCAGCCACGCAGTGCGATGGTCATCCCAAATTTCTGACAGTGTCACAATTTTATTCCTGGCTATCTTTGATCGCAGAACCATGACAACAGCCGTCTTTAAACCTCTCTCACTGTGCGTCGTAGGACAACAGCTTTAGAGCCACAACCGAGGATATCCCCACATTACTGTCACGATGGTTATCTTTTGTCTAAGTATAACGGTCTTTGGACACCTGAGGACAGATAGTGAGGAATTTCTGCTCCTGCACCTTTGAGACTATCAGCACCAAATAAGATCAAAAGTGTCCTGCAAACAGCTGTTCATTCAGCTGAACGTACAACAGGCGCTAAGCTACCTGCGTGAAGGATGTTTACACCAAACGCTGCACGAATAAGGCCAGGAGAATCATTATAGATGCCAACCAGCAGGATAACATGTTTCTCCATCAGATACACCAGAGCAGCTCTGAGAGGCTCAGGGAGAGCTTCCACCCTCAGGCAAGTGCGATCCCTCTTTGATTGCTAAAGGAATACGAGGCTCTCAGCATGCTGGCAAGACTGCGAATGGTTAAGGAAAAGGTGCAAAGATGATGCAAGTTAGACATCAAAAATTGCACAACTGAGGAAAATTGAACGTTTTGAAACGTGCCGTTCTGGACGCTCAAAAACAGGGAGCGGAGAAGTGGGCAGACCTGTGGGCAGCCGGGGAGGGTTTCGAACAGATCGGCCTCTGTCTACCAGCCCCTCCCCTCCCCCCGCTTGATTCACTCCCCCTTCAGCAAGCTTCTAGGGAGATCGCACTGCGTGGGTACCTCACCCCCATCACACACACACCTCCTCTCCTACCTTCCCACATCCTCTTCCTGCCTCATTAGCATGCAGCCGGCTCGTTGGGATTCCAGCAGCGTGCTGTGCTATGATTTGATTAATGGAATTTGACTTCCAGCGTGGATCCCTGAAACTGGTATGGCTTTTTGGAGCAGAGGTAGAGGGCGGGGGGGGGGGGGGGGGGTCCTGTGAGGGCAGAGACGCCTGGCAAGCCGGGCCACGGTCCTGCCAATTACACTCTGGAAGCAGCGTTTCCCTCTAACACCTGAGGATGAGTGCGGCTGCGGTCGCATTCTCCACCCCACACTGAGGGACAGCGATAGCAGGACGCCTGTTGGAGAAGTGGAGCCAACTAGCATGGCACGCCAAACTGTCAGCGGACCAATTTGCTCTCTCCGTGGTTGGCAGGCCAACCCACACACCTGTGTGACACACAGTTTGGTGTCAGTGCAGCCAAGGCACCGGCGGACGGCTCGGCCTTGGCCAAACGGGTAGAGTCGAGAAGCCAAATAAAAACTGACCAACCACACACTCAGCTGGGTCATCACAAACCCATAAACACGTTATAGAGCGAGGGAGGGAGGGCGAGAGCGAGCAATCAGGAAATGAAGAGCTCCATGTGTGACGGGAGTATTAAACAGAAAGCTCTCTCCATCGTGAACTTTGATTTGCTCTATGAATTTAGATGAAATTTCCCTTAAAATATTTAGCTTAATAGATCCAACAATTATAATGTGAATCCTCTCTGCAGCAAAATGACTGAAAATGACTGCACTTATGTATTTTGTTGAGTTACACTCTCCCAAACATTTCCATCTATGCTCAAACCAAGAGAAATCTGTAATTGTGATCAGGGAAACAGTCTGTGTCATTTGGTCGTCGTTGACAGTCGGTGGCATCATATCCTCTTTGCTCAAGCTCAGGCTGTCATAAATTGACTTTTTATCCAGTTTTCAACGGAAGCGCATGCAGCCTGGTGCTGACCCAGGTTGAATTGGAGGGGCGCTGGGAGTGATAAGCAGTCATGTGGGCTGGCTGCTCCTCGGGATTAGCTTCATACAGATAACGCTACAGCTGGCTGACACGTTCCAGGGACAAAAGGTGGTGATAGAGAAGAAGTGGTTCTTATGACGCGATTCTGAACGCTGGAAATCAAAAGTGTAATAGCTGTTCCAAACCTCCACACTGCGAGGTGGAGAGAAAAGATGTTTATCAGAGAGAGAGAGGTAGGAGACGTGCTATCGTTTGAATGTGCGGATGACAGAGCACATTTCCACAGAGTCTCTCCTGAAGGGCATTCATGGCGCTTCACTCGGCTGTTCTCGTGAAAAGTAACAGGAATAGTTGTGTGAAGCGTGAAAAAAGTGAGTTGAAATCGGATCAAGCCGTAGCACGGCGTGAAGTGGGTGTGATGAATTTTGGATTGTCGGTTTCAGAAAGTTGCAGAAGCAGTTGGACGCAGCCCGCAGGCTCTGCGCTGAAAGATCGCAGAGTCAGTGATCGTCAGCATTCAGAGTGGGTTTTTCTGTTAAATTCATTCAGATTCTCAGGGACCGGGATTTCAGAAAACCTTGTCAGGAATCCGTGAGTGGTCTTAATTCGGCACATCTCAGACAAGTCCTCTCCTAAAAGTTTTATTCTTCTATACAGCTCCACATTTTATTGCCACAGTCTTCACTGTACCAATAAAGCCAGAAACTACAAATCTACACAAGCTGGATGTAAAGCGTCTCCTTTAAGAGGCGTATCTTTGAGGAACCCCCAAATGGAATTAGAACTGTGAATGAATTAGTTTAAATGACTCCCTCGGTCCCGTGCCAGTGCTGTGTGCTGCCCTATAATTGGTAGTTATACCAATCAAAAGAACCAATTTTCCACATGAGCAGCTGCTAATATGAGATTTGCAATTTCATGATCATTTAAATACTCAAATTTGACAGAGTGAAGGAGCCAAGTTTTGGGAAACTTTTGAGAGAAAAACTTAAGTAGAGAAGCTCCTTAAAGGGACAGTCATCCCCATATTTAAATATTCCCATTTTGCCTTTTACCTATGGTTCTGTTCAACAATGTTGCTTGTTTTGTTGTGAGTTGAGTGTTGAAGACATCAGCCATAGAGATTTCTGCCTTCTCTTGAATATGATGGAACTAGATGGCACTCAGCTTGTGCTGCTCAAAGTGCCCTTTTCCCCCCAAAAACACATGAAAAACTATCTAGAAATCACTTACTTACTCAACATAATCCAAAGATTTTCTGAAACTACACCTTTCAACGGAAAAAATACAAAATATTGACATAACTAATTAATTTAACCAAACTCTTCAGATTTACACAGTAATTTTAAACGTGAATTCATGTCAGCAACGTTGTTCTGCACCAATGATATGAAAACAAAAACTGGCAGCCTCTTGCTGCTTCCAAGAAGTCATGCGGTAATGAAATTTAACAACCAAGGACTGACAATCATATTAACGCCCTTCCCTCCCAGTTAATTGTGCAGCTCTGAATTCTGGCGAAACACAACAATGTACTGTAATACCCGTAATGAAGGAAAAGACTGCTCTCCTGTGTGCTGGTGTTTCGCTCTGGTGCGAGTGGACACGCTCAGAAGGGATTAAAAATCATTTCTACGAGCAAATAAAGAAGTCGGTGTCATCAGTGTGTTTTTGTGGACGCTTTTGGCAGGAAGTAACCGACTGAGCTGATACTCCGCCATCACTGAAGAGTCGGGGGAATTTTTTGTGGAAGTGTCTTGGACGCTAGTTGGGGATTGTTTGACACAGTAGGGGGGGCAAAAAGCCAGACGTGTGAGGAAACGACTCCAAAAACCGTGCGCCGTCTGTCAATGAACGCCAAAGCCAATCCCATTTCATTCTCCTATTATACTCTGATAAATCATGTTGAACACTGACTGACAAATATGCGTAGATGTGCTTCGATGTGTCCCGGGTGTCAGTGTAGTTAGACCACAGTGATCCAGAGCTGCCTCACATGTGGCACGCCTCGGTGTACAAAGATTACCTTCAGACGACGATGGCGAGGGGTTTCAAAGGCAACATTTTCGCTTTTTTTGAATATCAAATTAGAGGCCAGCCGGTGGCTTTGGCACAGTCATAGCAGGAGCGGAGGAGCGGGAAAAGCGTTTGGCGGGGATGCCCGTGCAGAATGTTTCCTTCCAACTTCCTGTCACTCACTTAAAGGTTTCAGAAACAGAAGTAGCGAGGGAAAAGAGCTCCCACCGCTACCCGCTAACCTCTCCCCCTAATGCTGAACCCAAACGAAGCGAGACCACTTTTGCTCACAGTAACTTTGAGCTACAAGGGCACATTCCTGCCCCGGGGAATGCAGGCGAGTGGGGAACAAGTGATACGCCTGCGCCTACCCATCCTCAGAGAGTAGCCAGGAATCCATTTAAGACGGGGGGGCGGAGGGGGATACAGAGGAGAGGTCACGAGCGAGCGAGAAAGGGCCAGCTGCTGCATTCATATCACGACGGACACATGGGAGCAAAAAAAAAAACGAGCAGTAGAAAAGAGATAAAGAGGACAAAAGCTGGAAGGATAAAGAGCGAAGGGGAACGAGACGGCGACAGAAAAGTGGCCGACGACACGAGATACAAAGTCCCTTAAACGGCAACAGGTGGCAGCGAGAATGAGAAACCCAGAGAGATATATGGCGAGCACGCAGTAGGGCGCCGTCAGTGACGAGGGAGGGGCTGTTGTGGAACAGGAGCCTCCTCTCCGATGCCCTCCTCTCATCTCCTCTCAGGCTCTCGACGCGTCCGCTGAGCCATCATTCAGTCGCCCTCTTCGGCACCTGTCTCCTGCTGCCTTCCTGAGGCCTGTCAGCCCCGGCCATTTCACCGCTGACAGACTAATGCGCCGACACAAACTGAGGGCGCCGCACACGCGGGGCCGCAGAGGAAGATGGACGTAAACAAGAGGTGGGATCGGAGCGGGGACAGGAAGGATAAGGAAGTAGAAATCCAGGGACAGGAAAGGGAATCAAGATCAACTGACATTCACACTGCAATAGATTTTGTCACTTCCGTACAGTGGTGAAGTAAATTCACTAAAGTACTGCACTTAAATATGTATTCAAGGTACTTGTACTTTACTTAAGTATTCTGTTGTCATGCAACTTCATGCTTTTACTCCACTACATTTCAGAGGGAAATACTGTACTTCTTTACTTGACTACATTTATTTGAACGCTTAAGTAACTTTACAGATTTTCACAAAATGTTTGCATTCCTCCAACATAAGGCGACTTTGAAAAATATGATTTTTTGTTTGTTATAAATTTAAGTAACCATCAGTTTATACAAGTACAGCTAAAATGATTAGTTGATCAATCAGTTAGCCAGTTGACCAAATATAAATTGTAAAGTATTTTGCTAATTTTCAATTTTCTTTTCAAATTTGTTTTTTTTTTATATGTTCTTTTTTTATTAGTAGAACAAGTAGTTGTAATATTATTATTATTATTTGTTCTACATGGAGTATAGATTTAAATAATTTTAGTTTATTATTATTATTGTATTATTATATTATTATTGTAGTCGTACTCGAAGTAATAGAACAATAATAATAGTTGTAGTAGTAGTAATTCTTTTTTGTTATTGATATATATAAAATATATTGTATGTTTTTCTTCAGTGCATTCATCTGACAGCTTTAGTTTCTTTACAAATTCAGATTTCTCCATTATTTTTTTTTAAAAGGGTTTATAAAACATGATTTGTGTTAGAAATTAAGTTTTAGGGCTGTTGTTTTCAATTTTGTCTGTAATTTTGGGATGTTTTTTCCTCCTTCTTTTTTAAGGTATTTTCTGGGTTTATTTTGTTTGTTTGTTTATAGTTAAAGTGATAATACTCACTTACTTACTTTACTGAAGTACCATTTTTAATGCAGGACTTTTACTTGTAACAGAGTATTTTTACAGGGTGGTAGTCGTACTTTTTTTAAGCAAAGCAACTGATTCTGCTTCTACAATGTGACAGAAAATGCTGGAATAATTGAAAGAAAATATTGCCTTATAAGTAATACTTTCAGAAAGTACCTCCAGGATTTTGCTGGTTGTTTCATTTTTTCCATAAACAGTATTATGTGACTCATAGAGCACCTCTTCGCCTTGGATGGACATGAATCTTTACCCGCTGAATCGTCAGTACAGAAAAATGAACAACAGGTGCAATCCTGGTAACGCAAAACAACAACTCCAAAGTAGGCCTCAGTCGATTCTCGGCCCGGCCATGTATCGGATACGATATTCAGCATTTCTACAATCCTCGAAATCATTTTTTTAAAATCCTATAGCTGATAAAATAAATTAAAACACGGGGCTACTTTAGCTCCGATGATGCCGCCTCTCTCTGTCTGCAGTCCCCACTCTGCAGCCTCGCTCAACGTCCGACCCCCCGATCTGATTGGTTCCGCGCGTCACGAGTTGGTGATTATTAAAGGACACTTTGTCTTTGACCCTCCAGGTTAAAGCACAAACAGAAGCAAACAGAATTATTGACAAAGCAGCATTCAGTCTTACCCATGCCTGTGGGATCCCCGGGAGCGTCCGGAGTAGTAGGAATAGCCCGAGTACGTGGATTCTGTGTCCATGGTGATGCAGTCCCGCCCAGGCAGCTGGGCTGGGGGGGGGCGACGCAGCGGCTGCTCAACTGGACCGCTGGCAGACGCAGCGGTACCTTGTGCGCGGTGTTGTTGAGCTAGAGGCGATCGATTGGCTCACTCACGAGGCTGACAGGGGTGGTGAGCTGTCGGCAGTCAGGCTTGAAAGCGACCCTGGGGGTGCCCGGTGAGGAAACATCAACCTGGAGGGGGGAGACAGACGGGAAATTTGAATTCAAAATGTGAAATGTCTGGGAAAGCTGCCCACATCTGGCGGTCAGAGACAGGAGGAGCTGAAACGATGGAGACAGAAAAAAAGAGCATCACACAATCCATCATTCAAGTCACACGCTTTCTCTTTTTATCGTTACAGATTTGTTAGCACCCCTCGTGCATAAATCCTCAGATGTGCCGGTGTTGATGTGCAGCTACTGTACACGTCCTGGCTCCAAACCTGCAGTGACACTCTACGTTAAAGGCAGCTCTCAGGAGGCTACAGCAGAGCGTTCCAGATAAAAGCAACACCGCTACTGCGAAACAGCAATTTGCTCTTATTCCCACACGGCTGACAACTGTTGTTCAGAGGCAGCTTTAAGTCTCTGACACACAGCAAACTACTTAAGTCTGACACTGACAGGCCTTGAGACGACTAACGCAGAGAGAATGTGAAGATAAAAGCAGGAGACGTTCAGTAAGACAGAGGTGTTTCCAGTGTGGGAGTTCAGGGAGTCGTGACGGCAACTAAAATAAGAAGAAATTCTGCTCCTAACAAAGCGTCCTCGCTCTACCTGCACATCATCACTTTTAATAAACAGTCGATTGTATCAGTATAAACGCATGTTACATTTTCATTACGACGCTCTTGAGCCAAACCGTCGCAGCAGCAACGCTCAGAGGATGCCGTTAATGATACTGAAAAAAATGAATTGCTAGTGTCGAGGACACGCTTCATTTGGAAATAATGAAAGTCTTTCAGCAAACTGTCACGTGACGTCTGTAGCAACACAAACACAGGACGCATTTGTTAAGAGGCATGGATAACATGTTCAATCCAAAATGTTCAGCTTTCTCACAACTGAAAAATCGCTGTTGATAACATCGATCATTATCATTTTCAGCAACTGACTACACATACAGAGGCATGGATTGTGTAGTGGAAACAGTTATTAATTGATTAGTCAAACACCAAAAAATCTAATATAAATCCATCGATTTAAGTTTTTTCTATTAATCAAGTTAAAATACAGAACAATACTGGTTAGTTACCGTGTCACAAAGAGATGCTTGTTCTTTATTTCCTACTTAATAAATGTGATACTATCTTTAAAATATGCGCTGTTACAATAACAAGTGTCACTTTTACACAGAGTGTGGGACAGTATGCCGAACGCTATTATTATTTACATCCATTTATATTCAGATAGCAAATAACACATGGAATGACATGCGGCTTTTAGTAATCCACCAGAATAATAAGAAATGGGGCTTACATTTCTGTATTACCCATGCACTCTCTCTGAAAGTTTGATTTTGTTTCAGTGATGGGAACACAAGCTGCTGCAACAGGCTGCTACTACAGCAGCTACACGACTTTGAAAAGTCTTTAAACAGACTGAAGTCTGACACCCTCTCATATCTAAAGACAACATGAGTTTTGAGTCATGCACTTTAAGATTTTGCAGAGACTGGGGATCTTGCAGGGTTAAAATTGCAAGTAGATTCCCTGTGAGATAATTTCCCATCCTGCTCCTGCTGGAAAATACTACGCTAAACTCCCTTTAGGAAATATGCCACATTAACAATTCCCTATGTGTCCACAAAAAAACATAACTCTAAAGTAAGATAAAAGGCTTCCTATTTCAAGAGTATTCAAGAGTACTCTGCATTATTTTAATCCAAAAAAGATAAATTGTATTTGTGTACAAACTTTACATTCGGATTTTGTCGCCTCAACTCGCTGCCAGCCTTAGCTGCGCTATTTTAGTGGAAAGAGACCGTGGGAATGAAAGGTGTTTCAAACATGAGAAACACGGACTCTTATTCACTTCACAAATCCAAAAGTTTCTCCTCCTTTTCCAAGAGACCTGAGACTTGTTCATGTTGTCATGTTGTTCACCCGTTACTCTGTTTGGTGCTGGAGAGAGCGCTGCTATTGGTTGTTGACAATATTCAACTTCAATATTTGCATGAGTAAAAACTATAAACTTTCGATAATATTGAACATGTTTGATTTTGTCGGAAGGTAAACAAGAAAAACTGAATAAGACAGGTCCGACTAAGTTTCAAAACCACGTTTCACCAAACGATGAAATCATGGCAGCGCGCACCAATTAAGGTAAAACTCTCATGACTTTATTCCGACATTGAAAAAAAATTGTAAGCAACAGTAAAATGGTTTGAAAGGCCATTTGGTTTAAGGCCGGTATTAAACACTGATACTTCCCTAATAAAGCACTTGGTCAACTAAGACTTGAGATAAGGCCATATTTTAATCTCTTCTTAACACAAAAATATAAAAAAAAAAAAAAAACGCCACAAATTTTTAGAATATAAGGTATGAAAAGATTTCAAGATTGACACTGCGCTCACAAAATTAAATGTCCTATATTGTAAAAAGTCAGCCTGTAATCAGAAACTGGGCCTTTAAACGAGCTGTCAGGACTCGTGTAAAGTTGTGATGTCTCGACTACTATAAAAAGGTAAAAACTGCTGCTTCAGTGTCGTTACATTCATTCCCTGGCTGCTATGACAGTGCAGAGACACTGAGAGCACAGATGTGGAAGACCCAGAAACACTGACCAATCAGAGCAGTCAGGGCTATTTCAGGAGGAGCTCTTAAAGAGACAGGCTCTCAAACAGAGTGATTCAGACAGAGGGTGAATACAGGTGTATTCAGGCAGACAGTATGAGTAAAATAAAGTGTTATATCAGATAAAAAACAGGTAAACGTGTTCTAGTAGAAACCCCAAGTACAAATATGAGCCCGAAAAGAGCAAAATATGGGACCTTTAATGGATGCTGATGTAAATAATCATTATTTATTTCCCTCTGTGCAGCATTCCTAACTGATGACGCACCGCTGAAACACAAGTAGACATGCTACAGTTGTTAAAATGCAAACACCGCCCATCAACGCACAAAAAGAACCAAAACAAACTTCTTCTGATGCATACTTGGAACTAAATCCATGCAAAATTATGGACTTCAAGACATCAAGTTTCTCCAGCTGGATATCCACGTCGCGCAATAATTGCATGAATTATTATTAGTGGCTGTTACAGGGGAATTACGTTGGGCGATTGGACCATTAAGTCATTTTTAGTCAAATCAAGCTGCATTCTTTCCCAAGAGGATCAGCGTGCAGTAAAAAACGCTGATAGCATCATGTGCAGACGCAGGAGTCGACTTAAGCATCAAATTGTTTGCAGAGACACAGAATAAAGCCACTGAGTTATTCCATGTACGGCCCCTGGAGCAGGTGGAGGTTTAAAGACCGCATTAGTGGGAAAACGTGGACGATCAGGAGACAGTTTCTGATTTGGCACAGTCGGTACTGGAAGAAGTATGCACATCTTTTAGTTTTTAGTAAAAGTACAAATAACACACTGTGAAAATACTCTGTTACAAGTAAAAGGCCTGCTCTGAAATTGTTACTCAAGTAAAAGTAAGTAAGTATAATCAGTAACGTGAAGTTAAAGTATTAAAAGTAAAAGTACACAATGCAGAAAAATCTTTTAAAAAAACACCCAAAAACATCAAAATTCTATTACAAAAGGACACAAAAAACACAAAATAATCAAAATTATAAAAAATAAAGAAAATCAGCCTTCCAAACTTAAAATTATTAAAAATGAATGATGCCGTAATAAAATAAATGATTTTTTGTCAGTAGATTTATTGATTAATCAATTTATTGTTTAAGCTGTATTTCTATAAACTGTGGATAGTTAAACTTACACAAAACATTCTTAGGTTCTTTTTTCATGCAAATCTTAATTTTTACAGTAAATACAGCATTCAGATAAATATAGCAAGATAAAAAGTGCAATATTTCCCCTGAAATGTCCTGGAGTAGAAGTACAAAGTGCAATGAAAACAAAAAGGACAAATAAAATAAAGGACAAAAATTTAGGTCCAGCACTAGAGTAAATGTTCTCGGGTACATTTCACCTCTGTAGTAAAGTGAAAGATGAGAGCTGCCTGAATGACACATTTGGCTAAAAAGAGTCACATTAAAAGTGTGTTTGACTTTAACTGCACGAATGGAGAGAGAGAAGTGAGTCATGGGTAGCTTGAGGCATGCTGTAAACACTCACCAATCATACCTGCATGACACACACACACACACACACACACACACACACACACACACACACACACACACACAGACAGCGCTGGGTGAGATGAAAAATGTGAGGTGTGAAATACACATGTAGTTAAAACTTAACTCATAAGTCAAATTTCTGCTCAGATAACACGCTCTTCCCTACATGTGTACTTTAAGCTACCCTGCCAACACTCTGCATTAAACATCCACGGTGGTGGATGAAGTATTCAGATCCTTTACCGAAGTATAAGTACTGATAACACACAGTTTTAGTCCTGCATTAAAAATGTAATTTAAGTAAAAGTTTGTAAGTATTATTAGGAATATATAAAACAAAAAACACCCCCAAACCCCCTCAATTTATTTGAAAAAAAAAAAAAATATATATATATATATATTTTTAAACACTCCGAATTGTATAACTTTACATTATCAAATAAAAAAAGAAATTTATAAAAAAAAAGAAATTAAAAATGTCATAAAATGAGGGGGTGGGAATTTTCTGTCAATCAAATGATTAATCAACTAAATATTGCAGCTGTACTTGTACAAACTGTTTGGTATTTGAATGTATACCAAACATATTTTAAACCCTTGTTATGTTTTTATGCAAAAGTGTGAATTTGTAAAGCAGCTAAAGTGTTCAGATAAATGCAGTAAAGTAAAAAGTATAAATGTAGAGGAGTAAAAGTATGAAAATACTTCAGTAAAGTACTTAATTTGTACTCAAGTATAGTATTTGAGTAAATGCACTTAGTTACATTCCACCACTAAACATCCATAAACCCTCTGGGACAGAAACAGCTGATATTAAGCAGAGAGCTATTTGAGTTTGTGACAGTATGTTTGGGGCTTACAGTAATCTATTTGCAGTATTTTAGGGGACGTAAAGCACATTCCTATTTTCTGATATCAGCATCAATCATCCAGAGTGCTTCAAACGCTCTCCTATCTCCTCTTTCATACCACCACTTTGTCCTGACATGGTCTAAAGCCGCGCTGCGCTGCGCCTCCCCATCGAAACCACCACTGAAACTCTGAGGCCCGGCTTCCAGCACTAAAGATTTATAACTGATTTATGACTCCAGTCGCCTCAGAGGTGGTGAGAAACCGAGCGACCCGTCTGCCTCCCTGCTCTTCTGCATTCATGACTCCAGGAAAGAGAAACACTTAGTTTAAACTACAATCTTTATCTGCCACTTAGAGGGAAACACACTTCACTGGGTCCAAAAATACACAAAACATCTTGTATGACCCAGTTCTGTGGTGACGGCACATCTGTGAGTGACCCTGTTGTGTGTGTATGCATGCTAGCGTGACTGTCACACCACTGGAAATACTTTGAAGGTTGCGCAACTGCATATTTTGTATATTCTCGTTGTGCAAATCATTTTTAAATGCCTGAATCATCCTCACAAGGTGACAAATCCTCCCTCAACTGGTTCTCTGCAGCTGCAGCAGCAGCCGCCAGCTGCTACTGATCCTACTCAGTACTTCAAGTGAAGCGGGGTTTTCTGAAAGCCTTTGTTAACATGGGCAACTTTCAAGTCCTCCAAGTTTTAAAAAAGCCTCAAACACATTTTCATTTGACTTAATTTGGTCATTCAGATCTGATAATATTAGTTTACAGCGGAGGTCTCAAAGTGAAATTAACAGGAGGCCACTATAACTGTTCACCAAATAACACCTTGGTCAACAGCTCATATTTTGTTGCTGTTGTTGTTGTTGTTGATTTCGTTTTGTTGTTATTTATTCGCCCCTTGGTGTGACAGGGAGACAATGAGTGTTCCCTAAATAACTAAAGTCAGTCAGTCAGTCATTACACTACCTTGGAAAAGGCCCATTCTCTCATGAAAAAACGACAATGATAATAATAAAAACCTTCCATATATACTTCTTTCACATGAAAAAACATCTTTTAAAAAATGGATTAATGTGAGAAAACGTCAACAAGTATCTAACGGCTGTGCTTATTCAAGTTTCTCGCAAAAAAAAAACAAAATTCTAAAAGATTCCATTGATCATGAAAATGTTATTCGTCTGTAAAAACAACCAAAATCACCGCAGTATGCCAGCCAGGCCAGCAGTTAGCAAAGAACGTTGGAACGACACACCATAGAAGAACAACGTGCACCTGCACATAAAGGCATCCGTCTACAGAGCGGCGAGTAAAAACACAGAAGAAGAAGACGACCGGCGAACGCACGCACTAGAATCAGCAGCGTTAACAGACTCAGTAGAGTCGGCAGTACGAACACATGGCTGCACGGCTATTTGGCTATTTGTCTGAAATGTAATGTGCAAAGTGTGGACAGAATGGTAAAGATCTTCTGATCTAACGTAAGTATACAGACTGTGCAAGCTCGCTTAAAAAATCTATTACATGTAGTGTTCGAAAAAAACATTCACATTAACAATATATGCTGGTTTAAACATGTGGTTCTGGCCTCTGTGGACAATTTGAGAAGTTTTAAAGAGGCCTGCATCAGGACGGAAGTATCCAGACACCGCTAAAGCTCGACTGCAGGAATTTACCCATGAATAATGACTGCTCAGCAAGCTGGACACAATCACAGAGGTATTTCCATCACCTGTTTTAATCCTCTTAAAAGCGAGGGCGCGCAGCTAAATGAGGGATTAATAGGGTTAAATGAGTGCGTGGTCCAGGTTCAGTCAGAGTGCAGCCACGAGGAAAGAGAGGAGCTCGGTTAGGAGCTGATCGATTATTTCCTAACAGAGTGCAGGAGTCAGAGTCTCCTCACGTCATGGCTAACCGTTTCAGATACTTCCCGCTGAGCACACAGTACAGTACACATGCTCACCACGGGCCCGGCCAGAGGCCCGCCACCGAGGTCTACGCTGAAGTGAAACAGGATCTGCGGGTGTTCTCACATGTGGTTTCTGTCTCTGCCGTGCCAGAGAAAATTGGTAAGCGGAACTACTTCAAGTTTGCGGGGAGAGTCCGAAGCTGAAATAGGAATCCCCTACCGCGGAGGGGAGGGAGGCCGGGAGCCCTGGCAGGTTCTTCACAGTAATCCAAGACCCCTGCTGAGCTGCCGGCTTGTCTGTTTGTCCTGGCAAACACCGGCAACAAGGAGCGGGAGAGGAGGAGGGGCAACATATCACAGCAATCATGGAGCACGAGGGGGTGCCGTCTCTGACAAGGCCGTTTTATTCACTTTGTGAAACATGAACAGGGTTCCCACACATTTTCATGGACAAAATTTCAAAACTTTTCCATGACTTTTCAAAGACCCTGTTTTTTTTTCTTGCTCCATTGCCCGGTATTTTTCAAACAAATAAGATTCAAAAAATCCCTTTTGGAATGTATGTTTTCTTCAAAAATCAGTGGTAAAATCGATGAAAAATGCAGCCATTTGAAGTTGTATGCCCCTCCCCTCAGCCAAAAGTGATCCCTTCATGTCTGCCCAAAAGAGGACATGAAGGGAGAGACAGAACGCGGGCAGAAAATAAAGAAACAAACGCAACTTTGTCACACGTCGACACATTTCAGCTAAGACACATCATCAGCGACAGAAAATAAATTCACCATTATATTACATTAATGTCATTTAATATATTGCACGCAACAGATTTCCATAATTTTTTCAAAACAGTTTTTACTAGTTCCGTGACTTGAAATGTGATTGTGAAATTCCTTGACTTTGCCAGGTTTTCCATGACCGTGGGAACCCCGCATGTATCATTATCTAGGGAAACTTCTGCGTGCCAAACTTATCCCAAATTCCTCGAGGTAACACAGCACCGGAGCGTTTCAGCTCTGATATTCACAAGAAAAAAAAAAAAAACTACAAGATTCAAATGCCCCAACAAAACACCGGGGCTAAAAAAAAGTCTCCTGACAGATAAACCATACGGAGGAAAAACAACACACACACAAGCTAACAGGTGTAACAACCTGCGCGCTGACTCGAGGAACAGCGACAGGATAAACATCCAGCAGCCCTAAACTGGGAATGCAAACAAACAACGTTGCACAAACAGCCCAAGAAAATACTTTCATCTCTGAGCGCAGAGCCGGAGCGAAGTTACACCGGAGCCACGAGACGTCTGCTGTCAGCCGCCGTAAACAAATCAGCTCTGCTCGGCTGCACCTCTCACGTCCAATAAAGGCAGTCAGCGTCGCCACTTGGCGGGATGCTATTATCAACGGCTCAAGAGAGTACACGGAAACACGGACACTTTGGCAACTTGATTCTGGCAGTATGTAGTGTAATGTCTCAAACATCATCATCCTCAGTGTTTTCATGTTTATACTGGGCACAAACGCTGTGTGAAGCTCACACAGAAACGCACGGTATTGTTACAGCTGCAGCTTGAGCTGATTAAGAGTCATTTTGAAACAGACCTTTCTGAAGCTGTTTCGGGAAACTCCAGGGAAGAACAAGACTGACTCAGAACCGACTGGATTTACAGAGCTCATAACACACTAAAAACTTTTAAAGAGACAGTTCACTCCTGACAGACTCCTGGTTGTTGATGCTTCAGAAGATTTATACAATCAGCACAGTTTCAGGGTGAACAGATTAGTGTCACCAATTCAGTGCCTGACCAAATGTCTCCCCTTCTGTTCCTGAGATATGATGCTGAATAAGAGCCAGAAAGTGTTTTTGCAGAACATCATGGTGTCACAGTGAAGTTGACCTTTGACTTTTAAATATAAAATGTCATTAAATCATTGTTTTTTTCCTATCAGGGCATGTATAGACAAGAAAAAAAAAATCCACATTCATATGTTAAAACTGTGAAATGATCACGTGTAAACCGCAAAAACAACTGAAAACACAGTAGTACGAACGCCAGGCTAGTAGTAACTTTGAAATGACACATCGTAACAGAACACCACGCGTATTCGCTAAGTGCAGCCGTAACATCGTTGCCAGTTTACACTTTAACAGAAGAGGCGGCGCTTTCAAAAGATTTCACTCTTGAGCCCGGTTTCAAGAGTTTTTATGCTCTCAAAACGTTGTTGACGAGTGAACAAAAGGCAAACCTGCAACAAGAGTTTAACATTTCATGCAAGATCTGTTGCCGTGTTAACAGCCCCTTAGACATTTTTTGTGAAATTTGGTCTTAAGTAGCATGTGAATTAACTAGTATGAGACAGACGAGATGTCGACCATCAAAATCTAATCAACACAAGTTGAGTCCAAGTGGACGTTTGTGCCAAATCTGAAGAAATTCCTTAAAGGCATTCTTAAGATATCCCATTCACAAGAATGGACAGATGGACAAATGGACAGATGGACAGATGAGCTGTTGTGAGTTAAAAAGAAAATAGTTCTTACATCAAACTGCTCACAACAAGGTCTGTGGATTAGCCTGAGTAACCAGGTCAGGATTCAGGGAAATAGACATTGCTATTGAGGTTTCAAATGTGGGGTTTTTTTTTTGGCGCTTTGAGCACCACGAGCCAAGAAGAAGGCAGAAATCTCAAACACCCGGCAACTCACACTGACACATTCCAGACTTAGAATAGCTCTGATGGTAGATTTTGGGGTGAACTGTCCCTTTAAAGCCAGTCTGAAGTCACTGAACCATAAAGGCGCTGCCCTGCAAACTGACCTGACCCTCTGAAGACACTGTTTGAGTAGTCAAGCATAGAGTAGGAAGACTACTTCCAGTTTCCCCGTGTGAAGCGGAAAATTAAGCATCTAATGAAGCAGATGGGATGATCCGTTATGTTTTCAATTGAATCCTCCTTTCATGCAAGCCGTTCATCCGCTCTTTTTGCAGAATAGAAGTGAAAAGCCCCCTGCGTCTCATTCACACTCTACAGTGATTAATCCTGAAATCTCGAAGTCTTTTATGGTACGTCTTTGCTTCCTGTACCATTACAGCACAGTTTTTACACTGATCCATCGTAGAACAGCGGTTTATTTCATTTAGAATAATAATAATCCCACTGAACCATAGCACAAAAGACAGGAAAAGACAAGTTATCCCCACCGTGGCTGAAGCTGTAGACAACATGTGGTCTTGGGATAATGCCAATCTGAGAAAAGACCCAACATGGGATGATGGGTTTTACATTTAAAAATAGGGATTATCACATAATTACCAAATTACTTATTCTGGATAACTAGGCCGTGAGATTTTGAGATAATCTGTTGAACACATCTGCTTTTGTCATTCACAGAAATGAAGCCAGCTCTGTCTCGTCCAGCCGTCAGCATGCGGCTCGTACTCTGACACCTCTCGCTCTCGCCTCATCCCTCCCTCCAAAACCACGACGCCCTCGTAATCTGCCGCCATTATCACGACGATAACACATTCTCCGCTCGCATCATAGCAAGAGACAACCAGCTCGTGCAACATAATGACTTTGCTTCAGCTTGAGAGGAGGTAACTCGGTGACGGCCGCGGTCACGAGACGTGCAGGGACACGAGGGAACAAAAAAGCGAGTCACTGTGGTGGAAGTCTGGCCTCGGTCACATGCTCGCTGTGTTCCTGTCCATGACTGAGCAAATGAGGGTCATTAATTCTGTGGAATTCAATCAACATTCTAGAGTGTCACCGAATTTAACCTCTCAGATATCCTGCGAGACGTGAAGGAGGCACACGGAAGCAGAGAGACACACAACACAAGCAGATCCAAGTCTGTATTAGCATTTCAAAAGACTGGATGCTTATAATCTGTTTGCCATTGACTGAAAAGATGGTTAGCATGCAGGCAGCGTTGATTACAAACCGCTATCAGTTTCTATCTGCTCTCAGTAAGGTATGTCTGACTAACACTGACTCAGACCCTTATGCCTGATTCACATCTGGCCTTTACCTGTTGCGTTTTTGTGCTGGTGTTACTAGGCAACCACAATGACCAGATCCTGCACGGTCAGTAAATAAACCTGCTGTTGATGATTGCATTAGCTGCGGTGAGCTTATCTAGCTGTTATACACCGGGGGTTTTCAAAGTCTGACACTGTGGGATCACCTCAGATAAAGTCAAGACAAGTGCTTTGGGAGACTGGCAGCATTAAAGGTATGCTGGGGTTGTGTGTGAAGGGTTACTGAGTAGCAGGTGGCATCTTATATGATAGCCTCGGCCACCAGTGTGTGAAAGGATGCATGAATGAGTGAATGAGACATGCAGTGTAAAAGCACTTTGAGTGGTCAGAAGATTATAAAAGAACTATACAAGTGCAGGTCTATTTAGTCTTTATTTTGCTGTGCAGTAAACACACAGATCTGTATAAAAAATCTGCATTAAATTGGTCTGGCTCTAACTGAGTGTGAGAGGCTGTTCCCAAAATAGTGCATCGGTCACAGAGAAATGGAGATCTTGGTGGGTTTATGAGACTCTTCGAAAGAGGAGAAATCACGGGGAGTACCATCAGCTGATCCAGGAGCTTCGCCCTGATGACCGTTGGTTCGAGGCTCATTTTAAAATGAGTCAGGGATCGACTGACAATCTACTGCCAATCGTCGGACTTATTTACAGTTAAATGTTAAAAATTCATTGAGGCGAACGAAATCTATTTTTAGAATACTGATGAATTATATTTACACAATGCATTTATAATTCATTAACATTTTAGTTTGGGGGCCACATACAGTCCAATTAGATGTCAGGTGGGTGGGAGCAGTAAAACCATCGGATATTTCGCAGTTCAATAAACTCTGATACAGTAAAAATGATCGATTTTCAGTTTGAGATGTTCTGAAATTAAAAATGTCAGTTATTGCTAGGAATAATGGAGCTATTTTTTTAATAGCACCTTGATTTTTAGTCATTCCAAGATGGATATGTGGGAGTTTTACTTTTAAATCTTTTTACATGAATACTTTTTTTTGTCTGTATATAATTACAGATGTCCTCAACAGAAATGTACCAGTCGATTTCATGAACTATCTATTTCATTTCATTTCCAGCAATCCAAAAAAAAAAAAAGAATTAGAATACTAGACGGGCACTAGTATAAATGACTATTTTTGAAATTTCATACTTTGCAAAGTCATCCAGCAGGCCAGATTGGACCTTTTAGTGGGCAGGTTTTGGCCTACGGGCCATATGTTTGATTTAGATATGCCTTTCAGTGTTTCTGTAGCTTCTTCTTCTCTTGTGATGTGTGATTACACATTTCACCTCAGTGAATCTCACTTCTCGCTGTTTCAACGACCTGATTTCCCCACTGGTATCAGCGTTTATCTTGCATATCACAAGAGCATGCTCAGAGCTGAGCTGCAAAGGCCTGACTTTGACAGGAGGAATAAATGACACTGGCATATTGCCTGTTTCCTCCCAGGAGACTCAACTGTTTTTTTAAGACGTCACTGAAAACTAACAAGAAGCCAGAAGTCCTACTGTGGCAAAGCTGTCTATTGATGAAATGAAAAGGAGTGAAAAAGCGAGTCCTTTCTTCTTCTTTGAAATGAATTAAGTACTCAAGGTGTTAACAGTCCCTTGAAGGCACATGAGGTGGTTGTACCTCTTGTTTATGAAAATCTCCAAGGCGACACAAAAGGCCGTTGTAGTTGACTGGCAGCTTAGATTTCTGGCTAATGCAGCACTATGCTCTGCTGATACAAGAGATGTGACTGGAAAAACCGCAGAAATACACTTAAATATCTAGACAAACTTCACCCTGACAACCCTGCATTTAAATGATTTTAACTGATATTAACGCACATGCTGTGAGCTCCGTAAGCAAGCAACACACCCATGAGGCTCGCCGTGCTCAAGCACACACCTCACATCTGAGAGCTCTTGACAGGTGCCATCATCGCTACCAATATTCTCTCTGCAGCTGTCACGAAAAACCACCACCACTTTTCTGGGACGGAAAGAGAAGAAGAATCTGTGCGCAACTCTCAAACGTTTATCTCACCCACAACAAACAAGTCTTCGTGGTAATGAGGGTCTTGCATAATTAAAAGAGCGGAAGAAGCAGTTGTTGTCACCATTTAATGTCGTTCTCATGGTGTCAAGCTCTGCTACCGAGCAGCTTTTCCTCAGAAAGCGATTATTTGAGAAATAGTGCGTTTCTATTGCAATTTACCTTACTTAGAGAGTAGTTCACAATGTTTAAATGAAATAAAGTAAATGCATGACTGTGTACTAAGCATGTCCATTCAGTTACATGAAGAGAATGACGCGAATCCTAAGTAGCAGTCTATTTGTTATATTTCTGCACTTTAAAAGGGATAAAGTTGTAAATCATTTGTTAAAAGTATGCTTAGAGACCCTGATAAAACTGACAGTTTGCCTGGCATTAGCTGCATGACTAGAGTCAATAAATCCATTATATAGACAGCTGATTAATCATTTGTCATTTTACGTCATTGTAAATTACCACTATCATGATATGGGTATCATAATAGCGTAAATGTTGTCTTTTCCTGGTTTTAAAGGCTGCCTTACAATAAAGTAATGTAATTTAAAGCAGACTGGTGTGTTGCTTTAACCCAGCTAGTCATTACATCTGCTGATAATTTATGATAGAGTAAGGAGCAGGAATAAGTTCCTAAAACACGGATATGAGTAAGCGTTTTAGCACTTACATCGTCACAAAGTCAGTGGGTTTTTTGAATGGGTTTTTGGTTAGAAGCCTGAAATAAGGTCTGTGTTTAACACAAGCTGAAGAGACTTTCACATTTTGTTATACATTATAAAATACGTCAGTAAATACTTCACTCTTGAATTTTGAAGCCGACAGATGTGTTAAAAGGCAATTGCCAAAAAGTGGCTTTACAGCCTCGTTATGGTGGTGATATAAAGTCACGTGACCATAGTGTAGTTCACTTAGCCTAAAGTTGGATTAAAACGTCTGGTAATTGCATTTGCACTTCAAAAATCCTCAAAGTGGTGTTTATCTGTGAAAATTACCTTGCTGAACAAAATGTGTAAGTATCATAACCACAGAGCTTATTTCCGCAATGATCCAAAATCCGATGGAAAAATCCCATCAGCTTTTTGGCGAGGGAACTATGGCGATGTTAACTTCTGTGCTGTCCTACAAAAATGTATCCCTGGAGCACTCTACTATAAATACAATATATTTTGCTATTAGTCAGTTTAAAGTTATTAAATTTTATTGCAAGAAAAAAAATATCAGCCCAACATTTGTAAAGACAACAAAACCTCTTTTTGTAATATAAGTATGTGAAATTATATGAAAAAAATTCCTGTCAAGTGATAATACAAATTGACTAAAAAACAGCAGACATCCAGCAGAGCACAAAAACCATTAACAGCTATTTATTAGCCGTCCCCACACTGAGCACGTGCCACAGGAGCACCTGCTTAACATTTCGGACCAATTTCACATGAATAACTGCTTATAACACATTTAATAAACCCCAAATAACCTTCTGAACTATACACCGTCATTGAAATAAGTTATATTAAACTTAAAATTATTCAAGCAAATAGGAAAGTAGGCTACTTTAACAGTAGTCACGTCTGTGTGGTGGAGCTCCAGAGCAGGTTTCCCCGCCCTGTCTCTACCTGTGACCCGCCAGGCAGGCGGACCTACCGGCAGGAAACTCCCTGGTTTCACCGTGGCCTCGACAGCCCCCCCTCCTGCTCTCCCTCACCTCAGTAACCCATTTATGCGACTACATGAAAACCCAAATCACGCCACAGCGGTTTCAAACGGCTGTTCGGCATGTTTCTTGGCGTACTGGTTGTTTTCAGAGGCTGGGAGTGCTACAATGTATCCGTCCGCGTCAACTCTGCCGCCGCAGGTTACAGTTTACAGCTGAGCTGCGGTGCACCAGCCGGGGTAATGCGGATCCAGTCAACCGTATGAAACATAGTTGACTTTTTACTGTCTCACAGAGGCTCTGCGAGTTTCTGCGTGACACAGGCGCTATGATAACGTGTCCACGACCAAAGCGACAATGTAACAAACTCGACACTGTGGCGAAAAATTCACAAATACGGTTAAACTTCCCCCAGAGTGTGTTTGTGCGTTGGTGCGACCGCAGTTTGAGGGCATTCAAATGAAGTTGAAAGCGTTCCCTTTCATACAGGTAGCAAAGACAGCAAGGGCGTGTTCCCAAGTCTTTCTTTAAAAACATGCATTCAGCCCCAACAACAGCCTTTGTCCTGTGAGTATAAAAATAGGCAGACACGGTAACCTACATTTTATAGGCTTCACGAATCAATATAGGACATTATAGCATGTAAGGCAGAGAGCTTCACACACTACTGAGCCCGCACACTAACATCTGCAGAATACATATGACCGACACTATCGCCCGCCTTATTTAATTATAACTCACCCTTTATCGGTGGAGATATCATTCCCGTAGTTGATCATTTATCCAGAGGTTATTAAATAGTTTGCCCCAGAGCTCACGGTAGGCTACAGCAGGAAGCAGCCCTTTGGTGACCGGAGGAATCACCCTGGCAGTCAGGAATTTCACAGGGGGCAGAGCTTCTCAGCATATGGGGCTGTAGTACGGAAATATGGCGCTAGGGGGGGGTGTCTGCAACACGTGAAGGCGCCACCAATATCACACACAGCAAGTACAAGTGCTTATTATTGAGTTGGTTAATTACAGTAATGGGTTGTATACAAGGGCGTAAATTAATCCACTGGTTCTCACAGTGGGCACCAGGAGGGGCCCCAATGAGGGTAGGCTTGCTTTAAATTCTTCATTATTAGTTGTTAAAAATCAAAAAATGAATGGCAAAAAAAGGACTAAAATACCAAAACACGAAAAACACTGATTTTGTGTTAAGAAATATTTATATTTACATAACATGTGCTTATGGGTTTTCCACAAACTATCAGTCACCTTGTAAAAATGTCTTAAAATTTCAATTCATTTTTCTATTTGACTGCAACAAACTTTTTTGAAAAGATGGAAAAATTGCAATTGCATATTTTACACCTTTAAAAAAGTGAACCTACAAACCATCATACTTGAATGTATGACACGCCTTAATCTGATTATATTGCGCTCTTAATTTTTGCCCCAAATGCGTCCAAAAATCCGAAGAGCTATGGTCCATAAATTGATGTAAGTGCACATTTAAGTGCCTAAGTGGCCATGACTTTAATTCCCAAAAAACCATCACTTTCTTCTAGTCATTACACGGTCAGATACTACGGCAACTGGGGGAAAAATGATTGTAATAATTAACTTAAAGCTCATTTAAAAGTGACTGCAAAAAGCACTGGTGTTATAGCATGGAAAGGTTAAGTATATATCTAACACTTTAAAATAATATTGTAATTCTTTTGTCACTGCTGATAATTTGTGAATGAACACCTCCTGTAGATAAAAACTATTAGGAGCCAGTGATGTCGCTCTAAACAAGCAGATGGGAGCGGAGAATGGCAGCATCTCACACTGCTGCTGTTTCCTCAACAAGTCTTAGATTTGCTTAACATCAATGTCAACGTTCAATAAAACAAGCTGGAACATCTTCTGTTGTCACCAAGCACACATATCACACCAAACCGAAAAATTGACTTTTTCTACAGAGGTTTTTTTTTTAAATATTTAGACAAGAGTCAAAGCTCCTGCTATTGTGCCGTCCACCCACTCTCAGGGAGTGTTTTGGTCACAGCTCATGAAGTCGAACAAGGTAAACAGTTGTCAGTGATACAACCTCTCACACACTCGAAGCAACAGAACAGAACAGTGGAGTGATAGCAATCTGGTCTGGACACAGTCGGTGAAAGAGACACAATGAAGTCACCGAGGCCTTGGAGCAGCCTCTTAGAGGAGAATGTAAACAAATATCTCTCCTTTCCATCTGTAACGTCTAGCCCTTTAATCAAGGAGACCACAGATTTATTTGATATCCGACACTGACCCTCCTCTGCTGCTATATATGCTATAACTCACTGTAAAGTGTTACAGGAAGAGCTCGGGGGCACTGGTATTTTTATTGGCATCAACTACAGGAATGCTTTATTGCTCGAGTGTCTGCCAAGGAAGAGATATTTAAGAGTTGCGATATTTGGAGATATTTGTATATGTGGCTTACAGGAATAAGTTCACAGAATATATGATGCTCAGCCTGTTATCCACTTTTGGAATAATAGTTATGATTTCCACTAAAGTGTGTCTCTAAGCCTCCTTAAGTTAACTCTTTTCAAAACAGACTGATAAAGTCTGCTGATATTTGTTTTATAATTTTAAAGCAGATTAGTACTTTTTTATAATCTTTGTTATTATTGTATGTATATTGTGATATTGTTTTGTTGTATGGTTTGTTTGTTAAAGTTGTAGAGTCTGGATTTATCTACTGTACCAGAATAAAATCATTCAATTTATTACATTTTTTTAAATTTCATATAATCTATGTAGAGCAGTGGTTCCCTACTGATCCATCTACGGAGTCCAGATTTTGTCCTTAGTCATTAGTTCAAGGTCTACACATACGATAAATTACCACATATTAAATTCAACCATATTTGCATATACTTAAACATTTTAAACAGAACTTGCAGATCTCCTCACTTCACCGTTTACAAAATCCTCTTTGTGATGATCACGTTAAGTAAGACTAACTTGGTTTACTGAAGTTGCTAACACTGAGAGAGAACAAGGTAATTACATTTTTGAGTTGCAACAACTTCACAAAATTCAGTAAATACAGCTACATTTCAAGGAAACTTAAAACTTAGGGTAAATATATATTAGGATTTATTATTATTTATGTATTATGTATTTATTATCTATTATTTTACAGTGCATATACAGTATGACGCTACAGCCAGCAACCGGTTAGTTTATCTTGGCATAGAGACTTCTGGGAAATGAAGTGAAAAAGCAAATTTCCCCAAATTGAGCTTTAATGTGTCATAATTCAAAAAGGATGGGAATTAATGTAAGAACGCAGCCAGAACAGTACAGATGCTGCACCTTGATTGGCTGACAGCATCAGCATCAAAACGCCTGTAAAACTGGCAGTTCTTTAAATAATGCTTTTCCTTTAAACGTTATCACAGAAACTACATTTGACCGGTTAACATTTTAACATCTCATGCATGTGCACAAGCAGACACTATTTCCAATTCCTCGTGCACCTTTCACCTCAATAAGTATATCTGGTTACACAAAATCAATTAAAACATATATCTACACCAACTGATTTCACATTACTCTGCTGTTGCTGCCATCCGTCCTCTATTGTGTCACGAGACAAAGAGGGTCTCCACACCAGTTCATTCAGACTCCAAACACACACACGAAAGTTCAAATCACAAGGCAACAGATGCCTCCAGCAATTACACGGCTGTATATGAATCAATATTTTGTCCTCCTTTGAACTGCATCCTTACACACACAAACACACATGCACGCACGCACGCACACACACACACGCACACACACCCTTAGATATATCTCATCCCCTCCAGAACACAATGGAGGTCATGACTGGGACATGACCCCTTTTTCTCCCCATGGAGAGTCAAATAAACAGCAATGCTGCGTCAAGGATGGGGGATGGAAGCAGAGAGATGTGTGTTTAATTTCTAACAATGTTTGTGTGTGTACGCAGCTTTATAGAAAGTAAAAAAGGAAAAAGAAAAGAAATTGCGGATTAACAAATTGTTATGTACGCAATATTAAAATACACTCTAGTAAAACTTTATTTATGTATTTATTTATTTATTTTAAATTCAGGAGTGGTTCTATTAATATTTATATTCTAGTAGATCCATAGGCTATATAAAAATAAGAGACTAAAGAGTTTTTTTAGGGGGTTGTTTTTTTATTTTAGAATTATCTTGATTCTTCACGGATCAACAACATCTTTTGTCATGATGATTATCTCGCAGTATGTGTGTATCAGCAGCTGTCAAGCATTCTAGTTTAAGATGAGTGCGCCACCATGTGGCACTCTGCTGCTATTACACGAGCTGGACACTTAAACAGGCATTTCAAAACTCTCCTTTGTAGCATGTCTGCTGGATTTTAAACCTCGATGTTTTAAAATCTAAAATTTAATCATAGTTTTTTGTGTCAAATCGCTTGCTTGTTCATATGACACTTTTAAATTATGTTAGCTTGGTTAAAACTTTTTTAAAAAGTTAATTTAAACAAGTGAAATTAATTAAACTTCTTTTTAAAAATCAATATCTGCAAGTAAACAAAAGACCTAAATGTCCGGGTGTGTGAATCAATCAGCTGCGGTGAAAGCAGTGAAATCAGATTACACAGCTGAATGGCAGCGCGAGGTACCCTTGTAGGCACGCGCGTCGTGTGACGGCGAACAGCAGCAGCAGCACGTGCTGTCACTTTTTCACGTTTATTCAAAGTGTGAGGCGCGCGCAGATGGCCCCCATTGAAAAGGCGAGGTGGGGGCCCCTGAGATCAATTCAATTTGGTGTCCGGAAGATGGATGGATTCCTCCCCAAAGACACGGAGTTTATGAGTTTAGAGAGGTTTTTGGTAAATAGAGGAGAAAAATGAACGCGCGTAAAAATGAAGACGAAGTGGGAAGAGATGCGGCTTATGAGAGACCACACACACGCATATGCATACACACACACACACACCTACAGAGAGACAGAGAGAGAGAGAGGTTGTGATATTTTTCAGAGCACTTTACAGTCAAACTGATGAGATTCTCTGTTCGGGGGCCAATTACATTCAGCATGTGACAAATAAGGCTTAAAGGCCCCAGTCCCAGTGGGTGCATGTATATGCTACTGTATGGTTATGGTGAAGGCTGGATCAAAATGACAGAATAACCTGGGCCCCCTCAGGGGCCCTGCGGGTCTTAGGTTGACCAGTTCTGACAATAACATTTGTGATATTTTGATTAACTGTAAATTTGTGCAGCAAAGTGCACTACTAAAGTACAATATAATACTTATATTTGTACCTAATTAATACTGACCACGGGTAATTTTGCCCAGAGGGCTGCCTCGCAGATTCAACGAGCCTAGCTGAAAATATAAGGACACAAGAAAGTTTAAATGCAAAAAAATAACTTCAATTCTTACGCTGGGAAGGGCTCTTTTTCTCTCTTTTAACTGCACCATGGGCTCTAGAAACTTGCGTTTTTAACTTTTTTAGCTGACATTGTGTGGAACAAACAATCAATCGAGAAAGTAATCGATTATCACAGTAAAAACGTGGCAAGTTTATGTGGAGAGACGAAGGAAAATGCCGTCCATGACATAGTATGGACAAAAAAAGATGCAATTCAAAAAAAAATATCGCTAGATTATAATTATTTCTGAAAATAGTCACTGATTGCAGCCCAATGCCACCACACAGGAGTATATTTTTGGGGAGAGGGTGCTCCCCTCAATGTTAAGAACATGTGCATTTGTACACCTAAATATAAATAGGAAAATAGCAGAAAACTGACAAAATTAGATGCCATGAACTGATACGGCAAAGGAGGAAATTGGTGCAGAAAACCTCATTAGAATGCAGAAAATAAGGTGTTTAGTGCTATAAATGTACTGGCAGAGGAGCCCCTGAACCCCCATTTCATGTCTGTCCCCCTAATAATGAAACAAAACCTGCGCCTTTGTGCGACCACTCTGTTCTGCAATAATAATAAAATGAGGAATGATAAAATGTTTTGGGGATAAAGTTCAAGACGGGGCACTGATGAGCAAGTAATTCATTTTTCAGTCATAATAAGAGAGGATTAAAGTTGAGATTATGTCTTTCTGATTCAGTAATTATAAATCTGCATCTTGCCTGTGTGTGTGTGTGTGTGTGTGTCCTCTGAGACTCAAAAAAGAGACAGCAGGATGTTGAATAAACTCCCCTCCTGACTCACACTGACTCACAACCAATGAGGCGTCCACAACAAAGGCCCAACAATTGGATTTAAAAGATCTTAACCAAATTGAAACCCAATGAATATCACCGTTTTAACTCGCCAGATTGGGCCGTGTGCCGGAGCCTAATGCATGCACACACACCTTATGACAGGCCGGCGGTACAGATGGTCAGAGCGTGAGTCTGAATGAGAGGGGGACCATCCGCGGCTGCTGACGCATTGTGGGGGGACGTCGTCTTCAATACAGCACTTAATGAGAACAGACTGACTCTTTCTCCCTCCCCTCCCCTTCGCCTTCCTCCGTCCATTCTATTCCTCCCCCCTCCTCCTCCTCCTCCTCCTCCTCTCTCTCTCTGATTCTCCACTTCTCCTCTCCTCTGCCCATTTCCATCTGTTTGGAGACAAAGGGCCACGAGCCAGCTCGAGCCCCGGGACCCTGCTGGTGAAGTAGGCAGGGATAATACGGCCCATCCCGGGGGCTGCATTTCAACACATGGACCAGGCTTTGTACTTCTGCTGCACGAGCACCCTTCACACACACACTCACAGGGGTGTGCACGCTTCACGCACTCCCACAAACACACACCTCTATGAGAGAGGAAAGATGGGGTGGGGGTGGAGGGGGGGGGCACAGCGCTGCAATATTGACGGGGGAGTTCTCGCCTTGAACATGAACACTTCCATAATACCCAACGACGTGGAGAATAAAAGAGAGGGCGAAAAAATGAGGCAGCACCAAAAGCCCCAAATGTTGTTCCTCGTACTGTGAACATATGGCTGTTTGTTGTCATACTCTTTCTCCCTGTCCAATTTACACAGAGCTAGTGAGCTCTCAGAATTAAATGGGTGTGTGCGGAGCCCTCTGTGTGTGTGTGTGTGTGTGTGTGTGTGTATGTGTGCTCCTGGCTTTGACTGTACCTGAATGATGATGAGGAGAAGGATGTCCTGACGCTGATAATGGCCGCTGTATAATCCCCTGCTGTCTGCACACACCTCCTGACATATGGTCACTCCTCGGCCTCCACCATTACATAAGCCTACGGTGCACAGAGAGTGGGGGGTTGTGTTGAAACGTGGTACTTTCACACACACACACACACACACATACACAAGCATGCACCGGCAACACTGTCAGCCAGGCTGTTCAGTGCCCTCAGCAGTTTGGGCTTCGCCTGTCACTTTTCTCTCCCCTGCCCCTTCTGGGGGTTTGTAAAGAATAAATTGAAGAGGACTGATGCTACGGAAGCTTTTGGGATGAGGAGCACAAATGGCCTCGCGGTGCTTCACGGCGACGTACAGATGGACTCCTCCATTCAATAAGCTTGAGCAGAAGTCTATCTCCTCGCCATGCCAGAAACGCAGAGCTTGTTTTGTGTTCTGAAGAGGGCAATCTGTTGATGCAACATATTGGGGTTCTTTTCTTTCTAATTTTTTTTGTTGTTTTTTTTTTTTTTTGTAAAAGCATTGACATAGTAGTAATATCGGGCCAGTCAGGTTTGAAAGAACAAATGTTCTGAGAGAAATCGAATGCTCACCAAACATTTAAATGTTAGCGTTAAGTGTGTCTGATGTGACGGAACAAATTCAGAGTTTATTTTGTGATTTATGTGATGGCCTTCTGCCATTGTGACAGATTTATACTTTTAAACTGCATACATCAATGAAAAGGTGCAAGTTGGTGCACAGTTTCCCAGGGTGACATGAATTGTCAGGGCCAGCCGCCTTCCTACAGAGAACGTAGGCGCCTGCCCATGCCTCCACCCCCTAAAAAGATTCAAACATCTATTGCTATTCACCTTAACGTGTTCATCAGTCAGTACATGGACATGATGGTAAACAGAGTTGAATTATTGTTAGTCGGACTAAATTGGACTTTTAATATACACCTAAACATGTTTGTTCAACTGAAATCAGACTAAATCAAATTTCTTGAAGTCGGAATAACCAACTAGATAATGCGGTTCAGAATCGAGCTACTCGTCATGCAAACACCTCAGACAGACCTGAACTGGCCGAGGTGTTCTGTGCACGCTCCTAGTCGCCATGGCAATATGTATGACGGGCGAAGAAGTGGTGCAAAACTGGTTAGGCATCTAAAAAAGTTAAGCTCTGAGGAGGGACTTTTTTTATTTTCTCTTGGGTGAGGAATAACTTTAAATGGTATTATTTTGTATTTATGTGACATAAAAAAGTCAAATTCCGTCCAGACCCTTCAAGGTTTGGGTCTGTAACAATGCCACAGAAGCTAAGCAACGTTCTGCTGCGAACGGGGCAGCAGCAAAACATATTTTAGCCACCTAAAAAAAATCGCTATCAGTTTATTTGTACACTGTATTTTAATAGTTGCTCCTGTTTACCTTACACAATAGCTGATGGAGGCAGCGGTAGACCGGCAACTCTGCTGTTCAGTAGAATAAAATAGAGTTACAAATCCCTGTCAGAAATAACGGATACAAACCCTGTCAGTAAGGGCTGTTTTACCGCAAGGTAAAGCAGTGAAAATACTCTAAAAATAGCTTATGGCCTTTTTATCTGGCTAATTAATAAAGGCAAAGTTTACGCAATTTGATTATATGTACATGACATGGCAGTTTTCTACCCTGTAGTTATGTTAATACACAGTCTGATTCACTCTTAGCGACTAGTTTGTTGGCTGTTCTGGTTTGTAATAAGATGCTAATTTTTTGTGGGATGGGGTGGGGGGTGCCAGAGGTAGCTTGCCCAGGGTGCTGATTGTGCTAGGTTTGGCCCTGCAAATTGTCACTAAGGTAACTGTTGAGTGTCAACTTGAATGAAAAATTTGGGCACTTACGACTTACGACGGAAAAAAGGGGAGAAAACTGGAAGGGAATAAAAGAGTTAACCTGCTTAACTGAACACAAACACTCACACACAAACAGTCATAGTACCCATTGCTAGCTACCTGACAGCAAATGTCTGTAAATTTGGTTTTTTGACTTTTTTTGATGAATTAACACAAACAGTCCAATGGTCAAATTGGTGTAAATAAACCAAGGAAGAAACATGCTGAACAATGGCTACTTCAGCATCACTGTAACAAGATAATGACACATTATATTTCACTTCAGTCAGGTGCTTTACACCTGTCCCAGAAAACAACAAACAAATTGGTAAACAAAACACTGACATGTTATCACCTTTTAAGCTAATATGGCAAACTTGGTAGGAAACAGTTGCTTGTTTACACATTTAGCAGTTAGCAGAAATAAGCATTCATTTATAAGTTGTGCTTTTGGCTCCAAATTCAAGTCCAATATTAACTGTCTTTTATCTGTTTTTGATCTTGACCGACTCCTGAGGGAAATACGTGTCTCTTTAGCTGCTAAATACCCCAATATGTTCGCTAGTTGGTTGCTAACCATGTTTGTCTGCTGTTTGCTGCAGAGCACGTTGTGTATTTTGGGTCTTCAGACCTTTTTGAGAGTGAGAATGAACCAAAACAGTAAAGTTGTCAAGAGCTAAAAAATAAATCAAACACATGGGCGGATTATGAGACAAGGGGTCACTGGACACAGATATGTTAAAGGCCCCACCACCACAAGCAAGACACACATGCTTTGTGGTTGTTTTGCTATTTGTTTTGTTATTCTACGCCTTTTTGACATTGTTTTGCACCTTTTTGTGTCTTTTAAGGGTCATTTTTATATCTGTTTTGGTCATTTTCCAAGTTTTTTTTAGTTATTTTGTGTCACTTTGCAGTTCTTTTACATATCTTTGTGGTCTTTTGGGGTCTTTTTGTGGTATTTTTTGAGTGTCTTGCTGGTTAGTAATTTGAGTGACAATTTGCAGATTAAGGCCAGGGGTGTTCCTAAGATTTTGGATCCTTGGGACTGTGCCCATTTAGTAAGCCATCCAAGACTGAAACTGGCTATAAAGCTATGAGTGACACCTTTGATATTGTCACGTTGTTTTCAAAGTGTCATTGTTATGATTAAAATATCGACTACAGCTTCTTTAAAGACACAATTAAGTGACAATAAAAAATTGTCTAACAGTAGCTAACACAAACTAACACTGGTCATATCACAGGAGCTAATGCAAAAACAGCAAAGCCAAAAAGGGTACTTAAGTCAGCAAGGGTGAGTTTTATTGCTCCAGATTTCAACTTTTTATTTGAAAGAGAGCAATGTGTTATATCTACTTGAAGAGTTACAGAGTCTCACTTTGTAATTCACTTTCAAAAATTGTCAGTCTGACTTATAACTGCAGCCTTGTCACCACACAAACTTTCTCGGCCTGTGTGGGTGCAGCTGAAGGTAAAACAAGAAACGTCAGGCAGATGACTGACAAACTGACAGATGCCAAATAGAAAAAAAAGGCACACAAGAGGCCCTTGAGCTGAAAAGGAAAGAACATTTCATGCTACCTTCAGTCTCCACGGATAAAAAGATTTGAAACGAGAAATGTGGTTTTGCTAAAACCTCACTGCAGCTGCCACCTGAGGACAGACTAGATAGATGGATAGATAGATAGATAGATAGATAGATGGAAACTAATGTTTCCAATCATCGATATTAGACATGATGTATTCTGTATCTTGCCTTCAATTGGAACAGCTTAACTGCGGCATTTCCAGGGTGAAGGGTTCGATTCCCACTGGGGCCAGCCATGCTTGTGTAAAAACAGAAAAGGTTCACTCATGATAATCTAATGTGCTTTGGATAAAAGCATTCACACATCCTCCACATCTCCTGTTCTGTAACTCGACTACAAGCTTTTTATAGCGCAATCGATGGGCCCGGGCGTATATATCACAAATGAATATAAATATTTGGATCTTTTTGTTCATACCATTTGGCAATATTACATCTCGGCGCTCACTCGCTCATAAATTTCCATCTCTCCCATCCCTCCTCTCTCTCTGGGTTTCCCACGGGAGGTGCCAGACGGCCAGTAATTTGGTTGTCTTGGCTCGTCTGGAGTAACACCTGCCCCCTCTCTGGGGAGGGAGAGAGCCTTTCAGCCAGGAGCACACATGTAGGCTACCACTGCCTTTAGCTGCTGACCACAGTGTGTGTGTGTGTGTGTGTGTGTGTGTGTGTGAGAGAGAGAGAGAGAGACAGAGAGAGAGAGCGGGAGAGTGTGAATGTATGGAGAGAGTTTTCTGTATGGGTTTGCACTTATTTTATCATGCATTGTGTGTTTGTACAGTAGGCTAAATGTGTGTGTATTTTCATCTGTATGCTAAACTGGGTTTGCACTTATTTCACCTTTGCATTGTGCGTGCATGTGTGTGTGTGTGTGTGTGTGTGTGTGTGTGTGTGTGTGTGTGTATACAGTACTGCTAAATGTTGTGTGAATTTATGCTGATTTGCATGAGCGCTTCTCGCACCCCGCGCGTGTACGTGTGCGCGCGTGTCCCCGTGAGCCTGACGTCATCCTGTGCCGCATCCATCATTCCCATCAGCTGAATATCAGCAGCTGTCGCGACTCGCTGCTGGCTCATTTTTCTCCGACATCACAAACACGAATAATGTAACTTTCTTTTCAACATATTTCAAAACAGGAAACGTTGTTTTTTTTCAAGTATTTCCGTTTTAATTAAAAATAACACCGGAAAATATGAAAAGTTTGTCCATTAGAAACCAGCTGTCACACGACACCTCTACTACAAAAGATCTGCATAAAGCAACAAGTAGCCTACACAACCCTGAAGAGACAAAAAATCTTTGGATAGAGGATATGTTTTTTTTTTCTTCACTATAAAATTACTTATTGAATTTCGTAATACAAAGCAGAGACAAATAAATAAACCAAAATATAACATCAAAACATTGAAGAGAATAAATTCAGACTATTTTTCGAAATTATTATTTTTTGGTAACAGCAAAAAAACAGGGTTGCTTCTGAATCATAACCCCTTGGTGGTAGAAACTGTTAATCATTCTTAACATGATTACATTATTCTGTCTTTTTATTTTTTTTTAATTTAATGCGAATTTCTTAAGCAGCCCGAATTCTTATTCTATTCGAGCAACCTCTTAACACAACAATTTAGGGAAATAGACATTTATGGGGCCATTGAACCCCATCTTGAAGTGCTTATCGTTGCTATTGATAGGCAATAGACGTGACATTAATAACAAAATAATAATGACATACATCAAACATACATCAAACCAATAACTTATGCTATGGATTAACAGAAAGTGCCATTTTTTAAAGAGAACACCATCACTTTCCAAGTTCAGTTTCACAGCCTAAAATATAGAAGCAACAAACAATATACATTTATACAAAAAGACGCCAGCCTATGATATCAACATAAATAAATTAGCCTTAAATATTAACACAATTAAATAAATAATTCCATACACTTTTAAAAAAAAATGATTAAGGTCACAATTTTATATGTCATAAGTGGCACTTACGCATTTTTTTCTTCCTTTACGGAAAACATCGTCTAAACTAGATCTAAAGCAGCTATCGTTTACATCCTTTCATTTCGATGTGAAAACGCCCCCAGTGTTTGTTTTAATCAGACCTCAAATTGATATATTAATGACATTTGGACTAATATCATTTATTGGGGCGATTTTTAAAGTTTCCCTCAAAACCAAATTCTTCATGATATCCCTCCGCATTTCTCTCCTACGTCACCTCTGGGAGAGAACATGAATGCCCGCGGGGCTCGTGCAGGCGGCCCATGCTCCCCCACTGTATTTCGGATAATAATCATTTTTCTCATTATTGCATCTAACAGCTCAAACGACTCTGCGCTTGTTGCTTTTGTTCAGTGAGCGGTCTGGACTGAAAGTTGAGGCTTTCACTCGGAGCAACTTGAACACCACTACCGCCATCGCAATACCCAACACTGGACTCACACTGGGGGTCAACTCAGTCAACCTGAAGGTATGGCAAAATCCCAGCATCCGGGGACAAGATGATTTTATTTTGGTAGGGGAAATTACATCATAATGTTCTGATTTTTTTTTCTTAAATTAGCTGGTTTTGTCAGTAATTAAAACAACATAGGAGCTCGTGACACAGGTGTTAAGACCGATATCACTACGCCGATATTGTTTTTTTATATCAGCCAGTTTATTAAAACATAGGATTACGTATATTCCATTAATTAAATGTTAAATTCCGTTTTTTCTCTTACGTGACTTGTGTCATGTAGAAGAAATAAGTTCCTAAATCCACATTTTCCAAACGGGAATTAATATATTAACTATAAAAGGTTGATGGGAGCTGGTGACACCGGTGTTAGATTGTTATTGTCATTTTATATTAACGATTTTATTCCAACTGGGAGAAAAATATATTGCATTGATTCATTCGGGTTAATATTTTATTTTGTGACTTTCTCATGGGAGAAAAAAAGTTCAGCACTATTTTTTTCACCCAGGAATAAACAAATTTTAATGTCAGAACAAAATATCAGCTGTAAAAAGCTTTAGGCCTACAAACATCTGCTTTAAAAATCCCCCTCATCAGTCGACCCCAGCTGCCAACCTTGCCATACCCAACTGACGCCCTGCACGCGCTTGAGTCCAATCAACCCAAACCAAACCATTCCTGTCTCTCTCTTTTAGACATCCAGCACGTGATTGAGATAGGAGATGTAGCATATAGCCAGTCTGAGGATCTCGATCTTGGAGAGTTTCTTGTCCGGGGGCAAGGTGGGGAGTAATTTCCTCAGCTCCGCGAAGGCCACGTTGAACGCCTCCACCCGGATCCTCTCTCTGGTGGCGTGGGCCGAGCGGTACTTGGCCGTGGCCCTTCGCCTCCTCCTCTTCTCCTCCCTGCTCAGGGGCTGGTCGGCTTTGCATTTGGCCCTCTCTTCGCCCTCCGCCGGCTCGTCTGAGGTGCAGCCGGCCGACTTGAGGCCATTGAGCATCGTCTCCGGATCGGACTGAGTCCAGGAGAGGTCCGCCTCAGCCTGGTCCGGGCTCAGCATCATTTTTATTCTCTGGTGTTGAAACTCGCTCCTCCTTAAGAACCTGTGCTGTGGACAAAAACAACTGTTAAAAACATTGTTTTTATCCCAACCCAAGGTAAACTGCACTTGAATTTGTATTAGAAATAATTTAAAATTATAATCCAAAAATGTGCGTTTTCTTCTCGATCGAAATTCACAAAAATAATGACAAAATGTCAATTAAATGTAATTGTTTTTAGTGTTTTCTACCACCCCGAGGCCCCAGCATGACAGATCCCACAGCGGGAGCCTGTCTGGATGCCAGGGCCCCCCCATAAATCCAAATGCAGACTACGTTTGTTGCATAATAACATTAAACTCTATAAATAATAAATGCCTGGAAATTTCCTTCTAATGGTTCATGTATTAAAGTCTAAAAAAAGAGGCGAACAATTACATACACAGTAACGCGTTTGACTTGTCCTATTTTGTTTACACACGATTCTTTTTTATTCGTTAATACCTAAAAAGGAATAATGCAAGTTTTAGATGAAAAAAAAACTCCTTTTTTGTGAATTAACATAATCAGAATCGGCCATCTGTCACAGTGTGATGAACACATCTGCTTGGCTGAGGCCACAGTGACTTGACAGCATGGAAGCATAAGACGGAAAAATAATGTTGACATCTGCTGGACATGAAATCACTGGCGCTATTGTGCTTTTTAGAAAACGAGTTAACAGCTATAGAAAAAAATAGCTGATGGAGACACAAACATTTAAAAACTAATTTTTCAACTGACTGTAAAAAAAAAAAAATAAAAAAATAAAATAAAATCCAAATTTGGGACTCACCTTGATAAAGAGTTGGGAGGCAAAATCTTGTGGAAAAGAACTTGAAATCGCTCTTGCGCGGAGCCTCAACTCCAAATTAACTCATATTCCACCGCAACAACCATCAGATGTTCGGGAGACGGACCTTCAGCTTCACGGAAAATTAAATGAAATTTTTAAAAAAGAAACTAATTGTACTTTTTTTTCGAGGTTGAAACTTGCGACATGGGAATCGCGCGGGGGGGGTCAAACGTCAAGCAGGGAAATGTTTCTGCACATCGGAACAGTCCTCAAGTCTTACAGATGATTAGTCGATTAAAAGGAAAAAAAAAGACGATAAAAATGATGTGGGCGGGGATCAGGGCCCCCCCCCCCCTGTGATCCCAGCGATGGAGAGACAATAGAAGAGATGGGCAGATAGTGGAGAAAGTGCAGCCGGGGCTACTGGTCCATCCGCCTGTGGAAGATGGGGATAAAGGGGCGAGATAAGCGCGGCTCTCCCGTGTCAGGATGGAGCGGATCGGAAGGCAGTTGACAGATAATCCCCTCTCTCTGTTCTCCTCTAGTCTTTCTTCCACCGAGTGTCATATGCGAGATAAGATCCAAACGATCCCGACTAATAAAGGCTCACTTCAGGGACGGAGGGGATGGAATATATTTGAGGAATGGTATTGTCTAACGCCGCCCCCTCTCTCTCTCTCTCTCCCTCTCTCTCTCTCTCTCTCACACACACACACACACACACACACACTCACAAACACACACCTCCTCCCTCTCTCTTCACGCCCCTCAGCCCTCAAGCGCTCTCCCTCCCGTGGGAGTAGTGGGCAAAGGGAAAGCAGAGATGTGTGCATGATAAAAGATGGGGAGAAAAATAAATAAATACGCGTGTCCGCCTTTGTCAGTTCGTGCACGTGTTTTTTTTTTTTTTTTTGTGTTTACAATGATGATTAAAAAATTAACTACGTTTTTCAAAGTGAAGGGAGAGGAAGAAGGATGGAGATTTACAGCTTAAAACAAGTCCGGTATGATTTAAAGTCAAAAGTTGGTCCTAAAATGTCTTTATTTCGATGTTTTGTCATTTAAGATAAGATGAGATAAGATAAGGGATCATTTTCCCAGTGGGGACATTGGAAAAGCAGCTCAGTGAGGGAGGGAAATGGGAAATTCAGACATAGCCTATTGGTCTGTGTACTTCTGGCTTTGGAAAATAATAAAAGCTTCAAACTTTAAAATAAATACATAAAGGTTATGCACAGAAAGAGACCGATACAGCATCAATGTTTTTGATTTATCATATCGTTTGCTGTCATTAAAAAGAAACTTTTTCCAGATTTGATTGGTTTCCTTGATTTGTTCCCTTAGCGACACCGTGAATATACTCGACGTGTGTGGTTTGTAGACACTGAACGTAATAATTCATGAGTTATATTTTGCTCAGCACCCACTTTTTGTCATGCCTGTGGTGATTTGTAGTGTTTACCGTATAATTTTGTTGTTTTTTTTTTTAAGTTTTGTTTGTTTGTGAAACAGCTGACATCCTGAGAGGCGAGACAAATTTCAGAATTATTTCTGACAATTAAGTGAAATCTAAATCTAAATAAATAATTATTCCTTTTCTACATATGACTGATTTATGAGTTGCTTTTAATAGTTTTTATCAGGCTTAGATGTGTGCAATTGGCTTTGAGCGCACCTTTTTCTACAGTAATAAACACCTAAATGCTTGATTCCAATTCAAGTTACTTTTAAAGCGTGAATAATCAAGAAGACCTTTTAACAGGAGCAAATGTCAGAGTTGTTAGTCATTTGAAAGACAGGTAAGATTAAAAAAAATAATAATTTTACCCCCAAGGGAAAAAAGCAACAATAAAGCAAGAAAGATAAAAGGAAAATAAATCCTTGAAACATTCTGTCTAAAACCTACAAATCTGAATGTGACCTTTTTCATATTTGATTTCTGTTTTCCTCCTCTCATCTTGACACATCACTACCAGTGTATTTGCAGCTGCTGCAATAGTTATATATAGAGAAGAAGGGAGACAGGAGAAAAGAAAAGACTGGGGAAATCTGAAAGTATCTGGAGGTCAGATCCAAAACTGTTTTTTTAAGTCTCTCCTTGTATCAGCCTATGCTGTCTGAAATTTAAATGGAGCTTTTTTTTTGAACAGTTATTTATGTTTTTCTTTAGGAAAAACAAAATGTATATACTGTTTAGCCCAGTGGTTTTCCAACTTCAGAAGGAGGAAAAACAGAAACACAAAGTTCTGGTAGAAAAATGTGTATTGACTTTCACTTGTCTTTGCTATTTTTGGGCAAAATATTGGAAAATTTGACCTCTTTGGGCCTCGACCAGCTATTGAAACAAACAAAAAAAACAATGAGAGAAGTCTGGAGGAGAAATGTCTTTTTGAAGGAGCTGCTAGCGACAGAGAAACATGACAAGGTGCCCTGAACAGGTGCTTAGTTTTTTAAGGTTGAGGACCACTAGGATTTTTAGCAGTGCATCATATTTTACTTTAGTATTAAAGTTTCAAAGTATTATTTAAGTATTTAGATGTTGGATATTAATCTGCCAATTAACTATAGCTATCAAAAAATATAGTTTTAGTACAGTATGTCATTATAAAATTAGGTTGAGAAGAAATACAAAGTAGCACAAAACAGAACTACTCAAATGAAGTTGAGTGTCGTACATATCTTCTTCGGCAGGATCTATGCAAAACCCAGAGTTGTCCCGGTTCTCAACACGGGGGAGGCTGAGCTGGCAGCTAGCAGCTCACTCCATAAACTGCACTAAACAATGGTGCTGACAGAGCGAACAGTGTTAACCAGGGGCAAACTATATGCCTTTTGCAACAACGCCATATCAGCAGCAACCGTTGCATGAGTGCAGTGCAAAGCAGAAGCAATGAGCTAGACAGTGGGATACACACATGCGGTAAAATGCACGTGAGGCCAGACTCGATTATCACAACAAAGAACACAGAAGCTATGAAAACACACGCGGAGGTAGCATGAGATCATGCTCTGCTCAGGATGCCACATCTCCATATCTTTACATCACTTTCCTCTTGCTCTTGAAAAAGCCAACAGTAACTACAAATACCGCCACGCAGTTGTATGCCAGTGACCTTTGACTTTTGACCACTAAACTCTAATCAGTACATTCCTCAGGCCACTCAAAAGTTTGCGCCAAATTTGAAAAAAAAATCCCTTTAAGTTTTCTTATGATTTTGGGTTCTCAAGAATGAGACAGATGGCATCAAAGGGACCAAAATTTAAATAGTTCACCATTGAGTCTAAGTGGATGTTTGGGCAAAATTTGAAGAAATTCCCTCAAGGCATTCTTGAGATATCGCGTTCGTAAGAATAAATTGGACGGACGAATGAACAGACAGATGGACGGACAAACAGACAAATGTACAGACCGATGTACCGACAACCCAAAACACAATGCCTCCAACCTCGGCTATCGCTGCCACGGAGGCAAAAAAATCCAATCAAACTGCAAATATTTAATTATCTATATTACTGTAAGGCATACTGACACAACTCTGCAGGACCACAGTGATGCTTTTAAAAGGAAACTTGATGGAAGTTTCTCTTCCTCCACTCTTCTCGCCCTCCTCCCATCATGCATCCCTGTGCCCGGTGGCACCACCAGCACCAGGTCATCAGGGCATGGTTCCAGAGGAGGGGCAGTGGCCAGTAAGTGTGGGGACTAGCTGCGCCTAACGAGGTGATTAAAACGATAAGGGGAAGCACGGATGACTTGCTGTGGCCCGCAGCCACCGCCATGCTTATTGCCACCACACACACGCAAACACACACACACACACACACACACACACACACTGTGAGTGAGAGAGAGAAGTACTACCACAGTGCCAGAAGGACCATATCAGTGAAAACTCAGCGTGTGTGTGTGTGTGTGTGTGTGTGTGTGTGCCTGAGAGAGAGAATGTGCGTGTGTGCACATGTGTGTGAGATGACGGACAGCTCGCCTTGGGCTCCGGCCGGGTCCGTGGAGTGTGTGTGACACAGAGAGACTCACAGCGGGGTGTATCGGAGACATGTCAGGACCAGGAGACAGAGGCCTCCTGACAGCTGGAGCCCACGGACACACACACACTCACACACACACGGCCCACCACCCTAATTGCTTTACAGACGGGGAAGTGGAGATGGTCTATATGCTTGGTGGTCTGCGTCGCCCCGGACCCCTCCTAAGTCCGCAAGGCCCTCGGCCAAAGACATGAAGGACCCCTCCAAGGCTGTTTTGTTTGTGCCTGCTGCAATTACATCCCACAGCTGATGTACTGACTGCGGAGACAGCGAGGCGAACTGCAGGGTGGTGTAGTCACCAGAGGATGGTCATTTCAGTCAGAGGGATGACGCCTGGTTTAGTCATGACGGTGCTGGTAAAAGACGTGTTGTTTGTGTGCACTAAATCTCACATTAGGTCATAGCTCCGTTTTTAAAAAATGACTTTGTTGTGACACCAGGAGAGCAATCGGTTGCAATATGAAGAATCAGAAATGCGAGCAGATGTTTCAAGGCGGGAAAAGCGCTCGTGTGCTAATCTCGTGCTGCCTGCAGCTGTGATTTGGGTTTTTAAATTGTCGGCACTTTCCTTAATCGATTATTGATCAAATTAACGATCAATTAATCTATTATTTTGAGAAAAAAAAAAAAACAACTAATTTCGAACAGTACCAAATGTTTTTTTCTTCAATCAAAGCTCACAACAACATATTATATATAATATGTTATATATAATATATAGCACTGCACGGCTTATCAATTAATCAATTAAATTTCACATATTGAATCAAATTTTAAATACAACCATTTTATTGATCATCAACTGTTATGATCGCTAACTGTGATTGATACAGGTTTTAATAAGCCTGTCTAAACACAGACCTTGTTGTGAGCAGTTTCATGTCGGAACTATTTTCTTTCTAGCAAACGTCACAAACCAACCGCATCACCGCACAGACCGCAGCGTGCATCTACTGCTAGCTCATGTAGCACCACTGAGCGAATGTTACGACTCTGTTGAGGAGCTACCGATGATTACGTTTTTCACTCTCACGGGCAGGAGCCTCTCGTTCAGGCATCGCCTGTCCAGCTCGTTTTTCAAAATATACTATATGTGGTCCACCATGCATTATTGGTAAATTAAGCAAAACTCTGCGTTTTTAATGTTTACCTCATGATGGCTGGACTTTCGTGGTTTGTAGATATACACGAGTCAGAACTATGCAGGTGGAAGTAATTTTCATAAACACATAAACAAACAGTAAACGAAAACAACTCAACGGTTACTTTGCAGCAGACGATTCCTGCTAGGTAGCAAAGAACCGTAAAGTCAACAGCGAGGGCTGGAAAGTAGATTACTTTACTCGAGATCAAACAGCTGTATTTGTCTCATTTTTTAAATAACTAATTTGAAATGAGAGGTAGCTTGCCGCCATTCAAAAAGTTTGGACATCCCTGCTCTCGTCCTGCTCTCCTGAGTAGATGCACGCTTTTTTCTGGGCAGTGATACAGTTGGCTGGTGTCGTTTAGTAGAAAGAAAATAGTTCCCACATGAAACTGCTCACAACAAGGTCTGCGTATTCTCGAGTAAAGGTGTCATGATTACTGGAAAGAGACATTGCTGTTCAGTTTTTCAGATATATTTTTTGGTGCTTTGAGCACCTCAGGCCACAAGCCATCTAGTTCCATTATATCGCAGAACAGCAGACATCTCCAACGCTCTGTAACTCACACCAAAACAATCTAGACCAATAAATAGCACTGCAGGTAAGAGGAAAAATATGTATCTTTGATTTGGGGTTGGACTGCCACTTTAAAATTGTGGAAAACTTAATTATGTATCACCAAGAACAAACAACACACACACAGCATACATATCTACTGACAGCTGGTCCTTTTCACACAATTCATTGTGCTTAAAAAGACCATTAGTATTGCATTAATGAAGTATTTAGACCCCCTATGGTTATTTGAAAACCGTGGTTGTTTTATTTCAGTTCTGGCAAGCTACTGAAATGAACAGATCCAACTTTTTACACCTCTGAAAACAATCAAAAGGCTTCATTGATTCATTTTCGGGCGAAATATTCCTTTAAAAGGACCACCTCAGGAACACAAGTTTAGTCTGGGTTAAAATGCCCTCTCACTGTGGTTGCCACAATCATCCAGAACTGGAAGACACACAGGAAGCAGTAGACTGATTTATGGCTATGATTATTCTTTGCCGGGCTTATATCACCGATCCAGCTGAGACCTAATATCGCGGAGTTTCTGAGGAAATAAGATGCAAATGTGAAACCTGAGTTTTTGTAAAAGATCAAATTGTATTCACGCCAAGGGAAAAAAACATTGTAAAGACCATAAAAATAGCCTTTTTTTGTGCGTGTGCAGGTGGACGTCATTTTAAAAAAGCTGTCAGCAGAAAGTTGCAAAGTGATGAGACATCTGTGATGGAGTTATTTCTCTAATCAGTCAGAGCTCAGTAGACCCCGCAGCTGTCTGAGCCGCTTGTTACAACAAAAAACACCTTGAACCTGCGCGACACACTCCCACCTGTCACCTATCACACGCCACACACACATGCATACACACAGTTTTGAACATTCGGGGAGCAGTGGGATGGAGCTGTGAAATGGGAAGGATTAGTCACTTTGTCAGGAGATGTATGGGGCTTCTCTCAGGTGGACGGCGAGCCACAGGGGGCATGTGGGAGAGGGAGAGGGGAGAGATTTGGCCGAAAGAGAAGACAGAGTGGAGCAGACACGCAGGAGAAAAATGAAAGTGTGCAAAAATGAAGACGAAGTGGTAGAAAGTGCAGTTTGTGAGACTAAGAAAGAAAGTTGTGGAGCGTTTAGCATCAGAAACTCTTAATTTGACAGCGATGTAGCTCTTCTCGCATTTGCATCACTTACATCACTCGGACACACACTCACGCACAGGGGAACACTCTGGGCAGTGTGTGAACGCCAACTTGTCCATGTGTTGTTGTGGTCTGTCTTTTCTTCCAGGGTAATGAAATAGGCAGTGGCCTGGACTCTGGCCTGGTTATGTGTGTGTGTGTGTTGGGGAGGGGGGGGGGTTCAGGCTTGAACAGGAGGTGTGGGATCCAGAAAGCTGGGGGTCTCATGTGAGAATGTGGCCATCGTCAGCGCTGCAGTGGCAGGCCTCGGCACCATCTGTGCTCCCAGCAGGGCGCCCAGCGCGTTCACCGCCACCCAGACACATATGGACACACAAAGGTGCTCACTTTCTCTCGTGGACGTGCACTCACACACACACACACACACTGGAAGCAGATAGAAAACACTTGGGAGTGAGCAGTGAGAGATGGGAAGAAGGATGATGAGTTTGTTGATTGTGCGGTGAACGGGATGATCAGAGCGTCTTGTTGACGATGCTGACATAAGTGAGATGACTTTGGAGAGCAACAGAGGAATTATTAGTCAGCAAATGACCCAGCTGTGTTCAGCAATTCACACAAAACTACATCTTTTATTCTCTTTTTACACCGTTAAAAATCATATTCTTCATGAAAAAGGATTAGAAATGGTTTTGACTTCAGCATTTAAAGTACAAAATCAAGCCAGTCTCCTTCTTTAGGAAAGGTATTCTGACTTATTCTGATAACTCAGTGGTGGATCTTCCTATAGGCAACATAGGTCTGTCACTCAAGTGGCCCCGCCCTTAAATATGCAAAATTTTTAGCATAGGAAGCTGAACGTACTCAGTCCGGCACAGCTTGCAACATTTAACTGTTACCTTTGGTTATTTTCTGGTTTAATTTTTCCTCTCTCTCGCTCTACTTCTCTCTTTATTTACTGAGTTTATCATTTCTATTTATTTATTCATATTTACATTTTTTAAATGTATTATTTTAAGTATTATTTTATCATATTCATTAATATGTATGCACACATATACCCTCAATAACCACCCCAGTTTGCACATCAGTAACAGCAAGTTCTGTTATGCTATACTATATTATTTTGTTTTCTTATTGTTTTTGTATGACACTTTGCACTAACTAATAAATAAATAAAAATTTTAAAAAACAGTGATTATTTTCTTCTTTTTTGTGTGTAACCATTTCAAAGCAAAGTTCAAAATTTTGGGAACTACACTCAGTTAGGTGAGAAGACTGATACCACTCTCATGTTTGAACATTAAATATGAAGCTCCTGCCAGCAGACAACTAACTTTGCTTCAAACTCTATTTTGGAGTCATAAATTTGGTCTTTGCCTCCATCTTTTCCTCTCCATCCCTGTTCAGCACAGACCTACATTTTCTATCTCCGCAGCCTCCCAAACCTCTACCTCCTGCCCGCTGACCCTCCTGACTTGGCCCCCAGCCCCCCTCTGAAGCTGCACCTGCCTCATTTACTATGTTGGTAAGTTCTCCTCGGCCGCCCTACACCTCCATCTTCCTCATACCTAGCACCCCGGCCGGCTGGCCCTCTTTCTCTGCCTCCCTTTGGCCCTGCAGCCTCCCCCAAGTGGCCCCTGTCCCTCCATCCAGGGCCTCCAGCTGGCTGATGAGTTCATTAGGCCCAGAGCTCTGCCAAGGAGCATGCCGCTGTTCGGGCCAAAGCAGGAGGGCATCAGGGGGCCCCTGGTGGTCATTGGGCACAGGCCACGGTCATTGGAGGTGGGACAGAAAGTCCCAGAATGTCCCACATGTCGATATTCAGCTCCATGTCCATCCTTGGAGCCGCAGACTGTTATTTTGTACATTAGCAATCTGGTCCGGGGCTTGTTTCTCCGTGAAACTTCAGCAGGAAGAGTGCGAGGCGTTGTGGTTTGAAGGGGTCCACATAAACAATGAGGGAAACAGATTTCTAATAATCCCCACAGGTCGCAGTGACATCTGGCCCCACACTTGAGCGCTGGCTCAATTAATTCGGAAAACACAAAACAAAAAGCGCCAGGGGCAAAGATCTGGGGGGACTTAACAGGCCGCTTTGTATGTGTGTATGCGTATTGATTGTGGCATTTGATCAAGTCAACTGCGGTGGATGTGTGTGTGTGAATTTTGTTCAAATTAGTCGAGGTATACAGCTGCTTTACTGATGGAGATAATCATGCTCCTCTTTTTCAGGTCTTGTGAAATAAAGATGGAAGTTAGTGTGAAAACTGGGACTATTCTTTTCATAATCTTTCTCTAACACACACCTCTACCTGCAGCTTTACCGTGACTCTTCGTTCCCTCCACTCTCACCTCTTCCCTCCTCTGTCCTCTGCCTCCTTCCTCTTGGCGGCGGGTCAGCTGGGGTCGGGGCCTCCGTGGCTGGGCTCAGGTGTAGCCTCAGCTGGGCAGGAGGGGGGAGGAGAGGGAGAGGAGAAAAGGGGAGACAACGAGGATTCTGTCCCACAGGCGACCCAAGAGGGAGTCTGACAAAAAATAGGAAACAAACACGTGCATTCACGCAAGTAAAAAAAAAAAAAAAAAAAAAAAAAAACGACAACAGCTTTGTCCCTCACCCCTCTTTCTACACCTCCCCCATCTTCTCCCTTCCCCTCTTTCTCTCTCACTCTTTCTCTCCTGGGAGAGGCCTGGCCGGGCTTGGCCTGAACGCCATCTGCTGCATAATGTAACGGGATGGAACTCCAAATCCTTCATTTCCACTCACTGCCTGTCATCTGTGTGTGTGTGTCCACTCGTACAGTTGCATATGCACACGGACGCTGAAAGGGTGTGAATGTTTGAGCGCGTGTGAGATCTCATTTTACGGATGTTGTGACATTAGCTCGTCCAGCGATGATGTTGAGTGATGGGTTTGATGGAATAAAAAACGCCAAATGTGTGTGTGTGTGTGGTTTTTCTTTTAAAGGGATTATTCCGCTGTTTCAGATACGCAAGTCCGATGGTTTTTACAGCATCCGCAGAGGAAAGAGAGGCGGCGGCGACGCCATGGCACGGCTGAGTTGTTTTCCAGATCCATTTTCAGATGTATCAGAAAGTCTTTAAACACGCCGAACTCCTGGGGAATCTTCAGAGTGGCACCTTGCCAGAGATGTCACAAATTTGCTTTTTGTTTACAAGTCAACAAACAAAAGTGCACACACACAGAGTCGTGTTTAAGTGCCCCACCCCTCTCTGCAGCGCTGGTAACCCGGAGGTGCAAAGAGTTGTCCCTCCAGGTCCCCGTGGGGCCACTGTGAATTGGGGGGCCATCTGTTTTCTGGTAATAAGCTTTCTCTTCATTCATCCTTCCTCTCTCTTTCCTCTCGTCCTCACTTCTTGTTTCTCTCTGTGTTTGATTTTGCTTTTTGTTTTGGAAGGTTTTCTGTCTCCGCACGCACAAACACAAAGACATAAAAAGACGTAGACAGACAAGAGAGATCCACTGCGAGAGACCGCTTCTGGATACAAACGCAGGCTCTGCGAGTTTAGGGGAACAGAGACATTGTGAAATATCACAGTGTGAACCCTGAACCCTGACCAGCTATCCATGGCTGTTGACATAAAGTAAGCGTGACACATCCTCCTCACATAAACCCGTGCACCCCCTCCAGCTGCTGGGCACACACTAAAGTCTGTACTACATTTTATTTTCTTTGTTTCATTGGTATTATACGATGGCTCTGGCAGCATTGAGAAAAAAAACACTTCTGTTTTTGCAGACTGTATTCGCTTGTTTTCTGTATTCTGTTGTCTGTTTTTGACGCAAATTCCTGTATTTGGTTGTGTGTTCTCACTTTGAAATGTTTTTGTCCCAACACAAATGGGTTCTCAAATTGGCAAAGATGTTTTATTCATTTGCTTTTGTGTAGTTGCAGAGCTTTGAACTCTCAGGGCCACAGTAAAATTATGGGTTTTTTTTTATAACAGTGCCAGACCTAGCACATTCAGCACAGTGGGCAAGCTTCCCCCAGCAACCCCCCTCCCCCAATTTGTTGTGCGCTAGCACAACTATTATTATTATTATTATTATTATTCAATATTATATGTTTAAGGAATCATGGTATTTATTTCTTACAAGAACAAGAACTGATAAAGAAATCAACACAAACCAACAACTTAGATGACAATCAATAAGTGCAAAGTTTGTCTTAATCTCATTTTGTCTCTTGTTTTCCGTTTAACCATTTCTATCATGCTCAATTTTTGTAAATGTTTTTTGAATTTTTGTAACCCCCCCCCCGGGGTGGCACCTGCCGCAGCTGCCTATGTTGCCTTTAGGAAACTCTCCTGTTGAAACGATTTTTTTTCTGACTCCAAATGAATGAATGAATGATCAATCTATGTTCCCCCTAAAAATGATCTTTTTAGGCGAAACTTTTTTCGGTTTCTAAATACATTTTGCTGAAGCCATAGTTGACAGCAGTGCATTGCTTAGTTTCTGTGACTGAAGATTTGGTTCTTCAAAGACGGGAGAAAAGCAGCGCAGTATATAAAATATGCACAGTAGAAACGTTAGATGGGTCTGACCACCGTGCTAAACTTTATGTCTTCAAATGATACAGATACAACTGAAAATTACAACAGAAATACACAAGTCTGCTGATTTTACATATCTTTTCACTACATAGCAACTGCCAGTTGTCTGCCCGAAAATGATTGTTGTTAGTCACAGCCGATAGGAAGATCCAACACTGTAATTTCTAAATTTCTGTCTTTTTTTAAAAAGACATTTTTTAAATTCTTAACAAATAAATGAATTATGTATCTATTAATTTCTGACATTACTGTGATTATCAGCTGAAATATTCATCTCCAAAAACATCTCCAGCATAGGACAACAATCATTTGAAATGTACTGAGCTGAATTCACCATCTTGCCACAGCTCTCAATAAGACTGACAGACTACCGTGCTCCCATCATGCTCCTCTGCTGGAGCCGTCACCTCGCCGGCGAGTCACATGACGACTGCCTGATTGTTTAAGTTTTGGTTTGGAGAAACATTTGGTATTAGATGGCACTGAATCGATCAGAATAGTTGCCATGGCTACAGTGTGATGTGATGGGGGAGGCTGAAGGGGAAGGGAGCAGAGAGGAAAGTGGATTTAAGTTCATATCCACAACACACACCGACACACACATATACATTCACAGCCATACATAAACACACACAGCAACTGAGTGTGAATGGAGCGTTGTCCAAGGTCTCGCTTTAAAAGTACACTTTGCTTTTATAACTTCCTCTGTAATGTCAATGGAACAGGACAGAAACATGTCTGCAGCTGTGTGTCTGCTTCTGCATGGGGGCACCAATTCATCATCACATAACACACATTTATGTTTCATTATGGGCGTGCATGACAACATCCATATGTCATCTGATATTGTTCATTATCCCGGCCGTTGCATTATCCGATTTATGCCTTCCTATGGCAGGTTTCAATACAGCCGAGTGTTATATCATGATTATGAGCGGTCTGGGTGCTGGGATGCTGTCTGCATCTCATTGAGGCAGAATGAAGTGGATCAATATACCAGAGGGGGCTGAATCAGGGGGTCTGCATGTGTGAGTGTGTGTGTGTGTAGACAGGCAGCCTTGGGAGATCAGAGTGCACAACTGCTTGCGGCTTCAAACTGTGTCTCTCTTTCTGTCTCTCTCTCTCAAACACACACACACACAGCTGTTTTTTCGCTGCATGCACAAGCACAGAGTGGACTGTTTTGATCGGAGCAACATTTCGGCGCAGAAACAATATAATCACACAGTATATCAGCCCGTGACTGCTTTTTTCCCCCCTTGTGCTGGTTACAAACTTCATGAAGCCATATTTCTTTCGGTGACGCAGCAGGCAGGCAGACAGGCAGGAGTCGGGCGCTCGCTTGCTCTCATTTAAGTGCAGATTTACAAGCTGTTTGCGACAGGAGCTTAGGTGGCTTTTCAGAGTGCGTTCTGCCTAGTTGGGAGGAAGCTGCCGTGTGAATACATCTGTCGTGTCATCCTAAGTGCAGCAAACAGGCTGTCTGGCTTTCCGTGTTATGAAATTGAAAAATCAGAGCCCTGTAATAGCTCAGGTGCGTTGTTGGTTTGCTCTGAGAAAAGGATTTGTTCTTGTTGAGGGATATTTTTATTACCTTTACGAACCCCCACACACACACACACACACACACACACACACACATATGCTCACACACACACCCCTGTTACCTCGCAATTACACTAATTTAATGCCCCATTCCCCTCTATTAATCCCGAATTCTCTCCACATTTTTATTCTTGCTTTAAATGAAGGGGCTGCCACATGCATCACTCCAAACAAAAGGGATGTTTGATTTATTCTTCATTCGGGGCAGTGTGGGTGGGTGGTGGTGGAGGGGGGTTCATGCATGGGCATAACCCGGCCCCTAAAGGAAGGCCCCCGCTGCCAGCTGCCAGCCATAATTAAGCAGCCCTGCCGTGTCTATCACTGATTATGTTTGACCTGGCTAATAAGGCGAGTGTGTGCCACCTACATGTGGCAGGAGAGCGCCGCAGCCTCCGTCACGGCCCCCATTGTCCTCTTTCAGATGAGGTTATTACTTTGATGTATTGCTGATGACAAAAACGCGTGTTGCTAAAACAGCGATTGCGTTAATACTGCTGTGGTCTGTGTGATAAGACGGTGTAAAAACAGAACATAGTAAGTCCAAAATATCAACTTTTCGGTAATTAAGTTGTTATTCTTGTGATTTTAATAATATCAGACCCAGACTGTGTTTATGGTCTGCGTACTTCTTGTAATAGCCAGTTATATAAAACTTAATAATCATCTCTCCATAAAGTAGTTTTATAATATTCGTAGCAGACTCCGCCATTCCCGGTCTGGATCCAGATTGCTTACGTAACACCAAAAAAACATAACAAGCAGTGTAAAGTGTGGCCTGTGGCGGCTTTGGAAAGCTGCTATGGGCGCTCTGAGCTGTTTGATTTGCAGCAAAGTGCGGTCAGACTAAACGTTGGGGATAGCAACTTTTAGCGGCTAACTACAGCTAAAGAATTCCCACAGCTCATCAGTAAACAGTCGGAGGAGTCCTGTGACTCCTGTTACATGTAACCTATGTTACAAATAATATATTTCTGCCTAAAACACACAAACACACCTCCAAACTGCAGAAAAATGTAATTATTGCAGCAAGACAGATAAGCATAAGAATGAGGGATTCACAGAAAACGATGCAACATGTAATCCGGTAGTTAATAACCACTAATGTTAAAGGAGCTCTACAAGACATTAGGAGCATATCTATGATTCAGAGTTTGCAGGTTTGTTGGCGACTGTTTGCAGACAATTCTCTACGTGGAGGTGGCTGACCTGGCAGACAGCAGCAAACAGTGCAAACCCCATAAACAGTGCTAACAAAAGCAACAGTGCTAACATAGCTAATGGCGTTAACTAGAGGGGAACCAATGAAAATGAAAATAAAATGAAAAATCGCAAATGTCTCCGCGACAATGCCGTTCCGATATCAGCCATAACCACCGCAGGGAAGAGAGCTGGCAATTTACTAGCCAGTGGGATACACTCACAGGAGCCCACATGCACTAACATACACAAGCAGTCAAACAATACACCACAACAAAGACCAGAGATGCTCGGATGAAAACACAAAGAGGTTCATGCCTTCATTCTCTGCTCAGGACACCATTACTCCACTATATCTTTACATAGGAAATAGTTGTTTGCTACTTTAATCCAGCATTTCCAACTTCCTTTAATACTTCCAACTTCCAATTAAAAAAAATAAATAATTGGCTGCAAATGGATACATCAGCTGCTCTGCTGTTGTATTTCTGACAAAAAAGCTGCTCAACTGTAGTATTAAACCCCATTTGCTGTTACAACCAGCAACCACAGTCGTCACCAAATCACCTCTTCTTAATGTGGCTATAATCAATATTTTTGCAATAACAAAATCACATGACAATGGGAAAATCTATATATTATATTTGGGAAATATAGCATTGTTTTAGGCTTAAATAGCTGAAAGGTTTAGTTGACTAATGGCTTTGTCGAACAACAGGCAGCAATCTGCAACAATTAGAATAATAAATTCAGTGTCTACGTTTTTTTCAGCAAAAATGATTGTCTCAAATGTAAACATTTGCTTCTTTTCTTTGTCTCAAGATAGAACTGCAATATGTTTGGGTTTTAGACTGGGGGCCAGACTAAACTGGTCATTTGATGATGTCATCTAGGGTTTAAGGATACTGTAATGGCCATTTTTGAAATTTTATTTTATTACTTTTTTACCAAAATTTTATGAACCATACAATGAATTAACTAACCATGAAAATAATGGTTAGTTTCAGCCTGAGGCTTGACAATGCATTTAAGGAGTATACAAATAGAGGCCAATAAAAGATGCTGAGATTTATTAGTTAAAGTGAAAACTGCTAAACTACCTAAGTAAAAATCACCAAAGCTGCTTCAGAACATTGCAAATGTTTCCACAAAGAAAGGTTTATCCTTGTGAAAAGATCACTGTCTCCCAAAATGGCAATCCCAGGGTGGGATATCCTTTAGTAACTGCCTTCGCCTGCATGTACGGCAACATTGCAGCAATCAGTATAAATTAATAATAAGTGAATCAAAGTGCTTAATTTAACGGAGGCTATGAAAGATTAATACCTGACATTATCCAAGCTGTTGTGCTGTAAGGGGAACCACCCATGCCTGAGGAAAACCAATCACATTTCTATGAATATGACATTAGACACATTGATGTGATGTGTTACATCAATGTCAGTCGGAGTCTTGAGTACAGCAAGTCTGGATAGAAAGTCCACTGAGTGTGACTGGTCTATTTCTGTCGCTTTTTCCTCCCTCCCTCCCTTTTTGGTGGGTCTAGAGGCGAGAGATCAGTTCAGGGTGGAGGAGAGCTGGTGTTTGGCCTGAGGGGCCCTTGGACACAGATTCTGTCATTGTCCACAGCTGCCACTCCGCCCCTCCCTCCCTCCTGTTACCCCCCTCCACTCTGTGGCCATCCTCACCTTAAGGGCATCCCCTGCTACCCCGCCTCCCTAATGAAGAGTGACACGCGTCCGGAGGATCTGATCTAGTCTGCAACCGGGCCCTTGCCTCCTCTGTTTTGTCTCCTATTATTGACTGTGGTGGCTCACACTGAGTCGCGGTGATGAGAGCACCATATACCCAAGAGGCATCGCTCCCAAATCGGAGGGGGAGCTCAAAGGGCAGATGCAATTGTATAGAATCATGAGGACCTAATTGTCTTTATTCATGAGCTGTATGATTGATATTAGGGGAAAATGAGACACTCTAATTGTCCTCTTATGTGAGGAAATTCTGACTGGACGCTGAGTGAGTGAGTGTGTGTGTGTGTGTGTGTGTGTGTGTGTGTGTGTGTGTGTGTGTGGTGCATGCATCTGTGAGTGTGTGTGCACTTCTGGGTGAGATATCAAACTGACAACTCCTAAAGGGCATCTATGCAGCGGTCTCCCAACATATCACTTGAAATAATCGGTGTTGTCCTTTCTGACAGTTTCTTGCCTTTCTTGCATCCCGACAATCCAGACACAACAATAACAGCAAGAAATAGATACAAAAAAGTCTTAGGATTTGGGGTTTTATTCAGGATAAGAGAGATGGCAAGCACCTGCTCTGTTTTGTTTATGGCCTGTGTGGCCACTCAGGCACGAAAAGGGCTTAAATACGAAAGTAACTTGCGTACTGGTGATTAAGTTACTTCAAAGATACAGCCATCTCCTTTTGTTTTCCCTAAAGTAGCTTTACAGTTGTTGTCTTATTCCACACTGTCTTACAACATTTTATAATTTCTGAAACTTTATGATGTTTACACTGCATGAAATATGATCACCCAAGACTCAATGTTTTCTGTGCCTCTTTGAAAACTCTTTAAAATGTTCAGTTTACATGAATTCTGGGGAGACAGAATGAGTTTATTCTATTTACATTAAGTGTGTTTTTGGATAATTTGTCTCCGTTTTTGTTATTTGAACAAGTTTGATATTGAATGGATGAGTCTTGTTATTATTCGAAACTTTTTGGCATCCTCAACAAAGATCAAAAAAGTACAAGCCTGATACATCCTCTGGGCCATAGACCTCCATTATCAGTGTTTCCTCTACACTCATTTAGGAGTGGTGGCCCGCCACTCCTAAATCCTACCCGCCGCTCCTTCAAATGTCGTTTTTTTTTTGGTTGTTTTTTTTTTTTAAATTGCAAATACACCACAGCCGCATCACAGCACAGTCCTGCACTGCGTTGGGTGTCGCGAGTGCTGAGGCAGATAACTATCTTGCTCCGTATCTACTCTTTGGGGTAGATAGCACCGCCCCCTCCCACCCCCCCAACAGAATTAACGGGGGCTGGGGTTAATTAGCTCTCCGCACCCAGGCATCAGGTCGGAGAGTCAGAGGAGTGTCGGCTTGAAAATAGCGTGCAACTTACCGGAGAAAAGGTAGACTTATTAGCTTAAGAAAACTTATAATAGATATTATTAGTTAAATAAACATTCGCAAAATATTGATGGCAAGCTAAGGTTACGTAGCTTAAGTTAATTGGGCCTGGTGCCAACTCAACTCAGTGTCGCTAACGTGAGTAAACTAATTGATAGCATTAAGCCATATACACGCCATGATGTATTTTTACATTCGGCCTTTAAAAAGCGATTTTCATGCCAACCATTCAATAAAAAGGGGCATTATGCTGGGCATAAAACTAAAATCTGCAGTCAAGTGTCATTTGTTTACGCCGCCACGGCTCCCCGGAGAGCCTGCCCCCGCTGCTGAAAAAAATCCTAGAGGAAACACTGATTATTGTTTAATATATATAAAAAACACGTCTATGATCCACACTGTTGCACTGGGCGACATGCTCCTTCATTACTATGAACATACACACTGTAGTTTATTTTGACTCTTCTATAACCTTTGTTAGAGTAACCAGCAAAGCCAGCGCTCATGGCTACAGGGTTGCAGTTAAGTTTAGTCAACAAAACTACTTTGTTAAGTTTAGAAAAAAGACTATATAAAAACAGCATTGACTGTTCGTTTTATACAAGATGAGAACTATGGTTGTCAAGGCGAAAGTCTTTTTTTTGTTTGGATACAGCTCTGAACATGGAGGTGGCTGAGCTGACAGCTAGCAGCTAACGATGCTGACTCTATAACAGGATGAAACAGTGGCAAAAGTGCTGACAGAGCTAGCTATGTTACCAAGGGGGAATTCAAGGGTGGCGCCACGCTTCCAGGACAACAGCATCCCATTATCAGCGGTAAATACCATATGAGTGCAGTACAAAGTGGTGAGCTAGCCAGTGGAATACAAGTGTGCACCAACTAGTACGCGCTGCCAACAAACTCCAACAAATGACGACACTCAGATTACAACACACAAAGGTAGCGTGACTTCATTCTCTACTCAGAACGCCATTACGTCACAATATCTTCATATAGCCAGTAGTGGTTTGCAGCAGTTTTAATGCTCTGAATGTCACCTACAGAATCTTCAAGTGGTCATCTGTGGCTGCAGGTTGAATCTACATTTTCTTTAAAGGTGAAGTAAGAGATTCTGGAGAATGATTGTTGATATTTGAACTCAACACCCAAATACCCCTCGAACCAGCACTCCTTTAGGAGATCCGATGTTATTTATGGGGCCATGTAGCAGTTTCTGCATAAAACGTGTAACTTTCGTTGTGGTTTGGCCTTTGGTTCACATGACAACAGTGGTTTGGGGGCCTGAAAACGCAAACTTTCGAAATCGGGTTCTAGAGTGTAATTTTTGAAAACGCCACCCCGTCTGTCCCTTATAAACTAGCAATGCGTGGATCCTGTGAGAACGATGACGTCAAAGCCGCACTTCACACTTGCTCATTACATTTCAGACAAATAGCCATGGGGGACAAAAACAACAACAACTGCAGACTACCAAGCTGTGTTTGTGCTGCTGACTCGACTGACTTTATTAACACTGTCGGTTTTCATGTTTGCATTTGCCTTCGTCCTCCTGTTTGTTCATACTCAACTTTCTGTAGAAGAACACATTTATGCGCAGGCATGTGGTGTTCTTCTATAGTGTGTCATTACAAAGTTACACCACTGACTGCTGGCCTGGCAAACTACAGTGTATATGGTTGTTTTTGAGGATCTGTGTACACGAGGATTGTTTTCAAAATGCTATCATATGAACGCAGATTTTTTTTTCAAACGCAAAGGAAAGATATTTCCGTTTCTAGTGGGGCCATTCTCATCTAAACATGGCCCTAAGTTTCTTTACTATCATGGACTATTTATCGTGAGCAAGGACTTAAAAGAGGAAGAGTAGCCGGTTGTGTGTCATTTTATTAGCCACTTTGATTGTTTCCCATTTACAGAGCCAGGGCACTACTTTAACACCACTTTTATTTTAAGCACACACACAGAACAGCCAGCTAGCGGACTGTGAGAAAATATTAACTGAATTTAACAAGAAATGTATTCTATTAAAATCACCTACTGCACCTTTAATTTGTGACAAAAAAATAGAAAAAATTGCACCTTTAAGGAGATATACCTAAGATGAGTTGTTTGGGTTATGGTTATTGGGTTAACACACTGCTCCACCAATCATGTCTGTCTGCAAACCTAACCTAAAAATCTCAGCGTCACAGTAATAGGTCGAGTGTGCCTGTCCGTTTATCTACCAACCAACCTACCGACCTATGTGTTCCACACGAGGCATCCTGCTGAACCATAATTGGAAGCCATGGGGGAAAACACCTTGACTGGCTCAGGTAAGCATAAACTAATGTGTGCGTGTGTGTTAATGTGGGGCAACGTGCACATAGACACACACCAAATAAGGAGTGGAAAGCACGGCGTGCACATTTATGCGTGTGTGCAAATGTGTGTGTATGTGCACCCACCAGTGTAATGTGATAAGCTCCAGCAAAGCACATACCTGATGCCATTAAATGCAATTTCCCCTGTGTGTCAGCTGAGCCATTTGTCAGCTGCTAACACTGCACGCTTTATTAAAAACCTCATCCGCTTCAATTAACTGCGCCCGCAAAGCAGTTTAACTCCACTCTAATCCTGTAAAGATGTTTAAACAGGCCTCGCGTACAGTAGGTACATCATTTCAAACCCTGTCAGTGTGTTTTTGATGATTTCCTTTAGCCCCTTTACTCATCACTTAAGTTATGCTTCAGCTCAGGAGGGAGTGGGTTTAGCGTGAGTGTGCAGATTTCTCTGTGGTTTGGCCTCTGCAGTGTCATAAGTTATGGCGGGGCATCATTCTGGTGCTGACACACACACACACACACACACACGCACACTTTTCTGGTAGGAACTGTGTCCATTCATTATCTCCCTGCACATAATAAGTTTATGAACAGTCTAAGTGCTATGAGGCATTTTTTAAGACTGTAGTGAAATTTAAGGCTGTAACTGTAAAATTGAGCTTTAATTTTTGTGCAATAGCGAGCAGCTGTGTCCCTCTATGGTTTGTCTCTTTGCTTAACTGGGTTGTGACAGACAGACGGCAGGGTTGTGAGCAATGTTGGGACATTATGGGAAGGGGGAAAAAAAGGCATCATAGAAATGCAAAGTGAAGCAGAAGGTAAAGAATTGATTTTTCATGCAAGAGTTTCAAGAAAATATTTCCTATTATCTGAAATGGGATGACATGCATTTCTGAAACCCACAAATACGTTTAACCTTTTCAAGTTTCTGTTTCTGACAATTGCAGACCACTGAGACCAACAAACAACAACAACGGTTGTGATTTAATGTGTCATCGCTGTGCTTTCAGTTGCTTTTCAGGTGTGAAAAGCAATTTTTTTAACAGACATCCCTGCTTTTCCTGTCACAATAGCAGCATAAAAAGAGTTTGTCTTTTACCAAGACATCGCATCTTTCCCTGACGGTATAGCAGCACAAAAAGCAGTGGTTTTTTTACAGAGACTTTGTTGCTTTACCTGCCTCCAAACTGGTAGTTTTAGGCCAAAACATGATCTTTTCCTTATCATAACCAAGTGGTTTTTGTACCTAAACCTATCCACACATTAACCACAGCATCGTTTAAAAATAAAGTTTAAACCCATCTGCAACATAATAACGGGCAAATGTAACAAATCTATGGTTTACAGAAACATACAAGGCCAAAGTTTTCTGGTGATTGGGTTGCTGTGAAGTTGTCAGTCTCTCTTTTGTTATATGCGTCTGTTCTTTTGTGTCATCTTCAGAAAGAATTTTCATTTTTGGATCGCTTCTCCACAGCAGTTCTGTTTTACTAGGAAGCAGCTGAAAAACACTGTTGAGTTTTGCCTCTTTAAGCCACTTGTTGGGCACTTTGTAGCAGGTAAATAATAGTCTGGATTTCAAGTTTTGTGCACTTTGATATCAGTTTTAAGAGGCAGGTTAAAACAAAGTTTGCCGTGTCCAAAGTACACTACAAAGTTTGCATGTGGGAGTCGGGCCAAACCAAACTTATTACCGGACAAGATCACTGATTTTGAATGATTCTGAGAAACCCTGGATTTCATCAGTTTCCTGTGTGCTTAAAATGATCTCTTTCTTGCAATATCTGTACACAGCAACTACAATATTGTTCATATAAATAAACTGTCAATGTGAAAAATCAGGAAAAATCAGCACGGTAACAAATCACACCTGACACCTGTCATATATTTAATCAAAACAAATGTGATTCGGAGATTATTATTTTACAACCCTCTCTTGAGATGCAGCTCCCGCGCCAGTGTGTATTACTGTGAGCCAAAAGCGCAGCAACAATGAACACAGTAGAAAAGAAATTTGGATCAACAGCTTCACTACTTCCTGGGTTGGCACTTAACTTTGGCAGTGGATGTACAACATTAGGTGTCGAATTGTCCAATATGGACGTTATTCCAGGGATGCTGAAATACTACCCTTTAAGAAGAAAGAAGGAAGGTCGAAAACTGCTTCCCACAAGGATTCACACATGCTCTTCTGCTTTCTTCCACTTTCAGCTGCACGCACACACACACACACACACAAAGTCATGCCAGCAGGGAGGTGACGGTTAGCATGGTGCTGTCACTAGGGGATGCTGGGTGGGGTTTGCAGGAAAGGGAGAGGTGTAAATTGGGTGAGCGCTGGGTGCAAAGCCTTGTGAGTGGAGGCTTGGTCCTTCTCTTTATGTTTTGTCACTCACTCACTCCCACCCTGAGAGATACAGGTGGTGGGTAAGGTGCAGATGCAGAGGGGGAGAAGCAGTTTGGCTCTCATTTCTGCTCTGTTTTGTGTTTGGATCAGGCCTGTGAGCTCCACTGTGTCTCCACGGCTGCCCCCTCTTTAACTTCTGTGCCTACTACACTTGTTTTCCAGTTCACTATGAAACACTGGATTTGATTTCAGAGTGGAGAAACGCGGCAGTGTGAGGGTGTAAAAGTCCAGGAGAAAGATGGGACTTGGGATTGTGATGGTGTTGACCACGAGTAAACAGGTTTACACCATATTTTCATATCTATCAACTTGACGTTGATGAAATTTGAAAGTGTAATCAGCGAAACGAAAGCTAAAGGCGAGCAGGTGTGACTTGCCTTTGATCATAACGGAGACCAATTGCAATTAGACCCAAAATGGCTTGACGGAGGTATCAGGGGGCCGCTTGCAGATTATGTATTTTTAATCAGAGTTGTTAGCATCTGTGATGGATGCCCATTTTACTCACACCAGCCTCTGATGGCATACGTCATGTTTGCTAGCTGTGAATTACCTCGGCGTGTATGCTGTCCATTAACTGCATGAGAAGGCGCACATCCCCCATCGTGTCACCCACTATCTCAACTGGTGTATGCTGAGCTGCTGGGAAACAAGGAGAACTTGCTTCTGAGGCTGCTCAGCTTCCTACGGCTGATTTTATCCCTACATTCTCACACATTCAGCACAATCAGAGAGAGAGGAGAGGCCACTCTTCTCCTTTTCTTTTTCCGGCTTTCATCGTTTTCCAAGCAACATAAGCCTTTTGACACAGAGATTGTGCTATAGGGCTGCTACAAAGTCCCTTTTTTATGCCACGTTTGGAGTTTCACACAGAACAAAACAACGGCTGCATGGCAGCATCGCGGAAGCAAAAGAGCATGACGGTCACCACAACACTGTCAGCCTCTACTGTGACATATAACAAGTGCTGGGGTCGTTACTCCAAAAAAGTAGTGAATTACTCATTACTTTTAAAAAGAGTAATGCCTTACTATACTTAACTACTCCCTGAAGAAAGTAATTAGTTGCACTCCTTGTAACATTACTTTTGCACTGCTCAACACTGCCTGGGATGCATTGTCATGCCATTGCAAGTCAAAGAATGTGATACTGGCCACAATCAAATTATTCATTGAAATCAGTATGAATATTACTGCGAGAGGAGAGAGAGAGAGAGAGACAACGGTCATTTTCCAGAACAGGGAATACCACAAAAAAACATTTCCAGGTAAAACAACATTCATAACTTTGAATACTTTCAAAGCACAACTATTTTGATCCGTTGACCTTTAAGCAGTGAAGGAAAAATAAAAACACATGTTCTGAGTTTATGACGCTGAACTGAAATGTGGGAAATCTAACTGAGCTAACAATGTGCAGCATGTCCTTATTCACAAAAGTTTGAACATATTTGTATATGTGACCTAGGTGGCTAACTAACGTTAGCTCTATAGCAGACTGGTCCAGCTTATCTGACGTATTTATCACTTCAGCAGCAGTTACTCCTCAAGAGGAAGAGATTTACAAACTGTTTGACAGACAATCTGCTCCTCCTTGGAGTCAGCACGGACAGGCCAGGCTGAGGAAACTCTCCCACTACACAGCATCTCCACTGTCAGCATGGTTGTTTTTTCATTTTTCTATCCATTCATTGTGCAGACAATAGAAGAATCATGTAACGAAAGCAACAACGTTATTGTTTGATTAGTAACTCTCGTGTGATCACTGACTTTAGAACAGACGTGCATTACATAACTACATTACAGACAAATGTCATGTGATTACAATAACCCAACCCAACACTGCTAACTTATGCGTGAGTACTCTGCGTAATAACTCTGTCCCCCAATTCCTCTGTTGTACATTTTACACAGAACAGCGAGGAGCATTAATACCAGGATAATCTCACCTCAAACAGGCAGCATAAAAGGGGCTACAAACTCCACACGACTGCATCAATCACTACAGTAACTGTAAACTGTTTTATGCAAGTCCTGCATCCACACCACAACTATAACGACAGTGGCAAACCATATCACTGGGATCACTGTTAGAGCAAGTCGATGAATGACAGAAACACCGACGGCTATTTGCTTCATAGCTGGAGGACACAGGGTGTGCATCTTTCTAATCTCATCTTTAAATTACTTCAGTGTGATGAAAATGTACTCAACCTCCTTCTTGTTTTACAAAAAAAAATGTGTCACAAACTAAATAGTCAGGCCTATTTGGAGAGTCTAGTACCACCCTCTCTTTTGCAATTTCTCAAGTTAAGTCAGTGATAAGTTAGCAGTTAGCACTGACCCAAGACACAAGTTTGCAATTCACACAAACACGATAGAAAATAGACATAGAAAAAACATACAATTTATAACAAAGGCAAGACTCAAAACACAAAAAATCATAAATATAGCCACAATAAATACATAGATATAGATAGGGACAGATATACAGTAGATATAGATATAGATATGTAATCAATATACTCAATTGTCACAACTCACTGCGTAACCACTCCTCCTGTTCAGCACAAATGAGTCCCACGGCGGTAAAATACAGAAAGTTTAGTCCTACCTGATTCAGGTGAGTGATCTGAGTCTGTCCCTGGACTGCAGGACGGTCCAATGGAACCGGACTACATGATTTCTCCGAGGGTAGCTCACGAAACCCGAGCCTGTTGTATAAAAGTGGATACACATACAGAGATTTTAGTCCTACATACTGGATTTCGTAATAAAATATAGTACTTGAAGAGTCTCGCACATAAATATACAGGTTACAGGTACATAAAAAAATGGCAGCGCCGTCTGTTCACCAGGAGTGGAGGAAAACATTTAGTCACATAAGGATCTCGGTACAGAATCGACTCAAAAATCCTAAACATCCATTATAGACTATATCAGTTTATTCTTAACCCTTGTTAGTGTTTATCATTTATAAAAGTCTTAATAATTCTGAGCGTTTGTCGGATCGTCTCACTGTTGTGGGCTGTGCCGTTCACAGGGAAGCCTCAGTGTCCAGCCTGGGAATACGGGTGTTTTTACGGGACCTTCAATAAATCCACGATGACAGATCCGGTATTGGATGTCTTTCGCCGATATTTTATCATATTTCGATGATACAAAAACTTTAGCGCCATGCTGAACGTCATATTGGTTTCCCATGGTTCCACGGAAAGGTCAGAGGTATGGTCGGTCGTGTCCACCAATCGGAAGACGAGCCAACGCTTCGTATCCGGTTACGTATGCCATACGTCATCCGGAGTGTGATTGGTCTAATCCTGCTGTGTCTATCGCTCTGTGTTATTGGTAGCGCCTCATGCATTAGAATAAACTCTGTTAGCCCCTATAATAATAATAATAATAATAATAATAAATAATAATAATAATAATAATAATAATAATAATAATGAGACAAGGGTAAATCAGGAGGCAGTGTAACAAGCAGCAGGGCCTCGTATGGATGTAAACTCTGTGTTCACTGCAGGCAGAGCAGGCAGGAGAATCAGGGCCCTCTCTGAAGTGTCAGGAGTGTGATGTGGCCCTCTGCAGCATCACAGAGAACTGCAAAAAAAAAAAACAAAAAACAATCGGACTTTATTTTTTATAAAAGTGTGTCCATTTTTTAACTACAATAATTACAATGTTTATTTTTTTTTCCTTTCTGATTCCCAACACTTGGAACAAAGGTTTTCTGCGACAAAAAAGCTTGTACATAATAAAATCTCCATAATTTCATACACACTTTGCTTTCATAACATAATATGCCACTGGCAAAACAGACTGGAATAGATCCTAAAATTACACCTCCCTTTTATTTTGAATCTGGAAGTGAGATACTGAAAGATCACACCCCTACTGTTCACCTCACCTTACTAACGAGGGTAAACCTGACAGTACCTGTTGATTGAAGCTTTCCAATTCACTTTACACGAAGAAGATGCACAAAATATAATAAATTAAGGTGGTAATACTGTCTTAGCTTAGCTACAAGCAATTTCGACTGCACATTTAGCTTGAGAAATAAGAAAATAGCATGCTAATTGACAATGGAAAATAGTTTTTAACTTACCTCCTTAAAACGTTAACAAAACCAATATCCTTAAACGTCGACAGAAGGTGAACCTTAAAAAAAAAAAACTAAAAATGTACATTCCTCAAACGTTTCTTTAGGGTTGTTTTCCCTTTTTCCTCACTTGCTCGCGACCTTTCACCTTCCTCGCGCTGGTCTCGCGCATGGTCTCGCGCTAGTCTCTCTGTTTTCCGGCAAGCGGCGCTGCAGTTCCACCTGATTTGCTGTTTCCGCTGCTCTGGTTAAAGGGACAGTACACAGAGTAAAACAGCAAAAACAACGGTAAAAACTACCATTATGCAGGAATTGTTAATACTATTATCTCTTTGCAATCTGAAGCGACAGCACTTTCCCGCGCTGCTTTCAGACGCCTTTACCAAGTATTTAACCTTTGAACCCTGAGCTAATTCATGCAATTTCTTTCAAAAATATAGGGAAATGCCTTCTCCCAATGTTTTTGAATGAAACCAAGCCTATTTACTCAGGTTTTAAAGAGTTAGCACCAAAAAACAACTGTCAGTCACTTTCTTACATTATGACTATTATTTGTTCAACCTTTTATTTGGTTAGGCTATATATATATATATATATATATATATATATATATACATATATTATTATTGCAACTGCATAATAGTGGTGATACATTACATCATACATACGAAGTGGGGCAACTCTGTAAAGTAATGTATGATGTGGTAACCTTAAATACCTCAAATGCAGAATGCTAATTGATCCATCGTTGACAAACAAATATTGACGATAGCTGCTTTACTTAGTTTGCTAGTCTCAAAATGGCAGCTGCATCCTCTTTCAACAGTCTTTTGAAAATCATCCCATGAAAATATTCTCATTAAGCACAACTTATTTCAGTTTACGCAGCATAAATATTCCATATTTACAAAGACTGAAGGCTGTGTTTGTCAGTGTGTGTGTATTTGTGTGTGTGGCCCCTAACTCGACCATGTGCTAACCCCACACAGCTGCAGAGTCCCCTTGAGGGTTTGTCGCACAGGCAACAGAGGAAGGGCGGAGGATGGGCGAGGAGGGGGGACATGGACTGAACACTCTCATTTCCATGCCACACTGTTCTGGCAAAGACATTGTACACCACTGTGGATGTGCGTCTCTTGTGCTATTGCTCAATCTTTTTAGGCCTGTCAGTTAAGGTTTTCATCAGACAATTCTCTGGGCACTGAGGTTGGAAAGCTGATTGTGTACTTTTGAATGGCAAACGTGTTCTGTGTGCGTTCACATGTGTATACATGCGACGGAGAAAGATACTCTTCACAGGGAATTAAGAACAACAAAATCTTTCTGCTACACCTCAAATATGGATACAAATTAAAAGTGTCTTTTCACGCACCTTAGCTGAATGAAATGTTTGTTGTGATGGGATTTGGCAGTCAACACCTTCATAAAACTACGCAAATCTGTTTTCTGCCGACTTCTTTGGGGCATAAAGCTGCTCTGAGTCCAGCCTGAAAACAGTAATGGAGAAACCAAGGAGTCTCAGGTTCCTCAAATATCCCTGTCAATCAAACGCCGTTTCCTCTGAGTGCGTTTTCTATCTGTCAAGGGTCATAGAGAGTGAGGATGAGACCCATTCCCTCCCTCCCTCCCCCCGCTCCCTCATCTCCTCCATCCCCGTCCCTCCCTCCTCTCCCGCTCCTTGGAGGTGTATCTCTACCTTGTGCATCACGTCTGGGCATGACCTGTTGCTAGGTAACCCTGGGTCACAGCTGCACAGTATGGCAGACCCTTTTTTTTATTTATCAGTGAGTTATGTGGGAGACGGGGGCTGTAATTTATTAGTTTGATATTGGGCAGGCAGCGCAAGTTTGGGATTGTAAAAAGAAGAGACGGCCTATAGCTCATCAAAATGCTTATTCTGATCCCGGGCCTCGGTCCGCTGAAGAGATTCACAACAGAGGGGATCTCAACATTATAAATTCATCCGCTTTTTACTAAGAAAATCAAGCATCTCCAACAACAAAGCCAATGATAATGCACTTTCCATGCTGGTAATTGAACAGATGTGGTCAGAGCTTTGAGGACCCAGAAAAAGGGATTCATCTCAGTACAGTATGTGACTGATTCATGTCCAAGGATGAAGTGGGTGCCAGTGGCAGCTCTAGACCGGTTTCTAAAGAAGGGGCCAGACTGGATCCATAGGCAATTTTCAGGGTACCAGATATATAAAGTAAAACTGTTACATACCACCATCACACCTATAGGTTTGGTTTTCGAAAAGGCAGATGATACACATATACATTTAAGAAATGGTTAGCTTAGCTTAGAATAAAACTAGGGAGAAACAGCTGGGGTAGCTCTGTCCGAAGAAAACAAAATCAGCTGACCAAAACCTCTAAAGCTCATTAATTATCCTAACATGTAAAACATCCACTTGCTATTTTTACACTTTGGTTTCTGTATCGATTACTCAACAAGATACAGCGTTTTTACTGGTGATCTGTAGAAGTGCTGATAGGCAGAATATGCGGTTTTCAGAGCGGGCCCGCAGGAAGTGTGCTGATCTTTGAAGCCAATTTTTTTGTCGTGGCAAAACACCTATAAATAAGTGGAAACATGAGCATCACAAACCCTGCAAAATGATCGGTTTCATGATAAGAATTTGATCCAGAGTTTGGAAACACTTAGGGAATTCTAGAAAAGCTGCATATTTGAATCATTTTATCCTCATTCAAGGTAAGAGACCATATTTATTCTAAGCAAAGTCAGCAAGCTGCTGGCTGCATACCGGACAGATATAAGCGCGACATGAGTCTTTTCTCGTCCCAAAATATTGAAATATTGCATTTCAAGTCAGTAGAGGGGGAAAATAAAATGGCTTACATGTAATTCTCACTCTTAAGACAAAAAAACAAGATAAAACAAGCTAACATTGTGAGCTTTTTAGGTTTGTTTCGAAAATTTGGCATTGCAAAATAAAGCATAGAAGATCTGCATTTGTATTTTGGTATTTTTGGCACACAGACCAGATTTATCAGGCTAATGCTGAGTCTGCTCAGCTTTGTGAGGCCCAGAGTAGCCTATATGATATGTGCAATTTGGTGCAAATGATGGTGTACTTAATCCAATATGCATCTCTGCATGTAAATCCAGCTTCCATTTATGTTTTATACAAGTTTTTTTAAAATAATTGGGCCTGTTATTGATGCAGTCAGAGTATTTAAAGCATGTAAGGCATTTTGTAACAGTATGTAGACTGTTGAGCATTTGTTTCTTCAGAAATTCTCTCTTAGTTTTTTCCAGTGCATCTAATTTGTAAGTATTTAAAAAGATTGTTTGTTGGAAGGCTGTAAAATAAGACATTTTGGAAATATAAAAAAAAAACGTATTGGTTCTTGGAGGATTACTAGAGACCAACCACTTCATTACAATATCACTTATTCCACAGTATTCTCATTATTCATAGTGCCGCTTTATCACAAAGCCCTAAAATTAGGTTGGCAAATGTTAGGACAGACTGCTACCATCTGAAAGTTTTACAGTTTTTGCAACACTTCAGTGTGATATTAATTTGCGATGCATCTGCTGCTGTTGACTCAGCCACAAATGCACCTCCTCGCCCTGACGAAAGCTCACCATCGCATCCGGGATCTCACCCACAACACTTTTGTTAGATTCCTCTCCCTAATGTGTGTGTGATGAATATTTCTCAGATGCTTCCTTTAGGCCATATCTGATCAAAACAAATGCACCTGCACTTTTTTTTCTCCCTTCTTGCAACTGCAACTCCCCCAGGACGGGTAAAAATTGACTCCCTGGCTTCCTCCACCAGGCAATTACGTGCCATCTGTTCCCATCTTGGTTGTTCCAGCTCGTTTTGTTTCTGCGATTGTTCGTCTAATATCATAGGCCTGAAAGTGTTAGAGAGGAAGGGGGAGCGGGGGGGGGCACAAAAATGAGGAGTGGCATGAAGAGGAATTAATCGAATCTAACAGCAGAACCAGATCTTCCCCTCTGAAAGGAGATAGTCCCACTAGAACGAGGACCATTACCATATTCATCACCTAATATTGCCTGCTGTATGCAAAGTGGGAGAGAAGAGTGCAATATGACTTTCTTGACCGCCTTTCTAATCCCGTCTGTGAAAAGCTTGCAGACTTTTCTTTAAATTGTTTGTTTGCAACAAGTCCACTTTGTACCTCCTCTGCTTTGGTGCCGCCATGTGCTTGGGAGTGTTAATAATAACCCATTAACTCCCCTGTCATATATTGCACTGATATTTATATATATGTGCTTGTTATGCTGCCATGCTGAATCACATTATTGTTTTGTTACACTAACTATTGGGCCCATTACTCTCTGCCACGCACACAGGCTGGAAGCCGTGTAGATTTAATTGCAGTGATGTTGCAGGCGAGGCGAGCAGCTGGATTGGAGAGTTTTAACAGTGATATCAATAACGGAGCGCCACCTTAGGCCGATATAATTTTCCGTCTCTCCTGACAGAGCGGAAGATAGAAATAATCAGTCACAACACCAGCCAGGCAGCCTGTAGGACCTCGTGTGACATCCAGCGACAGTGATGGCTCAGGACCCATCTGTGTCCAGGGGGCAACGCTCAGTGTGTGTGTGTGTTTGTGTGTGTGTGAGGATAATTGGTGAGAAGATGTTGGATCCTATAAGAAGAGGAAATCTGTTAGACTGCTTAAAGGCTTATACAGTAGATACCCACTTGATCAGCGGCCTTGTTATTGTGTTCATATGAGTTATGAAGAAGTTAAAATATGTTTTCTGTGACATCTGAAAAGAATGTTCAGTGTTCGCTTTGGATTATCAATATTTTTACTCAACATCTCTAAAAGCCAGATAGTAAACAAATGTAACTTTTAGCCAGGTCTCACTTGAAGGGCTCGATCAGGGGCCCTCAGGTCTAACAGGATGCACACCTTGCACCCTTAAGTATCCCAAAAAAATAAGAGAATATGCATTCTCGCACCCTTTAGCAGCGGTATAAGATGCAAAAGGCAAAGAGAAGGCAAAAGGTAGCCTAAGATTATTTAAGGGTTTTTTTCCCCTTTATTGATGGGACAGCTGTGTGAGAGAGAGAAGGCCAATGACACATAGCCCGGGCCGATGGAAAGGCCCCCGGCATTTGGGATGCATACTCTAGCAGGTGAGCTAGAGGCCAACCTAGCAACATTTTCTTTAATCTACACTTTTTCTTCTAAAAGTGAGATTTTAAACAAACGTAACTATCAGCCTGGTCTCACTCCCAGTTCAAGGACTCAGCCAGTGACCCTCGGCCTCAGATATGCACCCTTTAGCTTCCATACAAGATGCAGAACAGAAGAACAGCCTGATAATAAAACATATTCAAGAAGTTTTCTCCTTTTCCAAAGCTTTCCCCCTGCACAGATTATGAAAACAGTGTGAATGTGGAATTCTACAAGCAAACATATGAAGATAAATCTGTGTTATTCTCTCATAGGGTCCAAAATTGTTTGAAAAATCTGTTCCCATTGTCCTGTGTGGACCTGCAACAGACTGCAGATAAAATTCTCCGAAACTACAGCTGAGGGAACACCACCCACAGCACAGGCAAGTCCACCATCTGCAACATGTTATTCATTGAAATTAACTAGTTTAAATCCTTAATGTGATATTATTAAACGCAAACGGCCTTTGGCCTTAGTGAATGCGACATCGACACAATACGACTGCCCTCCATAAAGTCCTGGTTTAGAGGAAATTCGTCAGATTGCATTGTTATAACAAAGAAAACTGATTATTTATTTAATTTATTATATATCACTTGTTATTTGAGGCGCATTTGATTGGAGAGAACACAGTGCACAGACTGTATGGTCATTGTCTGTTTAAAGCTTTGTGTGTGCTGACATCTAGTGATCAAATAGTGACAACTCAATGTAATTATTTAAACTGTTGAACCTCTCTGTCAATAAAACAGATGTGGAGAACAAGCATCTGCCTAATAATAAATCATTAAATGTATGTTTAGTCATTGTAAATTTGATGGCGATTATTTCTTATGTGGCCTTTAGACGAGAAATTCAATGAAATAGTTCATTTATTGAACAAAACGATTCACATAAGACATAATGTCAGATTTTCATGTCTACAAAATATAAAAGATAAAGTTTGTGAAGGTTTTTTTTAAAAATATTTTCAATGGCATCACTTTCCCTTTTTTGAATTGAATTATATTTTTGTAAAAGCCCCAAAATGAACAGCCCCAGCCTGCTTTTACATCCACACAGTGTTAGCACTCGACACAGTGGTAATACTCCAGATCGATCTTTGTCCACGTTTTGAAGGTCTCAGTCTCATTCTCACACAAAGACAACTCTGGATTTTATTTTATGAGTGGTTAAGACCACAACTGTGGGAATATCACTAAATCACCTGCACGAAAAAGGAGTGTTGAATAAAAATGGTTGAGCTGATTTCATCCTCTTAGTGTTTGTATTTGTTAACTCAAAAAAAAAAAACAAAGGAAAAGTCTCATAAATAAATTCACCTCCGTAATGCCTTTTGATTATTTTATCAAGACATTTTTTTTGGACATGTTTTCATGGGAATGTGGAGCATATAGATCAGTTTGAGGATTGCTTTTGGTTTGCATGTTATTGTAAGTGTGTCATGCAGTGTGGGACTCACGCTGGTCTGGTCCTGTCTTCCCTCAGTCCAGATGCACTCTGCTCTTGGTCAGAACTTGGTCTTGGTGGTCTGGACTACAACACACGAAGCAGAGAAGAAATATCAGTCAGATTCAGAATTCAAAATAAATCTCACATTACATTTTCGGTCCTTTAACCCTTTGAATCTTGGAGCTTCATCACTTTTTCTTGTTCTGCATTTCAAAAGTATTTCTGAGCAAATCGATGAGATTTCTCTCAAAAATAGGGGAAAGAAAGGAAATAAGCAACTTATTTATACAGGTTACACAAATTGTAAGAAATAAGCAGATTGAGAAAACTATTTTTTTAAAAAGCTAGTAAGGGGTTTTTGCTAATTTTAAGCACATTTTTCAGGTCATTTTTTTGATTGTATTTTCTTAACTTTTTTGTATTTTTTCCTTCTCTCTCTCATTAGTTTTCTTGCACTTTTAACTATTTTCTTAATTTTTTTTTAGTAATTTCCTCTGCTTTTGTCCATTGCTTCCTCCCTTGTTCTAACAGGCATCTAGCTCACTAGTTAAAGTGTGTGCCATGTATAGCTGAGGCTTCTGCAGCGGCCCGGGTTCAAGTCTGGCTCGTGGTCTTTCGCTGTGTGTCATGCTTCCCTTTCTCTGCCACCTTTCCTGTCTCTCATCAGTTGTCCTATTAATAAAGAGAAAATGCCCTGAAAAAATCTTAAAAAAAGAAATAAATAAAATATCTGTATTCTGAGTACAACAGAATCTTTAAATATTAGTCTGCAATCACTACAGCAGTCAATCTAAATGATTTATGCTTTCTGATACTAATTCAAGGTTGTGTACATCTCCAGTATATACTGTATTCAGTCAATATGTGCAAGTGGTCAGTTGAGTAATACTGAAAATTGTCATTATTCATCTATAAGTCAAATATGAATTTGTTTATATGCACAAACAAAGTCACATCAAACAAAAACTCTGTGCTTAATGCAATGAAAAGAAGGAGGGAGGGAAGAGGAGTGAGTCGGGGGGAGTGACAGAAAGTAGTGACGGGAGGACCAGAGGCTGCAGGACAGAGCAGAGTGAGCAGCGGCGGAAGACGCACACACCTGCTGGAGCTCAGGTAAGACTTCAATTTTTATTTTAAATGCTATTTTTGTACATGCATGTTTTTCATATGGTTTTCCGTTTTAATATTCTTAAATGTTGCATCTTAAGATCTGAGTAAAAACTTGTGTTGTGCTTTTGGACTTTGAAAAGAATTTTGAAATAATAAGTTTTTCTGCTTGGGGCAGTTTACCGCCTACAGATTTCTTTGTTTTAAGCTACTGAAGTATACATTTCAAAGAGGCCTTTACCTGTGCGCTTTACACTGTGAAAGGCTCCATTGTTTAGTTTTGATATGCAGGAATGCACCTGAACATCCTGCATAATCCTCTCAATTATGAATGGTATCATTTATTCTATAGTCTCAGCACCTCAGCGAAGGCCGTCCGGTAACTTAGCAACTAGTGCTTCTCATTCAACATTAAAGTGGGGTAACATGAGAAGACCCAGCGGCCTCACTCCAGCAAAGTGACAGGGATTTGTTACAGACACATAACCTACATTTTCCCTCATTCCAGCAAACAGATTGATGCCTATTTACCTGTTAACCTGTGTGTGCATAAAGTGAAGTTTTGATATTGAGATTCAAGATAATGTTTTAAGTGATTCCTCCTTTCAAACTCTCTTTAAAGTAAAATTACCAGATCAGTGCAGAGCAAACGTCCCCCACAGATAACATCTTAAACATCGTTTTTAAACATGGGAAACAGATTTTATCCATTGACACTCTGAGGTCACATGTTTCCAGGGGGACTTTATTGTGAACATGCAGAGGTAAACTGACACCTCAGCCTTTCATCCTTGCAAAAGCCTTGTTGTTTTGCTACAGGGGAGTAAAAGGCTCTCTAACTAGGTCTGTTAACATATACACGCTGATGCCCAACAATCACCAACTCAGAATATGATCCATTTTGCTTGGTCATAAAAAAAAGAAAGAACTGACCCCTCTCCTGGCAGTCTCTCACATACCTTGTGTTGGTGGTGAAAGACGAGGCTCAGTTTCAATGCCTTGAGCAGATAAGAGCTGCTGTTTCCACCAGAGGTGACAATGAAGGTCTGTGTTGCATTCGGAAGCAGCTATTTAAGACTGATGAAGTTTCATGATGAGTGACATTAAGAGAAGTGACTTAGCAAACAAAAGCCCCTCTGCAGCGACCATTCAATGATCCTATAATGTCAGAAACAGCTATAAATACTGATTAAGTTATGCAAAATGAAGAACACAGCCTAAATGGGAACATTTTGCTCCTTCAGAAACAGACTGCGGTACCCACAGCGCAAGAAGGAGCGCTACTGCAGGTCCTTATTCTGTATTCAGTATTTTTCTTCTATTTTTCTTGTATCTACTTTTCCATCATCATCATAGGTAATCACACAACATTTGCATTTTTCATGTTTATACTGTGTAACAATTACTGTGTACAATTCCCTACTGTGCAATATTTGACCATTTACTATGCAATAATATTCATAGGCTATTTTTCAGTATTTTTTACAGTAAATCCAACGTGTGTATTTCAATTATCCTGTGCAACTATCAATCACAAACATACTATCTGTATGTAAAATGTGTTTATAGTGTATATAGATGTTATACGATTTTATTTTATTTCATCTCATTTCTATGTTGTAATATTTTATCCTTTTTTTGCACAAAAATCACTTTTTTTTTCAATTTGATCTGATTTTTGAATTTGCTGAAAGGTGAATTTCCCCACTGTGGGATTAATAAAGTATTTTTTTATCTTATTTTATCTTATTTCAAGGCAAATGCTTGGTCAATAGAGAATTACATTAGATGTGCTTCAACATTCAATTTAGGGCATTTATTGTTGTCAGCAGCTGCCAACAGTGTAGAAGTCTGAATACAGCGCTGACCTCGGGGAAACAGGACAGTGGTTACTTGAGAGCATTTTAGAGTCTCGTGAGAAACAGAATACTGTGTGGGACAGATAAAGTTGCAAGGAAAGGGAACATGTGTCCCAGTTTTGAAACAGTACCAGAAATGTACACAAGCCCTTGCAGGGTTCATGAGATACACCTGAGTCAACAGGTAGATCTAACAGATTTGCCAGAGAACTGAAGAATTAATTAGGACAGGACAGTGTGAGCATGAAGGGGGGGGGGGTTGTGGCATGCAGCAACCCGTGGCCGCTGCAACAAGGACACAGCCTCCGAACATGGGGCGCCACCCTATCCACTGATCCAAAAGGCACCCCTTGTCAATAGGTTTTTAAAAATACGTGTGTTAGCTAACTAGCTTAATTGCTTTTATGGACAGGCATCATATGTTGTAATACCTGTAAATACTTTGTTGTAAAGATTTTGATTGTTTTTCTTCTGCCTTTCTCTTTTCAGAAACACACTCAAAAAGTACGGAAAAGTGAATGCCATTTGACAATAGAATTGTTCAAATCTGCCATCCACAATGCTGATGCGGTCTCATTCAGAGAGGAGAGCCCTCCTTGGGTTCTCAGCCCTGTTGACACACAGCACTCCAAAATATTCAGATGTGACCTCCCCACCTCCCCTATCCTTCACACCTAGGGAGTCCATCTTTACACCCATGTCTCTTAACTCACCACCTCCGTGGGTGACCCAGGCCCTCTCCAACCTGGAGCAAGGAGAACGAGAACTGCAGAGCCTCAGGGAGCGACAGCAGGCCGAAGTGGAGGAGGTGAACCGTGAGTTGGACAACGCTGCGATTGAAGCTCAGAGAGAGGAGCGTCGCCTTCTTGAGAAGGTTGAGCAGGACCACAGAGAAGCCCAGCGGCACCTTAGTCAGGTGAAGAGGGAGAATGCTGCAGCAGTCCGAGTTGTTCAGTCTCTTGTTGACCAGCAACTTAGAAAAATTGGCCAACTCAAGGAGCAAATACAAAGATGGGGCAGCACAGCTGGTGGATCCAACAAAAACCAGCTCCAAAGAGGAGTGGCAGAGGTCACCCAGCCTTGGGAGATCTCCCTAACAATGAAAAGGGTCAGTTTCATACCAAGCCCTGGATCCAAGACCTTTAGTTTAGGGGAAATTGATGTTCGTGAGCAAGGTATGACCTACCCAATTGGTGTCTGTGGTGTCCAAGGACAAAAGTGTGCGTTGCACTCAGGCAATGAGGCATTTTCAAAAGTTACCCCTCTTGAAATTCGAAAAGAACCACAACCAAACAAGGCCGGGCAAAGGTATAGTCCGGAGGAGAGCAATAGGGCAAACAGCGGAAACATGCGTGTTGTCCGGAAACTACGTCTGTCAAGCTCTACAGAGAATGAGGAAGATCTCAAATCCCCCACCACAAAGTCCCCCATACAAAGACATCGTGGTGTATCTGAGTCATCCCAAGACGAGGAAGTGGAATCTGTGTGTTCAGACACTCAGGGGCAAGACCTTTTCCTTGCTATCCCACCAGTTTCCAGTCAAGGAGAATCTGAGGGTGATGAATCTGATGGCAGACAAAATGGAACAAAGAGACGCTCCACACTGAAGGGTAAGAGGAAGCAAAAGGTTCTTGTCTTGGTCTCATGTGAAGAACCATCCTGCCCTCCTGAGGAAATTGATGAAAAAAGCAGTGATGTGCTGACATCTCCAAAGACTAGACGCAAAGGTTCCCTCTCCAGGCGCAGTCTTGGAGATCTGTCCTCTAGTCAACAAACCTTATCCAAGAGAAAGACCTCAACTGAATGTTCAGTGGACAGTGGAAGCCCTCCGTCCCCAGTGGACAGTGAGGATTCCTGTTACACCTATACTGTAAATACCCCAGTTGGTGGATCTCTCAACCAAGAGCACTGCCGCTCAATGTCCACTGCGGACCTCTCAGGTAGACGTCCTTTGATTAATGGTGACAAGGGTGAGTGTAGAGGAATCAGGAAAGTCAACAGAATGCGTCTTGCCTCTGAATCTTCAACTCCTGAACAAGGCCAAGGAAACGGCACTGAACCTGACAAGAACACCATGAGTTCTTGTGAACGACAATCAAGATCCCAGACTCGTGTTTCACAGGGTTTAAGTTCAAACCGAGTGAGTAGATCTCTGTCCATGTCAGCCATCGAAGGAGACAAATTACACCAAGGCAAAGAATTACAGCAATACAACAAGAGAGAGACAGTTGTGTCAGCTTTGGGGGAACTGGAAGAAGAGGGTTGTTCAACTGCACTTGACTCGGCTTATCTGGTCAAGCAGTTTGGAAAACAAGGATCAGGTCGCACTGACCTCAACCTACCAAGCGGTGTACATGCATCTGTTAAAGGGCAGCTATTTGTGGTCGATTGTGGAAACGCCCGCATTCAGGTAACTGATCTCCAGAAGAATGTTGTGCAGCAAGTGTCTCCTTCGGGATCAGAAAGGTCCGCCCGCATCTGCAACTACTTTGACGTGGCTGTGAACTCTAAGGGTCTCATTGCTCTGACCTGTGCTGCTGAACGAGCTGTGCTGGTGTTCAGCCGTCATGGACGCCTCCTGCAAACATTTGGAGGCACACTGATTGGTTCCACCAACGAAGAACTGGATGCTCCAAGAGGGGTGACTGTTACCCGTCAAGATGAGTTCTTGGTCGCAGACATCAAGCGTGGCACCCTAACTTCCCTCAAACTAGATCCCAAAACTGGGGCCAGATTGGAGCGTACAGTGGTGACTGGGTATCACAGACCTTACCTGGTAGCAGCCTGCCTCACTACTGGGCTCATGGCAGTATCCGAAAGAGGCAATGAGACCGGACGTGTCCCATGCATCCGGGTCCTGGAGCCTGGCTGGAACACCATCCGAATCCTGGGAGTGTGCTCTGGTCTGGGGCCTGTTCTGACCTGCCCATGGGGTCTCGGCATTGATAGTGATGGGGACGTCCTGGTGGCGGACTGGGGCAAGCAGCACCACCGCGTTCTTCTCTACCCATCCAAAGGTGTTGGCTGGCCTCTGGTGAGCGACAGCCTAAGTAGCCCAAGGGGCCTGGCGCTGCTCCCTGACGGCCACATGGTCGTGTCAGACAGCATGAATCATTGCATCAAGATCTACCGCTATAAGTAAAGAAGATGGTAAAGAGGTCGAAACCAACACGTGATAAAGAAAGTCGGTTAGATTTAATAGGAGACAATATATCCTTGGGAATTTATAATGTGAGTTAATTTGAGTATAATTTACAGCCTCTACCTCCTACTTGCTTAAATTTGATAAGACCAAGATTGATGAGATTTCAATTGGTGATGGTACTTTTTTCTTGTTTTGTTTTTTTATGATAATCAGTAGATGCACAACAGTTGTAGCACATTAGTACAAATTCTTTTAATCACATTTACTAAGTACAAAAGATAAAGTACTAATGCATGCTTTTAAATGACCCTTGAGTGTTTCTAATGTGTTTTCTTGATTAATCTACAGTAAAGCACAGTAGCGCCTGAATATATTCAATTAAGTTTTAAGAACTATGCCCATATTTTAAAACATTTAATTATTAACATTTAACATTTAATAATCAATTTACAGGTTCAAATGAATTTCATTGTAATCTATAAGTGTAACCAGCAGATCAAATAGATAACTTTGCTTAAGACTGTGATTGAATTGTGATTTTTCGACTTCAACTTCAACTTCTCTGACGAGAAAATATTAAAATTTGATTTGAATCTAATTTTGCATGATTTTGTTGTTATTGGGTCTATTGCCCACCTGCACCTTACCAAACCTCATGTCAAAGGCTTGTTATTAGCTTTTGTATATTTCTCTGGAGACCATGTTTGTCCCAATACATCTGTATTTCTAGGAAGGTCTGTCGCCAAACAAAAAAGGGAACAAGGGGCGCTTTCTGGCCCTGTGTTAAGAACATGTAATTCTCAAACTGGTAAAAAGTTAACCAAACAGATCAATAATTTCATTAAAAATCAACACCTAGGGCAAAGTAAAGCATCTCTTTTTCACCTTCTCTAGATTCTCAGGCACAAAAACAGCTTTACTAAAGATAAATGTGCACATAGAATACTTTAGCTGCACATAATGCTGACATTTTTAGAAAATAAACATGTCACCATACTGTATATATTGTAATGCCTGACCATAAATGATCCTGACAAAGCGTCATTTTGCAATAACTGGAATTCCAATAAAGTGCCTTTGCAAACAAATGCACCCACAGTTTCCTAACTTGTCCACCCACTTCCACACTTCAGTATAAAAGGGCAGGTTCAGCTCCTGCTCGGTCCTGCACCACAGTGGGACATCAGCAAACTTCATCAGGACTGCACAGCATGGAGCTCATCACCAAAACCCTGTTCCTGTGCTTTGCACTTGCCTTCACTAATGGAGTGCCTGTGTGAGTATTAAAAAACTCTCATATCATGTCATGAACTATCACACAAAATACGTCACTTAGATTAGGACAGGCTAGTTCATCGAGTTCATGTTTCATATGAGGTTTTTTCGAACATGAAAAAAATAGCTGCAAATAGTTGTGCAAATTTGGCCTTAAAAGCCAAAGCTTGGTGGCTTAATGAGCTTGGTATGTGGTTTTAATCAGTTCTAAGTTTCTTCATGTTTCTGCTCTGCAATATGCTACCCATTCTTTAACTGGGAAAACACTACTACTAAAAAAAGAAATTTCTGGGGTAAAAAAATAAATATTTTTAAAGTATTAATATATACATATATAGTAAATATGATTTATAAGCTATTTTGATGTGCTTGTAATGTCTAAATTTGCCCTGTGCCAGAAAAAAACCCTTTTCCATAAAAAGATTTTAAGGTCAAACTATTGAAAAATGTGTTAAAAACCTTCAAATTCAAAGATGAAAAGAACACACTGATGACATTCGTGTAAAAATGTACTGCTACAATCATCTTTGTTGTAAAATGTAGTTTTTAAAAAAACTTTTCCAAAAAAGGTGTAAATGTTGCTCAAGTACTGTTGAGCTTTCTATTTTTTTTTTAATAAATTCATTAAGTACTATTGCTATCAGGTGCGTCACGACCAAAACAGGCCAACCCCTTAGCCCTTCTACATCAAAATTAAAGAATAATTATGGTTTAAAAATGAACATTTTGATTAGCATTAAGACTACAACTGCTGTGAAATTAATAAACCGTAAGACGTCAGCATCCAGCATATAAAAAAAAAGAATTAGATCACTGGAAGTTGGACAAATTGATCTTTTCAAATATATTTCCCCAGCCTGGTTGAGAGTTAAAATCAAAAACCCTTCAAAATAAGGTTTTGTCCCAGTTCTCAAGAATGAGCGAAAAGTAACAATGTTGTATAAAACAAAGGGTAATATAATGCAAACCAATACAATAACCATTTAAATGCTACCTCTGCTGTTTCAAAGAGGTGCTGAGTCAACATTGAGGCTGTACTTTGTGTTTTTTGTTGCATTGGATTAGAGTGCAGTGTTCCCGTTATTTTGTCCACTCTCTGTAGGATGCTTTGGATTGTCCCGACTTTTCTAAGTATTTCCTCTTATCAGTTCAAACAGCGCCGTTCAGGGCAAACACAGTCTCACATCAAAATGTGTGTATTGGTCAACAGCACAAAAGGTATTCGTTTCCCAATCATGGCTCTTACATCAGACGCCCACTTTTTTTTTTTTGGCCTATTCTTTTCTCCTGGTCTGCCTTGGAAATTTGCAATTCATTATTTCAGTCATTTCGTAACTCTATTTGTTCGTTCACAAAGTTCACCAGGCGGATCGATTCAACAAATATAAGAGTGCAAAGTCATCGTATTACCTTGGCAGAGTGTCGTTGATTGAGCCCCTGTTATCAGGACTCAAGGACTTTTCAAAATTAAATGTAATTTGGGAGAAAAAAAAGGATCTGTTTTATCATCCACAGGCCTTCAGATGATGCAGCAACAGAACGTGAGTTTTTCAACAACATGTTAAAATCATAACCCTGCTTTCTGACTGCAGATATGAAACAAGTCATTCAGTCTGATGATACACAAGTTGAGTCTTTAAATGATTTCAGTTGCACTGATGGTAACAGGAGAAATTATCTCCATGTTTAGAGTCTGATCTACCAGACCGGTGTGAAGGAATTGAGTTTGACGCCATCACTCCTGACGAGAAAGGAAACACTTTCTTCTTCAAAGGTATGGGAACTTTTTTTTTTAAAATAAAGAATGATGGACTTTATTTCTTGTGCGATTATTTAAGTTGAATTTGATGTATTTTTTACAAACAGATATTTTTTGCTGTGTAATGAAACTGATGTTTTACCTTCAGGTAGCCACTTGTGGGCGGGTTTCAGTGGTCCAGCTCAGCTCTCCAACGCGTCCTTCAAGGAGCTCGACGACATCCATCACATTGGTCATGTAGACGCTGCCTTCCGCATGCACAATGCCGAGAACCCCGAAGACCACGATCACATCTATTTCTTCCTGGTATGATCCACAGATGTAATTCTGTAAAAAAAAAAAAAAAAAAAAAATCAGATCAAGACTAAAATCTAGACTAAACCGATACTTTTGATCTCCAGGATGACAAGGTGTTCAGCTATTATGACCACGTTCTGGAGGCCGGGTATCCTAAACAGATCCAGGAGGACTTCCCAGGAGTCCCCTCTCACCTGGACGCTGCTGTTGAGTGTCCCAAAGGAGAGTGCACTGCTGACTCAGTTCTGTTCTTTAAGGGTATGTTGGCAGTCACTGAAAAAAATATTTATCTCTCTAAATCAAGACTATGGTTAAGAAAAGAAACAACTGACAATGTTTGACTGAACATTATAATTATCGTAATATCACAAAGATAATTCTGCCCTCTGGTGTATAAAATTAGCTGCAGCAGGAGCACATTTTGTCAACTCGCACTGTTTTCTTGTGGATATAACTTGTATAATTTTCTCCCACAGGACACGATGCGCATGTTTATGATATCGCCACAAAGACAGTGAAGGTCAAGACATGGTCCGACCTGCCCGTCTGCACCTCTGCTTTCCGCTGGCTGGAGCACTATTACTGTTTCCATGGACACAACTTCACCAGGTTCAACCCCGTGTCCGGAGAGGTGAGCGGTCCATACCCCAAGGACGCTCGCAATTACTTCATGAAGTGCCCCAACTTTGGTGAGTTCATCCGGAGAGGAACAGTTACATTTGTTTCAAATTATTTGACACAAGAAGTAGAAAAAGATCTATTTTGGGTAAACGGGTAATCATCTGTATTTGACTGCAGGTCATGGAGGTGCTTATGAAATCCCGAAATGCAGTGAGGTGAAACTGGATGCCATCACCACTGATGATGCAGGCAAAAGTTATTTCTTTGCAGGTAAAGAAAAGAAGAAAAAATACTCTTTAACCCTTTGAAATCTGAGAAAATATGCTTGATTTCTGTGAAAAACAGGAAGAAGTTACAAGTTACAAATAACAAAAAAAAACTAAAATTAAGCACAAAAAAAGAAAAACAACCTCGTATGAGCAACACTTACTTTTTTGGAGGGTAAAAGCAAATTCCAGAAGTAAAAAAAAAAACTAACACCACCACTCAAAACAAGCCTTGGTGACATCCTGTAGTCTCATGTAGCCACCTGTTAGCAACTGTCTTTTTTAAGACGCATAAAAGCCTAAAAATTCACAAATAGGCTATCTACCGGCATATTTTATGTCATAGAACAAAACGTGAAAATCTCTTGAACTTGTGTTAACCAAAGACCTAAATTCAGGCGTTTAACCAAAAACACTTTCAAAGAACCCACTAACTTTGTGACAACACAACCAGAAGACGAAAAATGTTAACTCATTCCCGCAGCAATCGATACGTTAGTTGTGCTGATCTTGTCGTCTAACTTTTCGCCAAAAAGGTGAAGAAACGTATTTCCCAATATGTCACATATTTCACTAAGATTTCCTTTCAATCTACTAAGGTCCCATCTACATGCGTCTGGACACCAGTCGTGATGGTCTTCACGCTTTCCCGATCACCAGGGCCTGGAAGGAGGTGACCGGCAGCGTGGAAGCTGTCTTTTCCTACGCTGACAAAATCTACTTTATCAAGGTAGACCTTGAAGTTACCAATAAAAATGTCTTGAAATACCTAAACCCATCTATCTAGCTGTGTTAAAACCAATATAACTCCTGGTCCACCTGCAGGACAATCAGGTTTACATCTATAAAGCAGATGCTCCCTACACCCTGATTGAAGGCTACCCGAAAACACTGAAGGAGGAACTCGGTATTGAAGGACGTGTGGACGCTGCTTTTGTCTGTCCCGCTGAACACACAGTTCATATAATCCAAGGTAAGGTCACAGTGTGCGTATTTCTAAATTTTGGTGGATTTTTGTTGGGTTACGTTTGTGACTAACAAACATTATTTTTCTTCGAACAGGAGGGAAGCTCCATGACATCGACCTCACCGCCACACCCAGGGTGGTGACCCAAGAGTGGCCCTTGCCCTTGACTGATATCGATGCTGGTACATGCGATGCAAATGGAATTAAAGTGTTTAAGGGCTCACAGTATTACAGCTATGCAAGCCCCATGATATTGGCTACAGCCAGAATCAACCCTGAGCCTGAAATTATTACCAAAGCAATGATGGGATGTCAGGATTAGGAGTCAGGCATTAGAGAATGTGCCACAGTCATGTGCTTACCATGCTCAAAGATCGATATACAAAAGCATACCGGCAGGGTGGCAGTGTGGAATCAAAGTCACTGGTAAAACGTTGAGCATTTGTAAGAGCTCGGAAAAGTCCTCCCTCCATGCACGGTGGAGTTTGAGCTATTTGGTGAATAAAATGTGGAAAACTACAAACTGGAGTGTAAGTTATTCTGTCAATTTCAGTTATTATATCTTTACTCTATTCTTTTATTCATTTATTTTTTATTTTATTTTCATGCTACTTTATTCTTTCAGAGGGTAATATTGTATTTTTTACTTTACTACATTTATCTGAAGGCTTTAGTTACTTTACAAATTAAGATTTTTGCATAAAAACATGTTATAGTTTAAATTACCAAACAGTTTATACAAGAACAACTGTGACAACTGTCGACCAGTCAGTCATTCAATTGACAGAAAAGTAACTAGCTATTTTGATAAACATTTACATCTTTTTCTATGTTTCTAAAAATATTTTTTAGTTTTGGGGGATGTTATTTTCTAATTTTGTCTATTTTTTTATTTTGAAGTTTAAAGGTTTTGAAGTTCTGGTTATGATGTGTGTTCTTCTGCATTTGGTACTTTTTATAACTTAGGTAAATTTTTCCTTATTATACTTAAATACCATTTTCAATGCAGGAAGTTTACTTGTAACAGACTATTAGTACTTAGACAAGGGTTGAAGGGTAGTTGTACTTTTACTTACATAAAGGATGAGATGACTTCTTATCACTTTCAGGTTGCAAATGTGAAACTCATCAAAAATAATCATGAGGAACAAAACCCAGATTGGCCACTAGAGGACCTGCTGTACAAATGAATGAGTCCCAGCAGAAATAATGAGGGGATCAGATTCACTGTGAACCTGAATCAGCTGCAGGAACAGAGTCCTGATGCAGACACACACCGTTGTTTTGCACACATCGTATTGAAACTTTCCACTTAATATTTTTTGGCTGCAAAAATGCCATTTTTTCATCAGGACATCTGCGCCTTTATATGACACGTCCTCTGATGTCACACCAAATGAGTACGAGTGCTGAGTTCCTGCAGATCCAAGTATTGCATTGAATCTAAAAATAAGAACTTAATTTGTATTATTTGTATTGTAGTATCTAATGTTTCATTGCAAAATCTAAAAATTATTGGTAACATACTTTTAAAAAATACTAATTTTCCCCTACATCATTCCAATGATGTTGCTTGTTTGGTGTATTCGCAAAAAACTCACTGGTTTACTTGTGGTATGCGGCCCGCTGAATATGCGCAGTAGTTTTCTCTTCTAGACTTTACGTATAATGTCACCGATTTTTCTTGACTCATTGACAGTTTTAGAAATATAAACCACAGTGGCTGTTTTGAGGGTTTAAAGATGTCTCTTTTACAGTGGTGGCCAACGGTGACAGTGCTTTTTGGAGATTTTCTTTTACCACAAAACCACAAATGACCACCACAAAAAGTTTGATTTGTCCCTAACTCAAAGTAACTGATATCGCTTTATGTGTTTTTCTTGTTCCCTTTGGTTTTGGTTGTTGCAAAATTGATCTTAAACTTCATTCTGGGTGGCATTAAAAGTCTTAAATCTAGCTTATCTTCAGCTGCAAGAACCTTGTGTTTCGTCTAAACGTTTTTTTTTAAGTGAACATGCTTTCTTTGGTCAGTCCACTTACCCGTGTTTACCTTGAGTGCTGTTGTGAAAATTAGGGTTAACACCTAAAAGGTGGGTTGTAAATATCAAAGAAGACAGTAAAATATTATTACAAAGCAAAATGTGAACTCATTCAAAGGAAATAATGCTTAATGCTTATGTAATATAATCTGCGCATGCATGCAATGAGCTTTCACGTACCTCTTCAGTTGTGTGCGTGTTTTTGTCTTTTTGGGATCTGCTTGTAGGATCTCCTTATTTCTTGGGAAACTGCTGGATATGTTCTCTTCATACACTGGTGTTACACATGAATCATTTCCAAAGAAATATACTGCAAGAAGAGAGGAGACTGTTGGAGAGAACTTTACATTCAGCCACAAAGTTTGGCCCCGTAGAAAATCTGAAAAAGATTTGCTTTTCCACTCCTGTGTTAAGTTTTCAATGATTTCTGTCAAAGAGTTGCAGGTGTAGGAAAAGGCCTGCGGGCAGGTGTGAAACTCGACATCGTTGGCCTCAATTTAGAGAAATCACTGGTGGCCACAACTTTATTTCAAGCAAGAAAGAGGCCAGATTCCTTCAGATATCAAGGTTGACCTTGTGAGCAGCAGTAGTGCTGCGTAAAACATAACAGACTTCATATTCATGCAGACTGAGAGTGAAACACTTCACCAGCTGAGCCAACAGCGAAGAGCGAGTCCTGCACAGAGCTGCTCCGATAAAAACGAAACATTTCTTGATGTTCACACCAAGGAAATACAGTCAGACATTTCCTTGTTCTAATTTATCATTTCAGCTTTCAATTTTGTGCTATTTTGGTTTAAATTAACCAGCAAGAATGAGGCTAATATGGTATTAATAAGTTATGTGGTACTTTGCTTTATTGGAAGCTTTTACTGGCCATCATCTAAGTCTAATTTTTAAATCTAAGTGTGTTAATTTTCTTTCCAATTCCACCCTCTAAAAGACAAAACATTTATGGCCAAGATGCCAAAAAATGTTGCCAATTTTATTTTGGGCTCCTGGTTGCTGTCATTATCACTGTATACAGTATTTCAACAAATGCTCCATACTCATATTGGACCGTTTGGACCAGCAGCCCGCAAGAGTCCAGAGGTCGGGACGGCATTAGCAGGCATTCAAGGCCTTTTCACTCCCTGGAGAGGTTTTTGTTCAGCCAAAATCCCTGGGACTTTCAGCACGCATAAAGGAAGTGCTGGCCTCAGCACAGCGATGGGCGAGGCCATGAGGACACAGACACACACACTCACACACACACACACACACACACACGTCCATATAGAAACAGCACTGCACATACACACAGGCATAGCAGACAGTACAGACTGTTTTCATTACACACACACACAAACACACAACTGCCAGCTTCAAGTAATATCAATAAATAGTTAAAATGTTAAAATCCTTCATGTTTTAATAGGGTATTATTCTGACGGTTAAAAATTCTTAAGCCCCATTACTCCAAAAAATGTTGCACTGGACTGAACTTGCATTTCTCCGACAACCCTTTATCCCAAAAAACAAACTGCCATTGCTTGGAAGTCCCGTTTCTCCAAAAGCACAAACAATCTGCAGTAAGACAACAACGTCTCCAAAGAAAATCTTTGCATTGTTCGTTTCTGTAAACCACGGATACATAACATTTCTCAATAACACAGTGGTAAAAGTGAGGTCAGGTTTAGGTACAAAAAACATTTTTTGATCAGCTAAAGATCATGTAAAACAACTGTTTGTTTTTGGGATAATTGTGTTTTGGTCTTTTGGACATTGGACATTTGGCGGCTTTGGAATTTTGTGCCACTGATACGATGGTATGGCACCGTCTTAATCAGGAAATGCTACAAGATCTAATTTGCAATATCAAACAGAAGATGCAGTTTACATGTTACACTCAGTCTAGTGGACTATTAGGGTGCAGGGTGTAAAAGCAGTCACTGGTAACGGAGACAAAACTGACACTTTGAAATTCTCTGAAATTTTTTTGAAATCATGGGTCGTTGATTTTACACACAGGAAGAAAAAAAAAAAAGCCAATTCAAAAAGAAAACGCGAACCATAACAGAAAACAAGTATGGTACAAAAAGTTTATTCAGTAACAGTTCTGTAAACATCTGAGGTAAATGAACATTTACATCAACATGTTCTTTAACAAAAGGTTCAGACGCAAGGCACTTCTCTTCAAAGACAGGCGTTTTACAACGGGAGTGATCGCAGGGGTGGTTCTTCATTTCTAACACGTGGGAGACTGTGTCCCTGCTTGCCGGGGCGCCGTGAAAATCCCATCAAACATCCTAACTTTTCCATTGTGGGATTTGTATATTCAAGGCTCAAGTAAATGTCGGAATAGCCGAAAGTCTCTCAATCATTATTCAGGACAGAAACAAACAATCGCATCAGATTAATTTCTTGTCCTTTCCGAGTCCAATTGGATTGCGCTATTTCCATAAATAAACAAAAATATGTTAATATCCCTTCTCCAAGGACACCCTTTTTTCTTTTCTATTTATAATGTCTTCATATCCTCCGAACAGTGGTCTAATATCTAACTGTGCAAATCGTTATCTACATATCAAAGGTACTAAGAACAGCTTGGAACAACAAGGTTATGAAAAACATTTCAGCGATAGGAATCAGTCAAATAAACCTTGTTGTCTTTTAGAGACGAAGCTCAACATAATGTCTTTTTTTTTAAAGCGGAATCGCCCTTTCACAGAGGCATGACAGGATTGTGATACTGATCTTGTGGTTGGAGCCATGATTGGTAGGATTCGGGGCGAAGCAAACTCTTTTTAGAATTGATTATGTATTGTGATATCTTTGGCACAAAAAATCTTTGGTTTGTTAAATTTCTTTGGTTTCTTCTTTCTTTTATTTCTTTGATATAGTTCAGGTAACATAGTATGCTGAAGTTATTTATTGGTACCTAAGTTTGCAGACATGTAAACATTAGACAACAAACAGCATAGATTCAGGTTACGGTTCATCCTGTCTTTAGAAAATGTGTTACCAAAGTAAAAGTGCCTAATGTACTAAAATTTCAGTGCCTTGTACTGCTTCTTGCTTCTCAGTGAGTCACCTCATGTTTCACTGGCTTTGGAGAAGTTAAATTGCTGCATTTATAACAAGTTGGACAGGACATGTCCAGCTGTTTTGTGTCAACAAGAGCCAGTATTTTTTAGCGAGACATCTGAACATGTCCAGCTGTGTTTTCGGTGAAAAAAAGTTGGTGTTTTTCATAAGAAATATGGGCATTTCCAGTCAGGTTTGTGGCAACAAAAGTGCGTATTTTAAGTCAAAACACGATTTTCTCCGAACCCTAATCAATGTTTTTTTTTTTACATAAACCTAACCACAAGTTAATCACAGTAAATCAAATTGAAACATTAAGTCTAACATATCTGCTACATATGAAACATATTAACGTAACATATCCAACACTAGCAATTTAGAAGTCAGCCTCAGGGGTTAATCTTAAACTATCTTGGTTTACATGGCAGTCATACCCAATTTTTTTAGTTATCATTAAGCTCCTTCAAACGTTCCAAGTTGCCATGAATGCAGATAAGCGGCGTTCCCTGTGTCGTGATTTATTTGTAGGATATGTGACCATATTTAAGATCTGACTCACGCAGCACGAAAGTCTTCTTTTAACGAGAACGAACCCAAAACAACATCATGGGTTATTTACCTGATGGTAAAACATTTTACCAGACCTGGACGCAACGACAAAAACAACGAAGACCTTTAAATGTGGTCAAAAGTTCCGGGAAATGCAAGTGAGTGGCCTTTGAGTTAAGATTATATTGTCTAACTAGAAAAAACATTTTGTTTATATTGCTGAAGTGTAAATAACTTTTTAAAAAAACTTTCATTTGGTTCTTAATGCTAATTCAGGCACATGTGATATAATCTAGCACTTTTCTAGTATTCTAGTAGTACTATTTCAAGTATTTTGAGTATTATCAGCTAATATTCTGCTCAGAGAGAGACACAAAGATACACAAACCAAAAAGGCTGTTTGCCCAAAACCACTCTCCTTTGTTCATTTGCTAATAGGGTGCATTTGTATTCCTGATTAAGAACATAAATAATTTAATTTAAAAAAATTAAAGCTGTTGGGAATTTAATCAGCTAGTTTCAATGTTTTTTTCTTTCTTTGGCAGGAATTAACGAGAAGAACAGGAAAATGAACATTCCTATGTGGGATGTCTGTTAAGAACTGACAGAGAAATAAAAGTTAGCACTTTTTTAGATTGTATTGCTTTCTCTTTTTTTTTCCAAAAAAAAAAAAAAAATCTAAAACCTATGGTATAATCTACAGCTAGTCTAGAAAATGAAGTCCTACACAGAACAGCTAGGGGGGAACTCGTGAACAGTTCTGTAACACACTGCAAACACAAGCATCAGAAAGAAGGTGTACTGGTTTTATACTCTGTTCAAGCTGCAAAGCCTTAAATTGCAGTAAACGTAGTTTAGCCCTTGATTATTTCTTTTATTTAAATGAAATTTTAACCAGTGGCGCCCCCAGACATTTTTCACAGGGGTGGCCATATGGGGCTCCTGTAGATCTTGGGGTGGCACACCAATTCTCAAGGTTGTGACTTAATTTCAGGAATAGTGTTACGCTGTTGAGGCATAAATGCTCATTGAAAACTAAGTTAGTATGAGAGTTAAGGAGTCGCATCTCCCATTTTCGCCAGGGGAGGCCAGTAATTGTTTAACGGTAGCAATGGTGGCAATGGCCTCCTATGGCCCCCCCTTGGGGGCGCCACTGATCCTAACATTGTGCATGCATTACTGCGTAAAGTGATCTGTTGGACCAATGTCCAAAAACGCAAAAGCACTTTTGATTTTTCGAGGTAAAAGTAAGATAAATTGCAGCTTGACCAGAACTTTTTGAAATGCATCCTATGGTGCCTACAATACTATTATTCATTATATATTTACATATTTATATACTTTATATAGTTTACCCTGATGTAACTGCAGAGATGTCATTTTGTAAACACTGACACAAGATTAAGGTACCCAAATGCGTGCAAACACACACACACACACAACACACACACACACACACACACACACACACACACACACACACACACACACACACAGAGCCTGTGAAGCCTAAGGACCATGTCTCAGGGTGGGACTGCTTCATCGCGCTCCTTCAGTCATCTACATAAGAGCGTCCCTCTCTTCATTGAAACTACAGGCCGGGTCGTACACGCAGACGGACAGATTCAACGCGACACACTGACTGTTCAGCTCCATCATCACGTCACAATAAAAAATAAAAATAAAGAAACAAAAGTGCAAACCTCTCCTCTGATGTCTCCCAGCAAAGAAAGATAGATGAAAATAAAAGAATATAGTATTGCTGCCTCTACGCTCCCAAACTTATTAGTTAGTCCAATCATCATAATCACCACCATCATCATCATCATCACTATAACCTTTCTTTTTTTGTGTCTGTGCAGGCTATATGTATATATACGGTAGGTGTGTGTGAGCATGTGTATGTTAGTGTCTGTGATTCCCATTTCATGGGCCTATATACCTCCCCCGTCCACCCTTACCAAAGAAAAGTGAGAAAAAAAAGTGTGGCCAGTGGCCTTTGCGCCGGGCAAATCGTCATAAAAAAAGAAAAATAAAATTAGGTGCTGCAGCAGAGCCTCTGGCAGTCATGTTGGAGAACTTTGGCTGAGAAAATGCCGATTGCATTGCTTAAAGGAATGGTTTTAATATTTTCGAATATATGACAATTTACTGCACTTATGCCTGTGCGGCAACTATGGATCGATAACCTTTGCAGAAAGACGGGAGGCAGGGGGAAAAGGCTAGTCTTTTACGCTTTTTACTTTTTCAAATGTATCCTTTTGTCTTGTTTTGCACATTTCCATTGCAGGATTGTCCACACATTTGTTTATTTGTGGCGGCCTGCCACGATTAAAAAAACTGCTGACACATTTATTTCTCTTACTTATTGCTCTACTAGAATATAAATACCATTTGGTTACTCGTGTGTGTGCCCGGAGTACACGCTGTACTCCGGGCACAGACGGAGCAGCGGAGAGCGAGGCGTGGTGAAAGGGAACTTTAATTGTTCGTTCTGCTGGGTCTGAAAGTTTGCTTTTAGCTGCAGCTGCTCCTCTCATCCATCAATCTGAACACTTCTGATTGGATTGACAGATCAATTATCTACACTATGAATCAAACTGCTGCTGAGGAAAAAAGTAACTCATGAGGAGTTCCGCCTGCGTGGTGTTTACCCACAAAAACTTCAAAATTTAGAGAGAGGACACAAAATGATAAACATCAGCTACTGCCACACATATAATAATTTTGGAAACGTTGCACTGAGCTTAATGATTATATGTCTTTTTTAAGTGTGGGACAGCGCTGTCCCTGCTTTTTCTAATATTTATTTATTTTTTAAAACGTGATATGAATAGGCATGATGCTTCTGAATATTGGTAAATGAGTTGGATCTACAGCATGCACAGCATTTCTCTGCTGTTCTCCGAAATGACTCCAGAGAAGTTGCTAAGAGATTTCCACAAAGCCCCTATGACCTGATGTTTTACAAGTAGAGGAGTCTGGCCAAACTCTCTCTATCCCTACCTCTGCTTCATGATTCTTAGATTTAAATAAGCAGCCGCTTCCAGCTGAATGTGGTGACGTGTTTTGCACGTCATCCTTGCAGGCTTGTCTTTTGCTGGAGGGCCTGCTTGTGTGTGGTTTTATGCTGTCGTGAAATAAAATGTAGCTTTTCTATGTGTACACAGCATGTATGTGTGTAAATGTGTGAGTGTGTGTGTGTTTTAGCTACACTGCCAGGTCATCGGGGCGAGCTCGGACGCCGCTGCTCTTGCTGGCCCGACTTGGCTTCCGGATATCTCTCGCTGCAGCAGGAGGCTGATGCATCTCCGCCCTGGTAACCACGGTGAAGTCGTCATGAGGGACCATACAAGGTGACGTGTTCTCCTCTACCGCCGCCGTCTCCTCCGGTGCGATGGGGGAAAGCGGGGTGTGACGAGGGAGTGTCGGAAAAGTGGAGTGTTCCTCCCCTTGTGGAAGTGGTGGGGTGGCCTCCTCGTGAGGGGAGGAGGAGGTGGAGGTGGGAGGAGAGGGAAGAGGAGGAGGGTAGGAGGAGGAAGACGAGTTTTTTCCATCCAGCTTATGGAGCTCCAGTGCCATGTTGCTCCAGTTCTGCTCCATCGCCATCAGCTCCCTTTGGCTCCTAACACGCACTTTGTCACCGTAATAGGAACCGGGCACGGCCTCCAACAGGAAGTCATCTGGGTGGAACGCTGGGCCGTCCATCTTGAGTCTGGCATTGTTGGGATTTAAGGAAATCACGGCAGGGGAAGCTTCAGTTGGACTGTAGGTTCCTCCCTCTGCAGCTCCAGCCCCCACCACGTTCACGCTGGCGTACACCGGCAAACAGTCGAGCACCGACGGAGAGGTCTGCTCGGGGATCGTCTCTGCGTCTCCGGGCTCGTCTCTGCCCAGCATCAGCGACTCACTGTCGGGGACAAACTCATTGGTGACACCCTGCTTGACTTTCTTCCAGCCCAGGTGGTAAATCTCCAGCAGGTTGAGCACCAGCGAGACGCAGGCCACCACCAGCATGAAGATGATGAAGATCGTCTTTTCAGTTGGCCTGAAACAACAGATGAACACAGACATGTATAATTCACACACAAAAAAAGTATTCATATAAAGAAATTTATCAAAAAAGAGCATCACAAAGGAATTATGAAATATCTTCACAGACATTTAAGATGTTTATATTTGTGACCGTGCTTTTTGTTTGACTGTTCCGACAAACGTCTCCCTGCACAGCAATAATAGCTTAGCACAAAGTTACAGTCAGCCTGTCAGGATTTGGTTTTCACCACATGTCAAAGCTGTGTTTGAAAACTGTTCGAAACACTGTTTGACACTGTAATCCATTGCACTTGGAACTCGGTAAAAATCTACCTCCGACACAGTCCAATAGAGCGGCCCTTTAACATTTTCCTCCAATGCCTGATTTCCTGGCAGCTTTTCTAAAAAAAATTGCAATGCATGTTGCAATGTTTATAGGCATTTTTTCGACTCAGAAGGGCTGGTATTACGAGCTGCTCTCGTCTTGCTGTTTCTCTGCCCTGTTAGCACGAACTAACACAGCTCAACGTGATCTTATCTCTAATCTTCGTATTTTGCAACTTGGGCTAGAGTCCCGCAGCAGCAGTTAACATTCAACACTGAGTCATTATTCTGACAGGAGCGCTGAAACAACTCGACATTGTTAAACCTATCGATAACCACTGGGTAACATTAGCTGTGTGATGCTAACAGTGAGCCCTGTTATGATGTATTTGACTCTATCTCAGTATAACCGACTCTAACTTGGATTGGTACACGAAGCAACAGTAACTTTTAGGAGATGGGGCTAAGTGAATAATCAGTGCAACCAAACAAATGAAGAAGCACACAAACACACATAAAATCCTGCTCTCTAACCTGGAGATGAAGCAGTCCACAGTATTGGGGCAGGGCCAGCGTCCACATTTATAGAGCGGCCTCAGGTGGAAGCCATACAGGAAGTACTGTCCCAGGATGAAGCCCACCTCGAACAGAGTCTTGAAGATGATGTTGAAGATGTAGGTCCTCAATAATGCCCCACGGATCCGGATCTTCCCGTGCTCATCGCGAATCGGCGGTTTCTCCTTCTTCCCACCTCCTCCTCCATCGCCGACCCCGTTGTGATAGAGAGGATCGTGGTCCTCCTGGTGCCGTCCGGCCTTTCTGAGCTCCTCTTCCCTCTCCCTCCTCTTCTCCTCCATGCGGACGATGTGCAGCACATGGCCCAGGTAGATGAGGGTGGGCGTGGAGACAAAGATGATCTGCAGCACCCAGAAGCGGATGTGGGAGATGGGGAAAGCCTCGTCGTAGCAGACGTTCTCGCAACCGGGCTGCTGCGTGTTACAAGTAAAGTCAGACTGCTCGTCACCCCAAACCTCTTCAGCTGCTGCGCCCAGCACCAAGATGCGGAAGATAAAGAGGACTGTCAGCCAAACCTGCAGAGGAAGGATGGAAGGATTAATAAAAACAGAGAAGGCAGCCCAAATATCTCAGGCACTTCAGCTAGACTTAGTGAGGCAGGTCCTTCTTACCGTGACAGGACTGAATAATAAACTTCCACTGACCCACACGGATGCATTTTATCCATTTATCAACCACAGCATTTAATCTACATGGACTTTGTCGCCCTTTGAGAAATTTTTGGCCAGGGATGTGACATACCCGTCTGACCAATGTTTGCAGTGTACCCTCTAGTTCAACCTACAGGAACATCTTCTAAAATAGCGTTGAAGTGGTGTTATACCTAAATGACAGAAATAACTGCAGTTTCAAACTTATGCTTAACATTGTGAAACGTTGCAGCTCTACTTTATTAGGTTTAGGCATCAAAACTATTTAGTAAGGTTTGGTATCTAACAAGTATGTTTGTTACTGACATAATATGACAGTTTCTCTTGACATATGAAACATGCATCGTGTGACATACTAAAATATTTAGTAAAAAACATGAACACACTAACGCTGACTTTTGGTTTCACATGGGACACAAACAGCAATTTCTTGAATGAAAGTCCTGTGTTTTTTGACTGGCCTATCCATCTTTACATCCTGCCTCAGCAGACTTTCTCAGTCTGTACACTACATAAACTAACTGCCTCCTGAGGTCATCACCTAACAATAACCATAAATATGGTTCATGATAAGCTTCTTGTACTAAAAAGCTATGTGGCAGGATTTTGGAGAACTTTGAAAATTACAAAGAAGTTAGTAAAATCTTCTAAACTGTGGCCATTGAGAGATTTCAGGAATATGTGAGAAGAAGGGGATAAGCATAATTTGATATCATTTCATATTCATCAAGTTTATCAAGAGTCAATCGGTCACCTTTCCAATCACAGTGGAGTGTTCTTGAGCATTCTCCAGCAGCCGCCCTAGAAAGCTCCAGTCACCCATGCTTCACTCGATTTTCTAACCTGAAGAGGAAAACAAAAGTCTGGGATGAAGAATGCAGGAGGCAAAACGAGAAGAGACTCAGCAGATGGAGAAGAGAGCAGAAGTACAGTCTGAAGAAGAAAACCAGAGCTGAACAGACTGTGAAGTACCACGAATGAAAAATTTGTTCTTTTTTTTTATAATGAAAAGACCAAAATCACTGCCACTCTGTCCGGCACTTTGCCCCAAGCTGATTGGTTCCCACTGAGGATACAACATTTCAAAAATGGGTCACAGAAACACTTTCATTGTTAAGAAAAAGCTGGACACAGCAGTTTTTAGCGATCATCTGTCAAACAGGAATAAACAATGGATTTATTTAAAAATATTTCAGCTGTGGATTAACACATTTGGGGTGCTTGGACTCATCACAGCACCAGAATGGGATTGAGTCAAAAGTCATAAAAAAAAACATTTCCTCCAGTGCAACACTGTGGCTATTTGGATGATGACACGTCCCTATTTACCAAAAAGATTCAATAGTTTACAACATTTTTTTTTACTAGCTTGATCACGTCTCTTTGCTGATACCCCTCTCTGGAACAGGACATACCAGGATCCAAATTAAATCTCTATTCCAGGTTTAAAGGTCAGAGGAGACAACAAAAAGGAAACCTGGCTTACTCCTGACTCGTCAAATACTGATGCTTAATTCGTGACGCTTGACATCAGATAATTACCCATCAAGGCAACAGAGACGCAGCGGGTAGAGGCATTTGCAAAGAAACTGCAGGAATATAAAGAGCAACAAAGTCTACATAAGATGTGTAGGAGGGGAGATGGATGATTCAAACAAACGCTGGACTTTCACCTGGGAGACCACTGTTTGTGTCCCCAGTAAAACCAAAAATCTATTGAGTTATTTTAACAATATTTAAAAATAGTGCACTAGTTTGTTTAGCATACAATGCTAGTGACGCTGGTCACATATTCCACATGATATTGCATTATGTACGTAACAAATGTTTATTTTAAGCCAGTCCGTGATGTTTTTGTTCTAAACTTTACCACATGCTTTTGTTGACTAAACCTAGAGAAGTAATCCTAAAAACTAGAGCCTGACCAATATGGGATTTTTGAGACCGATAACGATTTTTATGGTGGAAAAATTCACCGATTACCGATATGGCGACCGATATAGTGAATTTTTAAGCTGGAATGAAAAAAAGATCATTTCTATGTGGATTGCGCACTGATTTTGCACCGATATGACTATGCAAAAGTATTCAGAAGGGGGCTTTCTTAAATAAACACCTTTAATTTAACAATTTACGTATTGGGCATTACACACAATCAAAAATAAAGAACATACAAAAAATATAAATACACATCTGTACTGTATGTGTTCAGCATCAGTCTTCGCTCACCATTCAAATAAAGAATGTAAAAATAAAAATACTCATCAGCATACAAATACAATAAAATGAATAGCTAAATAAACATCAGCACTGTTCAGTATCAGTCAATTGCTGACTACTTAAATACTGCTAGTCAATTAGAAGCAGGTTGTAAAACAAGAAGCAGCTTCTCAGCATTTGCACCTGCCAGGGAGCTCCTCTTGTCCTCATAAATGTTCCCTATTGTGCTAAAAACCCTCTCAGTGGGGACAGAGGAGGCTGAAGGAGTATTCTGTTTGAGTTAAAATGCAGCTATAGACTGGAACATTCGTTTGCAGAATGATGGGGCCGTTGTTTATTAACTTTACAGTAATATTTCAGTGTGGCTTACCGTGAAAACACCCGCAACGCGGTCCGCTCTGCTGTGACGCTAGCTCTGCTTACATGTGCTTCAGAGTGCTAAGATTAGTGTGAACAATGGCGTCAGAGTGCATTCTGCTGGACAAAAAAATATAATGAAACCATTTCTAACCCGCCCAAGCAACGTTTTCTGCATTATATTATCTGAAAAAAAAAAAACACAAGAGTTTTCTTATCTGCACATATCGAAAAAATATTTGCCGTGGCTGATATGCTCTGATATGTCCGTGTGAGGCTAATATCGGCCTAAAATATCGGTAAACCGATAAATTGGTCAGGCTATACTAAAAAGCAAGTTTTTTACATACGTTCTAAGTTTACTTTGAAAAGACACAGTATGCATTTAACATTTAATTGTACATATGTAAAAATGGCAGCTCATTTTGAAAAGACATGTAACAAACAAATAAATTAACCCTTTGATGTACCTTAAAATAGTTACGTTAATGTCCCTTCGCACATAAATGTGCTTATACAAAATAAAGCTATAAAAATTGGATAAATATATATATATATATATATTTTTTTAATTTTCTCTTTTTAATTTCTGAAAACAGCATCAGTCCAAATGAGACATATCAAATATGAATGCATTTTTTTTTTAACCCTTGAATTGCCACATTTTTGTCATGATGCAACTCCATGTTATGGTCTAAAATACAAAATAAATGATTTATTTTCAATATACTTCATCAAACTGGATTATTTATGGTTTGATAATTGCAGCCTGGTAAATGTGAAAGTTTAGCAGCAACATTTATTTATATGCATGAAATTTGATGATGATAAATAATAATTTATTTTTTTTTCTTTTTTTTTTAAACCGGCATCAGTCCTAATCATACACATAAAATATTAATGCATTTTTAATTATTTTAACCCTTAACAAAGCACCTCTTACCATCCAAAACTAATGCTAGATAGGTACCTATAACATTGCAGTTTGACATATAGGGTCGCTGATCAAGCTTGTCAATACTTGATAAGTGGGGAATAAAAATAAATGTCAAGAAGTGTAAAAATAAGGAAAGGAAAGGCAGACTTACTAAAATATTGTTGTATCGTCAGTGATAAATCCATCGACCAGAGATCAGAAGAAAAAACAATTCCTGGAAAGGAGAGACCAGATGCTCTTGTTAGCTTTATGTGTGTCATTTTCAAACAGAAATCAAACAAAATTCTCATCCATGGTCACATCTTCTTAAGCCACTAAAACAATAAACCAGGTGCAATCAAAGTTTGAGAATCCATGCAGTCAAAGAAGCCTATCATAGCAACCAAACTGCACGTTTACTGACTCTCTGCCTCCTAAAAATAAAGACTTGGCACTAAAAATCTGCATGCAGTCATGATTTATAAAAAAAAAAAAAAAAAAGGAGACAATATGTATTTGGGCCCTCTCTGAGGAAGCTGACCTACAGATCATAAATGTAAAGACAGAATAAAATTGTATTTGTGCATGTATATCACTCTCTGCACTGTGGATGAATGTATATTTATGCATGAAAGATAAAATTGCTATATGCATGTTTTTTTACTTTATCCACATGTACATTTGCTTGCAGACGTGCACATATATTTCTGTGTGTGTGTGTGTGTGTGTGTGTGTGTGTGTGTCAGTCACAGAGTTGGCTGGCCAGTGGACAATGGCTGGCCATCTGTGGGAAGTGAATGAGTGGATAACAGGTTGTCCCGGTTGAATGCTGGACTCATCACATCCCAGGAATGCTGAGGAGGGCAAATGTTTGCCTGGGATCGACTGATATATACAGACACGCAAACACACACACACACACACACACACACACACATGCACACTAGTTACAGTACCACACACTACCCCACCAATTTGAAGCCATTGATTTTACTTTTAATATGAAAGGTAAACCCAGGATTTCTATCTTATTTACCCTTGCAGAGAGTAAATCAGTAGTCTGCAAATCCATAAAGGAAATAAAATGGTCTAAATGAAATTGTCTTCTGTTATATTTCCCCTTTAATACAGTTAACATTCAAAATCCACCTTTACAAATTCACGCATCTCTGCTAAACTGAAGTCTGCAAACATTTAGTGACTTTTCCAAACTCTACAGCTGAACAGAAACAGAACAATCCCTGTAAATAAATGAACAGACCAGTTACTATAACTGTCTACTGGTAGACCAATCTGACAGCGGCATGTGTACATGTACATGATGTGTTGACGTGATGAAATACCATCTGTCACGTCGGACAATAGCGAAGCTGCTAGATGGACATTGTCCTGGCTGGCGTGTGCTTTTGATGGATCAGAGGTCTTTGTGCTAAAACAGCCCAAATAGTTAACTCTTGGCCTGCCGCTCGCACCCTGAAAACCTTTTTAAGATATGCAGACAGTGGAAATGTGCACACCAAAGACTACTTTTTTTTTTTTTTTTTTTTTTTTAAGTCAGCCTGGTTAATGTTGGATACACATCCATAAATATTATAAGTCAGTTTGTTTAACCAAAGTAAGCTTACATATGGTCAATATAGCTGGGTTAGACATGAGCAATGTCAGTTCTTAAAGAAACAGCTCATGGTCACAAAGTGTTCAAGGATACACAGAAAGTACACAATGCATAAAAGTGTATATAATGCCTAAGGGACTGTTGGTTATTTATGACATGGGGAAGGCACTTCAGATAAATCTTTATGAACCCGAAAGGGAGTTAGCTTTTTTTTGATTTGGCTTAAGGGAGGGGCTTTCAGTTTAAAATGGTTGTAATTAGTATTTAATATAAATACACTGAGAATTTAAAAATCTCCCAAATCACATCATTTATAACCGCCAGAAACTGTGAAATATGGTTATTTATGGTGGAGAGAGGGTCATGCATTTCCTCCCAATCAGGGAGGCTCATGGAAAAATATCTGTAGCTCCGGGGAGGGTCCTGATTACAAAAAAAAGTCACATCCCAGCCACCGCCCTGCTCTGCTGAATACAATACAGTCCTGAAAGGTACATTAAGTGTGTAAAAGTGCCTAATAATAGTACATAGGATAAATTAGGTATAGAAAATGTGCAAAACCACAAATGTAAGTAAAGGGGTTGAATGCGTGTAAAAGTACAGCGCACTGAGGAGAAAGCACGTCTACACTTGATGTATTAACGTAGATAAAGACTGTGTCCAGGTTTTGGGGCTCAAGAACGTAACATCCATTGATAAAACATCCCAGAATATTCAGGGATTATGCAAATTGTCATTTTAATGACACAATGGTGAAGGGGAGCAACACAAAATGTGTTTTAACTTAATAAAGTTAGTGTCCAAGCTGCCTGAAAACCTTCAGTGGACAGAATTTGAGAAGTGAAGGGAACTTTTGTAACAATTCAACTTGTCTTTTTAAATTCAGTCAACTTAACAATTTGAGGCAGCTCAGAAATTAATGTCTTTAAGTTAAAACAAATAGTTTCTTTTTACGGTAAAAGTTTTATGATGGATGTTACAATAAGAAACTTTAGTTACCCATTTGGTTTTGAGTAGGTTGCGTGCATATCAACAATATAACCCCTTGATATCTGAATAAATTGGATTAATCACTTTCGAAAACATGGGAGAAATGCAGTGAGCAACCTCACATGAAATTACCCCAAATTAGCAAGAAATAAATAAAAACTAAAAAGAAAAATAGTATAAAAACAACAAACAACCGAACAAAAAAACAGCAAATTGCTTGGAAAAAGGGTTAAAAATGTAAATGCAATTAACTTTAAATATATAATTATTATTTTTTTTCTCTTTTTTTCTTTTTTTTTTTTTTTTTTTTTTTTTAAATTTCAGCTCATTTTCCTCTCAGCTTTTCCTAATTTCTTGAAATTTTGGGGACATCTCTTGCCAAATTACTTGCTGCCTTTCTTGGCATGTTTTAAAAAGAAATCAAACCAATTTGTTTAGGTTTCAAGGGTATAAAAAGGTTGTGAAAGTAACACAAGAAACTCAAGTCAAGCCAGGTTTCAAAGCGTTAAAAGAATATCAGCGATGTCATATTTTATCTTCTAACTTGTGCAAAATTACAAATGTATCTTTTTTGAATACAACAATTAACGAAAAGTTGTTCTAATACATGTCATGTGACACATAAGGAGAATAGGATGGCTGGCAGATGGAGGTCAGGCTGATGAAAGTAATCGACACTGTCGGCTGGCTAAAACTCATCCTAAATGACCATTCAGCCCTCACTCTGAGGTGTTTTAACTTTTAAAGTAGTTACGGTGTTTTTCAAAAGTTGAAAATCTCAACACAGAATTAATTTCAAGGATTATATGTTCAGTTTTTCTCGGAAAAAAAGCCCTATATTCAGTTCATGAAGTATTAGTGGCTTCCTGTCTGCCGTCTTTCCCACAGGGAAGTGAACGCAGCATGAGAGGTGCTGATAATCCAGCAGGTGGAAGGATGATAATCCCTCCTCTCTCCTCCCACTCCACCCAAACACCATCACTCCAGCATCCACCTGCTTACCGCTCTCCTCTGAAACACGTCTCCCTCCCGGCAGCGCGCTTCTTCTCCTTCTTCTCCTCTCACTTTTCTCTCCTTCTTCTTTCTTTTACTCCCACGGGAGGGCTCGAGGCGACCAGGCGAGGAGTAGGTGAGATTAGTGGGAGAGGAGGGGGAGGGAGAGGGACACAGAGAGAGAATTACAGAGAGAGAGGGAGAGAGAGAGAGTAAAAAAGACGAGAGGCTAGTCTAGTCTAAAAAAGGGCGCGTGTGGAACCTGTCCCGCGAAGGCGAAGCGCAGCGGCTGCGTCCCGCGTGGCCAAGGCCATCCGCCACTGTCACACATTGGTGTCCCCGTGCATGGGGCGCACGAGGGGGGTGGTGGGGGGGAAGGTACGTGCTTGTGTGCGCGCACACGTGTGTGTGTGTGTGTTAGTTAGGGGCAGGGGGCTGAGGCGGCTCCATCACATCACTGACAAGCCAAATTTAAAACAATATGAAAACTGTTTACAAGTCGCCTACTACTGGGACTACTACTAGTATTACACGCATTGGTGGAATGTAACTAAGTACATTAACTCAAGTACTGTACTTCAGTATAAATTTGACTGTAGCGACTTTACTTGAGTACTGTATTTCCATGCTACTTAATACTTTTACTCAACTACATGTCAGAGGGAAATATTGTACTTTTTACTTCACTATATTTACCTGACAGCTGGAGTTACTGTTCATATTAAGAATTTTGCATAAAAAATGTAAGAGTTTATAAAAAATGGCTTTTTTTTTATAAATTAAATTATCAAACAGTTTATTCAAGTACAGCCATAACAAGTGGTCGATTAATCAGTTGATTGGCAGAAAATTAATTGCCAACTATTTTGATAAACATTTAAGACTTTGGGGATTTTAAAAATAAATACATAACTGAGTTTAGGGGTGTTTAGATTAAATTTTGTTTATAATTTTGAGATTTTTGTATGCTTCTTTTTGGGGGTAATATTTGAGGTAAATTGGTAGTTTTATTTTTTATCTTTTTCTTTTGAGTTTTTTTCTTTTTGTTATAGTTCTGATTTTTTTTGTTTTTCTTCTTTAAAAAATAAATCTGAGTTTGGGGGTGTTTTTTCTATTTCTTTCTTCTTTTTAAAAAAAATAATTCTGAGGTTTGGAGGTGTTTTTAATTTTTTATAATTTTGAAATTTAAAGTGTTTTTTTCTATTTGTTTGTTTTTTAATAATTTGGGTCTTATTGGAATGTTGTTGATTTTTTTAAAATACTTTTTTCTGCATTAGGTACTTTTCATACTTTAAATACATTTTCCTGATTCTATTTACTTACTTTTATTTAAATACTATTTTCAGTGCAGAACTTTATTTGTAACAGAGCATTTCCACAGGGTGGTATTATTACAAAAGTAAAGTCCTGCATTCAAAATCTTACTTAACCCTTTAAACATTACCAAATTAGCTTGATTTCTCTCAAAAACATGGGAAGAAGGCAATAAGCAACTTAAAAAGATGTGGTACAAAAGCTAGCAAAAAATAATAAAAAGTCAAAAGAAAATTACCTGAAAATTAGCCAAAAGATAAGAAAAGTAAAAAAACATAAAAAAACTAAAAAAAAAAAAAAGATACTTTGAAGACTTAAAAATATTTTTTTCTGTGACATGATTTTAATATATAATTGTATAAAAATTTGAATTATTATCTAAAATATAATTATAAGAAAATATATAATTATAAGATTAAAGACATACTTTTCTGGACATTTTTCTTGTTTTTTTGATAATATCTAATAATCTCCAAGCTGATTTTCAGGTCATTTCCATGTCACCTTTAATTTTTTTTTTTTTTTACAATTTGGAGGATATTTCTAGCTAAGTTGCTCATTTCCATGTTTCCGAAAGAATCAAATCAATTTTCTCAGGGTTCAGAGGCTTAATTGCCTGTGAAAGGTGTCTGAACACAACACAGTATAACTGATGTTGATCCAGGTGTTAAAGAGTAAAGTAAAAGTACAAAAGTATTAGCTGATTCATTTAACTAGTTCACTAAATAATTGACTTAACTAATTAATTAGTAACCAACGCTTTAAAATAAAAGTGGTGGTGTAAAGAAATAATATTTTAACTCCAAAATGTAGGGAAGTATAAGTAGAAGGTAGCGTACTTAAGTACAGTACTTGGGCAAATGTACTTAGTTACATTCTACCACTGGCTGTGAATACCTGTTTTTTTATTTAAAAGATTTATTAACTGCTTTAGTTATAGGCTGGAAATGGCAATGATATTAGCAGGATAGTTCTGTGTAGTTATTATACTAACAGAAGTAGCAGTAGTGGTAGTAACTCATATTTAGCAGTAGTCTAATATTTAAAGTAAAGCTGTACTGGAAATAAACAATAGGCTATATGTCAAAATGAGGAAAAATGTACAAAAACTTGTCATTAAACCATTGCCGCCATTAACAAAATTTAAGGAAAAGCCTATCTGAAGAGTAATGGGCCCCTAACACATGTATGTACAAATACATAGCACATATACAGATACATAACACCTTAACACAAGATTGCTGTGGGACTCGAAATGTTCACTGTACTGGTATTAGTCTATGTACATCAGATAGTTAGTGTCATTATCTGTTAAATAACAAACCAAAGTATTCCAGTATCTCACTATTAACATAATTTCCAACTCGCTTATATACTTCAACAGCATAAGCAAATTCATAACATTTTGTTTTTGGTTTTGGTGTGCCACCCTAAGATTCTCAGTGGCCCCATCAGGCCACCGCTATAAATAAAAGTCTGGGAGCACACTGCATTAAATGAAAAAAATATATATGCATGGCATTGAAGTTAGGAGGTCTTGCATAATTTTACTTCTGAATAAGTAGGATTTCCAAACTATTTCAAGCTCCATGGTTACTTGCTGTTTGCTGGGTGACATCACCATTTCACCAAATATTTCCTTGTTTAGCGTCAGTGACTGTCCCACAACCAAAAACCAGTCAGAGGTGGTGCAGTCACTGCTGTCCACCAGCAGAGGTCGACATAAGCAAATACAGTGGATCATTTGATGCACCTGTTGTAAATGAAAGAACATGTTATGTCCCGTCAATCCCTTTCTTTACTTTATCTTTTGTAAACTGAACCATTTTTCATGATTATTAATCACATGATTTAATGCATTGTATGTTTCTGAGTTAGTCCGTTTAGTTTTCCCAGACAAAAGCATTGTTATTATCATGTAATTTTTAACTCAAGCTATTAGACTGAATCACAATTCAGATAGGATAAAACTTTATTTGTGGTATATAAAGTAGGAAATGGTGAGTGCATTTATATCTAATGAACTGAAATATTGATAATTAAGTATCGACATACAATCTCACAGACTACAGTATCATGTAAAAATACAGTTTGGGAGTTGCTGACACTGATTCCATCCTCTCCACCCATTAAATGTTGCATTTTAGGTATCATAGAAAATGTTCCCTTGTTGAGTGGTATTTACACATGTTTTGTCATTTACATGTGTAGCCATAAGTCTTTGTAAAATCTTTCTTCTGCATGTATCGCCCACCTTGTTGCTGCTTCCTCAGGCTGAGACGAGTAACTTCTGGTTTGTCTTATTCTGTATCCTCTCTCTGCTGGATTTTCTGCAGGTTTTCCTCTCCTTCTGACCACCGACACTCCTGAAAAAGAAGATGTTACATGTAGACTCGAGGATTTTCTGTATTTAGAGAACCCACGTGAAGGATGACGGACTTAAAATGTTAATTAATCACCTGCCTGTCTGACTGATTAATACCTCTACCTAGTCACAGCCTTGGCAACAAGATAAGCGAGTTCAGCCATGTTAAGGACCATGCAGATAGAGGAGGAGGTGGCCATGAAAATGGTAAAGATGGTTTTCTCGGTCGGGCGTGAGATGAAGCAGTCCACCAGGTTGGGACACGGCCACTGGTCACACTGCACCAGCCGTGGCATCTGGAAACCATCGTACACCACGTACAGAGCATACCTGGAGGGACAAAGACAAATGCTGTGTCGAGACAGATCACACCAAACCAGCAATAGGGCACACACACACACACACACACACACACACACACACACACACACACACACACACACACACACACACACACACACACACACACAAATCCTACATGAAGCCTCCTTCAAACAGCAGCCTGAACACCAGGCTGCAGGCGTACGTCCACCAGAGGGCGCCAGCTATTGGGAGTCTCCGTTTCTTTATGGTCTCAGCTCTTCCTCCTGACCTTTGTTGCTGAGGAAACCAGCTCTGCCAGAACCCTGCAGCACAAGAGGAAATGACATGATAAAAAAGAGAAAAGACAAGATACGATAAAACATGACATGATAAAAGATATTGTGACGAGATAAAGATCGGCATGATAAAATAAAGCAAGACATGACACGATAAAACATGACGTGACAAGATAACGCAAGACCAGGTAAAGCAAGATGTGACTTGACAAGATAAACGAAGACACGGCATGACATTTTAAAGTATGACATTACGACATAAAGCAAGATATTAAAAGATAAAGCATGGCATGACACGATAAAGGGAGACATGATGTGTTTAAAGCATGAAAAGACAAGGTAAAGCAAGACATAACATCAAATGTTAAAGTATGACATGACAAGTTTAAGTACATTTTATGATGTGATAAAGCATGATATGATAAAACAACAAATAATGTGTATTTACATATACTTTTTCAACTCAAAATTACAAGAAAAAATAAAAAAAATTAAAAAAAAAGATGTAAAATTATATTTTTAAAAAATCAAAAACCTAAAAATTATTTTTAAAAATGAAAAAAAAAAACCAACTGTAAATGTTTATCAAAAAAGTTGGCATTTAAATTTCTATAATTGATTAATCAACTAGTTTCAAGTAGTTTGTTAATTTAATTTATTACAAAACATCAGATTTTTCAAACTCTGTTCTGATGCAAAACTCTGTTCTGATGTAAAGTAAAGCTTTCAGATAAATGTAGTGAAGTATAAAGTACAATATTTCCCTCTGAAATGTAGTGGGGTAAAAGTGAAAAGAAAATACTCAAGTAAAATACAAGTACCTCACAGATTGTGATACATGTGACGAGCAAGTATTCGTCATTTAATTTGTAACAAGTGTTTTTTGTAAATGTTCCTGTCTCTGAGCAACACATGACATGATAAGACATGGGATGGACAGAATGATGGCAGACAAATGTAACAGCACACACACCTGCAAGAGCCTCTTCTTGTCGTTGTGGTTCCGATAGGCCACATACATCGCAACCAGGAGCGTTGGCGTGGAAACAAAGACGAGCTGGAGACACCAGAGACGGATGTGGGAGACGGGGAAGAACTGATCGTAGCAGACGTTTTCGCAGCCAGGCTGAAAATCAGACACAAAGAGGCATGTCATTAAATGTATATATTATATGTACATGATAAGATCAGTGACTGGGTGCTGTACCTGTAGCGTGTTACAGGTGAAGTCAGACTGCTCGTCCCCCCAGACGCTCTCAGCAGCAACAACTAGCACCATGACCCGGAAAATAAACAGCACAGAGAGCCAGATTTTACCCAGGCTGGTGGAGTGCCGGTTTGCTCCGACTAACTGAGCGTACAGCGCAGGCCAAGACATCCTGAGGGAACAGTCAGAAACATGAGAGTATTATCATACTAGCTGCCCGTATGGATTTATGGACCAGGTTCGGCTGCTTCCTTTGAACTACACACGTGACGGCAACACAGATGGAAAGTGAGAAGGAAGGCGGTGGCAGGAGATGAAAGCAGAGACAGGCGATGAAACAAAAGACAAGTTTGACAGAAGAAGAGGATGAAAAGGAATGAAAGAGAGAGGAGGAGGAGAGACGGCCCAGAGCCAGAGTCCATGTGAACTGATGAACCTCTCTGCCCACTGTGGACTGTACTGAACCGAGCCCACTCGACTAAAAACACACTGAACACACTGTACAAACCCACACTACTACAGTCCCCGCTGAGCCTCATCCACACTCACCCATCGATTATTGATTCACTGATATGATTTACAGTACTGTGCAAAAGTCTGAGGCCTCCTTCAGCTTTGTTATTTTAGCAAGGTTATAATGATCATACATATGTATTTCTCAGTTGTCTCTTTACTAAAAAAACAAGCAGAACTTAGAGGAAATATCTTTACAGGATTAAAAATGCAAATATTTCAGAATAAGACAAATTCTACGAGCTAAAGTTGCAACTATTTAGTGTGTTAGCGTGTTGAGAACTCTCTTGGTCAGACAATATGAGTTTTACAAAACTAATCTTCTGCTGCATTCGCAGCAGGTTGCATTCAAGACATGTCCAAAGCTCAATTTTGATTGTTTGAGCTACCGTTTGTTATGGTTGTACACTAAATATTGACATCAGTCTGAAAAAGCCATTTTATTCTGACTTTTTTGGTGTTTTAATGCATTTTACATGTTCTCTGTATTCTTTGTTTGTATCTTAATGAAGTGACTGTAAAAAGAATAGATACATATCCTCGTTAAAACTTTGCAAAAACAACAAAAGTAAGGACTAGGACTTTTGCACTGTACTGTAGATGATATGCATGATACATTAACTCAAATCTGTTTCCAGCTGCAAATTGCCTCCTAAAAAAGTCTTGGTCTTGGGTCAACCTCCAAATTAAAAGATAAAAATCCTTTTCTTACCTTGTGTCTGCAGAGTCAGGTTGTTTTCAGGAAGATATTCCACATGGTCCTTTCCTGTACAAATACAAAAAAACAAACATCTCAGTGTCACATTACTGGCGGTACGATTGAAATAAAGTAAAACTGAATGGGATCTGGGTCTTACATTGTGAGCAAAACACAAACAAACCTGAAGCTCCAGCTTCCTCTGCATGAAGTCAGAGATGTCTCCAGTGTCAAGACAGCCCGAACAATGTGAGGGGACTTCCTGTAGGGGCTTTCAAAATAAAACCTCACAATGGCAAAGCTGTTGCGTCACAAATATTGCACAAATAATAATAACACACCTTTAAAAACAGAGTTTACAAAGCGCTTTGACAAACAGCAAAAGCAGAAATGGGATGCATAGAAGGCAATGCAACAGCAGAAATCCAAAATGTTCTACTGAACACAGGCGAGACAAAACTAGGGTAGAGTCAGGATAAAATTGAAATAAACGGACATGTAATGTAAGATGCAGGATGCAAAATCACAATAAATAAAATAAAAAATACAAACAAATAAACCAAAACCAACAAAAGCAGTAAAACCTCAAATAAAAGGAAATAAAATAAAAAAAACCATGAATAAAATAGGTAAAATAATTAAAAAGACGACATCACATAAAAGCAAGTATATGGCCTTAAAATAGTTTTAAGTTAACATGGAGATATGTTTTAAAGAGAAATATATAGCGAAGACTGTAGAGTGATTTTCAATTTCAACGCACAGTCACTGAAACTACTATTACTATATTTACTGTGTTTGTCACTCACACCTTTTGAGAAAGTAGTAATATTAATAATTAGAAGAAGATCAAAATCAAAGCAGCAGTCGGAGATATCCTGATCTTGAGCTCCAGGTATAGGTCAAGCTCTGCTCCAAAAATGCTGGATCCTGCAAATTCCACGCTGTACTTTATTTATCAGACCTTCATTAGTCTTGTAATGGTTTCCGTTACAAACTGCTAGTCTCAAGTCCAAGCCAATATCAGTCATCATTCGTTTTTTTTTTGTTTTTTTACCAAGAAAGTTCCTCCAGAGTCACAGAGAACAAGCAATGGAGGAAGAAGAACTCACATCTTATATTTAGATAAATGTAGTAATACTATGGCATAGAAATACACAAAAAAACCCACAAAAGTATTAGCATCAAAATGTACTTGAAGTACAAAACTTAAAATTATTAATTTTGCAGAATGGTCTATTTTAGAATAATAGGTTATATCTAATATTACTGTATACACAATATTGATGCATTCATTCACAAATCACTTGCATGTTGCTGCTGATAAAGGTGAAGCTGGGTTTGATGACTTTACAGTAGCTTAATATAAAATAATACATCATATTTGTTTGTTAATTATATTCTGTGTCATTAATCTGGAAAACCAGTGGTGAAATGTAAATTAAATTACCAGTTTATAAAAGTACAGCTGGAACAATTAGTTGATAAATCAGTTAGCTGAATTACAGAAATTTAATTGAAAACTATTTTGATAAACATTTAAGTCTTTCCAAATAATGTTGACTTTGGGAGGTGTTTCTTCTTCTTTTTTTTTTAAATTTGAGTTTTTTTCTTTTTTAAAAATAATCCTGAGTTTGCAAGTGTTATATAACGATTTGAAGGTTATTTTCTTTAAAAAAGAAAATCTTTCCTTTAGTGTTTTTTTTTCTTCTTAAAAATATTTTGTAGTTTTTTTTTACATTATAAAATTCAAATTAAAAATTAAAAAATCATAATTTTGAGTTTTTCTGCATTGGGTTGTTATACTTGTAATACTTTAAGTGCATTTTCCTGATAATACCTACTTACTCATTACGTAACATTGTCAATGCAGGACTTTTACTTGTAATTGAGTATTTTTCGCAGTGTGGTATTAGTACTTTTATTTAAGTAAAGGATCTGAATACTTCTTCCAGTACTTGAGTAAAAATATTTCCACGTTAACTGAACTTCATGTGAAGTGCCCCTTTAATTATGCCACGGTACCATAATAAATGTGACCGTACAGATGTTTACAAATGTTATGCAACTGTAATGAAATGAAATGGTCACAATCCATTGATCTAACAGGATGCCCGGGCAGCGTGGAAGTCAGACGAACTGAAAGAACAACACTGCATTGTGATAAGCAGTGTGTGCATGTTTGTGCATGTTGGTGTGACCCTCCGTGACTGAAACAGGACACAGGTAGAGAGTCAAAGTGACTTTTAGGAGCCCAGCCATCACTTGGCATAAGTCGTCCTGCAGGACAGTGCAGCTCTGTGTGCTGCTAATGACTGTGACTGAAGAGCTCTCCACACTGTTTGTTGACGTGTGGGAGCAAAACCAACTGTGGATGCTCACAAAACTGAAACGAAAACTTTTGAGGGGGCTGTAACATATTCTGCATATTCTGCTGGAGCTACAGCTTCTGGATAGATTTTTTGACATGAGTGTTTTGAGTATGTACGTGGTAAAGTATTCAGAATCTTGTTTAAGAGTTCATTCATAGAGGTTTAAATAAATAATGAGGTAAGAGTTGTTTCCTCTGAATACCGACACTGTGTGTAATATTACAAAATGAGCAGCGGTGAAATGTAACTCTTAACAAAGCTGAGGTACTTGTACTTTACTCGAGTATTTTCTTTTTAGGCCACTTTATAGCTTTACTCCACTATATTTCAGAAACAAATTATTATGCTTTTTACTTCTCTACATTTATCTGACAGCTTTACAGATTAAGGTTTTCGCAGAAAAGACATAGGAAGAGTTCCTGAAATTGTGTTATCTGCCTTTTTTATTTTGAGTTGTGGGGGAGTTTTTTCTATTTTTTTCAAATATTGTATAATTTTTGTGTGCTTTAAAAAATAATAATTTTAAGGGGTTTTTGTATGTGGTTTTTTTGGGTCTTTTTTTAAATTTATTTTTAAAATAAATGTTATATTTTGGGGTTGTTTTGGGGGGGTGTTTCTAATATATATATTTCATTTTAAATCATTTTTTCAGCATTGTTTACTTGTAATTGTTGACTAAGTACTTTTTCCTTATTGCACTTACTTACTTTTACTTATGTACCATTTTCGATGCATGACTTTTACTTGTGAAAGTGTATTTTCACCGTGTTGTATTTCTACTTCTACTTAAGTAAAGGAACTACTTCTTCCACTGCTGAAAATGAGCAGCAATGATCTGGAGGGGCAGGAAAAAATCCATGGTTGAGACAGAGAGGGCGTCAGTGATTCTAATGGAGTCATTAGGGGAATAACAGCGACACTTATTCTTGATGCATATCAATGAATGGATATCAGTGTCAGGAGCGGACTCAAAGAGCCACTGTTTGATCTCTCAGTCAGGACAGGGATAAAGGAAGAAAAAAAACAGAGGGAGAAAGGCTGACGGATTGTTTCAAGCGGGTCACACAAAGTGAATGAGTAGGGAGACGCAGAGAGAGAGAGAGAGAGGTAAAACAGAGCTGATTGTTAGAGTAGCTCCTGATCAGCCTGCCAGCAGGAGAACAGAGGGCGCCAGTGTCAGGATACACACACAACCACACACTGTACAGCACTCACAGATATATGTTACCCAGGAAGCTACGCACACACGCACACACGCACTGTAATGAGTGAGGGGGAGAGCAGCATGTGACTGAATAGCAGATCTCAGTACTGTAGGTGGACTTGGCGGACTGATCCTGGATCAGCCACTCTACTAATTTTGCAAGATGTCAGGATGATTTTTGTATTTTGACAAAATTTTCAACAGCTATAACAAGTTCTCTGCAAGATTCAGACTTCTGTTGGTGCCTTAGGTGATGTTTTTGATTTTTCCACATTCAAAGTTGTGAATACTGGGTCCTAAGACTTGGATCTGACTTCTTTCAGACTTCTCCCCAAATATAAACGATACTCTTGACGCACATTTTGTAATTTTGAAGGGAAAACTACTGAACTTAAGTTTTATGGATTGTTTTCATGCCACTTTTCGGCTTGATTTACAGAGGAACAAAAAGAATCTTGCATGATGAACCTGATTTTTTTTTAAGCAAAATATTACATACATAAAATGATTTGCTGTGAAATATCCTATCAGACACAGATTTTAAAATGTACTTGACTTCTAAATTTAAAACTCAAAAATTACAAGTTGAAAACAAAAATACCTAATATTTCAATTTTACTTAATTTGTTTAGCCGGCCATAACAGTTTTTGTTGTTTATTTTCTCCCATTATTTGTACAATTGAATTATTGTTATCATTTTTTTTTTTTTACATTATTTGTAAAATTAGGAGATGTAATTTTTTATCATCAAAATCTGGAACATACATACTCCATATAACAAATGCATTCAAAATAGCTGTTTTTTGTCAAAATGTGTCAAATATAATCATAACAATAAAGAAAACAACACATTTCGTCACTTGATGCAGGTACTCACTCCGAACCAGTAGGGGGCGGTAAAGCTGGTTGAGGATTGAGGTCATCGACAACCACACCGGAAACGGAAACGACCTCAGTCCCATTCGTTGTTTTAGCTTCGATAAAATATCCCAGCACGTTAGAAGTCGGTACCTAAAATCATAAATATATCAGTGAAAACCTTAAAATGGCCCTTGAATCGCGGATCACACAGGAAGAGATCAAGAAGGAACCAGAGAAGCCCATTGACCGGGAGAAGGTGAGCAGCGGCACTTTAGTTAACGTTAGCTTGAGCTAACCTGGCTCTGCTAGCTGATGTCAATGCTAACAGATTGAAGACTTTAGGACAAACACACATAGCAAAAGCATATGCAGACCAGTATTACTGCTTTGATTTTCATATGTGATGCTCTGCTCATTACCGTCAAATTAAAGTGAAACTGAATAGTAACGTTAGCCTCTGCATCGTACGCATGCTAGCATGCTAGCTAACCATAATTATTGTGCATCTCTGCTATTTTCCTGTAATCATCTATTAAAACATAAAAAAAAAACATACCTGCATTTAGATTTTTGCTTCCTGTTATTGTCTTGCACAGCCAGCCCTTCCTTTCAAAGTTAGGGTTTTTATAATGTCCTTATGTTTGACGTAGACCTGCCCGCTTCTGCTGCGAGTATTCACCACCAACAGTGGCAGACACCACCGACCAGACGAGTTCGCCCGTGGAAACGTTCCCTCGAGCGAGCTGCAGATATACACGTGGTATGATCGCAAACATTTCGCCATTTTTTTTTTTATCCAATTGGACGTTTGCCAATGCATCAAGTTACAGCAAAGCTTTGGAAAAGGTCTCTGATTTGTAATGTGTTTTTAAGGATGGATGCTACTCTGAAGGAACTAACCAGCCTGGTGAAGGAAGTGCATCCAGAGGCCAGAAAAAAGGGGACCAACTTTAGCTTTGCTATAGTCTACCCAGACCCCAGAGGGAAAATGTACCGGTTGGTGTCATATTATATCTGCACTGTCTGGACTCATGGAGCAGGCCACTTGCTATTTTGGTGAAATCATGTTCACTCTAATTTGAAATTGGTTGTGTTGCTCCTTACAGGTTGAAAGACATCGGCAACACCGTGTCAGGCAGAAAGGGCCCAGATGACTCCATGACGTTGCAGTCTCAGCGCTTCCAAATTGGAGACTATCTGGATATAGCAATCACACCGCCCAACAGAGCCCTGCCCCTTAACACACGCATGAGGCCTTTCTGAACATATAAAACGTGACATAAATCGACACACATCAAACTGTTTTTTGTTGTTCTTTTTCATTGCCTCATCTTGGATGGTTTTTGCCTCATTTTATAGAATGTGACATGTATTAAAGTTGTCGTTTTTTCCAAAGTTTCTGTCTGTTTTTGTGAAACATACTGTGAGAAGGTGAGAAGGTATCCAGAATTGTCTTAATTTTCAAAAGAAAAAATGATGCACTTGTATTGTTAAAAGATTTCAGGTGGTCCAGATCCCACTAAAATATTTGGCATCAGAATTCCTGATAATACCATAGAGATGTTTCAGCTCCTGAAGTTTGCGAAAACAGCTGATGGACTAAATTGCAACTCCTCTGGGAGCGAGTTTAAAATAAATTTAAGTATCATCAGTGCTTTCATATATGGTTGTTTGCCAACACTCATAATAAAAGAATACTTTGCAAATCTATTTTAAAACAGGTGTGTGTGTGTAGAAGAGAGATAAGCAGAACAGAAACTGCAAACAAACTCCACACACACACAAAAATAATATATTTATCGTGGTGTTTTGGTAACTTGACCTTCTTTCGCCTAATGGAGATCTAGTTACTAAAATGTTCCAATAAAAACATTTTTGTAGTTAGTGTGGGAGTTTGCCAGTGGTTTGCAACACTGACTTTAGTTAAATTCCATTTAAAATTACAAAAGTGTTCCATCCAAAAAATACACAAAACAAAAGTTGTGTTTTTAGGTATTTAAAACACCTAAAGGTCTTAAAAACGGGGGAATGCTATGGACATTTATGTATACGTGTAGTGGTAATTTTATTTTGATAGTTATAACAGGAGGTCTTACGTTCTCCAGCGGCGCATGCGCAATGTCAGCTATTGAAAGCTAGCAGAGGAAACTGCGGAGCTAACCAATCGTAAGCTAAATATAGCAGCCATTCATACACAAAACACAAGTTAAAATGTTTCGGAGGAAATTGACAGCGCTAGATTATCACAACCCCGGTGGATTTGACAGCACAGGTAAGAGAAAACTCGTTAGGAGCTCCTTCATTTTGCTCGATGATGGAAACGTGGAGACAGCTAACGTGTAACGTCATGCAAAGTGCTGTCAACGAAATGCAGCTCTGTTTATAAAATATTAGTTTTATTGTGCTTTTTTTTTTGAATGACAAACTTGTACTTTTGTTAGCTCAAGAGATCTTTTACGACCTAGTTATGCGACACACGTTTATTCAGCTGCACAGATTGTTAAAGAAAATAACAACTGGGGGGTAAATGCATGACCCTCCATTCACCATGAACAGCCATATTTTTAGTTTCTGGCTGTGATTATGAACATTTTTAGTATACTTTTTATTTGACAAAATTACTCCCTTACAGCAGTTGGGCTATTTCTCATAGAAACATAAGAAAATAACTGTCAATCTTTACAATAGCTACTATATATCCCTCCCACCCCACGATCCCCATTTTTTTTAATATATCATAAACAAATAAAACAGATACAGAAACAAAAGAATAAACACTTGTGGGTATGGTTGGCTTCTACCTCACCACATTTCTGCCAGCAGCTTCTGATTTACATGGATGAGGGATGTTAAAAAGAAACATATTTGGATTTTCCAAGAGTATTCTCTCCAAATTAATGAACATGGGCTTTTACATGTACATTTAGGAGATTTTTTTAAAGAAAACATGCCTTGGAAACCCACTTGCAGGGCTCTGAGGATATTTCAGGCAACTATAAAATATGACCATTTAAGGTCATACTAAGCCAAATCAAAAAACTCCAAAGAAATATTTGAAGTGCCTCCCTTATTTTGCACCACTTCTCATAAATAACAAACAGTCCCTTATTGAAAATTAGCGGGCGTGAAGCGAATACATAGCTCTGTGGCCTCTTATCTTAATCTCACTCATAAGGCTGAGGTTTATTATTATTCAGTCTACCTTTATTTACATGATGGCAAACTACTGTATGAACTGTAACCCTTTGTCCATCGGTGTCTAAAGAAGGCCTGTTTGTCTCTTCTCTGCTCAGATGAGACACAGTTTAGGAACTGCATTGTGTGGCTGGAGGACCAGAAGATTCGACATTATAAAATAGAGGACAGAGGAAACCTGAGAAACATCCCGAGCTCAGACTGGCCAAAAGCCTACCAGAAGGTAAGACTGTGTTTTTGTCCATTACCAAACTTTGCCATGTAGAAAATGCCACATTTTAAGAAGCACTGTGTAATATTTAGGGGGATTTAGAGGCATATAGCAGTGAGGAATTCAAATTATAACCAGCTGAAACTACTCAGGGTTAGAGTTTCTTTGTGTTGTTCATTGTTCAGAAGGTTTATATCGGGAGCTGAATTATCTACAGAGTTCTCCTTCTCACCAAAACAAACAGACCATGTGATTTAAATTGTTAGAAGCACTAAAAAATCACTTTCATGGTACAAATCAGTGTACCTGCTCCCTATGTAGATATAAACATCTCATTCTAAGGTAACAAAAGATTCTCATCTTAAGGTGATTATAGACTAAAGAAGACATACTTATTACATTATATTCCATATTTGCCAATATATGCCTCTAAATCCTACACAGTGGAGCTTTAAAGGTGACATGAATGGGATTATGAATAGGATTTTCATCAGTGTAAATAAAGCTGTCAGTGCCTTCTTATGTGTGTTTCTGTGTGCAGTACCTGCAGGACCTGAACTGTCCCTTTGGCGTCCAGGAGAAGCAGGAGGCAATAGACTGGTTACTGGGCCTGGCTGTAAGATATGAGTATGGAGACAACGGTAAGATGGCTGCAGGAGCATGTGTGTTGTGATGTCAGTGAAAAGTTTGAAGTATCACCCAGCATCAGTTTTACTGCTGTAATACCGACGGTGACCAGGAGATGGAGACATTGTAAAAGGAAAAAAGTCTTCAAATGATTTCAGCTCAACAGTCAAGTTCTTCTATTCCAGAAACTCTGCTGTCAAACATGATTAAAACAATCTTTTTTTTGAATCCTCATATGACACACTATTATATTCTCTTTACATAGCTACAATGTGTTTATGGTATTTGATGTGTCTCTTTAGTGGACAAATATAAGAACTGTGAGCCTCTGTCAGCCTCTGGAAACAGCGACAAAGCAGCGGACCCTCTCATCAATCTTGACAGTAAGTAGAAACATGTCTCTGCTCCTCCGCCTGTCCTTGTACTCAGCTCTCGCACATTCTCCCCTTTGTTCTAGGTGAAGGCTGATTTTTTTTCTTCGTTTTTTTAGGTAATTCACCAGATTTCAAAGCAGGAGTGACAGCTCTGGCCAACATCCTCCAGATACAACGACATGATGACTACCTGGTTATGCTCAAGGTGGGAGCGTGCTAAAGATGAGCTATCTTTGCTTTAAATTACTCAGGCTTGTAAGATTTTTTTATCCCTTCGTGTTTTCATGTTCTCCTGCCAGGCTATTCGTATTTTGATCCAGGAGAGACTTTCTCCAGAGGCCATCACTAAAGCCAGCCAGAACAGAGAGGTACTGTAAACTGATGACACACATTTATCAAGAATATCTATCAGGGTTCCTACAGCTTCAGGCAAGTTAGATCTTTGACACATTTTGATGCAACTTGAAGTGAAACATAGGACCAATTTGATGAAAACATGAACTATTATCAATTACTTATTAGGGACAATTTTGCCCAAATACTTCAACATAAAAACAATAGCTACATAAACAATTAAGTTAAAAAAAGTTAGATGATCTCATAATAACGGACCTTTAAATGAGTCATGTACGCAGTATTTTTAACATTTGTTTCTGTGTTTCTCAGGGTGTTCCTGTAACTTTAGACAAGCACATCCTGGGTTTCGACACTGGAGGTGAGTGCTGCTTTTTGGCTGAAGAGTAACAGAAAAGGAAAAATTCAAACACACTTTTCCCCTTCAATAATTTTGTAGCCCCTCAGATTAAAATTGGGACCAAGTGGTGCAGTGTGGAGCAGAATGAACATTAATGTATCCACTGCAGCTCAATAAGCTATATGAGAGTAATCTACGTTTGTTTTCAGATGCCACTCTGAACGAAGCGGCCCAGATCCTGCGCCTGCTGCACATCGAGGAGCTCAGGGAGCTACAGACCAAGATCAACGAGGCCATCGTAGCCGTGCAGGCCATCATCGCTGACCCCAAGACAGACCACAGGTTGGGCAAGGTCGGCAGATGAGAGTGAGGATGAAGACAGACGGTGGAGGAAGGGAGGGACTAAGTAATGGGAGTTTTAATTTGATTTGGCGAGGAAAAGCCTGTCTTTGTTGGACAAAAATGAGTTTGTATTTTTAATTGTGTTGCATGAGATCAGAGTGATCCGATTTGGAATTTGGTGCAAATGTGAGCAAATGCCAAACTTTCAGATGCTGTCTTTCAGTTTTGTATTGCAGCGTGGATACATTTATGTCAAAACACACTACAATACTGCAATGGTTCTTGATTAATTAGTGTTGAAATACTCACTTCTGCTAATATGTTAGTGGGCTGAACCTTCTGATCCTCTCCTGGCTGCCTCAATCTGTCCCTCAACAGAAACCACAGAGAAGCTCCTGAAATGTTCAAACTGACAGTCACATTAGTATCTTTTCTTTCTCGATGGAAGGTTATTTTGAAATGGTTTACATTGACGCTGTGGGAAAAAATATAAATACAGCTGAACAGACTTTGGCTCCTGTGCTTCTTGTGTTGTCGACGTTCGGTCGTAAATTTCCTCTGAAGCAGCAGAGCTGAAACGAGAAGACAAATAATCCCAAAGAGTCTGTCAAGTACCAAATCACATTTTATTGTTATAAATATCACATCTTATAAAAAGATAAAGATTTGAAAAGAAGTAGTAATAAAAATATTTGGCAGTAAAAAGAGTGTAACGTTCTTTCATCATGTGTGGAAAACAGATTAGTAGTGCAGAGAAATATGGCAGGACTGTGGTCGCTGGGATGTGACTGTGGCACACAGTAATCAGATTACAGTAATCTGATCACAGAAATCATTTCAGTCACTCAATAATGTCCATAATTTTCTATATAAATGTATTACATACTTAAACTTAATTTTCCAAATTCCATAAAACGTGATAATTCTAGTCGGGTAATGAATAATCCTGCTGATTAGGCTTTGACGTCCACCACTTAAATTCTTGTAAATCGCAGTTGTTTTTTTTTCAGTTATGATGTCATAATTTGATATTTTGAGAAATACACTTTTTTTGCAGCGTTGGATTAGATAATTGGTATCAAACTTCTCATTTTTTTTCAAGAAACAAATACCAAATCACAAAACATTTAACTGTTTCTTTTACCTGCTTTTGATAAAAACAAGTTTTTAAAAATAACAGGTAAAAGAAACAAATGAAGCACCAAAAACTCAGAAGTGAGTTTGAAGACATTCCTTGTGTGAAGCTCGTGGGGAACTACAACAATTGGTAAAATTCGCAGGGAAGTTGTAGTGTTTGGACAACATTGCAAGGCTGCACAAAATTCATGGGAATTTTTTGATTAATTGCTGTGATTGCGACATCACTAAATCCTGGAGGGATATTTATATTTGTCCAGAAATCACTGTGAAAGCTAAATATTGAGACGGAACTTTAAAGCCACCGCGGCCAGCGGACCAAAAAGAAATCTGATGCTCAGTTTGACAACAGAACTTTGGCTCGGACAGTAAAAAAAAAGCTCCTCAGGTCATTCTTCTTTGGCTTTAAAAAAACAGGAAACCTACAAACACATTTAAAAAAAAAAATCAGATTCTGTAGGTTTATTCGGTATAAAAACAAAACAAAAAAAAAAACTCACGTACAAAAATACAGTAGAAAAAAACAAACTAAAAATGAGGTATAAAACAAATTTACAAAACATTTATTTTGGGGTTATATCTTTACGGTGAGATAATGGGGTTGGGGTCAGGGTGAGTGGACGGGTTGTAAATTTGCTCCAACGGTCAATCTGGCAACAGGAAGTCAACTTGCTCCCTTCTGAGTGTCCTTTTTTGACTGAGGGACACTGGGGAGGGCACGTCTTCAGGTGGTCCTGCCCTCAGATCAGCAATCGCCCCAGAACTTTAGCACCAAAGGACTCTGTAGCTGCCAGTCTGTCGTTAGTGGCTCCCTGAGACACAAATGAATGTCATCGTCATCAAATATTTTCATGAAAAAAAATTCAAAACTTTTCAAGGATCCCAATTTTTTTTCTTGCCCCTCCTTGCCCGGTGTTTTTCCAAGCATACAAGATCAAAACCGTATACACACATAATTTTATCGTCCCTAATGATGTGTTTAAGGACCTTCGGAAATTTGAAAATTCCACCTATAACTTCTGTTTTTACAGTTTCTGTCTGTAATAAATGATGTCATTTTTTGGTGATTCTTAAAGAAAACATGTCTTCTAAACCTGTTTCCTTAAAATAAAAAAAAAATGAATAAAAAAACTGCCAAATATATTAAAATGATGAAATTGTTATGTCTTTCAAACCCGTGGTTTTCCTTAAAAATTGATTTTAAGGGGAAAAAAAGAAAATTGCCCTATTTACATTTGCAAGAAAATGGTCAAAACATTAAAAAGAAAAAAAAACACAATAAAAAAAGAAGACAAAACTGCCAATTTAAAAAAAAGAAAATATGTGAGTTTGAAAGGCAGTAAAATAAAAACAAAATACAGCCATTTAAAGTTGTATGCTGCTGCCATAAGCCAAAAGTGCTTAAAAAATGATTTGACATGCCTAGTGGAGAGATGCAACATGGGGGAAAAAAATGACATTTTTTATGATAAACAAATAAAAACAATCAAAACATCACACATTAAAACTACATTATGTTGTCAGTGACACAAAATAAATTGAATGTTATATTACATTTATGTCATTTCATTTATTACACACAACAAAATTTCCATGATTATTCCAGTACTTTAAATATTTTTTTACTAATTCCACACCTGGAAAATGTGATTTTGAAATTCCATGACTTTTCCAGGTTTCCCATGACTGTGGGAACCCTGATATTACACTTCCAGTGGAAGTCCAAACCTTCTTCTCTGCTAGTTTACAGCTCCAGGTGGAAATGAAGAGTTAAAGGTCTGATTGTGTCTTCCTGTGTGAATCCAAATGTAACAGGATGAAAGTTGAAGTGCTGCAGTGGCGTAATGACAGAACAAACACACCTTCCATCCTGAACAAAGCCCTGCACTTACAACCTGTGACGACTGAGAATTATCTCCGTAAAGAGCATGTGTGTGTCTGTGTTCGTGAATTCAGCAATAACAGCTTTTAAGCCTCTCACAGCCAGCTCCCAAACCCTTAACAAGTGCGTTTTAGAGCTGTCATCATGCTCACAATTACACCACACGGCCACGTCTTTGAAGCAAGCGGCTGTTATTTAGTCTGAGGCTTTAGAGAGCGTTAGAGGACGTGACTTTTACAGCAACACACACTAGTGACAGCCGTCATTCGGGCCATTGTAAGACACACAAACTGAACTGTGTGTTTCTATCGATTTTACACTCTCTGCAGATGTGCGCAGCTTTGGCAGCGCCATCTGCCAAGGTGCTACTTTAGGGATTATCGTGTGTTCAGAGGGCGACTTTGTACTTTCAAGGTGTTTAACTCAACGCTTTGAAAAGACCTGAAGCCATCTGCACACATCAACACATCAAACATGACACACAAACGCAAAATACAAGCGGAGGGCCGCAGACAGCTGCGTAATCATTGTTCTTGTGTCTATTTCATGGGTGGGTGTGAAGTCACCAAACACACACACACACACACACACACACACACACACACACAGAGGACAGTGGAGGGTCTTCGCCAGCTGTGTGATGACTGCTTTCTGGATGCAGGGTGATGAAACACAAACTTGGCTTTCTTCAGACAACAAAGGTTGTGTTTACATCTTTTTTTAATTTTTTTTTTTTCAGTCGGAGCTCAGCTTCTTATTGAAACTGGCAGAATCTGATGACATTGTTTTTGTTTCAATCAGGGCCATTATACCTCAGATACTCTGGTAATTGTTTATGTTTTGTGCAAACTATTTATTTTACTTTAAAAAACTGTTTATAGTATTTTTGTGATAATGTGGCGGTCTTGGTAATATGGTATTTTTTTTTCACCGACACTTTTTCAGGCCTTAAAAAGCACTCCGCTTTGAACAATAAGCTGTCATATACGGTAAACCACAATGAAATTTCAGGAAGGTATGAAGGTATGAAATATTACATACCTCCCGAGTGTACTCCTTTTAAAAGTTCTCGCACATATATGCGACCTGAACCGGATTGTTACACTTGAAGTCTATTGTCTCTCGATTTTCGTAAATAACTTTCGTATGTCGGGCACTGCCGACATGCAGGTGACTTACACTCAGTGCTGCGCCTGAACACATGCTGTTCAGCAAAGTATTGCTGTAACATATATGTGCATTTTTCATAATGAGCATGTGCGTTTGATGGATGGATGTATTTGTTGTTGTTACTGTTGTATTTTACTGTGTATGTATTGTTGTTTTTTGTACGGTTTCTATACTGCAGACACTGAAATCCAAGGCAAATCTATCTATCTATCGTAACTCTAGCTCAGTGTCCCTTTTGCTCACCTTGCTTATCTTGGAGAAATAATTCCAATAAATGGCCAACAATTACGCAACACAAAGTCAGTGGAGAGCGCTGAGCTGTTTTCCCCTCTGGTGGGGGCGGGCCTTAAGTGCGCTCTGTCTCTAGAGCAAACCTGGCTGTGCAGACTGTGTAGATATTAATGTAAGAAGTTAATACATCCTGAGTTTCCCGTAGATTTGAATGCAACGCTCTCAGCCACTACCTCCCCGTGTAGGGTTAACTGTGTTTCCTGTCTCTGTGTAAGTGCAGCCTTCAGGGTTAAGGTGACATCTGGTGGGAGTTGACTGATGTGATGACATCACTGCACACAAACCAATGAGCTCACTGTCTGGTGCACCTTCATGTCAGCGTGTGTGTGTGTGAGAGAGAGAGGGCGTTTGGTTGTGATTATACAGCGCCAAAATTACACATCTGAGCACAGTCTGAAAAGAGTGTGTGTGTGTGTGTGACAGTGATAGTGTATTGTGTGTTTGTGAGAAACTGTGAGGCTCATACCTGATAGACACTGGGTAGTTGCTATGGCGATGCCGTACAGGTGAGAGCGCTGGTCAGGCAGGTATTCATCTGTGATCTGACTGTTGTCTTTGTTTACTGCGATCACGCCGTCCCTATGAGACAGAGACAGAGACAGAGGCATTGAGGAGGGTGAACACTGATCAGCTCATTGATTAGTGATCAGTGATGAAGAAACAGTGAGACAGATAAAGATGGCTACCTCCTCCAGTCAGTGTAGTAGAAGTGGTTCCTGTAGTAGACCATGCTGAACGGGTAGTTGAGGCTGGGGTGAATCACTCTTCGCCCTGAACCGTCCGGGGACACACACTCTAAACGCTTTGTACCTGACGCACACAGCAAAAGAAAAATATGGATCAGTATTTTTCTTGAAATTGATGGTAGTGTCATTTGGTGATTAAATGAATAGAGATTAAATGATTTTTAACGGCATGTATAGCAGATTGCAGAACTTTTTATCCCTTTGTCTTGTTTGCAGATCTTCCAAAATTAGTACTCTGAAAAGTTCACCTCATCCCCAGTGGAAATTATTCCCTTGAGTGATAATGGTAGTTGACCAGTGGTCACACTATGTTGTATGTTTACATGCACAAAATATTCTGCTTTTCCCCCTTATTCCCGAAAAAAGACATTTGTGTTTCTCCTTCTGACCAAAAAACGTGGGCTTTTCTTTAGGGCGTGCATCTCTACCACAACTATTGGGGAACATAACAACACACAGAGGTAAACAGAAAAGAGGCCATGTGTTGAAAACTGCTGTAAAATCTGCAATTAAGATGCACATTCTGAATGCACTGTCTAAACAATGCTCCTAAAACCTGAATAATATCAGCATATCACACGTCTTAATCACAAAATGCTACATTCAGAAATATCCAAACAGAATAAGCTGGTAACATGCCCCGTGTCAAATTCATAATAATAGTGGAATATTAGTGTGCATGTAAACACAGTCACTGGCAGAAGGTGTGTTTACCTGCATCAGCCCAGCAGATTTGCCTTGAAGAAGAGTCATACGTGAGAGCGTTTGGCAAACCGATGCCATCAGACACCACCACCCTGCGGTTCTGACCGTCCACTGACGCACTCTCGATCTTTGGGGCCTCTCGGTTCCAATCGGTCCAATACAGAGTGCTGCGGAGACACAAGCAGGAGCAAGGCTCAAGGTTAATGTTTGTTTCACTTGTTCGGTCAGGCAGGTAAGTCAGAAATCTACTTGTCCCAAATCAATTTTTACTAGCCCCTGTACAATTTGTTTTATGCATCAGCAATTTTCAAATAATGGCAACAACAACAGAGATGTGCCTCTGGGAAACCAACCCTGTTGATCCCAATTACTGTAATTTCAGTTTCTGTGCGTCACTCTGCTGACCAGTGCTGGAATATCACTCAGTACATTTACTCAAGTACTGTACTTAAGTACAAATCTGAGGAACCTTTATGTCACTTGAGTATTTTAATCTTGTGCCAATTTCTACTCCACTACACTTCAGAGGGAAATCTTTCTGAATCCACGACTATTATTCTACAACTACTTTACCAATTCAGATTTTTGCGCACAAACCATATGAAAGTATACAAGAGCAGCTGAAACTATTAGTTGATTATGAGAAAATTAATTGGCAATTATTTCTATCATTGTGGATGTAAGTCATTTTTCATACAAATAAACATTTCATGGTTGCATCTTCTCATATGTACTGCATATATGAGGACTTGATGCTTTTCCCTTAAATTATTTTGATTTATTATATTTATTTTTGCACGTGTATTTTTATTTTTAATACATCAGTATATTTCACTGAAATCATATTTACTTTAAGTATTTAAATGTGCGTCAATTTCACTACCACAGAAATTCTTCTTCTTCTTAAAGCCTTTTTTGGTGTCATGTCTCCAGTCTTTGCACACGGCACAAAACCTGCCCTTATATAGTTTTTAGGGTTTATTACCTATGACAATAGGTGACCTATGATGAAGTAGGATTCATCATTGAGCATGCCTGGTCAGAGCAGATTTGGATGGTAAAGAGTGTTTGGTGCATCTGTAACTGAGTTCTCTTCCATTTTCTCCTCAGTGAAAATTAAGAGAAAATATAAGAGAACTTTAAGAGAATCTTGCTGCATGAAGCCCAATGTGTTTAATTCTTTTTTTACGACTTCACCAATTTGGCAAGTGAGTTGCTAGATTTCCTAGCCCAGCGTAGTGTTTTTTACTTGCCCTGGTCAGTCTTTATTGTTGAGCCCTGAGGAGAGAGGGATTATAGAATTTTTGACTAAATTATTCGTCTTTATCGGGGCTGGACTGGCATTGTGCTGACAGCTTGGACAAGTATGCATATTTCTGCGGCTGTGTGTTTTTGCATGGACTTGTTTTGGTACTGAGCGCTGGGATCTGGCTAATATAAGGAGACAAGAGGAAAACACACACACACACACACACACACACACACACACAAGCGGGTATATAAAGGCACAAGGGCACAGGACTCAAGGGACCAGCTGCCTCATGCTGATGAGGTCATGGTCAGGTTACTCCGAGCAACGTGCGACCTTTGACCCCTGCTCTCCCAGTGCATTTTCTGTTTCACATGTACACATCAGAAAATATGGACCACACTGGCTACTGCAAACAGAAACAAGCTCCTCATGTTTCTGATGGTTGTGTTTCTGTGATGAATCAGATCATATTTTATTCTTTGCAACATTTCAAACGCGCCAAATCTTTGTTCAGCGGAGCTTTAGGCAAAGCGTGTGTGGGCTGCTTATGACGCCATTTTCGTCTGTAGATGATGGCGCACATGTGGGCAGTCCACTGGGACCTACAGGTAATACACACCACATGAGCAATCAGCTTACACACACACACACACACACCATGTGTTTATGAGTGTGTACCTTAATCAATGTGATGAACGTATGGCGGAGCAGATGTTGGTGTATGAGACACTCATACACGTGTGCATGCTTTTATAATGTGTGAGTGTGTAATTTCAGCGTGTCTGCTTCGCTGTGTGTGGTTATGTCTATGTGTGTGCATGTGTGTGCGTGTGTAAGGCTAACATGTGCAGGCTCAGAAATCACAGAGCACATGCTTCATCATAAGTGTACCCGTGTGAAGCAGTAATTACCTTTAGGACTTGGCTTTCTGTCAGAACACACACACAAATATATACGTATATACACACACATACTTGGCCTTCAGTCAGAAAATAAACTTTAAGCTGTTAAACCAGTAACGTGAAACACACATTTGAGGTTTTATGATTCAAGTTATTGCTGCTACGTTTAATCATTTGTATCAGCCACGTTAACACACACACATATAACTGTTGATTATGTGATTAGCTTCAATGATGTAAAGCAGATGTTTTTCTCTGGCAAGCTGACCGATGACGGCCTCATGCTGTCAATGCATGCATGTGTGTGTGTGTCTGTGTGTGTTAAGTGTGACTATCCAAGATTAATAGCATCAGTAAATCCAGTGCAGTTTTCTTGGCTCACTTTGGTACAACACTGTCAGTAAAAGCACTAAAAGTCAATGATATGACAGAATTATCAAACAAGCGTTACAAAAGAGAGACTCCTATCGATTCTCCTGCGAGTGTGTGTCTCATACTGATGAAGTCATGTTGAGAAACCAGACTCTACAGGAATCCTCTCTGCACAACGACTTAAAAATAATCTACACTGTACTAATGAATTAGACACAGGCCTTGTTGACTCACAGGTTGTCTGAGGACTAAAACGTGTTTGCCATGGTCGTGCTAATGTGCTGAAAACCATCTGTGCCCTCTCCTGATACAACATCCCTCTGTATACAGCGAGAGCTGAATCTCATTCTGCCTCAGCGGAGCACCTCCAGGATGTTACACTTGATCGTGAAGAAAGTGTGTGGGTGCTTGTTTGTTTCCTGCTCAGGGAGGAGATTTGTACATGTTTGCAAATCCAGACTAAACTGTCTTGAGACTTTAGAAGTGGCAGGTTTTAAAAGTTAAATGGCTTGAGTGATTTTTTTTTGCACTCTACAGGGTTCCTACACATTTTTATGGACAAAATTTAAAAAATTTTCCGTGACTTTTCAAGGAAAAATGGTAAAATTTCCATTCTGTATCAGCCTGCACTTCATTGTGTCTACGGTACTTGCTGACCAAGTTACACTGGAGTCTCTTCTCTCATAACAATGCCGTGACACTACGTCACATTTACACGTACCCTCGTCTTAAAGGGTAAAGCTCGGCCATAAAAATCAGCCTCACATGACATGACATGTCTTTTGATGAAACTACTACACATTACAGTGTTGATGCTGAAGCCACATATTGTGCAGCCCTAAGTAAAACTACCTTATGTAAACACCATACTTGCAAAACAAAATTTGACGGTTTACTACATTAAGTGGAAGGCTATCTTCAGAAGATTACTGTAACTATTTCATTACACACAACAAAATTCCATGACTTTTACTAATTCCATGACTTTTTTCATGCCTGGATAATGAGATTGTGAAATTTCAGGACACAAAACAAAAAAAGACAGAAAGAGAAGCCGTCTTTACCCGATGGAGGAGACCACTATAATGGCTCGAGGGTTGACCAAGTCTGTGTCGAACAGCGTCTTCCTCCCGCTGCCATCCAGGTTGGCGCTTTCAATGATGTCGGGGTTTGAATCCACCCAGAACATCAACCTACGTTTGACGTCCACCGCCAAACCCTCTGGACTGACCAGATCTACGCAGAGCAGGGAGATCACAGAAGACATTTGGAGAATTTTCAAAACGTAAAACTTCTATCATAGAAATGACAGAGCGAAAGTGTGAGTTCTTACTTGTGTTGATAAGAATCTCTGGCTCGGCACCAGCCGCCATTGACGCTCTGTTGATTGTTCTTGCAGATAAATCTGTCCAATAGACTTTGTTCTCTTTGCAGTCATAGGCTATGCCAACAACTATGGAACCCTGGACACACACAAATGAACACATATTTAAAAACAATAAACTGCGGGGATATGAGATGGCAGAAACAGAAAGGGAAACAGGCACTTTAAGAAATGATGCAAGATATGTAGGTTGCTTTTGATAGTGTGACTTGTGTGTGCGTATTTGTTTATTCAAATTGATCTGTTCTCGTTTTTGTCTTAATTCTTTTTTGATTAGATCAAGGTGTGTATGGTGAATATTGGGGCAGAAAGTGGGAATATTCATGTTTAAAATTAACTTTTATTTTCTATAACTGAATAAAATGGGCTAATGAAATACTTCAGTTTGAGTACTGAATATGTCTGATGGGCATTCTGGTGTTGTTTTTCTTGCATATATTTTATTTTGTTCTCTAAGTTTATTTGTCATGTTTGAAATAAAGATCTGTCTGACTGAATGAACTGATAGACAGCATAGACAGTATTAACATAATGAGATATGTTAACATCATCACAGCCACATCAGTACTGACCTGTGCTGCTCACTCCTTTGTTTGTTCTATTTCTGGTTTTGTCTTTTAACCTCCTATTACTCTTACTCTTACTATTACATTTATAGTGAGTGTTGATCCCAAATTAAAACACGATATTTGGCACAATGTTATATAGTTAATAACTAGCTCAACTAGCAGCTGCTGTTCAAGCTCTCTCTGCTATTTCAGCTCTGACAGTCCTTAAAGTAGGCAAGATTAATGGTTACTGTTTGTAATAACTCTTACCCACAAAATTAAAAAAAAAAAAAAAAAGCCAATCCCAGATTCACCAGATTCACTCTTGTTCGGCGCTTCGCCTCACTGTATTTGCATTTCTTTTCTTGTCTGTTAACTACATGCTGTTAACTGCCTGGTATCGGTCACTACTTCCTTATAAAGCCCCGACCTTGCCTGACCTCTTTGGGGGTACACGCCCATAAACATTATGAACACAGATAATAAGAAGAAAATACAGGCAAAGGGCAGAGTCTCTGTAATTAAATACACCACCACACACTGACAGTGAGTCATAAGTGATGATTGAGAGGTATTACTTCTGTATGAGTCTATACAATTTTAAGGAATATCCCGCATAAAATATCTTTACCACTACAATGTGTAATATTGTAAAATGGGTCCAATATTTGCTATAATGTATGTACAAGGTGGTTACAAGCAGAAGATATCCACCAATGCAGCACATTCCCGCTTATGGTGTAGACAGGAGTCTGAGCACTTGTTTGCTGTTAAAACGCATTAGGTCAATAACACAGTTGTTCTATGTTATTGTAGAGATGACTGGCTTTCAAAATAGGTAATAATGTTGAGTTCATTTTTTAACCTTTTATATCCTTCAAACATATTTGTCTTTTTTCAACTTTAAACATCTTGTTAAATAGTCAAAGAAGCAAAATAATTATCCATGTGCATTAGAATGAACTAAGAAAATAAACACCAGAGGTAAAAATTGAGTAAGTGTGTATCTATTAATTCATCTCTCACATGTAGAGTCAGTAGTGTTTTGGACCGGGTTGCATCCAGTCGGGTCCCGTTGAGAGGCAACGCTCCGATTTTCTGTCCCTGAGCGTACAGCAGTGTGATGTCAGTGTGTGTCGGAGGGGTCACATCTGGGCGGGGCAATGGGTGCATAGTGGGCGGGGCCACAGAGGGAAGACCTGGGGGAAGATTGGATGTGTTAAAAAAGCCTCAGCCATGATCTGTGGCGTTAACACCGGAACAAAACAGTACAGTCACACATAATACTGACCAAATAACATGAAGTGAAAATATACTTACATGCAGGTTTGACGACATCATGTGATCGGGTACCAGGAACCTCCCGCCCGTCCTGGTCCACACACCAGCAGTAAGTGGTCTCTCCATAACACTGGACCGGACTGAGAGACAATTCACCTACTCAAGTAATTTGTCATTTAAAAACAACTACTGTTTGTTTGTTTGTTTGTGTGTGTGTGTGTGTGTGTGTGTGTGTGTGTGTGTGTGTGTGTGTACCTGAATTGTCCATCTGGCTCACACTGGGGCACGTATTGTTGTGGCTCTGGTTTTCCACCATAGTGCTCAATCAAACTGGTCCTCCATCGCTCACACACACTCTCAGGGCGCTGGGTTGGAGGAACAGGGACTGAGGGGGACACAAATCAAACACACCCAACACTGTTAGCGTTTTAAAAGTTAAATATAATACAACAGGGTTTTAAAATTACATTTCAGCTCCTATTCTATTGTAATTTGTCCTTATTTAATTATATTCTTTGGGTGTTTTCTAAGTCGAGTTTACATCACAGTGATAGGTGGAGTGCTTGATTGATGGTGCGAGGAGGCCCCGTGTTTAAAGAGGCACACACACATACACACATCTTGCTTTTGTCAATATTGTTTACCATGTAAAAGCTCTTTAATAACTCTCTTTACAGGAGAGCTTTAAAACTAAATCTGAAACCACTTTAGGCTTCCACTAATGTTTATACTGGCCTCCCTCTCACTCTGTAAATTTATAATGTGAGACTGCAGTTGCTGGGCTGAGAAGGAGATTAGGATAATATTTGAAAGGAGGGTGAGAAGAGAATAGCTCTGTAGTGAGAGATCAGAGAGGTTAAGAGAGAAGAAGACTAACTAAACTATTAGACTGATGTCTTGGTAAGTTTTTCCAGAAGGATTTATAGTAGAGGGCGGTTAGCAGGCTGCAGTCCAGTCTTATGAATCACTTAGTTTTGCTTCTATTTACTGTTTAACCACAGGACCAACTAAATTTAGTGGTTCATGTGTCTCTTCCCAGAAATCGACAGCATCTGGTTTGTTCACTAAATCAATGATATTTCAGTCTTTAGGCTGAGTGATGGCAATGAGTTGTGTTACTTTTGTGGGCACACAGAAAGAGTTTAATATAGGTGTTTGATGCCAGCATCACATAAACTTCCACATTTGGTACAAATGTAATTCAAGAATCTGACTGAAATTGTCAAATGAGGTTACATCCACACAAATAATGCTTCTTAAGTCCTGATTTGGGGCAGAGGATATGAATCCCAAATTTAAAATGGGCAGGAAATCTTGCGTTCCTCATCATGAACCATCACAGAGGAATCCCTCAGTAAGACTCCGTAGCAGCAACCAAAAAAAAAGACTGTGGTTGTGCTGTGCAGCTTCCAGGTGTGAATGAGTGCAACTGAAGAGGAAGCAGCGCAGTAACAAAGTTATGAGTTCAGATACGTTTGAGGCTGAGCAAACATACAGATCTACAAGCATGTGTTTGTGTGTGCAGCATCTGCAGGGAGGGTGTAACACTGTTTTGTCACTCAGCTGGTCAAGCGGCCCGTCCTGTTTTTGTTTTGGTCGCCTGGCAACAGCCGGCTGCTCATCTTACCACGAAATGACCACTTCAGATGTTTGGATGGTCATAAATGGAATTTATAGCAAGAGCTGGATTTATAGAAAGGCCTGTGTGTGTACCTTAGCATGTGTGTGTACATTAGAGTGTGAGTGAGAGAGCGAGAGGCGATCACAGGACCAGAGAGAGAGAGGCAAACAATCAAGGGATGTTTATCAGTTTAAATTGTTAATTTCCATGAGGACATTACCTTGTGGATTTTCAATCAAGTTTTACACTCTTCTTTCGCCTACCCATGTGAAGCTGCTTTCACACATGCACTGTAAACCTGAAATCATCTAGCCAATACAAGGAGAAGCTGTATGGGAGCGCAAATGTCCAAACCAGTTGGATCGGACATTATATGAACTTCATCCTTGCATCCTTGTCTTTGCTGAAAAATGTCTTTAAGTAAATATTCTTTTTCAGAAGAGAAAATCACGACCACTCCATCTTATCTAATCTCAGCCAGAAAACCCCCCCGAAACATTTTCTTTTAATCTGAAATATATCTCTCAATCTACAAATACTAAATAAATCAAGATTAATGAAACTGTCTAAAGCAGTAATTATAGTCTCACCTGGTCTGTCACAGTCAACAGATGGTGTTCCAGGATGAGTCCTGGTTCCTGCTCTCTCCTGTCCGTTACTGTCCACACACCAACAATGACCAGTGGAACCGTGACACTGAAATATATAAATAAAAACAATATTATCCATAACAATAATAATATTAATAAGAAGACAAACTCTCTGTCTGCAGATAAATCCCACTTTTACCTGTCGAGGTAGGTACTGTCCTTCTGCATCACACTGAGGTACATGAGCTCCGACTATAGGATAGCCCTCTGGACTGGTGGTCTGCACACTGTCTCTGTGGTGCTCACAGTGAGTTTTAGGACGCTCTGGTTCATCTGGAAAACATTTACAAGTTTTAAAGTAATACCCAAATTGTTTCTAGCAAATCTGAAGTTGCAGTGCCACATCAGCCCGGGTGAGTTATTATGTTTTACTGAGTCAGTAATGTTTCAGAGACTGGCCTGTTGGATCACAACGGTGCCTTGTTAACTTGTAACTAAACCCCAAACAACCTTTTCAGCTGAAAACCTGTGTATATGGGTATTTAGTAGTGTTGTTGTTCGATTCAGATCCAAATCTTACAATTTTTGGTGCAAGGTATTAGAAATCTTTATATTGTGTAATAAAAATGCAGAGCGACAGCACACACCTGGTTGAAACTGGGCTTTTGCAACTGAAGTTAGCTGTTGGCTGATCTGGTGGCAGGTGACATGTATATAGTGGCAGCTTTTGTCATCACCCCAAAAACCTTTCCATCCATGTTGACGGTATCGTCATAACTCTCCTGCAGACTGCAGTCTTTATACAATCCCTGATGTACCCACAACATGTTACAATTATTACGGATATTTTGTGGGTTTGCACCATACAATATTTGACTCTAATCAGAGGCTTGTCCAAGCTCTCTTAATATGTCATATCAACTATTATGAATCTACAGAAAGTGTTTTCATCAACCACTCCAACTCATCCACAGTGCTACAGAAAGTTTTTAATTCTAGAAATGATGTCTTCTGATCCTGCACCTTCACACTTTGTTGAGATGTTACAACTTGATGCACATCTTCGCGCTGAGAGTTTGGATTTTTGGTCTCACCTGGTTTGTCACAGTCTTTGGGTTGTGTACCAGGTAGTGTCCTGGTTCCTGGTCTCTCCTGTCCCGTACTGTCCACACACCAACAATGTCCAGTGGAGCCATGACACTGAAGCAATAATTTAAGATATTTTAGCGGTTATGTCTACTGTTCTATTCCAAATGACTCTAAATAATATAAAAGTCACAAGTAAAGCAGTGAAATTTAAGTCAGAAACTGTTCACCTGCAGTGGTCTGTACTGTCCATTTTCATCACACTGAGGTACATGAGCTCCAACTATTGGATATCCCTCTGGACTGGTGGTCCGTACACTGTCTCTGTGGTGCTCACAGTGAGTTTTAGGACGCTCTGGCTCACCTGGATAAAAAGATTGATATTATCAGGAAACACGTGTTACTAGCAAAACAGAGGGTAGTCTATATGTTTTCTCATAGGCTTTCTGGAGCTCCTCAGTTACAATATTTAGGAAATAATAATTCAAGATGTTATCTTTTAAAAAGCAATATCTTCAAAGTAAATATGCAGGAAGATTATCTGAAGGCATGTTTTGTTTTTGCTCTTTCCTCAGTGCCTCACCTACTTTTTTTACAAGCTTTCTACTTTTAAAGGCTTATAAGAGGTTTAGGGCATACTGAGGCCCGCCTGACTGGCTGCACTTATTGAGGGCTCTGCATTAAGTTCCTGTTTTTATCACATCTTCTACACTGGGGTACAACATGTTTCAGTACTGAGCACACTAATACAAACCCCAAATCTTCCTGCTGCTCCTAACTTGTTCAAGATCTCCTCATATCCCACATGGACTACTGAAAATCCCTTCTGACTGTCCTCCAAAGTATTCTCTAAAGTCCCTAAAGCTCATTCTGCTGCACAATGTTTAAATTTACGCCACGGAGTCTCCAGATGTATGCATGTAAGTGTAAGACTATTTAATGACATTTAAGGCCCAATATTTAAATGACTAAATTTAAGACACTTTTTCAGGACTTGCAGACACTCTGCCGCTATAGATTGTCTACTATCATCCATCTCCTTCATTCATTCAGCTTCACACTCAATACTTGAGCATGTGTATGCAACTGCTGTCTCACCTGGTTTGTCACAGTCTACAGGTGCTGTACCAGGTGGTGTCCTGGATCCTGCTCTTTCCTGTCCGTTACTGTCCACACACCAACAATGTCCAGTGGAACCGTGACACTGAAAAACACAACAACAGTCATCGTGATGACAGGGTACAAACACAGGAAATGTGTTTCTATGCAATAAAATGAAATCTCACCTGTTGAGGTGTGTATTGTCCATTTGAATCACACTGAGGTACAAACACTCCTGGTATAGGATATCCCTCTGGACTGGTGGTCTGTACGCTGTCTCTGTGCTGCTCACAGTAGGTTTTAGGACGATCTGGTTCATCTGAGGATTTCAGATTAAGTAATATTAAATTCACACCAGAGTGCAAATACCTTAGAGCCCCCCCTCCAATAAAATCAAATTTTAATCTTGTTACATGTCCATATGGTTATTTTTATATACTTTATGAGGTTGATGATATTCCTCAGAGCTAGTAGCTGACACGCAACTAAAAAACCCTATTTCAAAACAAAGCCCTAATTCTGCTGAGCAGATACACTAAGATCATACTTCAGTGTATTTTGTTTTTTGGAGCATGAATGGCACAGAGAGAAAAGGCTATTCCGTTACCTGGTTTGTCACAGTCTTTGGGTGCTGTACCAGGAGGAGTCCTGGTTCCTGCTCTCTCCTGCCCTCTTTCATTCACACACCAACAGTATCCAGTGGAGCCATGACACTGGAGCAACAATGATTGATATGAAATGATGGTTACATTTCTTTATATTACTCAAAGTTACATGGAATTTGCATGTAAAAACTATGAATCTATCACCATATGCTGACCTGTTGGGATGTGTACTGTCCATTTTCATCACACTGAGGTACATAGGCTCCAAGTAAAGGATATCCCTCTGGAGTGGTGGTCTGTACGCTGTCTCTGTGGTGCTCACAGTGAGTTTTAGGACGCTCTGGTTCATCTGAGGAGATTATTATTGACAATAACAGGATCATATGCAACTTCTTTTAGAGCCTGTATAATGACAGAATCCTCCTATTATTCCAAAATAGATTGAGTAACACAAGAAAATATTTAGAAGTTATTGATGTGAAGGTAGTCTATGTTATTCTCCATATGTAATAATTATAACAACAAGAATAAAAGTCTAACATAAAAAATACATGTCAATAAAACTATAAACGAATACAAATGTACATGTTTTAACACATTCAAAAATGAGCCTTTATCAAGTTAGAAGTTTGTATTATTATAGAATTATCCTTTACTTCACCGGCTACGACCTAATGTTAATGCTGGATGTGTAGACTTGGTTTTGTTTGTGTTACCAGTAACTAATGTACTTTTAAGGGATGACTGTTTATTTTCTCACTGACAAGTCAAAGTCAAAGAGCTAAAGGTCGTAAAATCTATTCAGCTTGTACATTCTTGTGTTATCTTTTAGTTTATCAAAGAAAAAAAAACACTTTGCCAGTTGTAAGAGTATATATAAATTTAAAGGTACTTTTTCTTTTTCTCTCATTGTTTTTTAGCTCGACATAACTATTTCACTATGCCATCAGGTACTTTTAACTTCCCAACGCACACAGCCTTGCAGTGATATCACCTGTTTTTCCAGGCATTCCAAGGCTATGACCCAATGACCTCAACAGTGCACCACTTACAAGGTTAGACATACACTCACGTAAACGTGCTGTCTGTTTGACTTGTCATTCAGTTGAGGAATTAGTGGGTTCACAGGTCAATGTTTAGCAAGAAAGCCCTGGAGAGCCATGACATAATACACCTGCTCACGCTGGTACTGTTAATGCACATAACCAAACAGTCTGAAGCACTCATGGGAAGCTTCACAGAGAGAGAGGTCTGTCTGTTTTATGTTTCTCACCTGGTTTGTCACAGTCTGTTGGTGGGGCACCAGGCGATGTCCTGGTTCCTGCTCTTTCCTGTCCCCTACTGTTGACACACCAGCAGTGTCCAGTAGAGCCATGACACTGAAAAATACACATTTTACTGATTATATGCAGTCCTACTATTATATTAAATAAAATTCAAAAACAATATCAGTTATTCTGCCTCCAAATTAGCGGATCTGCCATTAGATGCTGACCTGCAGTGGTCTGTACTGTCCATTTTCATCACACTGAGGTACATAGGCTCCAAGTATAGGATATCCCTCTGGACTGGTGGTCTGCACACTGTCTCTGTGGTGCTCACAGTGAGTTTTAGGGCGCTCTGGCTCATCTAGGGAGGAAAGCATAACAAAAAAGTCTTTGACAGATAACAGAAATGGGCCATGACAACAAGACAGTGCTTGTGATTAGAAGAAAGGTGGGAGAAAGGATTAAAAGATAAAGTCGCTAAACCAGAGTTTCCTCAAATTCAGCCTTAAGCATACATGCTGTGTGCGCAAGCTTTTCCAAGAGATCTCACCTGGTTTATCACAGTCTTTAGGTTGTGTGCCAGGTGGAGTCCTGGTTCCTGCTCTCTCCTGCCCCCTTTCATCTACACACCAACAATGTCCAGTGGAGCCATGGCACTAAAAAAATAATTATTAATACATTAATGAATTGATGTATTTTAAGTTTTGAAAATAAATAAAATTATGGATTAAACCAATAAAAAACACTGACTTGTAATGGTCTGTACTGTCCATTACTGTCACACTGAGGCACGTAGGCTCCAACTATAGGATATCCCTCTGGACTGGTGGTCTGCACACTGTCTCTGTGGTGCTCACAGTGAGTTTTAGGACGCTCTGGTTCATCTATAAAAAGGAAGGATAAAATACAATAATAATGAAGTATATTAAAGAATGCGCAGTGGAACAAATGTGTCATCAGTTGCTGATGCTGACTCCCAGAGGATACACTGTGAGATTTCTTGTTGGTTCAGCTTATTCTAGCATATACATTTTTCCTACATCTTTTGACCGCATAGTTTTCTGTACAAATGATCAAAAAGTAGAAAGCGGTGTCCCTCTCTCTTCTTGTTGGTGATGAGGTACACCAGGGTGTTGTCATCTGCATATGTGAACATTTTTTTGTGATTTAATGGCCAGAAATACAACACTGGGTAAAAGTTCAGATCAAAAGTTAATGCAATATTCTGGTGTGAAAGTGTATACCTAGCGGTGTTAACTTCAATTGACCCTCTGATAGACAAACAGGGAAATTAAGTGTAGCATTGACCTACTTCAACCAGTGTTCAACAACCATCCTGCTGTGCTGCATGACATTCATGCAATTGTTTTAGATTTTCTTTTTTTTAGGCTTGTTTTGCGGATATCTAGTTAGTTTTAGTTAAACATTGTGCCTGAGACAGCTGTCATAGTTATACTTGTTACCTGTGGAGACTCAAAGAAGACACACATGAAACATTACATGTTATTTTAATAGATTAGCAATTTAATGCTACCCTAGCTACTGAAGGTAACAGGACATTTTACTGAATGCACACATGCTCTTTTTGCTTTTGAGACGTTATAATAGTGAAGAAAGAACGCTGTTAAAGTTCACTTTTAGACAGTAATCTGTAGCTTTGGCTTTTATCTTTATCTTTTTGACCTGTTTGGGCTGCTGAGTCAGTTAGACATCCTGTATATATAACCATCATATTGCTGATCCTTCTGTCTGCTTCTCTCTGAAATTGTTTTTTTCATTTTCCAAGAAGAATGCATGTTTCTCACCTGGTTTGTCACAGTCTGTGCGTGGTGTACCAGGTGGTGTCCTTGTTCCTGCTCTCTCCTGTCCGTTACTGTCCACACACCAACAATGTCCAGTGGAGCCGTGACACTGCAGTCAATAACATCAGCAATAACATAAATAATCTAACACTGTATTGTATAGCTGGAAGTGGATAAAGTATTTTCAAACTGTTAGTATATGACAAACCTGCAAAGGTATGTACTGTCCATTTTCATCACACTCAGGTACATAGGCTCCGAGTATAGGATATCCCTCTGGACTGGTGGTCTGCACACTGTCTCTGTGGTGCTCACAGTGAGTTTTAGGACGCTCTGGCTCATCTGAGGAGATAAAAAACAGAGGAAAATTAAAATAAACACTTATGTGATTCTTCTCTTAAAGATTCAACTTCTAGAAAAAGAGTTCACACCACTGAAAACACAGACGTTGCCTTCCAGCAGTCCCTCTGATCCGTTTGATATAATAGACTGTGTGTGTGTTTTTGTCAGTGGGTGTAATTCTCACCTGGTTTGTCACAGTCTTTGGGTGCTGTACCAGGTGGAGTCCTGGTTCCTGCTCTCTCCTGCCCCCTTTCATCTACACACCAACAATGTCCAGTGGAGCCATGGCACTGTAATACATTATTCCAAATCATTATATTACTTAATTCAAGTCATCAGTCAGCCACACACTTTAGCTCTCTATCAGTCAGTGCCACCTGCACCCACCTGCAGTGGTCGGTACCGTCCGTCAGAGTCGCACTGAGGGATGAAGGCTCCGACTAACGGTCGACCTCCGTGCTCTGCTCCACTCTGCAGGCTGTCTCTGTGCTGCTCACACTGGCTCCTCGGGCGAACTGTCTGTCCTGTAGATAACCACATCACAAACATTTTAATATATCTATTTATGTTACAAACAAACTTTAATTCTGAAATGTTTCCGAAAATCTTAAAAGTATTAAGATATTTAAATTACTGTCATAAAGGAATAAAGAAACCCGAAACTATTTACATTTAAGAAAATGAAATAAAAGAACTTTTTTTCTTTCTTACAATATTACTGAAACCGATTAATTGACTGTCGAATTTATTTGGTGATTACTCTCGTAGCTGACAACTCGTCAATTAATTGTGAATTCAGTTCAGTTGATTGTACTGACCTTGCTGCTGGGAACAGTAGAAACCATCACCATAAAACCCAGGCTGGCACTGACACTGGAAGGAACCCAGTCCATTGATGCATCTGGCATTGACGTGACATGGCGAGGAGCTGCATTCATCAACATCTGAAGAAAAAAAACAGGGAGCAAGGAAACATTAACAACCAACAAATGTAAAATCAAAATCAAATTTGGGAATAAGAAATATACTGTATATGTATATCTGACTGCTGCCTGGAAACAATTCACTTCAGAGGTGTCTTTGGAGTGTTTACTTTGTGTAATTTCAAGGCCTTTTGTAAAGTATCTGTCGAGCATGGAGGTTGGGAGGGTTTGAAGGAAGTTCATCAAAAGTTCACACTGATGGGTGAAAGGAGGACACACACACCGGCAGGACCCCTCTCCTCCACACATTCCAAAGCAAAACACACATTGTGTCATTGCTCCATTTGTCTTTCACTTTCACCCCCTCTCTTGTCTAATCTCACCCTCTCCCTCTCACATTAGTCCTCTCATTCCCACTCGTTCTCACATTTGTCGCCCATCCTCCCCTCTCGCTGTGTTTCGTAGCTTTTGCAGCTGTGCGTTACTGTTGTGGAAGAAATGTTATGCCTGCGCTTGGACAAATATGTGGATCTCTTCCAGATATTCAGCTCAGTTTGGAACATGCAGTACTACATACTCAGAAACATTTCTTATGTGACCAACAAATATAACAGACAATGATGAAGATGGGAGAATGACATTGTTACCATTGTGATAAAGTATATCTTTGCAGAGGGTTCATTTTTATTTGCATGCGAAGAGCATCTCTTCATCACAATTACAGTGTCTACAGAAGATAGGCTGACACTGCTGGACTCAGCAGAAAGCAGCACGTTTAGTAGCTGACGTGTTTCCTTTATGTTTAGTGGCTTCAGCTGATATCTTTGTTGATGTCGTTTTTCCGTTAAATTATAGAGTGTCATTGAGCTCAGCTCAAAGACAAACCACTACAATGGGCTCGTCATTCATTTTCAGAGAATAATTAACAGGTGATGAAACATGTTGAACATAAAACACATGGTGATCCTGCTTAGTGAACTTTAAACTTCTGAACAGTTGCTCAATGAGAACTAATACAGCACCTGTGATTACATCAAAATATCAGGCAAGTATAAATAATGTCTGGGTTAATTTTTTGCCGCTCTAGCTGCAGAGCACTAGGGATAGGGCTTGTTGGTTGGTCAGTCCAGGACTTTGTTCCAGACTGAAATATGATAACTTCTGGATGGATGACCATGAAATCTGTAACAGACTCCAGAGGATGAATCTCACTATGAGACATTTTTGGGTTTTTTTTGTAAAAAGTCTCAGATTTGGATGGTTTACCATGAAATTTGGTTGAGACATTAATTTCCCCCTTAGGACATATTGTAATAACTTTGCTGATCCCCTGACTTTCCAATTAACGCCATCATCCGGTCAAAACTTTCACTTATTCAGTGAAATATCTCAACATCTACTGGATGTATAATGGTAAATAATACAATGTTTTTTTCTACAGAAGTAAAAGCAGAGACGAGTAATCAAATCAGTCGGGCTGCCACTTGAAAGTCAGATATCCGAATCATCAGTCGGACACCGTACAGCTGACTGAGATGGCTTCAAATTGAGCAGTTGTTTTGTTTTTATGTTATTTTTTTCTACCAGAAAATATCAGGTCTGCTGAGAGTCTGAGTTCTTTTAAGTCAAGGTTAAAGACTCACCTGTTCACTGCTGCCTTTGACTAAAAGGCTTTTTACTTTTATACTTTTATATTTTAAATTTTATATTTTACTTCGAAACTCTGCACTGCAACTCTTATTTCAATATATGTGTTTTTATATTTTTGGGTTTTATCTGTTGTTTCCCACTTGCTGTTTTTAATCACCTTTTACATGCTTCTTTCATAATGTTTTAAATGTGTTTCCTTCCCCCTGTTGTTGTATTTCAGTGTTCTGTGTGAAGCACCTTGAATTGCCTTGTTGCTGAAATGTGCTATACAAATAAACTTGCCTTGCCTTGCCTTGCCTTGCCTTGCCTAGTCAGTGTCCTGTACTTCTAAGGACGTTTTGGTTCCCAGAAACCGCTGCGGTGTGAGTCAGACAGCTTTAGACATGAAGTGGCAGCACAGACGAGTAAATATTCTGCACTGTGAGACTTTAAAAAAAATGATCTTCTCTCTTCTGTGGTTATTTTACGGCTCACAGCAACTTAATATGATACAATTTCTGACTTCTGTTTGATATTTAGTGTCAGCAAAAAATGTTGTTGCACATTTACAATCTGATGTTAGCGCTTTTACCTTATTTACGATAATACTCGAATGCCACTATCACACTGAACATCTAAGTGAGGCTGCCCAAACTTCAAAACTTTATATGGAAAAAAAAAACAAAACAAATGATCAATGGTTGTATTGAACAGTCAAATCTGATTCGGCTGATATAATTCTGAGTTGGGTAAAGCCTTACAAACCGGCAAACTAACTCTACAATGTCAGTTACAGCGCATGTTGAGTTAGCTGACCTTCAAGCTGACCACTAACATAAGCCACCACAAGCTTCTGGTCACACCAGACCAAAAAAGGCTGTAGCAGCAACAGAATGTGCAATAAAGTGACCAAACATGCGTTTTATTGCTTATGAATTCATCTGTTTACACAGCTCAATATCACAAATCACAAATTTGCCTCAAGGAGCTTTCATTGCAACTCACCCACACATGTACGTCCGTCAAAGCCAAACTCGTAGCCCCTCTGGCACTGGCAGCGGTGGCTACCAGCCAAGTTCATACACTCAGCGTGTGCACCACATGAACTCAAGCCCTCAGCGCACTCGTCTATATCTGCAGTGAGAGAAAAGGAGAGAGAGTGAGACGGTTTTTCTGTGAACTCATATGACTGCAATCCAGGAATCCCAATCTCACAACATGTGAGTGTAAACGCTGTGATTAAGTGTCATTACTGGAGCTTTTACTGCACTTACACTGTGTGCCTGAGTGTTTGTGTTACTATGACATGCTCCCCCCACACCTGGATTCTTCATGGCATTCTTAAATGTATTGTGTAATAACACAGGACAAAACCACACACAGAATATGTGACCAGAGAGAGACACTGAGGCCCAATCATGGGAACCAAGGACGAGCCTGGGGCTTTCCTAGTGCTGTCAGCAGGAGAGAAAGACCTGCTGCTGGGCTAATAACAGGCCACGCACCAGCTTAAAGCCATGGAAGTCCCTGTTAACTAGAGGAGGAGGAGGGAGAGGCAGGGTGGAGAGAGGAAAAGAGAAGAGAAGAGAAGAGAAGAGAAGAGAAGAGAAGAGAAGAGAAGAGAAGAGAAGGGAGAATCCTTCCATCCCGCCTGTACTTGACCCCTCTGCACTGGTTGTAGAGATGTTGATGAAACACAGACACACTCCCTTGAACTGTCTTTAACTCTGTCTGTATGTGTTTAGGTGTGTGAGGAAGGGAGACACTATTAGAATAAGCAAAATGGAGGGAAACACCGTAAAGCATGTTACATTGTTCACGCTTTATGTGCACATGCATGCCCATATGAAGTGCTGCGAGAAAGATACCGTAACAGTTGCGTCCATCCCCTCTGTAACCAGTAGCACACTGGCACTGGAAGGCCTGGCCCTCCAGTGGGATACACTGGGCCGTGGTGTCACAGTCGTGGTTCCCAGCATAGCAGGGGTTGACCAGCTCCGGTCCGGTTGGCTCGGCTGCAGAGAAGAGGAGAGACAGATTAAATGTCATGAGGGATAAAAAAGGAAAAAAAGCCTTTTTCATCGTGTGTTACTCTAAACACCTGCTGTCACACAGTAGCTAAGAATGGAGTCAGAAATGGGTTTTTCTGTGTCTGAGTAAAGTCTGAGAAACAAATTTGGGCCACAGAAGTTTCATATTATTGGCATAATCTCATTATCAGCACCGCACACTTATACCATCATATACTGTATAAGATGTGAAATATTCAGGGTTCCCGCACATTTTCATGAACAAAATATCTTTTTAAGGACTTTTTAGGGACCCAAATTTTTTTTTTTTCTTGCCCAGCATTTTTAAACACGTCAGATTCAAACTCTCTTGAAATGTAATTTCAGCATGCCATTTTAAAAAAAAAACAAACAAAAAAAACATGCCTTTCAAACCTTTTTTTAAATTTTTTTTTTTAAGTTTTCTATAAAAATCGCTTTTTTTAAATCCCAAAAAGCAGAGGCAGGTCTATGATTTTTTTCCCACTGATATGTTACATTAATATAATTTAATTACTTTATTTAATTGATAAAATTTTCATGATTTCATTTCCAGGCCTAGAAAATGTAATTGTGAAATTCCATGACTTTTCCAGTTTTTCCATAACTGTGGGAACCCTGGATATTAAATACCAAGCCTATCTGATAGGACATACAAATTGTAACATTATTAAAGTGTCGTTTGTGCATCCAGAGAGACACATTGCACAAACTATCTACTGCACAGTCTCTGCAACACTCCAGACGTCCTGAATTGAGATAAATTGAGATCTGGATTATCCAGCAGTAAAAGTCCAATGATTACAGTGATGATTCCTGGACAGTCTAACCAAACACACATGTGAAATCACTCCACACAAATTCCCATAGGACGGTTTCCTCTTGGGAAGTGACTCCCTCCGTGTTCTCAATATTCAACATATGGACAATGTTAGACACACGTACACATGAGAGAGACACACACAGACAGGGGGATGAGTGAGCGGATGTGTGTTCGGGGTTTCCTCATACCAAAGCAAGACAATATGAACAACAACCCTCAGACTAATTTCTGGAAAATCAGGGAGAAAAACAGCAGAGTAGAGAAACCATGGGAGATCATTAGAAAAGAATGTGGTGGATTTATGAATATGCTTAAAATTAAAGTGACGCAGTGCTTCAAAATGTGCTTTAAACATTTTGCAGACAGCATACATCTGGCTGGGTGGCACAGTGGGAATCAAGCGCCAAATCCTGGGGGTGTTTTTGCTTATCTGCCATGTAAATGTGATCCACTGAAATGCTGTTTATTAGTAATGGCCTCATCATTATGCCTGTTTTAAAATCCTGTTTCAAATCATATTTTAGTTCTCTGGCTTTTAACTCCATATGAGCGTTGCATTTCTATATTATCCTCCTTTTGCCTTTATAACTGGTCTCTGTGTTTTCCCTGTTATATCTTATTAGTTTATGTATTATTATTATTATTAATATTGTTTCTATTGACTGTGTTTTCCCGTGTTGTTTTTATTTATTTATTATTATTTAATTTATTGTACAGCACTTTGATCAACTGTTTCTGTTTTCAATTATGCTTTAAAAACTAAAATGATAAATTTTATAAATTTGGATGGTATCATTAGCCTGGCTTGGTTATGGATTTGGTATCTCATGGCTTTAAAAAATGCTCTAAAAATGTCAAAATTAATGACATTTTGACTTTAGTTTCAGGGAAGATTCTACTGTTGCATTTGTTATTGGATAAAAAGAAATACAGCACTTCTGATAGATGACCGTTAAACATTGCCTAAATATCTCTCCTAAATACTGTACAGTCATATGGTTTTCATTGGAGAACCTTGTTTCTACTACATCTAAACATAATTCCAAATATGGCATTCGTGTTAAGGCAGCGATTTTAGTGTGTGCATAGTTTAACTTCATTTTAAGGATGTCTTTGCCATTAAAGGTTTGGAGTCCAGTTGATTTTTATGTCTTTATATGCGCAGTTATCCACAAGAATAAAAAAGAAAACAGGCCACTTTAAAGAAAATCACAAACTTTCAGGACTAATATCTGTTTTTAATGATGAGTGGTTTTAGGATGGAATTTTTCTTTACCATCCGGGGCACCATCAACTATAAACAACAACAACACACACACACACACACACACACACCTAAACAAAATTAAACACACAGACGCAGCTTGCTTCCATCTCCTTAGGCCAATTTTGGCTCATTATCAAAGAGAGAGAGAGACTCTTCAAAGTCCTGAATGTGGCCGGGAAGAAGAGGAGATGAGAGGGTGAGATACACATGGATGGGAGAAAAGACTGAGGGATAATTAGAGAGAAAGAGAGAGAGAGAAGGCGAGCAAGAGAGAGGGGTGGAGAACACACACACACACGCACACACACACACGCTACACACCATCAAAGCAACGACTGCAGTCTCCCACCTGTTGCTTTTTACAAAACTATACACACACACACACACACACACACACACAAGCAGGATTTACAGGGGCGTAGCTATGGCCTTATTAAGCTGTCCGAGGTGCACTGGCTCTTCATATAATCCAATGGAACCACCCTTTATTTAACACCATCTATCATCACTGACTTTTACTGACACACACTGAAATGACCTGAAATTTAACAAAGTGGTGTTTAAAGTGAAGAAAGCAACATCTTAATGAGCATTTAGCACTTGTGAGGCCTCGCACTATGAACCGGACAGCTTCTGCTGCTTCTATCTCGACCTCTCTTTCTTTTTAATTTGCCTCTCAAAGTTTCCTAACTTTATAGAATCGCAATACTACAATTATTTTATCTTCTGTTGCAACAAGTGCTAATGCAGTTAAAAGAAACTGTTGATTGATACTCGGCAGCATCATCTGGCTGTGGCAGCAGCAACTTTTTCTTGCTCGAACCCCTCTTTGGCCTCACTGAAATGAATCTAGACTGATAAATACCACAGCAGGTAATACAAGAAATATGTAATTTTGATTTTGTGCACACACACACACACACACACACACACACACACACGTGTTTGTATATGCAGTAACCTCTTAACTACAAATAGTACTGGACGTTTTGTGTAGCTGCCTCAATTATTTAATTAAAAATTTGAGATATATATGAAACTTGAATTATACTGTATGACTATTGGCAACACATACTCAAATCAGGTAAATTTGTTCTGTCTGTCTCTGCTCGTCTCTCTCTCTCTCTCTATCAGTTCAGTTTGTTAAGTTCTTTTGCAATCTCTGATTCTCATGACATCAGTGGGCAGCTATTCTGCCCGGCAACCCCCCCCCCCCTTACAAACTATCATTCGCTGGGAGAGATTTTCTCACCCAGAGTAAGACAACTGAACACACACACACACACACACACACACACACACACACTCACACACACACACACACACACACACACACACACACACACACACACACACACACACATTTAACCCGTGTTTACAAAACCCCCTGATCCCCGAAAGCTCTTCCAGCTGTGCTCTGGCTGTATCAGTGCGTGTGCGAGATGTGTCATCATAACGTTTTTAATCAATGTGTTGACGTTTAAATGACAGAAACTTGGTCTGAATTCAAAACGGGGGGGGGGTCTCTCTCTCAATCTCTTAGGTTTCCTCTCCATCATTTGGGGTCTCTTGTCTGTCTCTGTCTTTCTGGTTTCCATCAGATAAAGTGGATAAAGAAAGCATGACCGGTGTGTGTTGACAGAAAAAGAACATGACACATGTTCATGCTGTATTTCCGTACACATTTCCATATTTGTATGGTCTTTTTTTCTCTCCTGGAATCTGGACAAAGGGTGAGCGCAGATGATGCAAGAGAAGATGAATGAAGCCAAAGAGGAAGGGACACAAAGGTGTAATAAAACATAGTTAAAAAGAAAGCTGTGTGCTTCTGTCTCTGCTGAACTAACCACTGACTGGGACCTTTAAGAAACCTCTGTTTCTATGGCTGCTGTTGGTCAAAGTGCTGAATCTATCATTCACACACACACACACACACAGAAAAGATATAACCACCATGAAGACAAAGAGGAAAAGATACATTTGATACGTTTGTTGGGCAAACAAAAGTGGGGATGAAGTATGTGACACATTGTGAAATGTAATAACGACTGTATGTATAGCACCATTTGTCTGAATGTGTCGGGTATAAATGCCCCTTCCACTTGGCAATTCACAGGTGTAAAGTTTTATGAACTTTATTTCTGGAATACATACATCTTTTATGGTTCACTAATTCAGAAAAAAATAATTACATTCAAATTGGTCAGATTCTGTAAGTTTGACTGGATCCAGGATGGATCCTGGATTAAATTCTGTTAATGTTAAGTTTATATGTTGGCACTGGTGCCAGCTACTGTTGTGTACTCAGACTTCCATCCGTCCATTTCTCTTTAATGACCAAAGAACACACTCTTTTGTTATGCCCTGCAAAAACTCAACAAAAGGATCTTAATTTAAATTAAAAAACCAAACATAATTTACTAATTGTGACTATATTTCATAATAAGGTATTCATTTTGCTTCAAATGATTCAGTATTTGCCTCTATACAAGTGCCAGAGAACCAAACCACTCTGGCCAAATAGAAGGTTTTGTGGTTCAGTTTTCTGGTACCACAAAGTAATTTCATAAACCAAACCCAACAATAAGTTGCACATTCTTCTCTCCACTCTCCCATATTTATTTATTTCTCTTCACCCTTAAATTTCATTAAATACTGCTGGCCTGCTCAACCAGATCACTCTCCACTTGTCCACATTCAAGCCATAAATGCCAATCATCATGAACAAACCAAAACTTCTAAAGTCAGCTGTGACGCAAACTGCGGTCACAATGATCCCTGAAAGTGGTGTAGTGTGTCTGCAACGTTTGGTGGACAATGAACCCAAAAACAGAAGAGGTAATACAGATGTTTTAACATTGTTTTCTACGGTTTCAGTGCATAATTATCCCTCAGCTTGCAGCATGTATGTTTAAAGCTGAGCTCTGTCCAGCTCTGCGCTGTGGTTTGGCTGAGGTTTCTGTGGCTGCACTGCAACAATTACAAGGTGGTCTGGTTGCTAGTTGTGGCTCTGAAACAGAAAACCTCACGTTTTTAACGCCTACAGTGTGTTTACCCACCTAGACACTAACAGTGATGGTGTGGAATGGATTCAGGCATAAACTCAGACACTCGGCTCTCCATATAAATGAGCTAATGTTGACCTTTTGTTTAAGGCCGGACATCAGTGAGCCAGTAGTCCCACAGCCTCTTCAAAGCGGGGATATCACGCCATTATGCTGCCTCGCTGTTCTGTATAAAAGGTGCAATCGTGGAATGTGGGGACAGAGTTATTTCGCCATTAAGTCGACGTGGGAGGTGGTAACAGCGCGGAAATGGTGTCTGTATAAACAGGACAGCTGGCAGGACGTGATCATGGGAAGGATGGGTGTTACGTTCTGACAACATGTTATGCATACGAGATTTAAAAAGCAGATAGTAGCAGTTAGCAGCTATCTCAGAGAAAAACAGCAGCCGTAAATGTCTGCAATTTTGGATAACAATGAAGTCCGGAAGTTCCTTACTCTCCGGGCAGAGGACGAGATCAACAGTCATATTACAGAGACAGTAAATGACTATTATTTCCACGTCATGTTATTGTTACTGTTTTGGTGCTGCCTGTGCATACTTTTTATGTCACACCAGAGACAGACGCTCTTGTGTTTAACGTCACACCCGTCACCCCTCATGCTGTCCAAAAATCACACACTGGGGCAGCACGCTAATACTGGTGTTTGGTTCTGTGTAAAAATGCAAAAGAATCGCAAAGACGGGACTTTGTAGCAACTTTATAGTGTAATCTCTTTGTCAAAACATTGTTATTTTTGTGTCTGATGTATTATTGAATCTTGTGCATGATTTTATGACTCCTGGTTGAAAAAGAATTGCCGTTCATTAGCTAATTAAGGTTAAGTCTACTTTCATTCATCACAGCCTCCTTGACTCACCTCCGACTGGGCTGATCTTGTTGGTGATAGCGTATCTCAGGATCCGCTCCTCCTTGACGTACATTACAAACACCCTCTCCATGGTGATCTGCAGCGTCTCTGGGACAGCAGCGCGGTTGTCATGTCGACAGTCGCGGTAGGTGATGTTCTGCTTCAGCTGGAAGGAGAAGGACTCTGAGCCGCGCCCTGCCGAGACAACAGTAAACTCCCGCACAGAGGTGGAGGTGGCAACTGGGGAAAGAGAAAGTGAAAGATTTTAGGCGAAGTAGGGCCACAAAAAACACACAGTTTGTCTCTTCTGGTTGTTATAGTTACCAGATGGGTAGTACTGGTAGGTCTCTTTGAAGGGATCCATGGTAACTTCAGCTCCAGGTGGCAGGAAGGGCACGCTGCCGCTGATTACAGTGTCCACGGTGAGGTGGTTGTGGTCGTCAAGGCCGCGGCCCGTCTGAATAATTGACAGACGCTGGTTGCCAGGGTAGAAGATCACCTCTGCACGACGAGTGAACTCAGCACCTGGTGACAAAATCAGTCGATCAATCAATCAATTCCTCATCTATATGGATATTTATAGATTGATGTTATTAAACATTACTGCAGTCACACCAACAATGCAGCAGTTGCATATCATAAAAAGTGGAACGTCTGCAATGGTTACATCTGAACAGAACACACACACACACACACACACACACACACACACACACACACACACACACACACACACACACACACACACACACACACACACAAACAGCTGCTTCCTATTAGAGGGGGTGGAAGTGATCAAGCCTGGAGACAATACCCTGGGGAAGACAAAAACAGCTGGCTGGAAGACCAACACACACACACACACACACACACACACACACACACACACACACACACACACACACACACACACACACACACAGCAGAGGAGTTCCCTCATCCCTCTACAGATGTGCTCAAGAGGTAAAATGTGTAAGGCAACATACTTCAAGGTTTACCTGTGATTTTGAATCCTGCTTGGCTATTGGGCAGCTCTAGAGCAAACAGCCATCCAAACAGCTCTCCTATTGGTGCGAGTGGCATCAGAGCCCAGCCCACTGGCTCGGGGACCTGACCAATCAGCACAAAGTTCACAAAGAAAAAATCAGAGAAACCAGAAAGTGAAATCTACATATAAAGTTTTAAAAGACCGATCCTACTCGCTGATGGCAGTGTACGCTCTCCCATCCCCCACCACAATGTAGGCGTGAAGATCAATGTTGTTGAGCTCCACTGGAGTCGCACCCACGGTCACTGTGCCGCTAACCTTCCCACTGACACGCTGAGGAGCACCTGAAGGAGCAGCACGGGGAAAACAACGACTTTAACATCTGAAGAAAAGATAATGCTACTACATTTTACTATAAGGTCAATGTATTTCTATGAGGAATGGCGGCGCCCTAACCCTCAGGGAGACAGTGGCGTCCGTTTCCATAGAAGCCAGGCCGGCAGTGACAGCAAAAGCCTGTGGCGTAGTCGGAGCAAAAGGCATTCTGGGAGCATTGTTGTTGAATCTGTAATGACAAAAAAGAGGAGAGGAAAACACATTTAATGCTGCAGTTGAAAGTTTGGACTCCAGTCATCACCTAAAGGAGCTTCGAGCTTTATTCATTCATTTTCCGCAACCGCTTTGTCCTCGCAAGGGTCGCGGGGGGGGCTGGAGCCAATCCCAGCTGTCATCGGGCAGAAGGCGGGGTACACCCTGGACAGGTCGCCAGACTATCGCAGGGCCTTCTTTTTTTTTTAATTATTATTGTTTTTTTTTATTTTCTTGTAGTCTTAATCCCCAATTAAGGCCGACTCAAGCAACACATCACTTGAGGACATTTCATCAGATTTTCTAGAACCCCAACACTTTTTTAGCTTATGCTACTTACAGGGATCAGCCCCTTCCCAATCCCCAACATTTTCATACAGTCAAACATCAAAACAATCTAACAAATATTTAGGACCCACGTTTCTAATGCCAGCAACAACAGGTATAAATCATGCTATGTGGTCTTTACATACCTGGCACATGTTTCCTTATTCTCTGTAGTGTACTGAATCACTGAGAGAGAGAGAGAGAGAAAGAAATATAATTAAAATGTTTTTAAAGAATTTACATCATCATAAAGAGATGCAACTTGAAACTGAAACAGAGCATTAAAGGTTATTTCCACAATAAGAATAAGAAAGAATAGGAACATGGACCAGTCACAGGGAGAGGTATACACACACGCACACGCAAGCACGCACGCACGCACGCACACACACACACACACACACACACACACACACACACACACACACACACACACACACAGAGATGTCAAGACACCATGTGGAAAGAAACCAGCTGTTGCAGTCCTGCCTCCCACACCCACTAATCCACTCAGATGTACACAAACACACACACACACACACACACACACACACACACACAAATTCACTGTTGCTTCGTGAACTCCCAAAGGCATCGTAAATGCAAAAGTCTAAACTCTGACGAACAAATGCCCTAAATCGATGATAATAAAGTAAGATGAGGTAACATATAATGCATAATCAAAATGCACAGTATATATATACAGTATATTGTTGATATGATATGATATGATATGATATAGTTGATGGAAGTCTAACTATGTATACATGTGCTGTGTTCCAGCACTAAGGGGTGACACTGTTCCCTGAGAAAAATCCTCTGACTAACAGGAAGTGATGCGCTCTGTTCTTAATTTACTTTGAATAAACAGAAAAAGAATTGGACAGTCAGCATGAAATGTGACCATTGCTGAGCAGACAAAAAGTAAAATTGACACCGAAATTTCATGAAACATTTCTCAGATGACAATTAGTCAGAAGCTATGAATTCTCAACAGGGACAAAAGATTCGAAATGCATCTAAGATTAAGTAATTCATGTAAATGCAGAGCTAGTAAAGAGACTGTTACTAAAACTTTTCAAGGATTAACTGGATCCAAACACCACAGGAAACTTGCATAACTATCAAGTTAGTGCTTCACTCGCCACTTTTTTATCATAGTGTATCTCTCCATTTCTCTTTCAGTTCATGGCTGTTTTGGGATCAAAATGTAGCATTCTATCATCCTACAGGGGCATCTCACTCACACACACACACACACACACACACACACACACACACACACACAGAAACAAGCACACAGATGAATACAGATGTCTGAATGTTTTCTCAGGAACCGCACACACACACACACACACACACACACACACACACACACGCACATGCACACACTGGAGAAAAATCACTGTGGTTATACACACATGAACACACACTTGTGCCAATGCTGTGAAGGGAAACCCACAAAGCCATATCACAATGTTTTTATATTCTGTCAACATTTCATAAACATCAGGCTCATGATAGCACTGAAAAATGTAGGCGTGTGTACTGGAAAATGTTGCTTTTTATCACTTTTTTTTATTTTTCCACAATTTGGAAATGCACATACCCACATAACTGTATATGTATACACACTCTTTCAAAAACATCCTAGTTTTGCCTGTTTCATTAAATCTTAAAATCTAGTTTTCCTACAAAAAAGCAAGAATTATTGATGAATGGAATGCAAAACGACTTGATTAAAAAAAGACATGGGAACTTTTTAAATACTAAATGAGGGAATGGTCTTATTCCAAACATACTGCAATTCATGTCTGGAAAACATGCAATCTGATGACAGATATTTTTCGCATCTTCTTTGCAAGAAAAATTGAATTTCATCGCTTCAAACTGAGTTAAATGCCTTCATAAGATGCTCTTTCAACCCTTATGTAACCAGGCCAGTTGACTGAGAACACATTCTTATTTACGGCAAAAGCTTGTGGGAGTAGCTGCAAGGGAGGGAGTGTTGAAACACAACACACACACACACACACACACACACACACCTGGAAGCTGCCTAGCACAACGGCAGTATTGTGCTGCCAGCTGCAGAGCAGCTCCGCGCAGAGGGCAAGGTAATGTTCCCCTCCTGTTTCTCAAAGTGGCCGTCCTTTCATAAGCTGCAATATAAGCATATATATACATCTTTATATGGACACATGTTTTGTCTCTTACCTCCTGTGTCAAAATCAACATCGTCTTCATCCACACTGACCACGTGACCTCCAGGGAAAGAGGTGGGTGCATTTCTGTGAGGGGGGTAAACATCCACCACCTCCAGAGGAACCTACAGGGTGAAAAGGCTATGTTTAACCTCAAATATATTTTTCCTGTTGTCTTTGAGAGCCAAGCGGTACTTTTTAACTCTCTCCAGATGCTATAAACCAGAAAACAATGATCTGTGCATGCTTTACATATTCTATACAGTATATAGGGTATAATGATAGCAGTTTTTTGCCAGCTTGTTGTTGGCGCTGCCGCACCGTCTCCAAAAATGCATTCCATTAAAACCACAGAATTTGCTAAAAGCGAGTACAATTTCAAATCATTATTACAAAACTCTGACAGCACTGCCAGTTTAAATTCCACTTTTTTCATATCCACTACACTCACTGATGTTTTCAGAGAATTTAAACAGATTGCCACACAGTGCTGCTTATCCCATGTGAAATTTTATGAGCTCTTGTCACGTAACACATAAATATGCTCGAGTAGCTTTGAAATGCTTGTAGGTTAGGTGTTTTTAATTAGGAAAATGGCATAAAAATGCCAGTAAACCCAGATTTTGGCTCAAGTTAAACTGTTCCTTTTCACAAATAAGAGTTTACAGTAGCATGCATTACATTTATCATTGGCGTGCAGGATATCTTGCCTAAAATGTTAGTTAATTTGATGTGCAGGGCTGTTTTAGTGTTACCTGTGGCTGCTGTTCCTCAGCAACTCCCTCTTGTCCTCTCTCTGGATGTTGAGGGGGAACATACTGCCTCTCTGCTGGCTCTGAACTGTACCTGGGTTCAGAGGTCAACGGTACATCTTCGCTGCCGTACGACACCTGACGACCAGAATCCTCTGAGGGCGAGGAGGGAGCATCAGGACTTGCTGAATGGTCACCACCAGCAGGAGCTGGCTGGAATTCAGGGTCCCCGCCGGTCAGAGGATAATCATCATCTTCCTCCTGGTTATCAGGGTCAAAAGTGTTGTCTGGATATTCCTCAAACTCGCCGTACTCAGGGGTGGTCGTGTCCTACAAGCAGAGACAATGTAGGAGGTTTTTTGCATGTGGTATCACAAAAATGAATAAAACCAATGCATGAATAAAAATTACCAGGGAGAGGCGAAGTCCTCCAGTTGGTGGAGTAACAAGGAGGCCACCGGTGGATGCTGGAACAATGTTGTCGAAAGAGTAGCGGTTCCCAGTGTGGAAAACCCAAACACCTGGAATTCCTGTATTACCGACCCTAGAGAGCAACAAACCAGTCAAGTGTGAGCACAGAGTCCAGTCTGAGTGCATTTTATAATCTCCAAGGTTTAAATTGTTAGTAATGTGATTAATTACACTTGTGCTTTTCCTGCAATGTCATAAAATAGAATTTATTTCCAATGCATGGCACACCCTGTAAGGCTGAATGGAGGAAATTAGCTCCAAGACAAAAGTAAAAAATCTAACTTTGTGTTTGGATAGTGTTACTTTTTCAGCAAGCAAACCCAAGTATCTTATTAACTAACTCTTGCAAGCTAACTCACTATGAACACATTTATTTTCTAAAGTACTGAATTGAATTCACAACAACAGTATTTCTCAGATAAATTTCTGTTTTTTTCTGGCCATGATGCTAGCCACTATCAGCACACAGCTATTCTTAGAATAATTACAGTACTGCCTGATATGAGGGTTTTTAGTTTTTTTTTTTTTACTTACTGGTAGAGGTTTTTTACACCTTGCTCATCACTGGTAATGCTGTAGTAAGGTCCCTCAGTTCGGGAGAAGATCAGATATGGGACTTCTCCTCTGCTGAAGCCAACTCTAGCACTCAGCTGTACCTCAACATTATAAGACTCCTAGAAGCAGAAAGAAAAGCTCATAAACAAGAATACACTTGTCCGCAAATAATTCACCGTCACAATAAGATTCAACTTATTGGTACATGTCTACAAGTGCTAAATTACAGGTGTTAAGAAAAACACTAACAATGGCTAAATTCCATTGAGCTGCTTTGATTTTAGGGTCCTGGTGTCCAGATATCTGGATATTGGAACATGAATACAACAAAGCCATCTTTAGTGTTATTAGTAACATCTGTGCTTTAACTCATATGACATGTCAAATTGTCTGCTGTGAAAAGGTCCTCTATTTAACCAGTTTACCTTGGGGAGTGTCCCAAAGAAGTTCAGGCCACCTTCGGGGTAAAGGAAGATGACGTATGAATTTGTCTCATCATAGCCAATTACTGCCTGGAACGTATTGACCTAAAGAAAGAGAAGAGAGAGACAGTGTCAGTCTGAAACTGACAAACTACACTGACCAAAAAAAAAAAAAAAATAAAAGTAACATCTCGCACTGGTGCTTCATTTATAGGGCTGAAAGTATATTCTTGACAATAATGAATGAGAAAACGTGATTGTTATGTTTTTGCATTGCGGATTTAATTTCATCAGGCCACCTAATGTCTTTTTAAGCAACTGACTCAAGAAAATCTCATTTTAATTTTTTTTTTTTTTTTTTTTTAAACCTTGTGTGCACAAATCGATTATATTGTAAATTATTTCGAGAACACAAGATAATTATCTGATCCTCTGTGCACAAGATAATGACTTGTTCCCACATGATAATAACTTGTTCCCACATGCAGTGGTGCCCTCAAGGCCATCTCTGATACAATTGCTGCCCCCCCACCACCACTATTGGTCGCCTCTGGCCAAAAAAAATGGAGGCTGACATTACTGTCTTTATGAGGCTGTGGCACACTTTGCGAGCGCAAAGGTGGTGGTATCATGTGAAACTAGTCAATCTAAGGCATTCATTGGTACCAAGATTGTTGGCATAGCTTGTCGGGAAGGGGGCTAAATAATGCTGCAGAGTTACGGGAACAATGGCATGGCCATTTTCAAAGGGCCATTAGTCTCCCCTAAACTTTACAAAACTTGTTTTGGAGTAATGTTCCTTACAATCAGTGTACTCCTTCAAATTAAAGCTGATTATTTGCATTTTAAAGGAGGGACAACAAGCTATTTGAAGAACAAAAATCAAGACTTGAGGGGCCCTGCATAAAATAAAACGTGATTGGATGAGTTTTCTCTTGTATTTGTTGGATGTGTGCATCAGAAGTCTATAGAGATGCATATGAATTTAAAGTTAATTATCTTGTGAGCACAAGACAAAAAAATATCCCCTAATGGAACTTAAGGACCTCTGTAACTTTCCTTTAAGTTTCTAGCGTCTGATACTCATTTCCAGCTCTGCTAGTGTCCGAGGGATGAGGTCATATCCTGTGTGTACAAAGTTGGCTTCACTCAACCACCCTCAAATTATTCTAACACTCACTCCTCATATTTAAAACTTCACACCTTTCCTCTCTCCTCCTTCGTCTCCTCCTCTTCCTCTGCTAGAATTCGTGTTGAGACTTCTCACCCCTCACACCCTCCTCCGCCGACCACCAATTATTGACACACGGAGTATCAGTATCTGGGTTACTAAACATCTCATTTTCACAAATTAGGATGGAATAAATAAAGTGAATTAGTATGAACTGATGCATCTGGGAACTTTTTCTACCAGACTTTTCAAAAACAGCAGATTTGAGGAAGTTTTTTCCTACACGTATGTGGTGCGTCCAGCCCACTCTGCCTCCCAAACCACAGTTAAAAAAAACACAAATTTGGTGAATGAGGGGAAGACTGTGAGTGATCCCATGTTGTTTCCCTTGGGACACAATCAGAATTATCTTTACACGCTTGCGCGCGCGCGCACACACACACACACACACACACACACACACACACACACACTAAAAGACATATATACACACACACACACACACACACACACACACACACACACACCTCGGTCTCTCAACCCCCAGCCCAGATGTTGATCTCCACAGCTGTCTTCCTGTGTGTCTGGGCATCTTTCACGATGATGTTACAACATGCAAACCAGACATTGTTACAATGTGAGACGTGCAGTGTGCGCACATACACACTTATAGCAGAACAGATGTCCCTCCACCTATATTCATCTCATGTGAATGTATGTGTGTGTTCCTAATTGTTTACATCAACATCTTTAAACTATCTTGTTGTTTGTGGGCGGGGAGGACTTTGTAGCTCCAGGCTCTTTGTAATTACTGAGGAGGGGGTCTTTCTTTTTTTCTGTCTATGGGAGGAGAAAAGGCTGGAGCTGCAAGAGGGGATCTGCTTTTTCTTTGTCCTTAATATCCTTTCAAAATGTCTGTATTTTCCTCCTTCTATCCCTCCTTTTTCCTGGGAGGAGGAGACGAGGGGAGAGAGATGAAAGGATGTAGGGGGGGTTGGCGGAGTTAGGAAGGAGGCCATAGGTCTGGTTTACAGTGGGAGAAATATGGGGAGACAGAAAGGAGGATGCATTTCTGTCCAAACAGTTATGAAAAATTTCATCAACAAAAGAAAACCTGAGTCAGTGCACGTTAACATAAAATTTTATATTTCTGTTCCCCATCCATACAATGTTTTACTGACTCTATGGACAGCCGCGTCACTGTTGGTCAACTCATTGGTCCACCCCAATAACTATGGAATGGATTGCTATAGAGTTTGGGACAGGCAGTCATGGTCCTCTGAGGACACACTGGTTTATGACCAAATCCATACAAAACTCAAGAGATCCCATACTCACATAAGCATTTAGCTTAAAGCACCACTACTACTACCTACTACAAGCGACAACGCAACAGCATGACCAGCTCCATTATCGCAGAGTCGGCTTGGAAACGTTGCTGAAGTGCTTGTTAACATCGTTACATCGTTTATGGGCTTGTGTGTGTCTGCTACTTTCTACAAAGCACCTGAACACAGTGGTATGTCCAGACTTTTTTTTTTTACTGGGGTGACCCAAGTGGGTCACTGACTGATGTAAGGGTGGCATAAGGCAGGAGCACGAGTCAACAAAATAAAATAAGCCTGTGTGAACAATTGTTCTATCAATTTATTTTATTCTATTAATGTTATTAAGCTTTATTATTACCGCACAAACATGAGAGCAGTACTGAACTTGAACTTTCATCTTGACAATTACAAACAAGTTTATATCCAAAAATGTCAAACCATTCCTTTAATTTTCTCTCTCTTCTCCATCTCTCCTCTATCTGTGTGGTCATTTGCTGTGTCTGAGTCTGTCTGTGTGTAAAGTAGTCCTGGTGTGTTTTACACACTCACAGCTGGAAGACAACAAATTGCAGCCAACACACATCAAAGACTTTCAGACAGTGTGTAGCCCAGAATGTATGACAGACACACACACACACACACACACACACACACACACACACACACACACACACACACACACACACACACACACCCCTCGACCTCCCTACAGGCATTCTGTAACACCTTTTTTAACGGGTATCCTCGCACTCCTCACACTGACCAGACACTCATTAATTGTCTGCGGGACAAACAAATGTTTGCTGTCAGGGTCGTCCCCTAATGTTTAGGTGGTAACATCATCAGTCTGTTATGTTTATCTGCTGCACGGCGGGGGGTTGAGAGTTTGTAAATACCTAACAGCTTAACTGAATATACAGGAAGTTCATTTAAATAGTTGACAGGAGCAACTAAACACACTTGATTTATTTATACCAAAATTCTAAACAAAACATGCCAAAGTCACACTGTAGTGGCCATCTGTCAGCAAAAATCTCAGTCAAAATCGATTCCTTTTAAGACTTTTAAAGGACATGCAGGAACCCTGTCTAGAGCAGCTGCAAACATGTATTAGGTCTCATTCAGTTTAGTTCCACCACATTTTCTTTAATTTGGTCATGTTTAGTCTTTGTGTATTTATTGGTGTGGTTTACTCTGTCTTTGTATAGTTTAGTCTACACTGCCTCACTTACGGCAGTTTAATTGACTTCTCATCTTGCCTGTGATTCGAATAAGTGACTCTACACTCCGTAACAAATGTTCCGAATCATACTGTAATTATCTAGAGCTGGATCCCACGATGGTTAGCCTGGAACATCCCGAGGAAGAGAGAGACGGAGATAAAGGGAGGTCTGGATGAGCGTGCTACACTTGCTTGTTGGTTACCGGGTTTTCAGCTCGTCGGCCGCAGCACAGCTGCAACCAGGCAGACAGAGACAGAGAGCAGCTGCAGGCCAGTTGCCAGCCTCGCCAGAGTGCTACAAACAGAACTGCCTACAGCGTGGGAACTGGCACACACACACACATACACACACACACACCGCTCAGGCTTGTAGCCAGGAACAGTCCAGTCAGTATTTCACTGTTGTCGTATGAAAATCCCTGCTCCGATTTTTTGAGTGGCTTTCTTGTTATAACTTCAGCTGCAGTCAAAAGGATTCCCTGCTTTTCTTAAGCTGGAGGAAATTGTACAACTTCAGGGCTTTTTGAAACCTTTTTGATCAACTCAAGAGCACATGGTGGGTAAAACCGTAGCTGCTTTTCTTAGATCCTGAAAGGTTTGAGAACATGAACATCTTTCCCGCAGCTACAAACCAGAGCACTATGACTGTGCTAGTAATTAGTAAAGCCGTCCAGATCCTGTGTCTCAAGTTTGTGCCCAAGTTACACTCATACGGCTTTTATGGAGCTACACAGCTACAGGAATATGGTATAGACAGGCTCACTGTCTGCTGATGGACAGACTCTGTCCCAAGGCTGAATAACATATTATGAAAGCTGAATTTCAGTACAACTCTGCTTTGAACCAGGATGAACATATTTCAGGGGATGCCCCCTGTGTCACTGCAAGGCGCCCCCAGAAACAACAAATAACACTAATAGAAACAATAGTTCCTATTGTGCTACAGAGAAGAAGAAAGACAGAGAAGAGAGGAGGCGAGAGGAGGAGAAGCAAAGCGCAATATGCAAAGAATCCAACAGAGGAGTCCATTTATTCACTCCTTCAGTCTCATCTGACCTTCACACAGCGGACATGTAATGTGCTGTTCAACATACACTTTCTTTTTTTGGCACATATGTCTTTGAAGAGATCTCAAGGGGAGAACTAGAGCAAATCAGAAATAAAGGGTCTACTGTGGTAAAATGTAAAATCGCATTCCACTTCAAATTGCTGCTCCTAAACAGGGACGCTGAACAGGAATATGACGATAGACATGCAATATTGTGAATATTGCAAAGCATTCTTTAATTTGTCACTGGACCATTTCCTTTTTTATATCGTGTTCAAAGAGTTAACGGTTATATTATTGTTGTATTTTAAGACCAGGATACAACACAAATTGCTTGTTGTAGTCCTTACATGATATCAAAGATGCTCTATAACAAAAGATGACAAATTACAAGCTGTGCTTATGATATGGAATAGTATATACTTCTTGTATCCTTATACTGTGTCCTAACTGAATATGTGCGTCAGACTATCGCAACGCATCGCATTATATTGCACGCTCTCTGTCCAAACTGCATCCAACAAAATGGAACTCCTACATGTCATGTAAACAAACCACTCACCTATCGGCTGTGGTCTCAGAGACATAACCACTAAAAAGATGGATGAGAACTTATATCATAAACCATATCATAACGCTGCCTCCACTTTGTCATACAAGCTTGCTTGCTAGCATCTCACACAATACAGAAACATTCAGCTCCCCGCGATCTCCCTCAAGTCCAATTGAATTAGAGAATTAGTTGTTGCACTTCATCAGACCAGCTGTATTGGCAATATGATTGTAGAAAGTTATGTCTTCAATGCAAATGATTAAAGTGAAAAAAAAAGTCCCTCTCTGCAAAAAAGTAACACACCCCTTATGGAAATGATAAATTAAGGTCAAAGCTTCCTCACGGAAATGAAGACACACGGGTCCAATATCCTTATTTTTAACGCTGTCAAACAACTGTTCCTCGTGCAATGCGGTGCTGTCAGCACACCGGGAATAAAATAGAGATGGGGCGCCAAATAAATGTGATGCTCGAAAACATGCATCACATCCCTCACGGGCAGTTTGGACAGTCCAATAGTAAATAATGTCATCAAACAGATTTAGTCACTAACGCTCGCTCACGTTCAGTTGGGACAAGGTGTAAGTGGGAACGGCCTTTTGGCCCCCGCATCGAGTTTAAGGCCCTGACTAACAAAGCTGAGACTGTCTGCCAGTGTCGGTGAGTGTGCTGTCTGTGAGTGTCTGTCGCCCTGGTCTTTGCAGTCTGTCCCGCACAAATGGCCCTTATCATCCCTGGTTGGCTGTTTTTCAGCCGACTCAGCACGCTGAATCTGCATCAGAGCCCGTCAGTGAATGAAATCACTCTGATTGGCAGTTCAGCTCAGTGCACGAGAAGAGAAACCAAAGTTAGGAAAGTAAACAAAGAGCTAAAGTCGAGAGGAAGCAAGATAGAAACAAAGTTGTTATATGAGGTATAATTGTTTTTCTTTAGCAATAATGTTTCCTGGTGGTTTGTGTTTTTGTTCACTGCCGCGCAGTAAATGCGTTCTGTTCTTTCTACATTGGAAGGTGTCGTTAATGTGCTGTAACTGACTAACTAGAAGACAGTTTTCCGGCTTCCTTTTTGGAATGATGAATACAGATGACTGCCATCTGCTGGTATGGACCAGGACAGATCCTAGATGCTAGTTAGCTGGTTATCATATTAACAACACACCCTGACGTAAACAGAACAATTGATATTTACCATGCACTCGCAAACTATGACACAAACCATTATGAATCATTTCTGCTAAAGAGCTCAATGGCTAAAAACTACTAAACTAATCTTGCTTCATATAAAACATTACTTTCAGTCTCACACACTCCTACCTTTTCTCACTGATGGGCTCTGCCACTGACTCAACATGCTGAATCAGCCAAAATACAACCACCAAGGGCTGACAAATGCCAGCAATGTGGGATACACAACAGAAACCAGTGCGACAGGTGGTGACCAACACTGACCGACCATTACCTGTGAGCTTAGTTTGTCAGGGCTTGAATGTCAGCAAGAAAGCGAATAAGGCTGTTACCAATTCTTTTACTTTAATGGACCAATGAATTTGCCACTAGAATGTTCTCGTCGAAACAACCGTTGGTTGGTAAACATGCACAATCTTATGATAGTATCAACGACATATGAACAGGGTTCCCACACATTTTTATGGACAAGTTTTCCATGACTTTTCAAGGACCCCTACTAAAAATGTTAAAAATCTTGCCCCACTTGCTGGGCATTTTTTTATACATATCAGATTCAAACTAATTCACACATGATTTCAGCTAACTGGCATGGAGAAATGCGTGGAGAAAATAAAGCAATATATGTGATGGTAGACAAAAAAAGTCACACATTCATGCGTATTAGAGCTACTGTATGTTCTGTTGACAGCTACAGAAAATACATTTTCTGTTATGTTATACATTATGTGGAGGTTTTTCCACGGAAGATTCCTATCAAAATTCCTAACAATTTCATTGCACATAACAAAATTCCATGATTTTTTCCAAACTTTCAATGATTTTTACTAAATCCATGACTTTTCCAGGCCTGGAAAATGTGATTGTGAAATCCCATGACATGCAGAGAACCGTGTATAAAGTCAAACTCTTTGATATTCACACTGACTTAACTTTTTGTGGGTTACGTAGCATTCTGCAGCTGTGAAATTGATTTCCGCTGCTGAGAATAATGACTTTCATGGCCGTGAGAGTTTAACAACATCCAGGAACATGGCAGGTGTCCTCGTGTGAGGAAGGATTAGCAAAACTCTGCTCAAAGTAAAGCCTGGTTAACACCTCCTAAAACATCCACATTCAGAAGGCCAGATTCTCGTGTAAATGGCTCTGGTCATTAGCAAATTGGGTTACTCTGCAGTCAACACAACAGAGTGTGTGTTAGAGGTTTTAAGTGACTCAATTACTTTCCAATTATGATAATAGCCTCTTTAAGACTAATTTCATAGAAAACACAGCCCTCTCACTCTCACTCTTTTTCTCTCCTCTATTTTCTTGTTTTTCTTCCCTCACTGCTCCTCTCATTTCCATATCCGACCCCCAAACACCACACGGTCTGCCCCCACCCCCATCACCCCGAATACACATACCGACAAACACACACCTCAGGTTAATCAGTTCTCACACACATACCACTCTACCCCCAACGCACCCCACCCAGCACCTCTGGCTAATCACTTCAAAGGAAGATGCTATCAGTCCAAAGAGAGACCCACTGAAGCAAATCCCAGACTGCTGCGATCTGACAAGACCCTTTAAACATCAACACAGATTCTTTCTTTACACTGAACATGTTGGTGGACATCAGACGCTAATCAGTATTTGGTCAACACTGGATGGCGACTTTATTCCAATATGTGGACCTCAAACAAGATGCAATCACTCAGTTGTCCATTTGGCAGCAATGCGATCACAAGGAGCCTGAGGTATTGAGAAGTGGTGTACGTGGTGTAATGCGGCGTATCCACGCAAGACTATTAAAACATTTAGCTTTTGATCAATCAGGAAGAAAGCAAGATGCATAAAAGAAACCAGACCATGAGAGCAAAGAAAAAGGACAAACAGATGAGGAACGAAAGACACAGAGGGATCTCCTGGGGTTTTTCCTTAAATCTGCCACTCCCTTCATCCCTTCATCCCACATGCTACAAACCAGGAACAACAAAGCCGTGTTTGTTTGATCGATAAGTTCAGTAGGCCGGGCTTTGCTTGGAGTCTTTCCCAGAGATTAACTTAAACAAAGCCTCCAGTGCTCCTCTAGGTGACAATTTCCTTTAAAGAGTCCATAATTTCTTTGGAATTTTTCCATAAAGAATCATAACATTTGGCATTTATCATAAAGTTAACATAAAAAGTGTTTGTCCAAATAAAAGGGGCATTCCTGCAATTGTAGTTCAGTTTACTGTTTAATCAGCCTGTGAAGACAGTTGCATGTTTTCTGCAGAGTTTGAAAAAAATAACCCTGATGACGTCATAATGATGTCATCGGGGTTAACTCAGCTTATTTGGTGAAGTCTGCATTACAAAATGTAAGCGCAAAGTTACACACTTTTTATGGAATGGCATTATGGGAAATGTAGGCTATAATGTTTATGAAACTTGAGACTTCATTAAAATCAGCATATCTCAGTTTCTGTTGCTTAAACTTTGACATTTTTTTAAAAATCTGTATCTTTGGACGTACTGCACTTAATGGAAGTGACACACAAAATTGCTGGAGTAGCCCTTCAATTTTTAAATGAATTGATAGCATCACCTCAGGAGTCCTTTAGTCAGTGCACAGTAGGTCAGCTGAACATGCAAAAATGTGACGTTTGTCTACATGCAAGCAAACAACTTAATACATGTTAGGAGTAAATATATATACATGTGAATAATGAGCAGATTTTTACTAGCAGTAGGGAAAAAAATCTATACCGCATAATATCACAAATATATACTAACGATTTTTGGTGGCCTACTAGAATAATAAAATTAATGCCTTTTTCAGACCAATGAATGCAATGAATGCATTTTGCTGCATTAAAATTGTTGAAGTGAGAAACTTTAAAACGTCTTATCTAGATAACATTTACCATTGAGGACATAATTTACAGTTGAAAAAAAGGTAAGAAATTGCAATATGCTGCAATATGTATTATCACAATACCCAGCATATCAAAGAGTTTAAATTGCAGTGTAATTGTTTTGTAAATAAAATATTGTGAAAATATCGAATCGTGGAGCCTCTGGTGATTCAGACCCCTAATATTTACTTTGGTTTAAACAAATACGCTTTGCTTTCAAGGAAATTCTCAATTTCCCTATAATTAGTGCAAAATTACATACTAATTTCCAGGACAATCCCCAAGAAATTCAGCAAAAATTGCGGATGTGTAACTTTCAGGGTTACCCAACACCGGGAGTGTTTAAACTATGAGGTGTGCCTCCCCAGAGAGGCGTGGGAAAGCTGACGGTGGCGTGTGGAGGGAGATATGTGAAGCAAAGATACTGTGTAAAGTGAAAGGGACAGGTGCATGTCAGGACTTCAAAACATTGATTTGGTCACTAAACAGTTGCTGTATGAAGATGGAGACATAGCAAACGTGAAGAAAATATAGTTTTGTGCTAAAACGAATGAAAATATATAAGAGAGGGAAAATCACTGAGGTGAATTCGAGTTGCTGAAGAGGAGTAATGGTAAACCATGTTAATAGCTGGCTGACAAACAGGGAGGGAAGTAAAGTCCAACAGAGCATGTGAGCATTAATGTTAAGGCATGTTTGAGTCTACCTGTGTGTGAATTGGAGGAGGGGATAACGAGTCGGGAGGGGGGCACTTTGATGACCCTTAAAGATGACCTCTGACCCCTTGAAAAGGTTAAGAGGCAGATTAGGAGGGTAAGGGGAATTACAAATAGGCCCCCCACCCAAGGCTGATTACAAGTGATGCACATCTTCCAGGAATTTGGGATTGTGTCTCACACAAGGACTTTCTTGTGGGCTACATGATGATCAAATGCACTCAGTCATAAATCAATACTCGGACACACAGGGAGGATTAGAGCCGTGAGACTTTCCATCCACCTTACCTTGTTAGAAGGTGCACTGTTTGGAGTGTGGTCTTCATATGCCGCCACGTTCTCCCACGTTGCAACCACAGCATGTGTGGGTGTGAATGTTGCACCTGGGAACCCTCGATGTACTTCCTGGGTGAGCAGATGAATGAATGAATGAATGAATGAATGATGGAGGTTAATAAGGAGAAAAGAAGGGAAAAAAAGGAAAGATGGAGCGTACATGAACGAATGAAGAACTGAAAAAAGGAAAGAATCAGGATCTAGAGTTAAGTACAGCTCAAGTCGTATTCATCTCATGCAAACCTTGTTTCAAGACAAACAAAGTGTGTAGTCAATTGACAATCACACAGTTTTAATTCATTTTACTTGATTTTTTTGGACCAACAGACCTGGGCCACTCTGTTGAGTACACTTGGTGTCTCGGTCACCCGGTAATAAATCTGCCCTCGCCCGTTGCTGGTGTCGATGTCAGCCAAAAATGGAGCCACCACGGGGAAATCTGTGGGGAAATTGTCATCGACGTACTGCTTCTCCATCGGCAGGTCCTGGGCTGATATGATACCATTGGTGGCCACCTAGAGAAAGAAAGATTCATCAATTAATGATGAGCACCATCAGTTTAATTATCACTACCAAACCTGCAGACCCCTGAACACTTCAAAACCTGTCATAAAAAACCCAAATCCTCTAAGAAATATCTGGAATACCAACCTGAACCCATAGAACCTCCTAATGAACCCCTATCCCCTCATAAACCACTGGAACCCCTCATGCACCCCAGGAACCACATAATGAACCCCTAGATCCCCTTCATAAACCACTGAAACATCCTCCAAGACCGCTGGGGCTCTTTCAAGGAATCCTGAGCCTGGTCCCTGATTATGTGTCCCACATACAACACTTTGCGGCTTTGCTCTTGATATATTATGCTGTGTAATCAGGCATGACACATTCTGATGTACAATAAGTGACATGCAAAGCAAAACGCAGCAGTTTATATCTACGGGGGGAATGCAACAAATACATTTACTCAAGCACTGTACTTATAGGGGGACATCACCTAAATTAAGAATTACAATGTGTTATTTCCATGTCATAGGAAGGTTTGAACACTATCTGTGAACATGAACGACTCTCTTTTGAAGCCAGAATCCAGAGAAGTAAGTCTCAAACTTGTGTCATCAGGTATAAAGTCTGTAGCTGCTCCATATACAATTAATGGGAGACTGATTAGTGGACCGTTGTTATATTTTCTAATACCCAAATGGGTTTTTCGCTGTTGTCGTCTTCTCAGTTCAGAAACAGAAAATGCATCCTGATATTTAGGAACATCGGTGAATGGTGGCCCCCGGCTGATGACCCTGCAGCCAACCGAACAGGCACCTTTGGAGGTGCAGCAGGCTTAAAGTCAGGTAGGCTCAGCATCTACCTGTATAAATCAAAAGAACGTTCCCTGGGTGCTCTCAGTGTCATTTACAACATCTATCATCATTCATCGTCAATAGAGCAGCTCCAGGCTTTATATCCTATGACATAATACAATTCAGTTTGAGGACGCTTAGAAGAGCTCTGTTTATGTTTTTACGATAACAGACCACAGAAATAACATGTATGCATTTTGAAAATGGCCATGGTTCCCCTCTGAGTAAAATTTTGAGGTACCTGGTGAGGATTTCCATTATGTTGCATGATATCATTGTTCAAATGAAAATATCATAAGCTTCAGTACTCAATATGCAGAATGTCACAATTAAGAATATATATATATATTTATAACTGCAATTATGTGTTCATTAATTTCAAGTTGCAGCTGGTAGAGGTGGGGCTAATTGTTACTACTTTACATACTGTTGGGTAGCTTCATCTATAATTTTATGTCATACCTTTTTGGCTGATTATACACTGCATTTGGAATGTGAATGTGGAAAGTTACCATGTAGTTACTTTAGAGGAGTAGAAGTACAAAGCAGCTTAAAATGGAATAAAAGTACCTTAAAATTGTATTAAAGTACAGTACGTAGGTAAAGTTACTTTCTATTACAGCCAAATTATATAGTAATATATACACTGGCTGGGGGACATTCTGCGTAATGAGTACTTGTACATTTGATACTTGTAGTATTTTAGGGACTGTTTGCTATTTATGGGAGGATAGGGGGTAGTGTAAAACAGGGTAGGTATGTTGTGTACTTTTGTTTTACTTTTTGTGTACTTTTTTAAGCACTAGGGAGGGACTTTAATATGTTGTATTTTTTATTAATGTTAAATAACCTCTGAACCCCAAAACCTGCTGACAGGCTTAAACTGCATGTTTTGTTTTTTAAAATTGCTCAAATTCCATCATTTAACATAGCACGAAACTGCAAGGGCATAAAATATCTTACACTTCTACACATTCTGTGCAGTAAGCGCTTAAGCCAGAAAACATTATTAAATCTAAGCTTCAAATAGTGATATTTCATCAAAATTACGTCATTCAACACATCTCAAAAAAAAATGTACGACCCATCCCAAATAAGGGAAGGGTCGTACATTTTTCACCCAGTCACTCAGGGAGGCTCAAGGAAAAAAAATTGTAGCTCAATGGTCAAGATAAGGAAAGTCACACCCCAGCCACCCCCGTCCTATGATAGATAATGAACAGTCCCTAACTTAACTTTGAATACTGCTGACTTTTCTCATCATGGAGAAATTTTATTGTGAAGTATTGCCACTTTTACTTGAGTAAATAAGCTTATATTCAACAGCTGGGGTTACAGTATTTCCACTTAAAGTTATTACAAGCACAGTTTACACTTAATTACCACTTGACTTTGACCTTTGTTGAGTGATTTTTAATTGTTTGTGATTTTGGCTTATGGGAGGGACATGTAACTTAATATGTTGTATTTTGTTAAAATTCATTTTAAATAACCTCTGAACTCCAAAACTTGCTGCCAGGCTTGAAAGGCATGTTTTGTTTTTTTTAAAAAATACTTAAAATTGCATAATTTGTCATTGCAAGAAGCTGTAAAAGCACAAACTTTTGATAGATTTTCAAATTTCCACACATAATGTGCAATGGACAGGAAACATAACCAAATATATCCTCAAAATAGTGATATTTCATTAAAATGACTTTGTTTCACAAGTCTCGTTTAAAGTTTCAAAAAATAAATCTAATTGTAGCTTTGAGGTGGGTCACGATATTCAAAAACAAACAAACAAAAAAAAAGGTCCCACCCCAGACACAACCCTACCCTGATAAATAAAGCACAGTCCCTTACTTAACTTTGAATGCAGCAGGCTTTCTTTAGATGGAGAAATCTTATAGTGAAGTATTGCTACTTTTACTTGAGTAAATAATCTGATTTTCCACCTCTGCAGTTACAGTAATAAAGATGTTAGTTATTGCAAGCACTGTTTATACTTAATTACCCGTCAGCTTTCGACCTGATGATGGATTTTTAATTGATTGCAAAGACAGAATATGTTAAAAAACGTTTTACTTCGAAATGAAACGTGCTCGATATGTTCATATTAACACAACCTCACAATAAATAATTTGTGGTCACGTCACAGACTTGGCCAGAGCAATTTCCACCACTCACACGTTAATAAAACGCTCCATTTGGCCCCATTAAAAATAGCCACCGCTCTGCTGTGGAGCTCACTCAACAGCTGCAAACATCACCTGCAAAACTTTAGAGAAACATTTCACGCTTTAGCAGCCAGACAGCTGCGCGGTGATTAAACGTCAATAACAAGCATGCAAATGAATTAATTGAGTTGTACTTACATATAGCTGAGAGAAGAGGGAGTCGTAGAAGTAAAAGGGTTTGGGCAGGGACAGCACTCTGGAGGTTTCATCGTCGCCCTCTGCCAAAATCAAGTCTCCACTCAGAGTGCCATAAGGAAACATATCAGCCCTCTGGATGGCTGTAACCACACACACGCTGCAGCTCCAGCACAGCAGACACACAGCCAGGATTTCCCCTCTCTCCATTGTAGAGCTGGGGGTGATTCAGCAGCTCTGCACTATGAGAGGGAGCACAAGGGGAGAGGTACAGATGGACTCAGGGAGGGCAGCAGAAAGAAGGAGAACTCTCCTCCTCTCCGCCGAGCCTCTGATACTCCGCAGGGAGGGAGGGAGGAGTCAGGGCCTGCTCTGATTGGTCGCAGGCGGGTTGAGTGACAGCGGGCCCCGGTGCTGGAGGTAACATCTGGCTCGTATTAGGGAAAAGACAAATAGAGCGTTTTTAATCCGGATGTAACTCTATCTGTTTCACAACAATGAAAAAGAGACATTGTGTAATTTTTACATACTAACACACACAAACACACACACACACACACGGGGGAATGTCAGTAAAAGACATTTATCAAGATAGAAGTGTAAGTGGAAATACCAAGGGATGTATATTTTTACTAAAACACATTATACTGTGTATATATATATATATATACATACATATATATACTGTATTACACTGACTATATTATTATCCCTAAAGATTTACATCTGCAGCAAAAAAGTATCAGAAATATGGTTTTAAATTGAAAAAAGCTCTGTGCAATATTCAGTGTATTAATAATAATTCAGAGGCTGTCTGCACATGGCTCTCATCAGGGTGGTGGACAAGACAGCGGCTAGCAGCCAGGCTGTAAAAAAAAAAAAGTCTTTAATACTGTTGACAGGACACCTCCAACTGCAAACATGGTCAGGTATGACTCTGAAATTTTGATCCATGGAGGTTTAATATTTGATAACTTTCCTTGAGTCGAGAAAAAAACAATTTAAAAATCAGTGACGTCATCTCAATGTGAAACCTAGAAAACCACAGTAATGAGTCCTAAAACACTGAAATCTGTTAGTATTTCAGCATTTCCACTTCTCTCGCCTTCAAGTTAAATTATTTTTTCTTTAATGGCTTTTTGGTTAGAAGCCTTAAGATCTGAGGTTAACACAAGCTGAGGGGACTTTCACGTTTAGTTCTACAACCTAAAATATGCAGTTAATACCCCACTTTGTATTTAAAAGCTTTTATGCGTTTTAAAAAAGTGGGTTGCTAACAAATGGTTACGTGGTTCATTTTAGCCTAACAATATCTTTTTACTTCTGGCGATTGCATTTGGGCGTCAAAGATGCTGAAAAAGTTGTTGATTTGTGAGAATTCTCTTGCTGAAAACGTGGAAATATCACAAATATTTGTTTACCACAGAGCTTGTTTTCTGCAATAATCCAAAATCCAATGGAAAAATCCCACAAGCTTTTTGAGAAGGGAACCAGGGTGATGTCAGCTTCTCTGGGGCACTCAATGGGCCAAGCAGGAACTTGAGGACGGGGCCAGCGGCAGAAACACTACTTTGCATATTCAGTGGGCCGCATACTGCAGATGTAAACCTGAAAGCTAGAAACTTTTTTGGGTATGCACCCAGCAAGCAACTCCATTGTAATGAATGCTCTGAATATCATAAAGAGCTCCTTTAAGGAGGCAAAAAGTATTTTTTATTATTACTAGCACCTATTACAGGGTTACTCAACTTGCTTTGTCCAGGGGCCATTTGAGCAAAATAAAAGGGGCCACGGGCCTGTTAATAAACAAACAGTGATATTCAATATATGAATAATTATTTTTTTCATTTTATAAATGAGCTCTATTTTCACATTTTTTCTACACTCTTATACCTTTTTTACATTCAAAGTAATTTAAAATCCAAATGTGAATGGATTTATTTTCATGGTGAATTCAGAAACAGTTGGAGGGCCACTCTGCATCCTATCGCAGGCCAGATTTGAATAAATCATGCATCACTGACCTATTATTTTGTGCATTTCCAGCTTTCCCAAATTTTCAAGTTTTTTCTTTTGAATACACTTCTATCAATTGTCACACAATTCATATAAAATAGTTTTGCCTATGTAATATAATCTTTATGATTTTACTGGAAAGCATAAGATTCTACCTTAAAACACTAAACCTTGTGTGCCACCTAGTGTCTGCAACAGAATATGGCAGCATACAGCAGCACACAGTCAACACGATGTACTAGAGCAAATTGAATTAGAATCTATAGCTGAAAGGTGACAGATATAGAAAAAATGGCAACCCAATAATAATTTGACATTTTTCAAGCCAAAAGACCACCATTCGCTGCTTCCAGCTTCTTATATGTGAGGATTTGCTGCTTTTCTCTGATATGTATTTCTGGGTTTTGGACTGGAAGAATGGACGAAAACCTGAAAAAAGAAACAACAGAGGAGGGATCCCTCTCTCCTCGGATGAGCAGACACACAAGAGGTTGTGTGTACGGAACAGACAATAGTAAATTAGATTATGGAAAATTAGGTTTACAATATTGGGGAGATAGATTGCCAGCAGAAATGAAGAATATGATCCAAGAGGATATAAAACAACTGCCTGGTGCTGACAAAGCATGAAGGTGCGGGCAGAGAGAGATCCAAGCAGGGCTGATGCTGCAGCACAGAAAGGCTTTCATACTGTTTACAGAGGAAAACAATTAACAATCACACATTTCAGGACAAAGCAGAAAGCTAATTATCTTAAACACACAGACAGGATAACCCAAGTGGAATGTGTTTGAGGGGCCACGTCAGTCATGGCGTCAGTTCAGCTGAGCATGTGTTTGACCTGCTGCAGACCAGACTGAGGGCAAAAAGCCCAGATAAATACAGTACATGAGCATTAAATCACATCACTCAGTGATCTCATTTAACTGATTCTACACACAACGACAAAGCAAGAGACAGTTTTGATTTTTTTGCATGTCACAAGTCAAAAATCTCTCATTGACTAAAGAATTGGGACTCACCTTGGGTCAATCTCAGTTTCATCTTCAGATGTGGTTCAGGTCTGGGCTTTGGCTGGACCATTCAAAGAGCCACAGCAGGTGATGAGCAGCATCTGGGTTTCATCTCATGTAATTCTGGGGGTTCAAATTCTTGCCTCATGAGTCCAGAGAATCATTTTCTTGATAATCCCCGAGTCCTTTAAGTGCCTGTTAACTCAGGTGTGTTATCATTTCTACAAAAATAAATACAAATTTAACAAATAATTAAATGGTTATCAGAATAGTTGCCAATTAATTTTCTTTCAATCAGCTAACTGATAATTAGTCATTTTTGCTGTACTTGTATACAGCTGCTGGGTAGTTTAATTAATGACAAAACATCATATCTATACACTCTTCTCATTGCATTTTTTATGCAAAAATCTTCACCTGTAAAGTAATTGAAGCTGTCAGATTAATGTGGTGAAGTAAAAAGTGCAATATTTACCTCTGAAATGTAGTAAAGTAAAAGTATAAAGTGGCATGAAAAGAAAATACTCAAGTAAAGTACAAATACCTGAAATTGATCCTTAAGCACAGTAGTTGAGTAAATGTACTTAGTTACATTCCACTACTGCCTTTTTCTCAGGCGAGGCTCCAGTCTGGTCACTCTAACAAAGGATATATGGTGTACTTTTGACATGGCTGTCCCTCTGGCAGGTTGTCCCTTTGACGCTCTGTTACGGTGGCCTTTAGGTTCTCAGTCACCTCCCTGACTGGGTTTGTCTTCCATGTAACAGTGATGTACTCCTGTGAACAAAAATGGATAAAAATGTGCTTTAACTCTCACCCAGATCTATGTTTTGAAACAATTTAATGCAGGCATGATGGTGGGACCTAACATGGTCGACAAAGGTGTGCTGCTCTTAATCCTGTCCAGTCAACTGACACAAGTGGACATCAGTCAAGTTCGAGACAGATCTCTAGGATAATGGACCTTTTACCTCAGAAACTGCTAATATCAACAAAGGCTTAGTTCCCCCGTGAGCTACTCCAGTGAGCCAGCATGTACAATACCGGGGCATTTTCACTGAAGACATTTTGACATGCCACAGTAAAACAGCACAGTTGTAAATAATTACATTAATGATGGCTGAATTATATTTATCTGCTTTGATTTCAGGTTTTGATTTCAGGTGCATGCTGGCTCACTGTCACGCTCACTGGAAGACTTACAGAAAAGAGCCATTGTTATGATCATTAGTAACACCTATAACACCAGACACAATCTGAACTCTGAAAATTCCAGTCATTCCTCCGTAGATTTCCACAGATTAAATAAAAAAACAACAACAAATGAGGACTGTCAACTACATTAACCAAAAAAAAAAAAAAATTCTGCTTAGTTCAACAGATTTTCATTCTGGGTCATTGCTGAAAACTATAAAAATAAAGAAAGAAATAAAATACGATACAATAAGAAAAAGAAAACACAAGTTAGTAAAATAAAATAACAATAAATACATCTGCATATTTAGTTTGTTTAAGTAACAGCTTGTCCTGATATGACAAGTCAAAATGTCTGCTGAGAGAAAGGCCTATTTGGAGCAAAAGGTCCATACAATGTGTAAGTGTAAAGAGCTTTCTGTTTTTTAAAAATGAAGAAAAAAAAAATCATTAAAACCAACAAAAAGCAACAACAAAATATTTGTTTTGAGTTACTGCATATAGACTCAATTGCCCCTCCCAAACAGTAAATGTAATCCATTCTCAATTAAATGAACAAAATACAAAAATGTGCAAAACCTGCAGGGGTCAGAGTATTTTCCACTGTATACGTCATCAAGATTTAAAATGTCGTCATAAGCTTTCGCACAGACAGTGTTAGAGGAAATGACAAAAATTGTATTCATAGATTTTATTACATGTTTCTAAACAAGCTGGAACTGATTCTAGTGTTGATGCTTGTAATTACCCAGAACAGCCTCTAGATGGAGGCAGAGGCCACACTGAGATTATAAGCCAACATTTAGTCTGTGAAAACTATTATGTATGTCTTACTCTGTACGTGTTAATAAAAAATGTACTGTTATTATAACAGTGATAATTCTACCATTTTTAAATGATCATAATCAGTTTTACATTCTGCCAAAACACTCATGTTATGTGATCACGATTCAATTTGGATCACAGCGTTCTCAACAAACCACGGCGTATAAAACGCACAATTGATCACATTTCACTCACGCTCATTTGCAAAGTTTAATCACTGCCATCTAATTCGATTATGTTTTTTTTCTTCTCTCTGCTAATGTTTTCCTGTTTTTCAGTGTGTAATTACAGACTGCTGACTGACCGGCTTCATTTGTGACATCAGATATTCACCAAAATCAATGAACTCATCAATGATTCAGACAGGGACCATTAGCAGACTCCACACTCCAGCGGATTGTGTTGATATGAAAGAGTGATGTGAGAAATGAATCCTCATTGTGGGACTCTCTCTGTGTGTGAGAGAGAGAGACAGAGAGAGTGAGACTAACAATACATGCAGCACTTGTCAGCACTTTAGCAGATGCTGAGCCCCCCACAAAGGCTGTTTACCAGCAGAGCTGACCACAGGATTTGTGGATTAAGACCTCAATCAATAATTTAATTGCTTCTAAATAAAGATCACAGACAGACAGTGAGGATACCTCCTTAAGGTGTCTGCCATAGTATTTCCCATCATCATCATCCTCTAGATTTTTAGCAGAGATTTTTGTTTAAATTGGATACATTGAGACAATTATCTGGGACAGCTTTTTGAAAAGTCAAACTGCATCTCTTCATCATTAGAGGATATAATGCGTTGTAATTGTGCTTTAATCTTTAATAAAAGAAACAACTGCTCCTTTACTTTGATAGAAAAAAAAGGGAAGAAAAGAAAAAAATGTCAGGAAAGAAAAGAAAGAGAAAAGAAAGTTAAGAAAAGGAAAGAGCGTAAAAGTGAAAGAAAAAGAAAAGGACAGAGGAAAGGACAAGAGAGGAAACGAGAGGAGAGGAACTAAAAGAAAAGAAATGGAGAGGAAAGACAGAGTTCCCTCAGATTAATGCAAGGTGAATTCAGACTTTCTCAGAATTAAGTGTAAAACCGATTTTCTAATCATCAAAATTGAAGGACAATTTTATTTTTACCCAAATTTTTATTGTAGCACGAAACATGACTTTTTGGTGAAGTGAAAAAAGTTTTGGCTCCATAAAAAAACTTTATACATTTTATGAAAAACACATGGAAGACGTGTTCCACCTACAGATGTGGGAAATATCTGGCATTTCTGGGTTTTTTTTAGCGATTTTGTTTTTCTAAATTTTTATGAGAGATTCTAGTGCTCGGATTCCCATCATGGCGAGTTTAAGAAAAGGAATTTATCAAATAATTGAACAAAAAAATAGATGATACCAATTATTTAGAGATAAGAAAAACAACAATTCATACAATCCTACTTCCCAACGTCTGAGTATTTTTAAGACTTAGATTAGAGATGATTATTAAGACAATTTAATACAGATTAAGACCTTACCTTCAGATGAATGAATCTGATGCCTTTTAAGACTTTTTGAGGATCCGCAGGAACCCTGAAAAAAACAGAAGAGCAGAGAGGAAAAGAAAAGAACTGAAAGGTAAAGAAAAGAGAAGAAAGGAAGAGAGGAAAAGAAAGGGAGAGGCAAAGAAAAGAAAGAAATTAAAGGGAAAGAAAGGGAGGAAGGAAAAGGAGAGGAAGAGATGAAAGGAGAAGGGGGGGGGTGCAGGGAGTGAAAGAGGAAATAAAAAGAGAAGACAGGAAAAAAGCCAGGAAAAGAAAATAAACGAGAGGAAAGTGAGGAAGGGAAATGAAAGGTGTTTCTGCGTCAGACAGGCCAGAGGACAAGGTGAAAGAGGCCTCGGCTGCATGACAAAACAAATATAGAGCGAGGGTCAAAGGGACACAGAGTGAGAAATGAACGGAGAGATTGACCTAAAAAAAAGAGAGAGGAAGAAGAGAAGAGGAAGAGAGGCAGGACAGAGAATTCCTGTGTCTGACAAGAGCTGTCAAAACTAAAAATAACCTTCACAACTGAACGAGCTGGGTTGTAAAATGTAACCCCGTACTGTATATGACTTACTGTGTTCGTTGTGTCATAAATTCTCCCGTTGAAGCACTTCAGGCGTTTAGCAATATTAAAATGTCTGAGGTCATCCTGGAGAGGGACAGAAGTGCAGAAAGAGAGACCGTTGAGCATGGAGTCTGAAAGGAAGCGGTGATGGCATAATGGCAATATGTTACAATTAAGAATTCCTTAATGGGCCTGAAAAAGCACTCAAGAGCTTTTAGCATACATCACGGCCCATTTTAGCATCCTGTTAGACATTTATTCTATTCTTAAAATGGGCAAAATAGTGCAATTAGAATGACATTTTAATGCACGGTGGAATTTTTCGATAGCTGTTTTGCTAAAATAAACAGATGTTGCATTATACCTCTATAAATGATGTCATCCCATCTGTATTTACATCAGAAGGAAATCTAGAAAGCATGGCACAACCTTGAAAAGCAAAACGACAAATTGTGAGATTATTATACTGGTTTAGAAACATGCAGGTTATGTCACTGGTTTGTGAAAAACACATTCACCCCGATGGGAAATCAAAAGCCTCAATTCCATGTGACTGTGAGAGAAAACCCACGAGAACAACATGCAATCTCCACACATGAACGTATGGGAAATCGAATGCACATCTTTCACGCTGGAATGCTTTGAATGAGGAAAACAGGACGCGCTCGTACAGTATGCCCGCATATGTCCACCTAAATATAGACACAAAGGGTTGTGTGATATTCCCAAAATATCACATTTTTCTTGGCATTATTAATGACATTTGGAGGAAAGGACATCTGCACTGTCCCAAGTACTTTTGGAAGACAGTTTCGCTTGTATTTGTTTAAAAAAACACTGATCTTGAGACTGACTCATTCATTTGTGGCAGCCCACCATGATTAAGACACCATGTACTGATTTTACACATTTAAATGAATTTTGGAGCTCCAGCATTCATTAGGTGTGCCTTTGAAATACAGTTTGTACTGTTTTGTTGTGTCTTGCGTTGCACCACACTCTTGGACAGCAGAGCGTATTCTGGGCTCAGGCAGAGCAGTAGAAAACCAGATGCAGACCCCCCCCCCCCCCCGTGGTTATCTTTTGCAACAAATAGATTTTAAATCTATGTGAAATGCTGTATTTAATTATCCAAAACACACACACAAAAAGGTAGAACTTGCAGTTATGTTAATGTCTATTGTACAGTACGAGAGAAGTTTAAACAATGGCAGTTCTTTTAAAAACTTGCAAATCTTGAATTTGTCTGGATTACTTAATAGAATAATTACAGTTCATTAGTGCTCAAAAACTTAGTTGTTCAACAGAAAACTAATTAGATGATCAATAAATGGTCTATATTTTTAATTAAGAAAAAAAGAAAAAAAAGAAAAAGAACTAAATACATTATACATTTCTAGGTCTCCAGTGGGCTGACATGCTTCTTTGTTTTCACTTTATATTATTTTAACATGATATTTCAGGATTTTGGACTGTTGGTTGGACAAAAACAATTTTGATGACACCACACTGACATTTTATTAATTAAATTATTCCATAAGCATATTAAATCATAACTTAAGTACATTTGAAATAATCATTTTTTCATAAAAATATTTTAAAGTGACCAGAAGTTTGGTGACCGTTGGTGACATGTCATGCAAAATTTGGAATGTAAATATTAAACATTTAACGAATGGTATACTTTATTAATAAATCATCCCTTTTAGTTGACTGGAGGTTCCTCCTGCTTCTCCAAGCATTAATTCTCAGCTGAACATTGAGGGGAATGATATTTTCTGTTAAAAGTGAGGCTTGCAGCACTAGCCTGCATGCACGGGGTGGGTGTACCCATTCCGCGTGACGTCACCGCATCATTCCCTGTACCTCGTGCCCATTCATCCCTACCTCATCACAGTGCCGCGCGCCTCGCCCTCTCCACACCTCACCTCAGCGCGTCTTTTACAAATGAAACAAACGGGAAACTGGGATCATATCTCTGTCGCGTGACTCAGTCTGGACTGTGAAACACGGAAATAAACGTCTACGCTGCGGGGAGCGAGTTATAAAATAGGTGAGAACTTTATTATTTGGATGCGTTTCGCCGCCGAGGGGTCCACGCGGATGGCAGTTGTTGCCTCGCGTTGTTTTCTCACACGGAGCTTAAAGCAAAACTCCATTTGTAAATATCGCCTGTGTACATTTTTACTTTCTGAGGGAAAAACGCGCGTGCTGTCTGAGCTGGTTTAAAGTTATTTTGTAAGCGTGTAGTAAATCTTCAATTCGGCGTATTTTGTATACACCCAACAACACTTTTGTTATCAAATAAAATCCAACTTTGACAACTTACTGAGCTTGTTGACTCAGTCAGCGCGGTGTGCGCGCCGCATAAAATTTAAAGTGGACTCTTAAACACACTAACTTCAGAAAATGTGATATACCTTTTTTGTTTTTTGTACATATAGGATTTTGCAGCAGTATTCGGAGTATATCGCAAAATCTTCCTTCCATTTCCACGACCCGCGGACCCAACACCTGGACACATCTGTCAGAGACCCGCTCTGTCTTTAAGGCGCATCACCGGCATAAACACGGTTGTCAGTGTCAATTTTTAACCGTTTCAGTAACATTTGGAGCGGCACACATCACCAGCGTGGACACGTCGTGCACTAAAGAGCAAGTAGGTGAGTCACTATCTGTTACACACCCAGTGAAAGCACACACACACACACACATTAAAAAGTGGAACACATGCGTGCTGTTGTGTATGCTCATATTTTCTAGCTGGAGGACACTCATACACCCATGAGGGGTTCCACATTTTCCTGAGTAAGCCAACAGCTGCATAGATAGATAGATAGTAAAACAAGATGATCTTCATGCATTGCTTCACGATTCAGCGCAAGTGGGAATTTGAGCAGATAATTCCCTGTTTAAACTTGAACTGCAGCTTTGAGCTTTCTGCCTGTCAGCTGATATCTTTTGGCTGGTGAGAAAGAAGAGGAACAAATTTGGATTTCGCAACTCTGAAAACTCATACTGGAGCAGATTTCAAGCCCAGGAATTTTTCAGTATGCAAAGAGTTCCCTTTTATGAGAAGATATGCTGTGTATGTGTAGGATCGTTTAAGTTAGACAAAGATTTGCAAACGTGAAACTGTAATGGTTGACGTTGCTGGGTCAAAATTAAGTTGCAAAAGGAGACTAGAAAACATTTTTAAAATAATGATGCAGGGTCTCTTTGGGTAAATGGGTTGGAAGTAAATAAATTTCAGTCAGTTTAATTTTGAAAATTCTGGAACGTTGTACCTATATGCAGTTTTCTATACGGTTCATTTACATTTAAATTTTCTCACTAGCCAAGATTGTGTGCTTGATGGACAGACAGACGGACTGTAGCTAATCTGTAGGCTGCGACGGACGGATTTTCAGCTCATTTTGGTCTCTAAATTAAAAGATCCTGGCATTTGCTTTTGCTCAAGAGGTAGAAAACCTATAACTGCTAGAATGCACTTTGCTGCACCAGAACAATATCGTTCTCCTGGTGGGTGACAAACTGAGAACTTGTCCGTTTGACACAATGGTGGCTGACTGATAACAACAATCTCATTTTATAGTTAAACGATAAGCAAAAATATGTTTATGAAAACATTTGAGGTGAGAAATAGGCAATGCCAGAGATGCTCACCTTGCTTTGCTTGGGGGCCACTTGACAAATGACAGTAGGCTCGGGGCCAGTCGCAGCAGCCCCATTCATGTTTCTTAGACTTTAGGATATTTCTAGAATTTAAGGATGTTTCTAGGATTAATAGACATTTCTTTGACTTTAGGACATTTGTGGATTTCAGGATTGTGGATTTCACTTAATGTACAAAAAAATTCACAGTGTAAATTGCTTGATTTTTTATTGTAAATAAGAAAATGGTCTGGGGGCCGTCTTGGCACCCTGCTGGGGGCCAGATTCATCCTGCAGGTCATAAGTTGAGTATCACTGGGCAACGCAGACAGAATCTTGGTTTATATTTGATCTGTGCTGCTTAGTTTTACTGTTTGATCTACTTTTTTGGCCTCCATTGTTAGGAGCAGTGTGGACTCCACTTATTGTTCACAAACTCTCGCTATTACAGCCAAACAGGGCGTTAAATTTGTTTCACAAAGTTCATTTACACATACTATCCTCACTGTTTTGTTACAGCTCCAGATCTCAGAGTTTCTCTTTCTTCCTTTCCCCGCTGCGGGACTAATAAAGGTTTATCTTAGCTCATCTTATCTTATTTTCTCTTTCACCAGGATGGCCGCTGACAACTTTTTAAGGACACTTTGTTGACCTCTTTTAGAAGCAGAGACACATTTTCAAATTAAACCCAGCCAGTTTGTAGCCACGATGGATTCAGATAACGACCCGTGCCACAGCAAGCACTACATCGACCCCACCAAAAGCCCGCTGATCAGCGCCATCATGTTTGCAGCGGGCATTTTTGGAAACGTTGCAGCCCTGGTGATACTGGAAATCCGGAGACGTAGACACACGAGATCTGGGGACACTTGGCGGCAGTCGTTGTTTCACGTGCTCATTACATCGCTGGTGGTCACGGACCTGACTGGGACCTGCCTGGTCAGTCCGCTGGTTCAGCTGTCGTATTCACGCAACACTACGCTGGTGGGGATGTCGCCTGAAACTCACAGCGTGTGTGCGTACTTTGGTGTCAGCATGACTTTCTTTAGCCTGGCCACCATGTCGCTTCTCCTCTCTACGGCACTTGAGAGGTGTTTTGCCATCGGGTACCCTTACCTGTACAGCCGCCACGTCACCAAGAAATGTGCCTACATCACAATCCCGTTGGTTTTTTTACTATGTATGCTATTCTGTCTCCTCCCTTTTGCGGGATTCGGTAAATATGTACAATACTGCCCCGGAACTTGGTGCTTCATTGACATGAACCCTGTGGCCAGAGAGGACCGGGTCTACGCCAACCTGTACGCCACTCTTATGCTAGTGCTGGTGCTGGCCATAGTGGCGTGCAATGGGTTTGTGGTGTATCACCTGTTCAGGATGTACCAGCGTCGGAGGAGGAACGGCAGCTCGATGATGGGGAGCATGAGATCCAACAGCGAGCGCAGGACGATGTCCATGGCTGAGGAGGTGGAGCATCTCATCCTGCTGGTCTTCATGACCATCATCTTCATCATCTGCACACTGCCCCTGGTGGTAAGATAACAGCAGATTATTTTGGGCAATTTTTTTCTTTTCTTTAACATTTTTTAGACTTTTTTCTTTTTCTTTAAAAATTCTGGCAATTTTGTTTTTCTTTAAATTTTTTTCATTTGTTTTTTCTTTTAAAATTTATTTTAATTTATTTTAAAATTTTTTTTAAAATTTGTTATTTTTAAAGAAAACATGCCTTCCAAACCCATGTGCCAGCAAAAACAAAAATGACCAAAAACCACACATTTATTACAGCCAGAAACTGTAAAAAACAGAAATTATCATTAGATTTCAAATTTCTGATGGGCCTTCAACATCATGTAGGACAAACATTTATAGAGAAAACATGTTTATATAGAAAACATGCAATAATGTGCAGATTTTAGGTGAGTAAAGGTAACCATAGACTGCTGACCATGTTTCATTACTTTTGTTCAGGCACATCCACTCTCTAAGGACAAATGCCTGCACCAGCAGTTAAGTGACTTATTTGGCTTTCATTAGCTCAATGGGTCAGCTGGTCTATAGACTCAAGGCAGAAATTGATTATGTTCAATGATGCTGTGAGTGAGCAGGTCCTGAGGGACTGCTGTTTTACCAAACACTGATGCATCCGGGTTGCAACATTTCCTCATCTGCTGTTAGGCTTCCCTAAATCCCACTGACAGCAAAAATATCTGGAAATACAGCCTCAGCAGGACAATGTACCATGCCACATCATAAAGACTACTCAGGGACGGCCCAAGGAACGAGACAAATAGCTCGAGGTGTTGATCCGGCCCCCAAATTCCCCAGATCCAAATCTGGTGGAGCATTTCATGTGATGTGAAGGGACGTATGTGTAAGAAGTCTCCCTTTTGAAAATAGCTAAAATATAGTTGAGATTCTTCGTTTGGTTGCACTTTTGTCATCAACATAAATGAAAAAATGTGCATGGAATGACAACCATGAATTTTCATACCACGGTAGACGTTAAAATCGGTTTACTGCTGCAACCCAAACTGGCTGTCTTCAATTAATTACTGAACACTTGCGATGTCTGGTCCAATGACTGGAACACTTTAGTTACGCTTGGGTGCTCTTGTGCTGGGAAAGTAACTTCTCTGAAATAGGAGATTTAAAAAAAAGTCCCTGAAAACGCTGTCCTAAGGACTAAGATCGTTCCTTGTGTTTGCAGTGCAGACACAACAAAAAAGGGGCGTTCTTGGAACTTGATTATTAGTATTATGGAACATTTCGTCTGATCTATAAACGCATTGTACTGCAATAATGTATTGTTTGACTTTAAAAGTTGATAGAGAACTAAATAATGAGGGTTTATTTCATATTGTTTAGTCTTCATTTGAAACTCTTGCACAGAAAATAGTTTGTTTGCATTAGGAATCAAATTAAAGGAATTAGGAATTAAATCGGGCCATTTTCTTGCACCCAGCAGGGTGGGTGCATTACATCGTCTTTGCGGCTTTCAACCATATGCCAACCACTGACAGAAAAAACAAACGATCTTATCTAAAACATGTCAAAATGTCACCTGGAGCAAATTCAGTTAGCTGTGTATGTTATGCCATCAGATATAGATCTGTGTGTCACTGTTTCTCGGCACACTTGTGACGTATTGTGCACTTGCCGCTAATCATAAATAATACAACAGACTATGGGCTGTTGCCATGCCAAGCTGTAGACAGGAAACACTGCATGAGTGCCATTCATAGCATGTCTGACTCAGCTGCTGTTTTTAATGCCAGGTATAATTATTACACGTTAAAACACAAATCATGTTAGACAATTGTAAAAGATCTTCTTTTTAGAAGCCTCTCTATTCAGCCCTGGAAATCGGGTGTTTTTACGGGACGTTGTATAATAAGATAGATCCGATATTGGGTGTCTTCTGTCCGTATTTTAATCATATTTTGGTGATAAAAGTATATTAGCATCGATGCTAAATGCCATATTGATTTCCCATAGTTCCTTTGGAGAGAGGTCAGAGGTTTGTTTTCGTCTTGTCGTCCAATGGGAAGACTGACCGACTTTTCGTATCCGCTTTCACTGCCATACGTCATGTGAAGCAAACCGCACTGTGATTGATCTAATCCTGCTGTCTCTATCGCTCTGTGTTATTGGTAGCGCCTCCTGCATTAGAATAAACTCTGTTAGCCCCTATAATAATAATAATAATAATAATGATAATGAGACATGGGTAAATCAGGAGACAGTGTAACAAGCAGCAGGGCCTCGTATGGATGTAAACTCTGTGTTCACTGCAGGCAGAGCAGGCAGGAGAATCAGGGCCCTCTCTGAAGTGTCAGGAGTGTGATGTGGCCCTCTGCAGCATCACAGAGAGGAGCTGCTTTGCAGAATGGCACAGATAATGGCATACACAAACAACTGCAAAACAAAAAACAATGGGACTTTTTTTTTGAAAAGTGTATCCATTTTTTGAACTATAATAGTTTTAATGTTTATTTTTTCACTTTCTGATTCCCAGCACTTAGGAGAAAGGTTTTCTGCAGCAAAAAAGCTTGTACATAATACTGTTGGGTGATTTATCACTCAAGATCTGTACAATTCAATTTCCGTCTTGTTTTTTCTTTTGACTTTATGGTCTCATAACTATTTGTAAATTCAAGTGCCATCACTGCAGCCTAAATATTCTGATAGCCCGGGTTGTCCTGAAAAAAAATGTATATAACTTCATTGTGCATTGAGAGACTGAGGTTTTAAGTGCATTATTTCACAAAAAGTCAGGGCGTACCAAAACTAGGTAAAAACGGCTTTTTTTAATTCATGTTTACAGTTAAAGTCAAAAAGTAAATTGATAAAATAAAGGATAAATATTCTGCCTTTTCCTCATGAAAACAACATTATTTGGGTGGAGAGTCTAATCACTGAAATCATTTTAGTGAAGGGAGGTAACGGCGCACTCTAAGCATCATTAGCAAGAAAGACGATACAAACAGCAGACCTTACATACAGTAAACTGCATAATTGTAAATGTCCTTTGAAGAATCCAGGATTTGATCAGTTAATTTCATCAGGAAGCAATTTGGACCGAGGCCATAATGAGGGGATAAGGGTCTCAGAAACTGCAATTACAAATTTGGTCTCAAATGTAGCTACAATAAAAAAAAACATCAACTGTGACTGATGACCAGTTGGTGAATGGACCTCGTAATCATTTCCGATGCACAAATAATGAGCTGCAATAACATTTTAATGAGATTGACCCCATTGCAGCAGAACAGCCACCAAACTGCTGTGTCCAGTATATTAAATATATTATACGGAGGGGATGTATAAAGTGATAACACGTTAGCAGCATCCAGGGACAGCAACCTTTTCGGATGTCTTTAGCTTCTGCTTGTCATCAAACCTGCTGTTGGTTGCCATACACTGACTATGAGTCAATCAAATCCAAACTTAATATGATAAATATCTGAAACTGGATTGTAATTAGCTAATGGCAGAGCTAGCAGAAAGCTCTGTGTTGTAATTTCAGTGAACTTTGACATATTTCTACACTGTAAAATCTGTTGATTTAACTTTTAAAAAAACCTAGGAAACTAATAACCTTGAAAAATGTAATTAATATAACTATTAATCTTATTTTATGTTTACTTTATATATAATTTTGTGAAGCTGTCATAATCTAAAATTGAAAAATTAATTAAATTTAATCAAAGTTTTAGCAGTTTCAGCTATATATTCTGCTGGTTGCAAACTAGTCAATCATATTTGTATTTTCCTAAACAAGTTAAGGAAACTGAGCTCCCAGATCTCCTCACCTCATCATTGGCTCTTTGTCATGATCAAGTTAAGTCAGACTAACATGGTTTACTCAAGTTGCTAACACTTTAACAAAACAAACAAATTTCACTTGTTATTTTTAAGTTGCAGCAACTTCACAAAATCGAGTAAATACAGCTAAATTTGAAGCAAAGTCAATACTTACATAAAAAGTAAAGATAAGCAAAGATTTATAGTTATATTTACTTTCCCTTTTTTCCACGGCAATTGGTCTCCAATGTTATTATAAGTAAGATCAACTCGTCAAGTTTTTACAATGTAATTGAATAGGTCAGTCTCAAAGTTTCAATTTAAATCAATAACTTTCCCAGCAGTGTATGATGATGATGTGCACTTTATTACAGACAGCACTTATGAAAATGCCATCTTGTGCACTGCTGCGTCTCAGCTGTGGCCTGAAATGTAGAGTCATAACCTTCATCTCTGTAATGACCGGCAAATTCTGCATCAGCCTTAATTTAATAGCATCATCAACATCACAAACACAGTCAATGAGCTATTAAAAGAGCTCTGTGTTGTCGCTTAAGAAAGCTCTGTGGAGATGGCTTCGACACAGTCAGTGCAGTCACAGTTAAGCAGCTATTTAAATCGAGTAAATGAAGTGTTTTTATCACTAAGAACTTTAACCCAACTAAAGCCATTAAACGTAATGCTAAGTGGCTACAGTCTGTATAACGGATCCTCCATGTGATACTGTTTGTAATGGATTATATGAGGATTAAACTAAATCCACAAATTAGCACTTAAAGCCGTGAGCCACCTTGTGAAGCCACAAAGTCGTTGAGATCTAAGAGGCACATTCAGTTCCTGTTTGGTTCAAAGTCAGGGTCAGTTGTACTTAATGATGTCACTGACTTTGATTTCCGTTACCTCCTGTTGTGGTGAAGGAAAGCAATTTGCCAGACCACTGCTGGCTAAACAGATGAGTGGGAAACATCCAACATATCCACCGGGCAGTAAACAGTAAACTGTTAGGGATGAGTGCAGTAGAGAGTAAACTTAGCTTCAAATGATCTTTGAAGAGCATCACATTATTTATGTACGTTTTAAAGCTGTGGTGGGCAGAAATCAGGGAAAAAATATACATAAGTTAAATAAACATCCTCCTACAGTTCTCCCCTTTCTGTTCAAAGCTCCTCCCACCAGATGACCTCAGCATACGCACTAGGGGTCAACAGATTATCAGCCTGGATGATTATCGGGGCAGATATTTGGCATTTCGTCAATTATCTGTATTGGCGTTTTATTGTAATGATAAATAAAATAAATTATTCAAAATACACAAAGAAAGTGTCAGCATGGTAGGACCTTTTTCTTTGTAAAACCTCAGGGAGCTTTTTTTTATTTATTTATTTATTTTATCTAAATTTTCACTTGACATAACAAAACAAATGCTGGGCACTTTCTGTATATGATGCTGAAAGTCTCAGTTTTGATTAAACATTTGCTAAAGGCATTTAAACAGTTTTTTTATATTGGAGTTTGTTATTTTCCAAATTCTAAATACTGACAGAAAGATTCAAATTTTTATTGTAAATGCAATTTGGTTCCAAATATCAGTCTCATTACCTACTAAAAATCAATATCGGTATCGGCCCTGAGAAACCACGCAGCTCATTTAGTCAGCGCCTCCTGCTGTGCTCTCTCTGTCTATCAGATCACAAATGAGACATGAACTAGCTAGCATCCAGCGGTCCCTCCACCTCATATTCCACCTCTGTTGACTACCTCCCAGGTCACAGCTCAGAGATGAACCTATGTTCAGAAGCTGTGGAGGCTTGAATTGGTTGTCACAATGGGCTGGTGGCCAGCAGTAGCGACGGGACTAACCTGTGCAATGGCAGCAACAGAAAGTTTGCTGAGTCGGGGCTGTCCAGTCCTGATTTGTGCTCGCTGGATTCCGGTCATTGCAGTCCGGACTGCCTTGGCGTCAGTCTCCAGAGCCGGTGCCCACTCTTCTGCCGCCAAGGTGGACTGTAGTGGTGGGGAATTAGACAGAGGACACACTGTAATTTGAGACTCAAGCGGTTAGCAGATAGCTAAACTATTACCAACATTTTCTCTCTAAAAAGCTTTGCTGATATTGACACATGTTTTAGTTTGTTTATTGTCAGACTCTCTTTTAGACTCTCTTATTGATCCACCTGTCTTCTTTTTTGGGTTGCTTTGCAGTGTAGGCAGTTTTTGCCAAGAGTAGCAACACGCATCTGCATTTAGAGCAGCCAATAGGAACGCCCTCTCTCTGAAATTAGTCTCCCGTCATGTTACACGTATTCTAAATCCTAAAAACAGCCAAGAGGAGGAGCAGAAGTCAAGATTTCTCAGAACAATTCAATCACAATATGCATTAAGTTTATTATGGTATCTTTAGCCAATGATGCCAGAATATATCACCTACCCCAGCTGAAAAATGATGATTAAGTAAATTGTCCTCCACTGTATACTGTGTACCAGGTTTAGACTTCTGGTGGCAGGTAAAGGACAGTGATATCAGCTTACTACATTGGCTGTCTTCACTGCCTCATCAGAAGGCTGAGTGAAAGACATGACTCGGGTACAGTGAGGTTAAACAAGGACAGACAGAAAAGAGGCAAGAAGGGAGAAGATAAGACTGAAAAACAGATTAGGCTACAGCAGATACTCTCTGGTGGTATCTGCTGATCTAAAAAAAAAAAAGCCTACATTGAAGGCCTAACACTCAGTAAAGTCAAACTGAAATTTAAATGTATTATTTGCCAAGAAAGATCTGTCTCCAGTGTTTGCTTTGACGTGTGCACTTACTTGGTCTAAACTGTAATTGACAGCAACCCTAAATGAATGTTCTCTAAGAGATGTAAATCTTTGCTTCGGACTGACAATGTTGGCACATGATTGGTGCAACACCTCTATGGAGCCATCTCTGAACTCCATGTGTGACTTATTTGAGTGCCATCTACAGTATTCAGTCTAACTGGTTTCAAATTTCCAATGAAAGCTAGTTAGCCTAGCTTGCTATCATCCAATTTTCCAGTTGAATGCAAACTTGATGACTGTTTCTCCCGAATACTGAATGTTGCACATGGACAGATTGCCAATACTATGTGTACTTGATGAATAAGGGGGGAAACACCTATTTCTTAGAAACACCGGCACTCAAATGTCAATATCTACTGGGAAACGCCCACTCAAAGGCTTGAAGAATATGTCCAAAAACAGCTTTATCCTCTTTTAAAAACAGAATTTTGCACATTTGCAATATTTTAATGGTTTATATCACCTTACAGAAAAACACTGGAGAATTGGAGGGCGACCTATTATTATACATCACAAACCCCTCAAAATCAATGCCAATTACATTATCTATTCTGAAAAAATGAGAGTAGTATCAGGATAAAGGCTTAATCTTGCTAAAATTATATTTCCATTCAATCTTAAAGCATGACAGTGCACCTATACTTTTAATTAATTAAATTGCAATTTGAAATCAATTTAACAACATTTAAATACCAAAAATACATTTTTGACACTGATTTGAGCATTTGGTGATGTCTTATCAAGACAGAGACAGAGTTGAAACTGCATATTGATGGTATAATTTCATGACATTCATTTGCTGCGTTAAGGAGTAATTAAGTCAGTTGGCTCTGGTTTCTTTATTTTTGTTAAATGACTCCTGATTGAAACTTTGGCGACACTGAAAAGGTTTTAATGAATGTAACATTTGGCAGATACCCCTATTTCCACAAATGTCTTTGTCCTTCCACCCACTGATAACAGGTCAGAACATGGGGCCATTTATTCATTAGGTTGTGTGTGTGCATCCTCATGTGTGTTGCGTGCAGCTCTCAGTGTGTCTGTCCTCTCTATCAGATGTCCAGAGACAGGAACCAGAACTTTCACCACTGCAGGCAGAGGTCATCACAACATTAATGTCAGCCATACATGATTTATTCTTCTTATAATGGGAATCCTCTGTCATTCATACTGGTGAAGCACTTGTGGCTGTCACATCAGTCTCCTCCCCTACCATCTCTCCTTTCCTCTCATCCTGCTCCTTCTCTCCTTCAATCTTCCCTCTCCTTCCCACCCGTCTCTCCTTTTCTATCATCCTGTGTCTCTCCTGTCCTCCCCTGCCTCTCCTCTTTTCCCATCCTCTGTATATCCTTTCTTTTCCTCCCCTGCCTCTCCTTCCCAACTGTCTCTCCTCTCCTCTCCTCTCCTCACATTTCAAAATGGCCACATTAACTTATTGGCAGACATTTCAATGCGTTGCCCAGTGGGGAGATGTAGAAAACCTTTTAACCATATTTCATTCAAAGGGCTCACTCAGAGATAATGCAGGCAGAGATGTGGTCTCCTGTTTTAAAGGAACATGCACCCTCCTGTAAAATTTCATTTCCCATTCCTTTCTTTATGATCTAAATAGAGGCAAAATGCCATCTCTGCTGATGGCAGGTATTTTAGATGCTCAGTCTTCAGGTAATAGTCTATCCATAATGCATTCTAGTGCCTGAGTGCGGCATTAAACAGGACCTCAGTGGCCTCTTCAAAGATACTTTTACTGAAGAGATGCTTCTAAACTGAGACATGTTCTGTTGGTGAGGACAAAGTTGTGAGCTGCTGCAGAGACAAAAGTGTCTCTAAACGCCTCTGAAAAGTTGCAACTTGTTGCAGTCTGGACTTAGATGGACAGAAAGTCAATGAACTAGCCAACTAACTGGCTACAGCTGATAAAATCTGCAGTGAAGTAAACTCGATACATGCAGTGGTGGAATAGAGAGCTAGACAAACATGACAACAGCAAGTAGTAGATTACTCTGTGTTAAGAGTTAAAGGTATTTTGTATTTGCTTTGTGGCCACACCCTGCTAAGGCTACACATTCAGGTAGGGCTGCAAAAACAAAATGATTAAAGTGATTCAAGTCAGTTAGAAAAATTGCCACAAATTGCATTATCGATTTGCTGGGTCTATATGTTTTGATACGTGCTGTAGCCACATCTCAGGTCACATGATGAATTACAAGAAATAATGCAGTCTCCTTTGTTGCAGGAGTACATTTTTTTGTGTTGTCTTGTCTCTGACTCATAACATGAAATATTACAAAAACTCTGTAACATTAATTAGCGTAACATAAATCTGCCCTCTCTAGCAGATTTGTGTACATTTTGAGGAACAAATGGATCAGTGTAACCACCAGGCAGCCAATTTGTCACCGTGCGATTTCTCCTCAAGACAGACACACAGCTAATGTTTATGAACCACATTTAGATCGAAGAGACCCTGAAGTACACTGTAGCATTATCGCGTTTTTGGAATATTTAATGCCATTAGTCTTAGGCAGTCTCTTTTGCTTTTTGAATAAAATGTTGGAAATAAAAATAAATCCGATTATTAGATTATCAAAACAGTTGTTTGTTGCAGCGCTACAGTCAGGCATACTAAACAATACTACAAATGCATTATTTATTAAGAGCCGTATATAAACACTCATGGGTGTTCAGCCAGCAATGTGATACCACAGTCTGAGGTCAAGATAACACACACACACACACACACACACACACACACACACACACACAGAGAGAGGGAGAGAAAGATCATATTACATTTTTCTGCTGTGCCTTCTGTCCGGCTGAAGCTGGAGGCTGGTGACGTGTTTGTGTCCATGTGATGTGCCTCTGGTTATGTGTGATTGCATTAAGGGTGGAAAAGGCTAGACAATGGCTTTTTGGCACAGAAAAAGAGACCCAGTGATGGAGAGACAGACAAAGTGTGGGCAAGACTGAAAGGATCAAATTTGAATACAGTGATGGAATTTGACTGGTGCGTTTGTTTGTTCTAACTGCACTGATTTGGGGTCATGTATAATCCTCATAACAAGGAAGGCTGCGACCATGTGACCATGCGCCAATGAGCGTAAAGAAGGAAGCAGAATAAAGACCATAAGTTGTATAAGTAGGGAGGTAGGAGTGATGGATGGGTCAAACAGGACTTTCCCATGGGAGACTGGTGTTTGTGTCTCATATGAACCCAAGAGAACGTTGTTATTTTAAGGGGCAGCATCATCGCGTTTTGATGTAACTTTACTTGTGTTAACCTATCCAATGTAACTTTACGTCGAGTATGTAACGTGTGGGGAGCTAATATGGTACATATTTTATGAAATTGTAATGTGCATTCTCGTAAGATTTTGAGCCATTTCATAAAGACACGATGGGATACAGCCAAGCATGGATCTCTGAAATGAGAGATTTTGAACAGTCTGTCACATTGTGGTAAACCAAATGAAAAACAGCCAGAAGCAGAGATTAAGAGAGATTGTCACCTCTGACTCTTGTAGTTGCTCAGCACAGAATAACAGTAAAGTATGTTCTTGAAAATGAAACTCTATTCCAAGATATTGTTCTGTTCTCTGAGCAGCAACCTCCCACAGACACTTCGCATGAACACTTTTGTTACGCTTCCTGTTGACGCTGAGAGAGCATAACAAAATGGGTTCACAGTGTGTGCCGGTTTTAACGATCGAGCTTCGCTAAACAAAAAAAATCTGTCTCCACACGCACATACAACCCTTCGCCTACTCAGTTTCTGTCCTGCACATATGGCAAGGCCTGGCACTAATCAAAGTAATGATCTCATGTGGTTTTGTTTAAAACACAGCGTGGAGCTGTGCTACACTTTAACAAAACAAACACAGCGCACCTTAGTTGTTTGATTTGTTAGAGCGCCTATTTAAAAATTTTACAGATTTTTTTTTGTCTCAGTGAGATAACTTTTCCTATATGAGATATTTTACAATTACCATTTCCCTTCAGAAATTGAGAAAATCTGCAGAAATTAGCTTTTTAAGAGCTTTCTCGTCCATTAAACTAACAGCTGCTGATGTGCCGTTAAGCAGGACTCGTAATTGCTATGCAGCTGTACTGTTGGCTGGGAAGCCAGTTGTTGTCGTCTCAGCAACAATGGAGCCTATGGGTTGTGGGACTGAGCAATGAAAAGCTGGCCTAATGAAATTGGCGTGACAATGTTGGTGCAACCACTGCCATCTTAGGAAATTGGGTGCTTTTATGGGAGTCAGAGAAGAAAAACGTTTTGTATACGAGGTCAAGGAGAGGGATGGAGAAGAGACATCCAAGAGAAGAGCGCGGGTGGAAGGTAGAGATAAGGAAAGAAAGTGGAAGAGAACTGAAAATGTCTTAGAAAAGAATAACAGAAGCAGCGCTGTGTCATTTTACAACCTGTTGTATGGTCACTTTTCCTTTCACACTTGACTTGATATTGTTCCTCTCTGACCCCCAGAGATGTCGGCTGCAGGAATGTCTAAACCTGTGAACTGGTCATAGCTTCCATGGATTGTATTTAAATGCTGGTTCCCAAAGCTTGTGGCCATTAGCCGGGCGAGTTTATTGCTTTTCACTTCAGCCAGTCGCTGCAGTAGCTGCTTTCATGGCCATATTTTTGCCCCAGACAGGAAATAATGAACAAAATCAGCTGCTCATTCTTGGCCTCCATGGCATGACAAAAAAACAGTTGTATTCAAAAGCTGCTTTCATTTAAAAAGGTCAAAGACTTTGTAATACAGCTATTAATGAGCAGTTACCAAAGAACAGATGTCATAACAAAGTGTGTGTGTGCGCGTGTGTGTTATGTAGTGAGGTGGAATGATGATTTTAATCTTCCCTCAACTCTGTTTTATTTGTTTGGAAGGCTGCACATATTTATCATTTCACAAGGCAGTCACTCATTACCAGGATTCAAAACATTTGATATATTTTGTTATTCTGCTCTGTGAAGGCAAAACCAGTGACCCTATTTTGTCAAAATTGAATTCTTTCTGACATCTGTTACACTATATAAAATAAATAAGCATAGAAGTTAAGCACATCCAAAAACCATTAACTCTGCCAACATCAGTCTGTACCTGATGGGGTACAAAGTATCCAAAAAAATAATTTGACTTTTGTTTTTCGAAGTAATTAATCTAAATAGTGCCTAAATGCTCACCATTTCTGGGGTTGAACTTCGAGATAATTGTAGCACATGTGTGCACTGTACATTGTCATCATTTTTTTTCTTTTCTTTTGTGTGTGATTTAATTCAGAATCAAAGATGGTTAGAATTGGGATTCTGGTTTTGTCACCACCACTTTAGTAAAAATTAAAAGTAGTATTTAACCTTTCATGCTATATTCAAGTGCATGTGCAGAAAAAGAGGCAGCACTGCAGATTTTGGGACGAAAACAATTTTGAGCAACTTAAAATGAAGTGACTGTATTGTGAGCCAAATCATGCTTATTTACTAAAGCACCACTCCAGTCAGTGCGATGGAGGTGTGATCAAAGCTGGGGTAGTTGGTGTCATTGGGTACAAATGTCATTAAAAACTTTAAACATATTGTAATTCAAATGCTCTGAGAGGACTTGGGAACCTCCTCTTGCTCTGATTTCAGGCTTTAAAAAAATCTAGCTTAAATCATTTCATTCAGAGAGAGGGCATCATTTTATGCAGATGCGTGTGCATGTCTCTTTGGTGTAGGCCTAATTCAATGATAGAGAATCCTGCAGAGGAAGTTGCTAATCCAGCATTGGCAACAAGTGCCTACACTACAAAGCAATCCAAAAAAAATGAAGACAGACTTATCAAATTCATGTTTAACATTAGCTAGAGCCATGATTCTTGGTGTTTCCTAAGCCTCACTCCCTGCCGCTACACCAGCTGCAGCAACCTGAATCCAGCCAACACTCGAAAAGACACATTCACCTGCACATCCACTCTGCAAACAGTCTGCATCCGTTACATCTTTACTAAAGCTTGGAGAATGATGTATGACCTGCAGCTTCTACTATAATCATGTGTCAACTTCCCCTTGTGCTGTCTTGATGATGACAGTGATGTGTGAGGTGGTGACAGTACGAAGACAGTCAGAACGCATATGATCCTTATTTCACAACAAAGATTCTTTCATTATCTGTGTATCTCAGTTTGTAAACTCTCAGCTAGTCATCAGCACAGGAATTTTGATGTGATTTGCTCTCAGCATTCAACATCTGCCGCTCAGGCTCTCCGAAAACCACAAAATACACATGTGCTCACATCCTCAATGATTTATAGGCTGCCTGTGTTTGCCTCACAGTCCTTCTGAAAAGCAAACAAAATGATGCTGGGGAGAGTAATTCAAATAACCTCTTTGAATGAGAACATCGGTCCGTTCTCTGCAAACATCCTGTGTGCTCTGGGATGAGTGATAGTGCTTTATGCATGTACGAGGATAAAATTAGGGAGCATGTTTTTTGTAGACTGCATGTTTTACTACAACATTAATTATAAAGGAGTTAGTTTGAGCAAACACATTATGACGAAACGTCCAAATTACACACTCACTCAAGTAACCCCTGAAAACAGTCTTGGAGATGCTGTTAACTAAAACGGTGCGATTATGGTCAAAATGATAGATTGATTACTTTGCTCAATATTGAGATCATTATTACTTATCACTATTATTCATTAATATAGGAACAAAATACTTTTGTTTCACTTTCACATTTAAATAAATGAACACTGCTTTCACTTCCATGTTGTGCTTCATTCCTGCATATGTACAAGTCTTTGCATCAAAGTAAAAGAAGTCCTCATTCATGCTGCATATGAAGCAAAACATAAATACATTTTTTCATGGACATATCTTTGGTTACATGGAATAAGATTGCATTTGCTGTGTACAACGCTAGTGGACGTCTGATTAACGCTGGACAAGCGTCACTAGTGACGTTACTCCTCTTGGCCTTCATGCATTCATAGTTCTGCAGTTTGTGGTGTTTTTTAAGATGACTATACAGCTAGGTTGTGTTGCCTCATGGCACAAACACAAGTCTTATGGACTGTCAGGGCTCGTTAATGCCTAACGTTAGACAACCTAAAATGCTATCACTCTATATGTGTGCAAAAAGGAATTAAAAAAACATGTTCAAATATGCTTTAGCTTGCATTTATATATAGCGTACAGCTCAAGTTAGATGCGTGCTATTACACCACCTGTGTTAAGAGCTGAGTTCCTTCAAATAGAAGCGTTACGTGTCCTGTCAGACTCGAGTAAGATGGATGACTGAAAAAAGCAGCTGAAACATCTCATATGAAGACAAGCTGTTACACTTGTTTTCATTCATTATGTCACCGCAATAACATCCAATAACACAAACCAAACAGAGTTCAGTTTTCTGTTAAGTTTCAGATATGCATACTTATTTGGAGAGCAGTTTACTGCATGGGGTGGATTTACTGAGAGGAACAGAAGCAAAGAAAAGGTCACTGGTTTCATTAGTTTCTCTCATATTTGATCAACAGCGTGTCCTCAATGATGGGATTAGATATATCATAACAAAACATCAGTCGCATCAACAGAAAATGACATTCAAGAATCCGAAGATGGATGATAAATAAGAGTTGGTATTTAAACAGATAAGTGGTTTCAATTTCTACAGTATATCAGGCTGCCCCTATGCACCCATGACCTGGTACCTGTCTGCATCTGTTACTGCTGCTAGAGATGATTTAGAATGGGATTTAAACCAGGATGTTATCAAGGATGTGGCTGTCTGTTATGGACGGTGTTAGCAGAAAGATTATGCCATTGGAGCTAATTTAACACACTGGTCTCCCTCTCCCCGCCTCTTCCTTCCTCTCTGTCCATCTCTCAGATCCGGGTTTACATCAACTCAATTGGGATTCGCAAGGAATCTCACCGCCTGGACCTGATTGCCCTGCGTTTCATCTCTGTTAACTCCATCATTGACCCCTGGGTCTTTATCCTTCTCTCCCCCAGTGTCCTGCACTTTTGTTGGGCCTCAGTTTGCCATGCCCCCATTGTAAACTCCAGAGGTTCCTTTTTTAAATCATCAATAGCAAAAGAGAATTCTCCGGCTCAACTCGAACTGTCTCGCCCCACGGAGTACACCGAGCATTTTCACTCTGCAGAAACTCTATGACCATAACAGTACTCTATTAATTCAAATTTCTATTTATTGGACACTGGATTGGACAGCGTGCTTTGTGAGTCACATCATCCCTCCCACGTGGGTGGTGTTTCTTATCTATTTTATGAATGTGTTTCCGTTAGATAATGGCCCTGTCTTTCGAACTGACAAACATTTTAATGTTCAAGCTGGTGGCTGCCTCTTGCCATTTACTGGGTGTTTCTATTCAATCCTAGCATTTCATCCAAGTGTGTGCATGCTGAATGTATACTGACTTATCTGCAGCTATATATTGTAAGTGTCAAAGTTCAACATTTTGTCTCCTTTGCTGCTTATATTTCATGTCAATTAATCAATGAAATGAGAAAGGCTGCTGGTGGGAACACGAAAAAGAAAAAGTCTTCATTCAGGTTCTGTGATGATCTGGAAAAGACAAAGTGAAAGTGCTTTTGCCCACTTTGTATTAAGTCATTGGTGTTTGGTTGGAAACACTTGTGCAAGGAGATGTGACATACTAAAGACATTCATCGTTCAAGGAAAGAGGTAACCAATGACTTAAAGCCTTCTCTGATTCAAATGCTGCTTTACAAACAGTTGTTACTGGGCCTTGGCACGGGAAGCCCAGTGCAATATTACATGCAGGCATGAACCACTAACATTAGATGAATGCTTCACTTGCAAAAGGACCGTTTGAATATCAATAACTTACCTTTGGTTACCTAAATTTTGTGATGGAAACTTTGTTTTTCTTGTAAGCCTACAGGATGAAAGAAGAATCCAAAAAAGGTAAATATTCCTTGTCAATTGTAGTAAACAGGGTCCACATATAACAACAGTAAACTATATCAGAAACATCTGTTTACAGACTCTCAGTTTATGCAGCAGACTCACATATTTCATACTCAGTACTCAGTACACTCAGTAAGTGTATGAGACTGTTTGGACTGAAGTGTTTTAAACTGTAAAGTTTTAGTAAAAATGCAATGCATGTAATTGGGAAGTACTGAACATATGGCTGGATACATGAGACTTAGATTATACTGCACGAGTTATGTAAGAGTTCGTAAATGAACCTTTTGATATAGCTGTGCTGTTGTTAAACGTGGTCCTCTATGGCTTCAATTCATAAAAAAAAATGTTTGCCTTTTTTGGATTCTTCCTTTATGTTTCTTTACAAATTCAAGTTCACACATATTGAGTAACTGATATACAAATGCTGATTTTGGGGGTGAAGCATCCCTTGAACTTGAAAATTGTATTGAGCCAAAACAAAATCCTGCACAAAGTCTGTATCAAGTGATGGAAATAAAAACTAGGATAAACTTAACGGCACGCCTACAAAAAAAGTAAAAGCGCATTCAGATGAGTTGGGATCATAACACTCATATGAGAAGATAGTTTGTTAGGATTCATGTTTGTTGTAAAAATCTGAGGCCACAGATTACTTGAAGGGCCTTTTATTGCAACAGGAAAGTCTGTCAGAAGCAAACCTAGATAAAATCTAGACATGAGGCATGTCCATACAAGTGTAAATAAGATCTCAAATATTTGACACAAAATATTATGGGCGTGACTTTCTCTTTTAAACACTTCATCTTGAGAACATTATCCTATCCCCTCTGAGCTTCTTAACCGCTAACTTTAACTTATCGTCTGCTTTGGTAACCTTTCCCGTCACCCTAGTACCAGATTCCTGCTGGAGAGGTCAAAGGGCATCAAGCCTGAAGAGACTTTTTGGGTGAATTAGTCAAAACTTCACTCAGGGAGTGAGTGGGAGAGAATGATGCACACAGAAAAGGCTGTGTTGATTCTATAAATTTATTTGTACATTATGTAGCATACAATATAATATAATATATTTTAACGGTATTTTGTAAAACATTCTTCACATGAGACTGCAGTTTACTTTTGACTTGAAAACTTCTGCCTCTTCTATAATTAAGTAACAATAGAGAGTAAATATTCTGGCATAACTGGCTGTAATTGTAATGCTTATTGAAAATGAATGGCAGCACACAATTGTAGCAAATGATGGTACTTTTTAAAGAGCAAACTACCTCCTTCAATGACAAAGTGACACACTTGTGTCTCGTGTCAAAAGACTTTAAAGATCAGGTTCCTGATAAGTTAATAATTACTAATTTGAGGTTGTTCTTTCTGTTCTACATAAATCTGTTTTGGAGCTGAAATTAAAGGTGCCTCATTTTTTTTTTTTTTTTAATCAAAACAAAGTGTTATATAAATTTAGTATTACTAATTGGAATAACCTAAATCCACTGGCAGTAATGTGTATCACCTTACAAGTGCTCATGCATATGCTTCCATGTGTAGGAGCCAAAAAATAGAAACCCATTGCAACAAGAGCCACTAAATACCTTGACTACTGTAGAGTCATATGTCCCGGGATTGAATGCTGATTGTAACCTTCCCCACTGAATATAAAAGTCAGATGTTAGCTTGTGTTGGTGTTTTGTTTTGTTTTTTTTTAAATCCAGTGGGAAAGAAGCTTTAGAAACAATTCCCCTTAGTGGTCAAAAACTCTACAGGTTACCTTTAACTGCTTGATTGGAGTTTTTAAAAAAAATACACGCCTCAGTCATCTAATAAACTACTTATGTCATAACTAAATGCAGCACTGTTTATATAGTACTCAGTAATTATAAACATGGAGTATTAAGCCTGTATGTTGATATGAATTGCTACCCTTTAAAAAGTACCATTTACTGTTTTCAATTAGTGTCATAAATCAGTTCTCAGTCATTAGATACGTCATTTTGGGAAAGAGCTCTTGCTTTGTTTTCTCCTGGCAGGTACTTAGTTCTGTCACATTGCCTAAAAGTTATTTGGAAACTATGAAAAGAGCTCCCTTTATTTTTATCCATCGACTTTCCGACTAAAGTGCCATTTTAATTGCATTCGTTTTGCAAGGGAACATCTTGAAATGTTATTGTTGGTCGATGAGTTTCTTTCCAGATGAGCACCATTCATATGAGACAAAGTACGTTCACTTAAATTGCTGCTAATGGCCCAGAAAACGTCCTGATTTTAGTCTCTGATTATATCCTTGTGCTGATTGTTCAAACGCAATCAACTGCCAACTAAAATAAACCAAGAAAAAACGCTGGTTTACTTTCACACCCAACGATTGTAACACTTCATTATTTTACAGTGATGTCACTTTTAACAGACTTGCTGAAAATAGGCAGGTCGTTTTCTCCACTTTTTTTTTTTGAGTACAAGTCCCACATGGTGGACTCATACTGTGTTAAGTGTTACTGTTACAGCATCTCTTCTGTTAAGATGGATCAAATTGAAACAGGGCTCAAGTGTCAAGTAAATAAGCTACTACAGATTTTTGTGGGATCTCCGGTTATAAATCTCTCCAACTAGGAAAACATTTGAAGTGGACTGACTGGCGTTATGCAACAGCAGGGGTCCGCTTCAGATTAAAAGTCCTTGTGTGTAAATATGTGAGAAAACCAGAAGAAGTTCTTAACCATCTGTCATTTTGGACGATGCCAGAAAGTTTGTGAGCATCAGGTTAACATTGAGGCTGTAAGCCTTTATTTGAAAGTGTGTGTGTGTGTGTGTGTGTGTGTGTGTGTGTGTGTGTGTGTGTGTGTGTGTGTGTGAGAGCAGTGATGATCCCATTTGGCTCTTGTGTTGTGAGAACAGCAGTTTATTGCCTGTGTTGGTCTGTTGTTGGTTCTGAAGTCAGCATCAAAACGTTCAGTGTTTACGACAGTGTGTTACTGCTTCCTGTGGGTGCGATGTGTGAGTTTTGCTTCTGTGTGTGCGCTAGTGCTTTTTCCAGTTATGTCTATGTGTGTGTACGTTTATTTTTTGCAAAAGTTCCCACAGACATGCTTGTGTGTCCATGTGCCTACAATAGGTGTAAGACTGTGTGTATGTGCAAGCTAGAGTGTGTGTATGTGTGTGTGACAGACAGCACTGAAATGTAACGATGTCAGAATGCTACCTACCTGGATGTCTTATACTCTGTAATTATAAAGTACTGTAGATGAAACTGAATGCACTGAGTGTGTATGTGTGTGTTTTATGGCTTGTGTAAATAAACATCTCATCAATCACATATTCTGTACAACCTGCTTTCTAACCCTGTTCCTACACACACACACACACACACACACACACACACACACACACACACACAAGCATACACACTGTGAATGGGTTCCAGATGTGAAGAACTGAAGAATGCAGATTGTGAATCTCTCCTTTACACATGTGTGTATGTTCACATTTTTTGTGTCTTTTTGAGGACTTTTCCCACCAAAACACTTACAGACAGACTGCTTTGTTCAGCGTGTGTTTTTCATGATTTGAACAAAACATATCTCTGTGGTTTAAGCTATGTGGGCCAATGCATTGAGGCTGAGTATTGGCCACATCAGCCTATGTGGTCTTTGACAGCAAAGCATAGGCAACATCAGCAAACAGGAAGTCAAAAATGGTCTCGTGATCGAGTTCAAATTGCTGTGCTTGCAGCCACAGTTTGACATTCATAACTGTGTTCATTGTTCTGGTATTTTTTTTCCGCATTTGTTGTACTTATTTACACTTTTTACTGCAAACAAGTACTGGTCAATATGGAAGCCGCTTATTCTAAAAGTTTTCATACTTTCTGCATCTTTGCCAAACATTAAATCTTATCTCTGAAACTCACCAAAATCACAGAAACACGAAAATAAGCCCATTCAACCAACAATTCTCATTCAGGAAGCAAACACTGTCACTCATAACCCATTTACCTAAAAACCCCAACAACAGAGAGCATTACAATCAACTTTGATCTTTAAAGTTTTCATATATATTATGTATTATAGAATGAACCAACAATTCGCTTCTATATCATACATGTATGAATATAGTATGAGTTACGGTATGTGACTGGGATCTGTGTCTGATGTGTTTTATTGTTTCCAGTTCAATAACTTCATTCAAAAGTCTTAAAATTACATCTATATATGCTCCTCTACATATCTTGTGTCTTGCAAAACCCAAACATAAGTTAACATTATTTTTGCAAATAGTGATTACTTTAAGACTGCTTTAAGGCAAATACTGCTTGAGCTGGATTACTGCATCCACACAAAGCAGAAGTATTTTGATTATCTGGCAAATGGATTATCTTACAAAGGAGATTCTCATTATGTTATTTTATGGATTTCTAAATAAATTCCCAGAGTAGTTTCTATATATCACAGTATCATTACTGCGACATTCAATGAACTGAGTTATATTTCAATATGATTGCTGCAGAAATGCACAAATTTTGCCATCATTTTGTTTTGAATGTGTTTTTAACAGCTTGAAAACATCATGTTTGCATTTGGAAAATGTGCTGCAGATAAACAGTGCTTGAATGAAAGAGTAGATTATGAATTTCGGAAAATGCAATCACTGAAAGAATTCTGTGCAATAAAAAATGATTCACAATTTGGCTCATAGAAACTGTTTTGCTGACAATGTAAACTGTTGCTTAACATGAATTGATGGCAAATTCTGTTTAAAAAAGTAAAAGCTAACAGTTTTCTAATTTTTAATTCATTCAATTCATTTTTCAGATACTGTCTATTAAAAAGCCTGAAATTATATTTTAAATTTACACCTGCCCTCTTTGCTTGATAAAAGAAACAAAAACATTAACAACTGACATCTAGATCGTCATTGTGGGCTTCTAAAATGTCACAAATTGCCATTAGTGACGCTAACAGCACTCTAATGTTTATCTTTAGAGTGTGAATGTAAAAGAATATTAATATATTATTCATATTTCTGAACAGACAGAGACAGCGTCTGAATTTTTGCAGGAATGGTTTTCCCCTACCTGTTATGACGGTAAACAATTTACCACAGATATCACACCTCCTCCGCCAAATTTTAACACACACACACAGACACACACACCCACACAGCTACCATCAGTAGAACCCGTGTCATGTAACTTCAGGGGTTGCCTGTCTTCAGTATCATCAATAATACAGCTGACTGTTGTCTGTAAAATAATAGCAGAAACTGCCAATAGCCAGAGCAGAATGATTACCACACAATATATAAAGTTCAATCTTCAGACACTGAGAGAGGTTCTACCTCAATAACTTATCAAAGGTTTTGTGGAAAAACTTGAGCAATATTGCACAGGTGTTGGTTTTATCTCATGATCTGACTTGCAAGGAAACTCACAGGCTGAATGTAGGGACTGTCTCAAAAGTTCATGAGAAAAGGCTGAGTGAGCTTTTCAGATTTCTGTTAGTAGTTTTCTAACTGTTAGTCACAGACAACCCGGACTGACTTCATCTGGACATCCCCCTGTCACATATATGACTTTGAAAACAAAACAATATGGCCAAATGCAATTCTGACTTGCACAATGTAACATTCTTTTTCTACTCTTCATTTCCACCCACATCATCCACAGCTGCAAAGCTTTTCTTTTGACGCAGTTTAGGCTTTGTTTTTTGTTTTTTTTAAGGTAAAAGTCAAAAAGAAATAATTCGATTCATTTAGCTCATTGATTTTGCTCATTCGGTTCATTTAACTTATTGTAAAATTGAAAATATCACAGTCTTGACAAATTTTAATACCTTCATTTAAGTGATGCATCTGAACCTCTATCAGTGGAGATCTCCTATGTGTAGGCACATGGCAACTTTTTGTCTTAACTTTTGAAGACTGAAATGTCAAATTGTTCGAAAGTGATGACGTGTTTACTCTCTATTCCTTCCTCCACTATTCTCACAGCCTTTCTGTCTTTCCTGTCCTCCCACTATTACCCAGTGAATGTGGGATAATCTGATTTATTGGGGTTATGATTCAGAATTGGAGACATTAAATGCCACAACCCAATTATATGCCAATCTATCCTCTCCTACTCTTTCAATCCATTTTGCAAATTAATCTCTCCCTCCCTTTCCACCCTCTTTCACTCCAACAACGGCGAACTAAGCGCCCATTGGCATCCGGCACTAGTACAAACAGTCTATCAGTGAGTGTGTTAGTGTAAAAATTTTTTTATCATTTTGTTAGCTCCTAGTGCCTGATACTGCAGTATGAACCATTACATGTATTAAAATTGTTATTGGTGTGTAAATGCACTTGGGATTAAACTGTCTGGAAAAGCATCTGTCTTCTAGTTTGAGTGAAGTTATGTAATGAAGACTTCCTGTGTCTTTGCATGCTTTTTAGATGAGTCACAGGCCTGTCCCTTGCAGAAACAATTATCATCATACTTAAGATACGTATTTACATCAGCCCCCCTCACCCTTTCCTTGTGAAAGTTATCAAGGCTTTCCTCCTGCTGATTGATAACGGACATGTGTGAGTGTTGCAAGTGATACAAAGCTGCAGTTATCTCTTGAGCAACAAATGAATGCTTTTAGCTTGAATACTTGGGTAAATTTTACTTATTTACCTCCAGTTTAGCAAAGTTTTGAAAGCAGGACTTTCTGGTACCTCTGCACCTGGGTCGTATTTTCACTGTGTCCATTCTTTCAATGGGTCATCATGTTAACTTTGAACTCAGAACTTCCAATTTAGAGATTTGGGAAGCATGACTGCAGGAAAAAACAAACAAACATGCAAAGCAAGCTTTCAAACTGTCCCACATTTACATACATCTTCTATCTGAGTCAAACAGAAAGTACTGTAAACATATAAAGTAGCTTCTGGATTATAGTAGCTGTGGTGTCTAACTGCACAGGGATTGAGTGAAGTTCAATTACTGGCTAACTGAACTCGCAGCAGCATGGATGTAAAAAGAGAACTAATTCACAGATATAACATAACACTGAATGTGGGGTCCTGTTCATTTCAATGACAATTGCTCAGTGACTCATGAAGTCTAAAAAGTTTAAACTGTAAACTTTCTGAGTTTAAAATCATGTGGACGTCTCCTGCAGAAAAATTACCTTCCCTCCACCAAGTGGCTAACTTCCTGTTTAGCTACCTGATAACTTGAATGAGGCAAAAATGATTCAATCGTATTGACTTTCCAAATGTTATCAGACTGCATGGATTAAATCCAGAGAGTGAAAGGAGACATTTTGCAAAGTTTGAAACTCTTAAATGTATCTATCAATTTACAGATGTCTCTTTCCCAAAGTTAGTCTACAAGGACAAGTCTTTTTGGGCCCAAGTGCATCTCACGATACACCTGGAAATTGTAGTTATGCTGTTTAGCCACTATGCCAAATTGGCCTCAAAGCCCACTGCACTTCTTGGAGGCCTTAGGGGCACGGCAAATGCTGATGTTGCTCTATGTCTGCTTCATGTGCGAATAAACAATTTTATATAATTATAATATATCACCTTTGAGGTCATAGTTTGTTGTGTTGCCCCAGTGTGGCCCAAAAGAAATCAATGAATGCAGATTCAAGTATTTTGCCACTGTAGCTCCGATACATTTACATACTGCACAGAATCTGAGTAATTTTTCCACCAGTGCTGAACATTGGGGGCAAGTTATTTCAATTCACATGAATGCAAAGTATCATTATAAGTTCCATGTATTGTGTAATGGTCTATTCTATATTTTCTAGACACTAAAGGCACATGATAGATGACTTAACTGACATGATTCGACTGTAGGCTTACACCAAAAAGCTGTGCTGGCTGGTCAGGGTCCATATAATGATGTCATCCATCGTTGACACCGCCCTATAAGCTCACACCACCTACGCTCAAACTGTGGCCATTATGGGATAACAGGACAAGTGTTGAGAGTCAGCCTCAAATCTGAGCCGCTGAAAGCCCACGTCACTTAATTACATTTTGACAAGAAAGTCATCTCCCCCTCTAATTACCCATGATACACTATGCATGTTGCGTGTTTTCTGTCAATTAATGTCCCACTAATAAACAATTAAATCCAACTGGCCAACCAGACATCAGGAACACATCAGCCATAACTGAGTTTATTCCACATAATTGAATAGTTGATTAATTACCCCATCTGTTTAATTGGATAATAGTGTGTCTTCTTGTGTCTTGATTAGGTCAGAGGAAAGAAGGAGCTAACACGTGTTGAGTTTATATGTGAGAAAGTGCAGATTACTTTGCTGGCTCCAGAGAGGGAGACTATAATATTGGAGGATGACCCAGATAGCTGTGGGAAAAAAAAGATTCAAAGGGATTTTAATTATAAAGCATTAGTATTTAATATCTGGGGAGGCTCAAATTTTGTTTTGGATATCAATCCGTGACATGTAGCCATATTACTTTCTAGTATTTTTTATTTTATTTCTTGCCAGCCAGCATAAACACACATTTTAGAGAAAAATTGCTTTTGTGTTTTAATATGATATAGAGCAGTGTGTCAACAATCTATGACTATCTGCTTCTAGAAAGAAACAGTCTTACTCCTAACTCGTCAAATACTGCCGCTTAGTCAGAGGCCCTTAGTGTTAGATAAAGCACTGAAGCACAATTTAGCATCTGCATGAGAGGCATCACAGTGCACTTTCTGACGCTCAGAGAAACTGCTGTAATGTAAAAATCAAGAGGATACAGGAGTATAGGATAGGCAGAAAGGGGAGCTGCACGTGTTGAACACACTTGTACTTTCACCTGGGAGACTGCTATTCATGTGAAACCAAAAGTCAACAGTTATTATAATAAATTTCACACCTCTCCACTTCTGAGAAACACAACCTACTATGAAGATAAAAATCAAATACGGCAAATTCATAAAAATACCTTGAACCAATTTCCTGTTGCAGCTTGCAACTTTGGGTGTGTCATGACTAAGTTTTTAGGATAATCTCTCTCTCTGATCATTTTCATTGTCATACATAAAAATGAACACTTTTTTTTTTTTTACCTATTACAGTGTGAAACAACTTAATCAACTTAATCACTAACCAACAGGAAAAAATATAGAAAGCTGCCTTTAACTTCTCACTGCAGCTATCAGCTGATGATCTGGAGGTAACAGAAGGTCAGAGGTTAGAAAAACAACTTTTTAGGTCAAAAGGTCATCGTGTACACACTAAAATATAGCTTTTGGGGAAGTGACTAAGTTAGAACGCAGTTAGAAATGACACAAGCTAGAGTGGATATAATATATTTGCTATGTGTTTGCTAGGAGTCAAGATACTAACATAAAATTAAGTCTTTTAGCCTTCAAAACACATTTTTCATTATTAGACAATGCTGTCTCAACTGCAGTTTAGTCAGCCACGACACTGTTAAATCAACATAACTATTGAGACAGTCCGATCTGAGCCAAAAGGGGTTAAAAACTTCTTGTTGCTGTGCTTTTCCAGTCTGACTTTAGATTTCCATTTGATAATGAACACTCATCTTCTTCCCCCCGATTATAATGAAGCAATATTCTTCAAGTAATAGCTTTTAAAACAGCCTTATTTGTCCTCAGGGCTCCTTTCACAGAAATCACATCCAGTTATATCTTGGGAAACCACAAGACGGAGAGCTGAGGACTGCTCTGCCTCATTTTCAAAGGTTGCACTGTTTCTCTTTAAACTCCAGCTGGGAGGCTTTTTAGTTGACTGTTCTTAGATAGCAGATAAATGACCTGAAAGGCTTGTTTGAGCAACTGATGTGAAAAAGCTGCTGGTTAATAAAATGCCAGCTCATCTGTTATTATTTATACACTTTTTTTTTTTGTTAATTTAGCACTCATGCAAAGGTGCAAGATTTAATAGTATGTTTAACTGTTTTAACATAGACTGCAAGTATTAAAATATCCAGCTAACTAGCTTATTACCTATAAGGCAGTGAACTGGCACTACTTCTAAAGCCAAGGATTACATCATTACCTAATTACATAATTTGTTATATTGCAGGTTACATTGGGAAAAGCCTCAGTTAGGACATTCACTAACATCCGCTGGTGAGTTTTTTGCAAATAAGTTAGCCATAATTAACGATAATTAGCTGGGTCGTTCTGGCTGATAAATACTGCCAGCAACAGTAGATATTTCTGGCTAACAAAATAAACTGGTGTGCTATAAAGGATGAGCCTGCTTTTGCCTAATGTTCTGTAAAAATTAAAGACCCATTGTTTAAAATATTACAAAGAATTTGGGTCCGAAAATCTTCAGGGAAGTCTAACCCCAGTCCCCAATAGTACAAGGAACCGAAATCTAAGTGTATCTTTGTAAATCAATGATCACACAAACAATAAAAAAAAATCTCTGTCCAAAGTTACAGTGAGGCCTATGGTCTCCTCTGGGTTTAATCTTGAGTTAAAGGCAAAGATGAGGTTAATAAACAACTTTTTAGGTTAAGGTTTTGCTATCTTATCCAAAAAAGACCAGACTACACAATTCGAGCTGATGAGAATGAGCAAGACTCTCGGTGTGCCCGGGTAAAATATCAAATTTTAGGGACCCCTTTGCAGATAACACCTGTGATACTACTGATAAAAATGATCAAAAACGACAAAATGTTTTTTGAAAAAAATGTTTAACATCTGTTGTGTGTCTCGCTATCTCTGAACTTCTGAACCCCGATAGAATGACATAAAAAAAGAAGAAAACATTGAAGCATTTTTTTTCTCTTCACTTATCAAGTAAGGAGTTTCATTGACAATGCATCCTTATTTTCAAACTTGCTTACAGACATTTACATGTGAGGAGTCGAGTAAAGGCAGCTGTAAGAGCGAGCCGTCAGTGAGTCGTCATACAGGGACAGAAAACTCCCCTTTCACAACTTCAACGACTGCAAAGCCCAGCATGGTGATAAATGAGCCGACCGTGGGCAAACTGTGTTTTCCTGTGCCTCACAGTGAGTTACAGAATTGAATCTCTGCTGGAAGCAATCAGCGACTTGCTGAAGGACACTTGAGTCTTTAACTCTGCGCCACCTTGCTGCTGTGACACCAGCATGACTTAGAGGAGAGAGTAGGGAGGTGTCGGAATGACAGACAATGTTTTGAACAACTGCATGATTTGCCCTCAGCAGCTTTCTTCTCTGCAGGGGGAGTTTTTACCATTTGAACTCAGTTTCTACCACAGGCATATGAGCATTAGAAAAAACAGTGATAAGCTGCTTTGCTCAAAGGCAGCGCAGTAGTTCTCAGTCACAGCAGAGAGATTAACTTCAGCCTTGAGAGAAGCAACTTGCAAAGCATTAAATGTGGTCTCAGTTGTGGTAAATTGTGGTTTAACTGAACACGTTTCTCTAAGGTCAAGCAATGCATGCACACATACTTTACTGCAAATTTAGTATAGGAAATACAGCAGATGCACATGCATGTAAAAACACACGCCTATGTGTAAATACACTAGCTCACAATTACTTTAGGATGGAGAATGAAGCAATGACTCACAAGAAGCTGGTGCACTGAATATCAACATGACTGTTAGGCGTAAGGCTGCTGGCTAAGTGCTGAAGAATCCACCTGAGGCCAACCTAGGTACACCTGACAGCAAGCAAACAATTATAAAGCTAACTGCATCAAGCGACTAACATTACCAAACGACTATTAGGAAGTTTGACAACAGAGTCGCACAGTTCAGTGTCAGTGTGTGTCGACTTTTTTGTCAGGTTTTGGCCTCAATGCCTGCCTGAACTCCACCCGCCATGGATAACCACAGAGGATGCAGCACAACTCCATCATTTCAACTCAATTTATTGAAATGATGATCGTTAAGTACGAGTATAAGATTAAAAAACCTAAAAAAAAAACAAAAAAACAAAGAAAAACAAATTCTATTTGTTAATTCAGCCAAATAATTAATTTCTAGAATAACATAAATCATGTCAGGTATGTCTACCAAAACTCTGTCCTGAATAAAACCAGTTAATTTCAATCAAATAATGAAATGGAAACGTCTTGTTTTTGTGTTTAACTGTATTTATTTTTAATCAATATCATGCTGTGCCACATATTTATTAAATGTATTTATTGCAATTTTAAAATATGACTGATTTATTTTAAACAATATGTATGCTTTTTTAAAGTGGTATTTATGCTCATTTTATACTATAGTTTCAGTAATTGTTAAATTATTTTTAATCTAACTTTTAATTCCAAGCAAAATCAATAAGTGTTAATTATTCATAATCATAAACCATATCAATGAATCAGTTAGACACTTAATCAAATATTTGTAAAAATCAACTTAAATCATGGCCTAGTCCTTTAAATACTTTCATTTACACCTAAACTCGGAATATGTAATTTCTGCAATAAAGCAAATCAGGCCACAAACAAAATCATATAAGTAAACAACTCAGATCAACCACAGATTACAGCCTTAAACACCAAAGTGAACAATCACAATCACATTTTATGTAACGCAATGCTGTCCCATAAATCACAGAACTGATTCAGAGTCTGGACAGTCCTGTATCAGCCTGCCGGTGCAAAAAAGATCGACTGCAGGTAAAATTTAATCTACTTAAAGAAGATCTTAAAAGTAATCTCAAGAAGATTCAAGTTTCATGACGTCTCCATCCAACCACAGAAGGTCTATTTAGCTGGATTCCTGCGTAACTGACAATTGAGAAATGCACAATGCATCAGACGGGGGAGGTGTGTTGATTTCTTCGAGAGGGCTGACTGTTGACAGCCATCGCTTGTTCTCTTTTTTTCCCTCTCCCCACGAAACCACTTCCTCAGCCACTCTCCTACACTCTTACTGTAACATCAATACAAATCTCAAGCCTCATTTACAGGGAGAAACACAGACAGAGAATGAGAGAGAGCTGGAGAGTAAAGACAGTAAGAAAGGATGGATGAGTGACAGAGGGATTTCCCCTTTGGTAACACTGAAAACAGACAAAGGATTGCCTAAATCTTAAATGTCCACTATTACACATTGCAGTGACAAACAGTCTCTGGACACACAGTGTAGTTAAATATAGCATTACACAGGCTTTCCACACTCTGAGCAACATTACAATCACATCCAGAAAAAACTGTGTGAAAACACTTTGCTCCCAGGGGTGGGTGAGACGCCAGTGCTAATGAAATATTCAAGCATTTTTAGTGCCGTACAAATGGACTAGAACCCCAACAACAAACAAAAGTGCACCTCATGACTCAAAAAAACCCCCACACAAAACGGTGTCTAATGTGAGGGTTCAGATGACAGCTGGGAAACTACAGTCTGTCTGTGTTATTATTTCACCCAGTGCTGAAGCTGTGCGGGCACATGAGGTAATTCCACTTGTTTCCAAGGTAGTGTCACTTCTTTGAAACAAGAAAGCGCACCACCCGCTCTTAGTCAGCGTGTGGTTGTCTGTGCCAAGGAAGGGGCAGAAATATTTCAGCAGGAAAAAAACAACTAAAAGGCATGAAGTCATACAAAACCAGACAATGCTGAGTGTCAGCCCCAATCAGTGCAAGCTTTGCTCATACTTTTTTACCGATGTTGAGCCATTTTTTCTTTAGCCATAGCACTCCACTATAACTACGTCCAGAATGCAAGGCACACATCCACGCAAGGTGAAAATGTTCCGGCTTGAGAGAAATATGCGATTATATCAGGGCTATGTGACTCTGCTTCAAAAATGAGAGAGACTAGAGGGAAATAATCAAAAGAAGCAGACCTACAATCCAAATCTTTCAAAATCTTTTAACTGAACAAATATGTCTGAATGATTGCTTGCGCACGCACGCACGCACCCACACACACACGCGCACACACAAACACCTCTACTTTTTATTTATACTTATCTTTCTGCTATATCTGTTGAATTTTGCCTGCAAAGTAAACTTGGTTTGACTATAGCTGATTTCAATCACACTTTTACTTGAAGAGTTAAAAGAGTATTTCAAAAGAGAGTGAACTTGTTGTCAGAGGATCACTAATGGATAATATTTAGGCTTTGTTTTGAATGAAAATATTTGCTTTACAGTGACTATAGAGGTTTTGCAAGCGTCGGCAGGAGGAGACGTTGGATCTGTGATTTTAAGCCTTTTCAAAACTTTGATTCAATTTTTATTTTATGCCTCAGTGTGGGGTTTTAAGAATGCTGCTGCTACGCAGAGTCCAGCCATGTGGTGCTTTGGTTGGGTTGGTGCATATATTTACAGAAAAGAGGCCATAAAGATTTACATACATGTGATGGGACTCATGTCATATTAAGTAGATTTGTAAAATAGTGACGATTGTGGAACCATCCTGCAGGGATGTCCACTTGCCTCGTTCCCCATCCGAGTTAATAATAAGAATCTGCCAATCCAAAGTCTGTCATATCAAGCTCCTCAAAGTTATTGAAAACGATCTGGAGTTGACGACAACTGCGCTGTGCATGAAAGCTTCCCAAGTAAAAACATCTGTGTGACAGCTGACATAAAAATAAAAGATCCCATCGGGTTCAGTATAGCTCAATAATGACAATCCCGATCAGATAAAAATTGATGGAATCTGCACAGAAACAGATCTTTAAAACTGGATTAGGACACCCCCACAATCTTGTCTAATTGCCAGTAAGAGGAAAGGTTAGCCAAAAGAGCTTTTACGAGGAGACACATGATTTTCCTTGGTCAAAAGATGTTGCCACAACATTTTATAAATGTTGAATTGCTGGAAATGTTCTCTTTTTGAATTTGTGGAACTGTGTATTATGACTAGTCATGTGGCCATGCTGTTGTTGTTGTCAAGTGTTATGTAAGGCCATACTGTGCATTTGATGGCATACAAAGGGTCAATTGTAAAAAACAACAACAAAACAAAACAAAAAAACAACCAAATATTGTCAAAAAATGTCAGGTGGCATTTTTGATGACATAATAACAGTACTGAGATCGATACTGTCAAACTTATCTGACAGAAACCAGTGATTCTGTGTGTCATGTGTTTATATGACTATATATAGGGCTTATTCTTACCATGCAGTTGATAATGAGACGTTGAGTGACAGCAGTTTGGTCTGCAGCTGTAGTTGCTCTCTGTTCTTTGAGGGATTTTATCAGAGGGGATGGGTCTGTGCAGCCCTACAGGATACATCTGTTCAGAGAAAAAAAAGAACAAACATCATGTTTCTGAGCGTGAAGGACGCAGACATGTGATGATGGGAGTCCAGAAAAAGCTGCCAAAGACAATAGTAAGTGGGCAAAGTTGACGAGGTAAAAGGTGTGTATGTTTTTGTTTGTGAGTTGATGGGGTGGAAGGTCGGTCGTCTAGACATGTCTCGTCTAGGGGAGAAGTTCAGTCTGTTTGTGTCACCATTTCTAATTTTTTGTAAATCACTCAGGCTGCCACTGTTAGTACTGAACCACAAAGAGGACAGCAAAACAAATGACTAAGCAGACATCTTCCTGTAACATGACTGTATAAATGAACCTGTTGAGCCAAAAGACATTAACTTTGTATTTTTCATATAGGGACAATGAAAACATCAAATTGAGATCCCATAGCTGTTTAAAATCAAATTAAATCATCATCAGACAACATGTGACTCAATCAATCTACAGTATATTAAATTTAAAGTCATAATCCATTCATTTTTTTTTAAATCAATCCCTGTTTTGAGATTCTGTTTATAGTAAATAGCCAACAGTGTATTTAAATTCTGCAAATACCTTTCTATATAGTAGTTTTCACTGTTAGTGGCGGAGTCGCTGGGAGTAATCAATTTTTAAAAAAAAATGTGCGTTGACTGACTTTTAATCAAAATGATATAAGTTTGTTTGGCTGCCCTTTGAACAGACACACCAACTGCTCTTCTGTGAAAGTAGCTGCTAAATTAGTATTTACTACAGTAAGAAATTGCACAAATTGTTACAACCACTGACCAGAGGTGTCACCATGTCAGCTAGGAATTAAATCTGAATGAGTGTGAAGGAGTATTTTCTTTTCTTAACACTAGAAGTCTGGCATAAGTAATGCATTTTACGTGTCTGGTTTATTCCATAATGCTCCGCTGCATGGAAAACCATGTATATTATTGAGTTAAGGTGGAAAATCATGTGTGTTACCGAGCCTGTTTAAAGGTGTAAAATAATGTGCTTATTGCATTTACTTATCAACAAATCAACAACTACATGATGCCAGTGTATTATATTGTGAAATGCATCAAGCTTGTCATTAAAAAATAAAGTAGCTCACTGAGCGTATATTTAATGTATTGTACCTAACCGCAGAGCTCTAGGCTGGTGCCCACTTCCTCTGTTGAACCATTTCTGTTTCTGAGCTTGGAGAAGGAAGTCTGAAATCGAGCACACTCGCCAGATAAAGTTAAGTAACAAAACTTTAAGCAGCAAATAATGTGTAGGATCCTTATGGGTTTGCTGATATAAACTAGCTATGCTAATGTTGTGAGCAAATAAATGTAATTTACACTAAATTAATTCTAATTTGCAAACTACATTAACATAGTTAAGGGTCCAACAGAGGAGGTGAGCCCAAGCCTGTAGTTTTGCAGTTAGACCCATCTCAGTATGTTTGGGTGGTAAAGCTTGTTACATAATTATCATTGTTTCATAGCTGTGTCTCTTCCTCTTGTGTCACATATGTGAACACATCTAGTTTCACTCTGTCAGACAGAGCTGTTGAGAGACTCTCAGACAGTCAGAGCAGGGGAGGGGAGGACAATTACAACAATGTCAGTCTGTTCTGACCAGCTGGAAATGTCCAATGCACTTTTTAATTAATTAACTTGACAGTATTTCTTATTGATGTATTCAGTTGTATTTTTTTATTTGTCTGATAACCCTCAACTACATTTTGTCAGTTTCAGGGCTTCAGGATTTCTTGCATTTCTTACTGCAACTTTATCATTTAACCACAGACAGCTTGTGATTTCCAGTGAAATTCTCACTAATGAGGGCTCAAACAAGTGGAACAACTTTTGAGAAGTAGGTCGTTCAGAAAGTGATGACAGCCCACGTCCTGAGGTTATGTATCAAAGTATCTGCAGTCAGTGATTCTGAGTCACTGCTTTGTTGTGCAATAGCCTGTTAACTCAGGCAAGTGTCTCTCTACGTGCCCTTTGTGAACATCATACCTGGAGCAACAGCAGCCTCTTTTTGGGGGAGACAAACTCTGAGCTTGAAGAAACACTCTGACTCTCTTTCTTATTTTTCTCTTTCTCTTTCTGTTCGTCTATAAGTCAATAACTCCTGAGGGGATTCTCCGCAAACAGGGAACTAAAACCGAATCAACAAAACAGCGCAACACTATGAGATGTCTTTCTCAGTGGGTGCACGTTTTTCTGAGTATGGGTGTGAGTTTGTTTAAGTGTGTTAATTCTGTATGTGAGCCAAAAGTGAACCTTGTCAGGACTTGTTTTAAGAAACTGATGTCTGAATAATCCTGGCAACCACTCAAGAGAACGGGTTGGAATTTTTTGTCTTTCTTCAACTGCACAGCTTCAGCCGAACTAAAAAACCTGTTAGTTTAGTGCTGAGAGTTGCATCCTCCTCTCAGCGTTCTGAAGAAAATACCAGGATCTAGAGTGTGCTTACAGAAAGTATTAGTTGTCGTCAGAGACTGATGGCAGACAGATGCTGCTGTGGTCTTCCTGCTGATGTTTTTGTGGCCACGCTGGGGCTGAATTGATGTTATTGATTGGCTAGCCGTGTCTCCTCTCTGAACCAAAACAACAACATCGCAAAGATAAGTGAAACCACAGAGCTCTAGAGTGTATTTTGATGTTACATCGTCAACAACGCAGTTTTAAAATTCTCTCTGGCCTATCATGTGCATCTTCCAAGTGAGTTTCAGCATTTTATTTGAACAACAAATCAGTACCATGAGAAAAATTGCTGTTTTTTTGTTTTAACAGTGCAGGAACGAAACAAATCAAAACTTTAAATTCCAATTACTATATATTCAAATTAGACATGAACAAATTGATATAAATATAAAAATGTGTAGCACTTCAGTCCATCTGATCTACATGGGGTACTTTCACACCTGCAGTTAGGTTCATTTGGTCTGAAGGGCCAAAAATGATGGTCCACTTCCTGTTCACAACAATCCAAGAAGAGTAAAAATGCAGGATGACAAACGCCAAGAGTTTTGGTGGTTGTCATCCTGCATCATCAGAACCCACATGTGGAAAATCAATTTCTGGTCACTAACAGATGTTTATGAAGCACTTCAAGGTTTCAGATGTGTATAATTTTGTTCCTTGGTGTCACAAAGACCTTATGAAGAAAGAACTAATTATAAGCACTATTAGTTGCCTATTATCAGACTGCAAATTGGCTGCAAGTTCTGAGAAATGATTAACAGGTAGAGACAGAATGAAAATTAGGTTATTGTACTGATTAGGGGCTGATTACTGAGGGTCCGTTGTCACACACTTTTAATAGACTTAATAAACTGACAAGGTTCCTGGAATTGGACACAAATACAATATTTTAACAGCTTTTTAAATCAGGAGAATATCAGCAATGCCATGTTTACAAAATTATTAGCACACATAGGTTATATACATGGTATTATATAGATCCGTTGTGATTTTGTAGACAGATTTCACGATTAGTAGATGGATTTATTGTAGTTTAGCTTTGGAAATCAGGCTAAAATCGCACAAATACTATCATATAAAATTCTGTGGTGTGTTCGTTTGCTTTTATACCACAAACAAATGGTACCACTTGGCAGTAGACCGAGACCCACCTTTACAGGCGGTCTCTTTTTGGTTGTTTGGACCAGGTGTGAAAGCTGTCAGGTTCAGCTGACAGCTTTCACACCTGCCCAAACAAACCAGACAAACTGGTCAAACAGAACTGAGTACGTTATAACCGAACCAACACAACCAAAGGTTTTCTTTAAAGTCTTGTATGTACAGTACATTAATAAATGCTGAGACATCTATAACCATTTTAAACTATCAACTTTCATTGTTAGAGGATGATAAAATACAGTCATAGAAGTCGTCTTAAGTACAGATTTCAGATCTCAGATCTCAGATGAATATCTATATGCCATACATGTGACGTGAGCCGTTTACTGAAGAATAAATCATGTTTATATAACCGGAAAAAAAGATATCTGGTTTCATTGGAAATCCATGACTGATTTAAAGAACCACAGAGAGCTGGGAGTTTTTCATAGATAATCTCCCTGATTATAGAACATTATTATAGGCCTGAACCCTGTATTCCCACGCTCTGCTAATCCTGGCCGGAAACACAACCACGTCTTTAGACTTTAAACCAGAACAACAAGGTGATCTTTAAAAGTATGTTAAAATGTTCCCTAACTGGATGAGACCACAGCCTTTTAGTCATCAACTTTTGTCCCTCATGTGTGCTTGTAACTTAATGCAATTCACTGTGTGTGTGTGTGTGTGTGTGTGTGTGTGTGTGTGTGTGTGTGTGTGTGTGTGTGTGTTTGTTTGTTTGCACATCTGTGTGTGTGCACAGCTATTTCCTGGCATCATGTGTCAGCATGTGATGGAGCAACCAGCGTCTGTTTTAAATATCATGCACATATTGCCTTTGATGCCACACTGATTTTATATTGTCGTGATGTTTTGTACTGCATTTTCCCAGTAGTCGGTGTAACTCTGTGTTCAGCACTGTGACGTTTTCTCATTAGATTTTCTTTTAATAAAGTCTGAATTTTTATGACAATTCTTTCCTGCCAAGAGAAGAAAAGAAAATGCATGAAAGAAAAAGATACTCATAATAATAAGCACAACTGTGAATTTACTTTGTTCTAATTTATTTCATAATCACTTACTTTCATTTCATGTCACTTATTATGAGTAATTCTATTTCTAGCATGTGTCATTTTTAGCCGTTTTGCTTTGAGTGTCCTCTTTTTTTGTTTTAACTGTCAATGGTAAGGTGGTTTTCTGAATGATATATTCCAGTCAGGTGCATTTGTCTGAGAAAATTCATTTTATCACAACAGGAATCTTTTGAAATCTTATCCTGGAGGGAACATGCTCATCGATTCTGCAGTTTGTTTGATCTTGTTGTTGGCTTTATACTGACGTGCACTCAGTTATATTGTTACAATACAATGCAATAGAACTGAAAGCACTCTGGCAGTGGCTTCTTGAAGATCAATAAAGTGAAGGTCAATGAGTCCTGTGTTGCTCCAATCTAAAGAGAAAATCTACCATAAACCCATAATATTTCTCCTTGTGACCTCGGACACTTAAATTACAATGTCAGCTTCATCTAATTTCTCTGACGCTCCACCTAGAACTCCTCTGATAAATCGAACACAAAAGAGTCAGGCTGAATGATTTCAGATTCTGTCAACTAACCCGATTTTGCAGACATGAATTATGTAGAGATTATGCTCCTCAAAAGGCATTAATGTAAAGATTATGTGTCAGTAGCCTCAAACTGCTAATTGGCTCACGTGACCAAGGCAGGTGATCAATGTAAGAGTAAGGTTTGTTCTTCAGTTCAATATGTCACACTACTTCTAACAAGTCCCCTTTAAAGCTCTGACTTTTAAGATAATATGCTAAACCTGGCGTGCTGGCATTTCTGTTCCAAGTTGTAGGGCTGTACTTTGTGGTCGTGCTGTTTTGGACTACAAAAGCTGTTTTTAATACTGCGTCCATGTCATTTAGATATAATTGGAGGGATTGCAGAGTATATACCATCTGGCCCTGGGAATGCCTCTGATCTCCCAGGACCAGCTGGATGTGTGGTCCTCTTTAAGGCTAATTTAAGTGGATCTATGGACAGATGTGAGCAACAAATTAATGCACATGTATATCCAAGGCCATACATAGTCCATAGTCCATAGAAAGTTGTGACATATTGTGAATGATCAGCAAAATGTGTTGATATCCATATGTTGAATTATGATGAGTTGTTTACAAAAATAGTGAACGGAAATTATAACTTACGTAAATACAAATGGATAAGTATATCCAGCTGTAATGGAAATAACAATGCATGAGTCACATCAGTGTGTCCAAATCAAATCAGTTCCTGAGATGTATTTTATAAAGTAAATACATCCTTAAAGGGACAGTTCACCCCAAAATCCAAAATACAGATTTTTCATTTTAGCTGTAATGCTAATCTTCAAAATTTTAAATATGTCTTATTTTATTATCATAACTGTTATCATCTTATACTGTCATCGGATATTGTATTCTTACATTTTTGTTTTATTCTAATTGTCTGATGTCATATGCCACAGTGCAATCCTTTGGGCACTGAGCTGCCAACTTTGCTTATAGATGGTCTTTATGTTTTGTTGGGGTTGCTGTTTCTTTGTTTTTCTTAAAATTGCCTTTATTTTTGCTCAAATCCTGCACTGTTTTAAAATCTGGGATAAACCTTGTAACGCATGTTTCTAATTTTGTTTTGAAAAGCACTTTTTAAATAAAGTTTATTATTATTATTGTTACAACTATTATTATCATTACTATTATTATTATTATTAATAATATTAGTAGTAGTAGTAGTATAAATATCACTATAGTTAAGAAGAGAAATGTGATATTTTAAAATAATTTTGGTGTTAACTGTCCCTCCAGCAGCTGGGTGGAATATGCAGTATGTCACTAAATTCCCTGGCGAGTAAAAGCAGACAGGAAGGAGAACGTTATCAGATTTACAAACTTTTCTCAGCCTTTTTTTTTTGTATAAGCCAGGCTATTTGCTCATAAATTAGTCTGTTTTAATTGGCTCTGAGATAAAATAAAGTGTATTTTCAACATATGTGTGTGCCTTTGTTGCAGGGGACTGTTTAAAACAAGAGTAGGTGGTCCTGCAGTGACAGCAAGATAAAACTGCTGCTGCAAATGAAAGATAGAAGATGGAAGAGCTCAATCTAAAACGGCATGTACGCCGGAATGACAATATTATTTTTAACCCTCTAACTATTCATAAATATTGACATATCTCCATTTATCTCTGTTTACCCACTCCCTTCTATCTATTTCCTCTGCTCTCCCCTCATAAATAATCCACCTCTACCTTCCTCTGATCGCTTTCCATGTCTAGCTTCCTTTCCCTCTGACCTCTTGTCATACATAAATATTGATGGACCTCTCTTTATCACTCCTTTTCTGCCATGTCTATACTCCCTCGTTATCCTCTGTGCCTCCAAGTGAATTATAATGCAAATCAGCGTTTCTGAAAACATGGCAAAACAGCTCACTGGTTCTCTTTTAGAAATTTGTAAAATGTCAAGTTTTAATACGTTTTTTTTTAACCCAAGAAATACCTTAGTCACTATAAGGTGAAGAAAAGGATGATTCATGGGGGCGGACTGCCTTAATTCCTTGAGAGCACACTGCTGTATTACTAATGTCAGGTTTCGGTGCACACAAATGATTCCTGGAAACAATCAAAGTTGAACAAAAGGATTTTTACAAAGCGCAACCAGGCTGTTCACAGCCTAAACCTGTCACAATTCTGGTCTGCTTACTTCAAGTGATGAGTCACTTCCTCCATGAGAAGTTTCTTTAAAATAAACTTACACGAAGGCCTTTAGGCTTTCAGAACAGTTGTTTGAACACTTTGTCTTTAACATCCCCCCACAGCTTTGCAGATGAACTCAAGTACATTAACTCAAAGTGCCATGTTGGATTTTAAACTGGATGTTAACACTGTGGCTTTGTTCATCCATTACTTTTAGTTTCAGTACTTTAAAGCAGTTGCGGTTGAAGGTGGTGATACACCAAGCTGAAGATTGCTCCTCATTAACCACTGAGCTCTTGATGGGTTGTGTTGTTGTTCAGTAGTGCACATTGCGTTTTGTTCCTTTAATATTGGGTTTTTTTGTTAATGTGCTAACTGACTAACTAGCATCAGCTGGCTAACTGGCGGACTGGCGGACAGACCCGCCCTCAACAGCTTCAGCACTCAGCTGTTGGTCAAACTAATCAGGTAGAAATAGATGCAGCTGCTGGCTTTAAATAGGGCTCAAATAATAAAAAGGCTCAATTGAGAGTCTATTTTTGCAGTTAAGATACAAGTGAAGCACACAAGAGGAAGTGAGGCCTACCTTTACAGAAACACATGCTGTGGGTGTAAAAGGTCACAGAACAAATGTGGAGTTGTGGTTTGGGTACAAGGTGTGTAAAACCGACACATGTACATGTCAGCTGCAGAGCACGACACGAGAATAAGGTTGTGGCAGCAGAAGTTGTAGTATTAAATATACTTTTTGAGGGAAGTAATCTTAGACTGCTATGAGACCACAGACAAGCGGAACTGCGGAAGTTAGCACAATAAAAAATAGTACAACAGAACTAGTGGCAGTGGTAATGCAGTAAGTGGCAGTACAAGCAGCACATTTCTTACACACACACACACACACACACCTGTACAACAAGGTTAAAGGTGTTCATTTTTGTTGAGTCGAAATGAACACAGAACACTTTTACCAGTGCATTTACCAGTATAAGAGTGTAGTGTTATTTGTTAAAGTACCACTTTCAAAGGTTATATACCTGCAGCTTTACATTCATTTGTCAACTACAGTATAAAAATAATATTAGAGTAGAGTCAAGTCAATTTTATCTATAAAAGTCATTATCACAAATTACAATTTACCTAAGAGGGCTTTACAGCATATGACATCCCTGTGTCCCTAACTGATAAACAGCGAGGTCACGCACAAGAGCTCAAAGACAACAGAGGTGTGAGTGACTTACAGTTACAGGAAATCGCCTTCAGTTTTCTAAACTGACAAAATTATTTACAGCCTTCGGATTCTTTGGTATCTAGAATGAACTGGGACACAGCTACAATGTTACACAATTCAAACAAGTCCAAACCAGTAGAAAAAGAGCAATTGCACACCTATTCAAGCTGCTGCTTCATGTCGTAATTTGCTGGCTTTTTGTAACAGGATGAAACAGCTTACAGGATGTGACGGATGGTAACAAGCTCTACGATTTCACTGATTTATTACTGCACAACTTTTGCCTGGGGCTATGTGATATGACAAAATATATCGTCTGATAAAAAAAAAGTCTATGGTTTCATATTCTACTATATGGTTTATTTTGTTAACGTCATCTGATAACGCTTTGCGTCTTTCTACATGGCCAAGGAGGCATCTACACATGAACAGCACCAAAACAAACGAACAAACAAGGAGGAGCTGGAAAGCGATACTGACTGTGGGAAGCGCAAGACACTGACACCAACCGGCATACTCAAAATGAGGAGGAGTTCTTACACAAAAAAGGGCTACTTCTGTTGTTTGGACATGGTTTGGGTATGACATGGTATGGGTTACATATGCAATGAAGAAAATTACTGAATTGAAAGTATCAAGAATAAATTGTCTCACTTTTTAAGCCACTGGCATGAGACTTGCTTCGGCGTTTTGTTTTTAGTACTTTGTTTAACTTTATATTTTACTTTAATTAACATTATAACAGTATTTTATTAAACTTTATCATAACAGTAGTTTCTATAACTCGAAGAAGTGAAACAACAGCTGAGAAAAAAACATGGACAGTTTCACAGGACTCACGTCACCCGGTCTGATACAAATGATACTGTTACTGACTTTGTTCTTACTGTTATAACCTCATCCATTTACTTGCCAAAAGGTGGCATTCCCATAAATCACAATAAAACCATGTAAATATGTGTGTGCTGTGGAGGTTATACACAACATATAAAGCATGTATACAAGTAAAACTGGCTAAAATAGACGCAATTATTCACAGTGCTTCAAACCAAGCTGTGTTTGTGTGTGTGTGTGTGTGTGTGTGTGTGTGTGTGTGTGTGTGTGTGTATGTGTGTGTGTGAGATCACCAAGCTACTGCCACATTCAAGTGATTGATCAGCACCAGTTTACTACTACTGCTACCACATCATCAACACTGCTGTGTGGGTGCACATGCATCCTTTCTCAATGACACAGTGAAGCAAAAGCCCAACTGGGAGGACGCACCTGTTTGTAGAAGTCTGTTACCCTGCTCCTCAATCAACACATGCACGCACGCACGCACAACCATGCGCACACACAAACACACACATACGCATACAGTGACCATTAATCCTTCATACAGATCCTTATTCCCCCATCATTCTTGAATCATTGACCAGGACAGAGAAATCACTTGATCTCTTCACTTTTCTCCTAATGCCTCCATCCATCATTCCCCATTCATAAATACATCACATGTTTAATGCATGTAGGTGACCTGAGCCGTCACCATGGGAGCTATTTAAAGCCCTAACAGAGTCAATGATTTGCTGCTCTGCTGTATGTGCATGCACATAACAAAGACCTGGACTGTTTCATGCACAGTTTGTGGATGAAACTAAAGCCTATTTCACAGTACATGACTTCTATAGTTGTCCTGACTGTTCAGTTTGATGTCTTGTAATTGGGTGTCTTGAAGTTGTTTTTGTTTTCAAACCAAGTAACTTAACAGAGACAGCTGATCATACACTACAAGATCTTTTACCCGAGAAATCCCCACTGCCTGGTGTCCAAACAAAAAAAAATTCAAAGAAACACATGAGAAGTGGCATGGGAAATAACAAAATACCATGCCAGAGACAGGACATTTTTTTTTTCGTTGTCATTCAAAAATAGCCTGTTTCCACACGCCTTTACTATGTATAGCCAGTTCCCTTTACGTGCAACAACAACTTTGGTGTGTGTTGCACACTTAACACATACAGTTAAATTCCTATTGTCAAAGACAACCTTTGGGTTTCCCTTCAACTACTGTCTTGCACTTCACAGTTCACACACTGTAACATGTAAGGATGGGCCTACCGCACACAGGGCCAAGGGCCCCCTGGCCTTCACCAGCAAAATGTCACTTAAAGAGACTGACCAGGAAGACACTAACCTGGTATTGACTAGGAGGACACTCAAAATGACCACAAAGACACACAAAATATAGGCTAAAAAACAGGATGAGTAAAGAAGACATTGTCTGCTGATAGCACTCGGATCCAAGGCCTCAGTAAGACACAGCTGACAGTTTGTGGTGCTATGAGATGTTAAAGACATGTTTCATGTGATGTCGGAAGGTTGGAGTTTCTGAGTTGGGAAGTCGTTCCTCCAACTTCATTGTGTTCATGGGCTTTGTGGTCATAAAGTGGGAACAACATGGACGCTACAATGAAAATGGGTTGTATTTTAATGCTAAAAGCATCTAAATGAGAGGTTGACAGCTATTTCCAGTATCAAAAATTGATATTCAATACGTGAATTAATGAAAAGAAGTTTCTGACCATAACATTGACTTTTGCCTGCCATGTTTATGCATTTCTGATGCCAAGTTGGAAACTCATTTTATAAAAAAAACGCTGTTATCAGTGTTAGTATACTGGCATGCTTTATAGCTAAAAGTTTGCTTGATTGCTCTGGCTAAAAGACAATACAAAAGTAAATGATAGCTACTAGGAACAAAAAAATGAAATCTATATTTTTTTTATTGTCAGTTGTTGACAGTGTTTCCATGCTTTCCACCACTTCTGCTGCCCTGCCCTATCATCGAAATTTCCCACTCACAGTTATGACTTTGGAGGGCTGGTCATGTGCTCATAAATCGTAAATGCAATATTTTCGAGGAGTACTGGAAGGCAGCAATAGAGATTTGCATGAAGCAGTATTTTTACTGATGTGGCCCGACAACCTCTCTCTGTCCCAGTGAGTCTCATACATGACAGAAATAACCTATTCTGACACAGCATTTTTACATGATTTCAATATTCTATCATCAATTAGGTTTTGTTTAAGTAGCAGCACACAACTCACCATGTCAATTTACCAGTCCAGTGAGCGCAATATGCTCCATATAATACGCCGCGTGGTATTGACTTAATACACTGAGAGGAGACAACTAATACCCAATCATTCATACAAGAACTAAAGGATTCTGTCTGTCACAATATACCACTGCCCACATGACATGCTGAAACACACCACACTATCAACACACCAGTTAAGAGAGTGTGTCTGAGGTAAAACAGGAATGTAGACACAAAAGTGAGATGAGAGCTCTGACGTCATTTAAAACATCAATTACCAAACAAACACATTTCTGACAGGAGAGAGCTGCTCAGACTTATCTTGGGTGGCACACACTCTTCATATATATATATACACACACACACACACATTCTCTCTCTCATCAACAACATACACGCTGCGGGACATTCCTGAGGAACAGAGGCAGAGGAGGATGTTTACCAGGTCGTACATGTGGAGACAGAGAGAGGCACAAAGAGGAGGATGTTATCTCTGCTGTGGGTTCACACTGTAAGGAAATTCTATGTAAAGCTGACTGTTACCTCAACACACACACACACACACACACACACACACACACACACACACACACACACACACACACACACACACACACACACACACACACACACACACACACACACACACACACACACAGCACACTGTATTGACCCTTTCTGTGCCTAGAAATTATATTTTGGACAGAGTCTGCAGAGCTTTCCCTCATATTGATCCAGAAAAAGCTTCTTAATGGCAGCAGCTGTATTAAATGCTGACTATCGAGGTGTGTGTGTGTACATTAGGCCGAGTAATAAAATGAAATGCTGCTGGTGTTTACTGCAAAACAGGATGTTGTGTTTTATATAAAAGAGGAATGTACATTTTTTGCGAACACACATCCTCCAATAAGCGGCAGAAAAGCATACACTGCTGCAAAAACGACCAAAAACATATAAAAACACCACAAAATAGCATGTTGATCTTTTGTCTCTATGTTAATTCATCATTTATCTCTTATTATAACCCAGATATATGTCTTGCAACACCGGTCCTATAAAACTGCACTTTTCTCTTAGTGGGTCATAGTAGCTAGCAGCTGATAGATCAAACTTCTGTTTTCAGTTCCTGCTATGGTTCATTCATCTCTCCCTTATCCTCCTCCTGATCTAACTGTTAGAGAGGTGTGTGTGGAACAACAGGCTCTTTATCACTCTTAACACCAAGTCTGCCCACTCTTCAGCAGTCAAATCAAAATTCCCAGGATTTGATTTAAATCCCTCTTGTAAAAAATACAAACTGTCCCCTCATGTGGGACAGTTTGTATTTTTCATGACCGATAGCATATGATATCAGCTGGTTAAACACATCAACAACTAACGTATCCTCCACACATACTTCTATGCTATTAGTTGAGGCTTCGACTTTGCTGGTAAAGTTCACCAGAGTTCAGAAGCTGCAAATTTGCTTTCCCAACAGAAGCACATTTTATTTCCTCCTTTGCTTGCACTGTATAGAAATGAACAGCAGGCGAATATTAACCAATGTTACTTTCGCTCATGTGTGACCATACCCCTAACTGACCATACCCATAACTAACATCACAGTATTGTATGTATTCTTTTGTTTTAATGTATTTCCCCAAACTTAAACACAGGAAGTAAAATACAAAAGCCAGGGATAAAAAGCAATAAACTAAACTTGATTTCAGAAGTCTTGATACTAACACAGAGTTGCTATAATAAATTTCACATTAGTCAGACCTGGTTTCCATTATAATCTATTATCCATTATCTCTCCCAAATGTGATGAATTTAGATACTCTTCTCCCCAGAAAAGCTAAATCAACTGTTACAGCAAATGCCCAAAAAAGACATTGTCATTGATTCCTGGGGGGAAACTGTAAGCTTGTTTTTAGAGTCTGTTTAAACATATTGCCAGCAGACTGTCTCCTTCTATTTTTTGGAGTTTTTTAGCGTTTGGACATGTTTTTGTGGAAATAATCAAACATGATTGACTCAAATATTTTTTTTGAATTGGCCCAAAATAAAATTTGATATATTGTGTCCCACATTCTCATATTACAGTCATCCATCTGGTGGAGCTCAGAGCTTAAAATATATATCTTAAACAAAAAAATGTTTAAGATATATATTTTTTTCTACTCTTACATAACTTTACAGTGGGTTTTACTGGGTGATCTCATCAGAAATTCACCTTTTATTTCCCATGAGATCCTCCTCTTTTCCTTCAAAGGAAGTCCTGTAAAAGGCATAACAAAGGCCATCCTGGGATTTGATTCTAATAAGTCAACCCTGTTGAAATCAAGGTTGGTTTTTTCACTTTTTCAGAGAATCGTACAGACACATGTCCTTTGACCTTCATAACTGCCAACATACATCACATCTGACTCAAACAACAATAAACAATGTGAATAAGATGAAAAACAGTCTCTCACAAATACTCATAGCTCAACAGATGTTAGGCTCTCACCTCAAAAATGTATCCTGACATATAAATTATATGCAATCTTCTGTTTGGATTAATTAGTTATCATGCTCTGCAAAACTTCTTTTGGATAAAGATAAAAGATTTGTAACGGGTGTTGTACGGACCCAGATGCAGTACACCAGTAAACAGGGATAGTTGGTAATGACGTTTATTCAGCCCAGCACAAATCAGACACGAAGCAAGATGAAGTACTTCTGCACACAGTTCGTTCTTCGGGTCGGAACCCACAACAAAGTCTCTGGAGGGAGATCGAAGCAACGAACCGAAGCTTACATCACTCGGCGTGGATGCAGAGGAAACCCCGTAGCCCAGCAGCTCGACAGAACTCCTCGGAGACCCCAGACACACTCCCCCCGTCGTCCGAGAGAGCACCACCGGACTCCGAGGCAGAACCCACGTCGTCATCACCGGGCGGCGTGGACACAGGAGCAGGACGGGAAGCAGAACCGGAAACCCCCACGTGCGGGGCGGGTCCGGAGGGCTGGTCGGGATGCTGCCGATGGAACTCCTCCATGAGGTCGTCATCCAGGATCTGGCGCGCTGGAACCCATGACCGCTCCTCCGGACCGTACCCCTCCCAATCGACGAGGTACTGAAGGCCCCTTCCACGGCGGCGAGAGCGCAGCAGGCGGTGCACCATATAGGCAGGGGTCCCATCTATGATGCGGGGAGGAGGAGGAGGTCGGGACGGAGGTTGCAGAGGGCTCTCTCGGAATGGCTTGAGTCGGGAGACATGAAAGGTGGGATGGACCCTCATGGACCGGGGTAACCTCAATCGGACCTCAATCGGATCAGGTACACGAACACGAACTTGTTGAGCAGGTCTCTGAGCCTGGAAAACGGCCGGGGCATTGGTTAACCCAAACGGCATCACCAGGTATTCATAATGTCCGGTAGGTGTGTTGAAGGCCGTCTTCCACTCGTCCCCCTCACGGATCTGTACCAGGTGGTAGGCGTTTCGCAGATCCAGCTTGGTGTAGATGGTGGACCCTTGAAGAAGCTCAAACGCCGAGGCGATGAGAGGCAGAGGGTAACGATTCTTGACAGTGATGTCGTTGAGGCCCCGGTAATCAATACAAGGTCGCAGGGAGCCATCTTTCTTGCCAACCAAGAAGAACCCTGCGCCAGCGGGAGAGGAGGAGGGGCGGATGATGCCGGACGCCAAGGCCTCCTTAATGTAAGTGTCCATAGCCTCTCTTTCAGGTGCCGACAGGGAATACAGGCGCCCCTTGGGGGGAACAGAACCAGGAAGGAGGTCAATGGCGCAGTCGTAGGGACGATGTGGAGGCAGTGACGTGGCCCTCGTCTTGTTGAAGACCTCCCGGAAGTCATGATACTCAGGGGGTACCATGGAGAGATCTGGCGTGGAGCAGGAACTGGAACTGGCAGCTGGCACTGGGGTGACCGTCTGTTGAAGGCAGATCTGGTGGCACGAAGGACTCCACCCCAAAATGGACCCCGTAGACCAGTTGATGTGGGGGTTATGACGACGCAGCCAGGGGTACCCAAGGATCAGGGGGAGATTCGGAGACCTTAGCACATGGAAACGGATGGTCTCAAGGTGCGTGCCTGACAGGAGCATGGAGATGGGCGTGGTCTGGTGGGTGACCCTTCCCAGGAGGTGGCCGTCTAGTGCGCTGGCTGGAATAGGACGGAGCAGAGGATCCAGCTCAATCTCCAGCTGCCGGGCGAGTTCCTCATCAATGAGGTTAACGTCACCTCCAGAGTCTATGAAGGTGGCGAGGGTGTGGGACCCCTCCGCCAACAGAATCTGAACATGGAACAGAGGCCGTTGATTGGGGGCAGAGTTCAAAGATCGGCTCAGCAGGATGCCCCCGTCTACCGCTGAGCCCTCCCTTTTGCTGGACACCGTGAAACAAAATGGCCGGCCTGGCCACAGTAGAGACAGAGGTTCCCACGACGTCGTCTCTCCCGTTCCTCCGGCGACAGACCGTGCGACCCACCTGCATGGGTTCTGCCCCTGGGGTGGTTTCGGAATGGAGACCAGGGTTAGCAGGTGGCCCATGCTGACGAACGGAGAAGCAGTGATCAGCTCCCTCCAACCGTTGCTCTCTTCTTCTGGCTTGGATCCGCCTGTCTAGCCTCGTGGTCAGTTCAATCAGGCCATCCAATGAGCTGGGGAGGTCGAACAAAACCAGCTCGTCTTTTATGTACGGAGCTAGCCCGTTGAGAAAGGCGTCGCACTGAGCAGCCATGTTCCACTCGCTCAGTCGGGCCCGGGTTCTGAAGTCGATGGCGAAATCAGCGACCGTTCGATTCCCCTGTCTCTGGCTCAGGAGACCCCCAGTGGCGTCAGGTCCCGCTGGTACTGGTACGAAAACCTTTCGTAATTCCTCCGCGAAGGACTGGAAGGAGGAACAAGCTGGCGTGCCTCTCTCCCATTCCGCCGTTCCCCACAAGCGTGCTCTGCCGGTGAGGTGATTAATGGTGAAGGCGACTCTGGCTCCCTCCGTGGCGAAGGTGTGTGGCTGCAGGGCAAACAGGATCGAACAGTTCGTCAGGAACGGGTTACAACCCTCTGGATCCCCGGCGTATCGTTCAGGAGCCCCCACCCGAGGTTCAGATGCCGGGCTGAGAGTTAGTGTCTGTGGCAAAGCAGGCGAGGCTGGTGTTGGCGGAGCGTGCTGAGTCAGCGAGGAAGCCGTCTGCTGCACTTGGGTGGCTAACTGAGTTAGCGCACGCTCCAATGCCGAAGCCGAGTGGCGAGCTTCGGTTGCGTTAGAGGTGAGCTGTGCTTCGTGCTGTTGCAGCATTCCCTCGACGCGGGCAAGACGGGAGAGCGGTGTTGTCTGCTGGGTCCATGTTTGGCCAGATTGTACTGTAACGGGTGTTGTACGGACCCAGATGCAGTACACCGGTAAACAGGGATAGTTGGTAATGACGTTTATTCAGCCCAGCACAAATCAGACACGAAGCAAGATGAAGTACTTCTGCACACAGTTCGTTCTTCGGGTCGGAACCCACAACAAAGTCTCTGGAGGGAGATCGAAGCAACGAACTGAAGCTTACGTCACTCGGCGTGGATGCAGAGGAAACCCCGTAGCCCAGCAGCTCGACAGCACGTGTGGAGATACCGTCGATGGAGAAGGCGGAAGCGTGGTCGTCCTGATTGATAAATGTAGATAACTAATCAAACATTTGCTTATCAATTTGTCTGCTACTTGTTGTATATTGTCAATAAAAAACCGCAAAGAAGAAGAACAATTTTACTGTTTGCGCTACATCAGTGAAGCTCTCCAACAATACCAGAGCAGGTTTATTATAGCAACCATTATGCTCTGTTGTGGCTATTTATAGCACCCGTATAAGTAATTCATCACATGTACCTATAAGCCATAACTGCCAGTAACATCTCAATCAACATTATTACTTTTCAGACAGGTAATCAATTATTAAGTTTAAGCGCTTACATCCAAACAGACTTTACAAGCTGCTTCATAACAAAGCATGAAATGGAAAGATAATAAACAAAGGCGATTAAACTCATGCCTCCGATGTAAATAAAAAGAAAGATAAAATTTATCACACTGTTAACTTCAAATTTGTGAATGTGCTGTCACGTTCTTCTTGGAGCTATAGATATCACTTTATGTGCGGAAAATGGCCTGTGCATATTTTTTTGTGCATACTCTTTGTTGGACTGGCTTCAAACCAGAACCCCTGCAGTTTTTTTGTGCAGACTAATATGGGTTGATAGCAGAAATACACAGATCGTGTTGGCATCTCAACACTGCTGTGGCATCACACTTGTTCACTTCTAAAGTCACAATTTATGTGAGGATTTTACTTTTAAATCCTTTTAAATAAACTATGGGGCCTTTCACACCAAGGACCCGACCTGGATCAGAGTACATTTGACTCCAAAGTCCAATTACTTTGATTAGTGTGAACTAATGAGTTCACCTGAAAAGGTGGCATCGAGTTTGGTGCATGTGTGCTCCAGTACAGTAAGCATCAGGTGTGAACAGGTGTGAACACCAACTATACTCAAACACTGAAGTGAACTGCTTTTTAATGTGACTATAAGGAGTTTTAACCGGTTATTAAAACACTCTCAATTAAATACCAATGTCTTTTTGTCAGAAGGCAGAACAGCCTGCTGCGGACAGACCAAGATCCGGCTTCACTGCAGCCATTGGCCCGAGGCAGCAAAGTTTGTTTTTGGTGTCCTTCTCTTGACGGTACCACAGAGATACTCAACTTGCTTCGCTTGGGGGCCACTCTGGCAAAATTTCAGGAGACCAGTGGCCTCTCGTAACAGCCTCATACATGTATGCTGGGCCGTTCCAAGGATTTTATGACTTTAGGGGATTAAGTAGGACCTCTGTCGGGGGGTACAGGGCATCCTCCACTGGCTCTTTTTTTGATAAAAATGCTCTACTGGGATGCATTTTTGAGCACTCTGTCACCTTATGTGTACTAAAAGTTGAAAAACAGTTCCTAGTGTGAATCAATTTGTTTTTATTGTGAATTAGGAAATGGTTGGGGGCAACTCAGCACTATATTGGGGAGCAGTTTCAGCCTGGGGGCTGTAAAATGAGTGTCACTACAGTAGCACAACAAAAATGTCACATGTACTTCAGCACAGAAAGAATCAGACAAAATATGAAAACAGTAACACCCTCTGACCAGGAAAAAGCCTACTGTAGAACATGTTGAAAAAATAGTCATGGAAATGCTATTAAAATACATGTTATATTCTAAAAAAGCTGACGGTGTCATGTCTTTTCACCTGCTAAATACTGATACAAGACTAACATCCACAGGCAGCGTTTTGAGACTCCATAACTACAACGTTCACAGACCATCATCTGATTTCCAACTGCTCACCTAAAAACGCACTCTTTCACAGTGAAGCCACAATCATTTCAACTCTGCCATTACAGAAGAGGTGTCATCACTCGAGAACACGACACAATCAGCTGGTGGATTAGTCTACAGGATGGCAAATTGTTGCTATGGCTACCATTGATACAAGACAGGTGGGTGATTTCTGTCTCAGCCTGAATGCTATCCTGAATTTTGCTTCACAGCTCTTCACTATAAATGCTCGAAACCTGCTTTGATTCAGTCTATTCACTGCAATGCCAGTCATGAATTCACTTATTTTTCAAGTGTAATGACTTCTTGTATAGTTATTCAAAAATTCCCACATCTTGGTACACCATATTAAAGGCTGAGCAGCTTGAATGAGTCTAAGCAGTGGAGTGACCTCTGACAGAGTTGACTGCATTGAGCCCTGTGCTTTCTACTGTCCAGTCTGCAGTGTGTTTCGGAGACTCAGAGGACCAGCAGGAATGCTGACCTCTGCTCTTCCTCTTCTTGGGTCTCTCCCTCCCTACTTTGCAATTAGTTTCCAGTAAAAACATGTGCCTTTTAATCCATGCTGAATTTGGAAAGCTCCGAGTAGGAGAGATCTTAATCTGTCATCCTTCATATATTATTACTGCAGCTGAGGGAGCAGAATCAGTCACGCAGAAATAAACCTGAAAAACCAGCAGGAGAACAAATAACACAGAAATGATCAGATCACTTCACATTGAACTTTATCTTCTGGGGAAACCAAGTTAATCTCTAACTCTGCTTCTGTCTCATCATTCTCCATGAGGTCAGAGGTCAAGGACACTTCAGCAGGATGGACGTTTGGACTCATCACAGAGGATCAAAGTCAGAACAGAGGCTGCAAGCTGGACTCTGTAACCTCACTACGACTGAAGCAGCAGCAGTTCAGCAGAGTCTGGCAGCCACATGAAATCAGATGTCTCTGTTCCCAAACATCCATGTTTGGAGAATTTAAAAGCTTTACCTCTCCACTTTTGAAACTTTATCACAGAGATTTACAGCAGTGGAGCTCAGCTTACCTTTTCTATTTTGTCAAACTTGATGTATAGACTATAAAAAACTTTAATGAAGATTCATTTACAAAAGAACAGTAAAAGGAGAAATAAGATGAAAGGAGGAATTCTAATAAAAGTCAGCCATCCATCATTTAAGGTTTGGGCCTGAAAGCTTTGCATACTGTAGTGTCAGCCAAGAGTAGAGACTGTGATGCATGTAAGGTAAATACAAGCCTGTCTCTGTTTATACCATACAAATTTACAACAGCTGATGCATTTAGAGAGAATCCTAAAGGCATCTAAATTCTTTTATCAAGATATTGAGTAAATATTTTTAATATATGCATCTTCTGAGTCACAATATGTTGATACAGAACATATCAGACACTAGAAATACCGCCTCGTGGTTGTATGCTTACGCAAACCAGCTGAGTTGTACTCGCAGTTTACATCCATGTGTGAAAACATGGATGCTTCCCACACATTTTTCCCCCGACAGAACAGAAGATCTCGACAATCAGCAGTTTCAAGGTGGACACTGGAGATTAGTGTCACCAATTCAGTATCTGACTACATGTTTCTCCGTCTTTTCCTGACTTATGGTGTTGAGTAATGGCCAGAAAAATGTTTTTCAGAACATTATGATGTCACAGTGACCTTTGACCATCAAAATCGAATGATTTCATCCTTGACTACAGGTGGCTGGCAAATGAAAAAATCCAGCAGCCTAGCATATTTTTTTACCAGCAAAAATAATAATTTGCCCACTTAAACAATTAGGGGAAACTGCTGTTAACTGCACGAGTGAAAAATAATGTCTCGTGTATGTAGTTGGTCAGTTTTTCTGTACTTATTGCACATCTAATTTGTAAATCAAATAGATCACATCCATCCATGCATTAGCTCTGACAGCTCATCCTTTAGAGGGTCGCAGGGGAACAGTAGCTTTTACTGTGTACATATTGGAAGAACTCTATTAATTAAGATCACCCCCTCCACTCCCGATACAATCAAACACACACACACACACACACACACACACACACACACACACACACACACACACACACACAGTAGCTTCTGTTACATAAACACAGACACACACATACACAGATACGCGCACGTGTTTTAGCTGCATGTCCCATGGGGACCTGTTCCTCAGTGCATCGTCATGGTAATGTGATGTCAACTTCCTGTCTCTCCTGCCATTTTCAAAGTCGCTGGACATTGGTGGTTCAAGGAAGAATGAGAAATCCAAACCCAAAAATAGACAAAGACAGACAGTCCCAGGTGAAATGCAAAATGTAGATGTGTGCACACACACTGCCTTTGTTTGCCAACTGGGTTTAAAAGGATTGTGGATTTGGAGCCAATAACTGAATGACTGTGGGAAAGATTTCAAACTTACAAGAGGTCAGTCATCAGATAATTGTTAATTTAATTCCTGTTCGGGATGTCGGGACCATTAACCAACAAGAAGAATTTTGACCAATCAATACCATCAGTTAAACCTTTAAATATATCTATTAAATAAAATACAGTGTCTGTCTCTGGGAAAATACAGCAGAGTCTGCAGCTGCCAAGGCGAGAGCTGTGTAAAGATGCCAGGGCAATGCCATGATGTTGCCCATGAGAGATGACTACAACAAACTAATGACCCAGACACAAACACATAACAATCGACAACCCAAGTCCCTCATTGGCAGTGCTAGAATGTAATTAAGTACATTTACTAGTAAATTTCATGCCACTTTCTACTGTACTTTTTACTCCACGACATTTATTTCAAAGCTTCAGTTACTAATTACTTTTCAATTTAAGATTTTTGTTTGTTTGTGTTGGACCCAAATACCCAGTTTTGTTGCAAGAAACACATCTGGTAAATGTCCCAACATCTAGTTAAAAATGCCTGGTTGTGTCATCAAAAAACAGCTGCTAAATGTCTCAACGTCTCATTAAATATAGCTTATTTTTTTGCTAGAAATGGCCTGCTAAATGTTCCAATATCTTGTTAAAAATACCTGTATTTGTTATGCCATTGGATACTAACCCAAAAAACATTAGCATGCCTTATTCCTATGTGCTAATACTGACAGAAGTTGTGAGGCACTGTCTTCGTAGGTCAACCAAAAAGATATTAACTGACACAAATCAAATGATCAAATGAGACAACTGACCAAATAAGGAAAACAAGCATTCTAAGTGATTTAATACATCATAATCTATTTTAAATTTTCTATCAGCTGGTATCTCCTATCAAACCAAATAAAAAAAAGCAGCTTCCACATTCTTTAAAAGTTTAAAGCCATTATTACTAAGCTTAGTCATTCCTGGCTGATTTGATTGATGCTGATTGATCCTCAAACAGCCAGGAGAAAGAAAACAAAACCTCAAACTGCCCGTATCTGGCCGAAAAAATCTCAGTGAGTTAATAGAGTAGCTATCAGCCATACTTTATCTCCCTAGTGTCAGTGACACTCACTGCCTTTGTCTGCCTGTCCGAAACCCACACTCACTCACACACACACACACACACACACACACACACACACACACACACACACACACACAGAGCTTTTGTTTTTCACTCCAAAAGGTGCTGAAAGGTATTGTAGTGTAAGGCTGCCAGGAGCTGAAGGTAGGAGAGAATTTCTCTGTATTGTGGCAAACTCTTTTCATTTTGTGCCAGCCTGTGTTTGTAGGCGCCATCAGTATTCTGTACATACAATCACAATACACCATAGATCTGTCTCAAAATAAAAAAGAGGAAAGAATGGAAAGAAAAATAGTAATAAATCTGCAGCCCATTTCCTGAATTAGTGGAATTATTGTCTGCTCTATAAAGTGTCAGTGAAATAGTGGAAAATGTCCATCACATTTTCCCTGTATCCCTGTCAAACCGAACACTACATATCAAAACTCTTGTTGTAAAAGGACACTATGTTTTTTACCCGCTGGTCCCAGCTGGCACTGGCCTCTAAACTGGCAGCAGCGCAGTACGACCAGTCATGTTTTGTTTGAAATATTACAAGAAAAAAAACCCAAACACCAAATCCTGGAAAAGTGAGAGAGGATTTATCAGACTTCTGTTACCATCTGTCAAAATTCTCTCTCTGTCTCACCACACACTCACGGAAAAACACCAAATATCCTGACAGCTATTCCTCCATGGCAGGCTATTGTGTTTCTCTTCCCAGAATTGTGTAACAAACCCAATAAAAGCCTTTTAGATCTCTTTCCTGGATGGTTTTCTCTCCCTCGCACACCCATATACACTGTGCATCTACCATCTATATACACACAACAGACAGACACATTATGTGTGTCAGTGTGAGTCTTCTGATGCAGTAATGTGTTGTCGCATTGGCACCCAAAATAGAACAAAGACTTGAAGCCCCTCTAATGAGAATTTTAGCAAATACTGCAGTTGTTTAGATGAATTTGTATTTTTTTAAAAGGTCAAAGTATGTGATGATTTAAATCAGTCATTTATGGCACACCACAGGATAACTTAATAATGTTGTTGGCTCCACCTATTGGCTGCCCATATACAGTAGACGATGTAGCCAGTTGAACCTTTGTGTAAATACATTTTAAAAAGCCTCAGAAATGTACAAGATCAATGTGTTGCTCTTTGTGTGTTTACGGGTGGGAAAAATACTATTTAAAAAATGTCAGTCTTCTGTTTTGTAATTACTATTTGTACTGTTTATGACATGCTTTAATGTCTGTTAAAAACATATTTAAATGAACTATACTATATTCTATATACTATATATACAAGATATTACTGTCTACTAATTATTTTCCATACTAAATTTACAGTTTTAAGTTACAAGAAAACATAAGTGCAGGAGCTGCTCATCCGCAGAGGTGTTTTCACTCAATGTTAATAAGTGAGACGTTGCTCAGCTTCATTTCGGGTGGAGTTAGACTGGAAATTTTATGAAGTCATCAAGCTTCTTGAATTAACAAAGCATAAACTTTCCACTATTATTCAATAAAATTGTCAAAGAGGTGAGGAACATGTCCGTTAAGGCGTTTGTGCACACATTCCTGAGATAATGTCTCATTGGGAGAAATAAATGAGAACACCTGTGTGTCAAGAATACCTCTTTTTGTTACCTTAACCCCTGGTCTATCATGCAAGGTTTGGCAACAATGTGTGTTATGACAGCTACTGTTGTTTCTGTAAGGACTGAAGTTTTAGCACTGATTATTTACAACAATTAAATGCTTGTCTAATGATAAAGATTGAAATTGGGTCCAATAAATTATTAATCTAAATGTCTTAAAATAAAGTCAGTTAATTCAGATTTTTTTTAAAGCTTCATTTTTATTCTTTCCCTGTGACTTCTTAACATATTTCAGGACTTCAACCTGAGAAACTGATGATGTAATTAACCTCAGCGTGGTGGCTGACCTGCAGTGCAGTGAGGTTTTTTCCATGCACACATGACTGTGCCTGATTGCCCAATTAAAAGAAAAAAAAAATCAGGTTACTTTTCACGATTGACTGCTTGGATTAATTATCGTCGCTGTGATTGCAATCACTTCGCTTATTTAATATGTGGTCTTTCCTGTGTGAACGCAAATGCTTGTTTTCCCCTTAGCATAGGAAGCCTGAGATTATGTTAAAAAAGAAAAAAAAAAAACTCATCCAGCCATGTGGTCAGGGAAGACTTGAGTATGAGTTCACTATCACAAGCCAAAAATCACATCGAAAAAAATGTCAGCTGAGTTGCACTTTATTTTTAGCCGAGGCACTTTCTAACATAAAACGCTTGGGAAAAACTATCTGTGTCTCATTTCAAACAAAATACTAATTCTAAGTTGTGAACACTGTATGTATTGTGTTGACAATGCCTGTTTCATCACTTTTATTCCTGTTTATTTCCTTTTTTATTTGCTTTATTCTTGTTGACTTTTTGTGTTCACATTTTATTTTTGCCTTTTTGTGTGACTGTTCTAGACCTTTCTCTGTTTGGCATGTTTGTTGATGTTTATTTTATTATTCCCTGAGTTCCCGCCTTCGCTTTGTTTGCTAAAGCACTTTGTAAACATCTGTTTTTAAAAATGCCATATAAATAAAGTTATTATTGGTATTATTATTATTATTAGTAGTAGTAGTAGTAATAGTAGTACTAGAAGTATTATTAGTATTAGTATTATTATTATTCACTTTCTCAAAACCAAACGTTTTGTTTGCTCTGCAGACGTCCAGTTTAAAATGATGCAGGAAAAAGAGTAATGTGTATGTGATTACTTATTCTTCATCAGTCATGATGAGGTTGCAGGGTGGCCCTTGACTCAACTCTCCAAAGACATGACATCCGAAATAAATCTGTCTCGTCCCATTCATCTATACCCTTCATTGTTTGATTCCCATTACTCTTTTTTTCCCCCCGATGGCAGAGGAAATGACACCAAGTGGTTCCCATGGCAACATTACGTGTCACCAGTGGCAGCTGGCCGAATAATGCCAGTGACCTCTGGGGCTGATAACTTAACCATACTAATAAAAAAATGTTGCCTAAGTATGCTTTCACATTCACACACTCATACATTTGTCATGATTGCTCACATCGACCGTCTCAAGACCACAATGACAATACAGATTTTCCCACAAGGCAGAAATAAGGAAACATATATTGATTTTGTTTCCTCCTATGAATTTATTGGAGGGGACAGCTGGATCTAAAAAACACACCATCTTTAAGTGGACAATTCCGCTGATATCACTTTTAAATCTCAGCACCATCAGATTTTTTCCACTACAGAAAGCACAAGCTTTTTCTTTTTACACGCTGAATTCCTGTTTTTATGGTGTAGTGTACCAGCAGATTGGAAAGTGTGCAGTAGGATGGAAAGATGAAAGAGGGGGAGAGTTTCATGTCCAAGTTAGGATTGGTAAGAAATTGCCTTGGCAAAGCTCATAAGAGAGGACAGGCTAATACAGAAGTGGGCTTGACAAAAAGACACAAAAACTAAAGAACAGAAAAACTGCAAAATCTGCCCCATCAGAGCAGTTATTATTAACAACTTCCAGACTGTTCAGACTGAATGTTGACAATTCCAGACTGATTATAATATTTAATTTTTAATTTTTGTTTTCATTTCAGTTAAGTTGCAGCTAATTTTTTTTTTTTTACTATTTTTAACATTAATTTTAAGTTAAGGAAACTGACTCACAGTCATGTTGACATCCCAGTCTCAACATGCACTAATGCCTCCTCATGCTTTTTGTTTCTACAAACTTGACCACATTAACAGAAAAACTAAAACTTGAGACATTTCTTGTTTTTCATTTTCATTTATTTTAGGTACAAGAGAAAAAGAAAAACAATGTCTGCACACTAAACTATGCCACCATAAATATTTAATTAAATTACCATCGACTGAGGTGACCTTTCGAGCTACTTGCTCTTCATCAGACATCTGAGTCAAGTCAAGCACCTAGTTTAATGTCATCTGGATGCGTCTGCTTTTGTGAACTTTTAGTTCAAGCACAATATCGTTTCAGTTAATTTTTTCTCTAAGTCTAGTTTATATTTTGATTTCAGTTAACTTAAATGTTTTTTCAAATGTTTTTTAGTTTTAGATGACTATTAAAACCTTGGTTACAAGTTTCAGTATTCTCCAGTGATTGACGCTTTAAACAATTCTATAACTACATAAAGATAACGTTATTCATGTCAATTCATGCATCAATTCATCTCATCTCATCATAATATGTAGGCTGGATCTACATGAGGGAGCAGTGTGTATATTTACTGTATCTTGTGTTGGTCATACTACAGAATGATTTTTTGCTTCTGAGTGAATAATACAGAAGATGAGGTACATAAAGAAAACTGCATATTGAACTGCAATATTAGTCTTAAAAAAAATCACAATTACATAATTTTCCCATATCGTTCAGCCCTTACTCAGTGGTGAGATCCCCTGTGTGAGTACAAGTGTGTCTGTGAGAACACAAATTAAAGGACATCCCGCAGGAGTTGAAGTGTAATCATGGTCGGTTAAGAATTTGATCACAGTCTTAAAGTACATTATATTCCCACACACATACTCACACAGTACACACAGTCACGTTTGTAAAGTCTTCCCAAAACAACTCCATATCTCTGTAACCTTGCTCCCAGACGGCTGGGATCACTCCTCTCTTTTTCTCTCTCTCACACACACCAGTGACGCACATCCATGTTTCTGCCTCCCCATCACCACATCCTTGCCTCTGCATTTTGACACTCATGCATCTGTGTGCTATTATGCCCTCTATTCTCTGTGATTAAGCACATGGACCTTGTAATCAAGTCAGATTCCTTCTGCACGTGCCTGCATGTGTGCCGACATGCTTTTGAATCCCGTATCGCTGTTGCACAGACAGTTGAAACGACTCTTTGTGGTCAGCGTTATGCAACAGTTAAAACTTTTTCAAAGGAATGCAAAATTTGACTTTTTTACTTTAATACAATCACCCGCTTTTGGACAGGACAACCAGAAACATAATAATGCCTTTCTAAGTTCTCTTATCAGTGAAAAAACTCTGGCATCCAGTTACTCCAGAAGAACAAACAGATGCTGACATAAACTGTCTGCTAAGGTTAACAGTGATCGCACCGCTTGAGGCATCAAGCATGCTCTGTGTGTGTGTGTGTGTGTGTGTGTGTGTGTGTGTGTGTGTGTGTGCGTGTACATATTCATCATGTCCCTCAGAAATTGAATATACATGGCCTGTTTACGCTAATGTTAAAACTCACATGAAACAGACGGATGGGTGGTTGGTCGACAATCTAGTTACACACTTGATCTACGCAGAATCATTTCCCTACTGATGGCTTATGCTGACTCAGGTTTTCCGGGATGCAGCAAATGCAATTATTTCATATGTTTGGCTGTTTGCACGTGTGTGTGTCCCACTGATCAGAAGGCATACACAGACTCACACACACACTGTATATTCCACATGTCTAGAGAAGACATACACAATTAACTCAGAAATGGTTCAACAGATTTGAGCTCATATGAGCCAGAATTAATCTATGCATACAGAGATTAGAAATCTCATTTTCTCATTCTGAAGCATTTGACGTAGAGTCAACAATGACAGCATTTGAGGAGACTGTGTGTTGATACGCTATATGAAATTCTGTGTTTCAAATCCAATGGTACTGTTCAGGCACTCTCCCTTTGGGACATGTTTAAAACACAGCTCAAAGACCCTTTTGTTTAGACTTACCTGCCTTTGTGTCATTTTTATTTATATTTCATGGTGTTATCACCTTTCTTTAGTCTGCATTTTATCTCAATTGCCTTATTTTGTATTGCTAAGTACCTGTCTTAAAATTTAAGTTCGCCATTTCCCCAGTTTTTTGCCTCCCAGGCCACAAAGTTGCATTTAATTACTGACAAGGGCTGAGTTTGTATATGGCCTGAGAGGAAGACTGCAGGTACTATTGGTGGCTAAAACAAGTCACAACAACTCAGAAGCTGTTGTTCTTCTGTTTAGCCACTAGAAATACTGGCTTCAAAGCCCAGCGCACTTCCACGGAGCCCGACTAAACATCAGTCAGGTGTGTTTTTAAGCAATGCATGTGCTTTAAATGTCTTCTATTTACAAAGCATTTTGATTTTTGTCATACGACCATTATTATGAAAAGCACAACCATCAGTTTCATAATACTGCCAGTTCAAATCATGCCTGTTTGATTGCTTGGCCTGCAGCTCTCTCAAGAACCGCTTAACAACATTACTCTTGACACTGTGCCTCTTTGGGTCCTGGGCAGTACACCTGGGCCCTAAACTGCCCTGGATTCATTACAATGTTTCGACATAAGAAAATATTGAATTATCTTGCTACTCTAAGTAAATGTAAAGCAGAATAACTGACAAAAGCCCCCCTAAGCACATAACATTATTAGCCTTATAAATTAGCAAAGCAAAGTTACTTACTTCAAGTTGCAATGGCAGAGGGGTGCTTATCCTGTAGGCTCGCCGCTCACGCTCGTTGACTCCAGAGAAGTGAAGACTTTGGTTGTAACGTGTATAGCCAACATCTGAACTGCAGTCAATAAGCCATGACTGGCCCACTGCGGACGACATGCTCCTCCACTCTGCAGATGACACACATACATAATCATACATACAGATATTCCTCGTTTTATAGTTACACACACAAAGACACACACTTCTGAAACCAAGTGTACACCTTTAGTCAGAATTTATACGAGTTTGAAATGCACAGTGACAAAGATCAACAGCATTATAGGCCTCTAAAAGTGAAGCCAAAACATCTTGATTGCTGCTTAGTGGCTCAGCAAAATTTGGGCTTCATTTTTGTACTGTGGATAGCAGTGGAGACGCATTGTCCATTTTTATATGTGGTCTATAGCAGTGATACTCAAATTAGAAATGTTCTAAATTCCTAGAACGATTAAGGGACTCCGGAAGATCGGAGTCCCTTAATTTTCTTATTTAGATAAAAATAAGTGCTGTACTTTTGCCAGAGTGCATTAAACAGTATCAAACTAGAACTTGTTTAGAAATGTTCTAAATTCCTAGAACGTCCTAAAATCTGACAAATGTCCTAAAATCCTTAAAAATGTCTTGCCTGCCTTAAGTCCTAGAAACATCCTAAAATGCTACAAACATGTATGGGGCTGCTGCAACTAGCCCTTGGACACCTGTCATTTTGCAAAAGTGGCCCCCAAGCAAAGAAAATGGACTATACCTGGTCTGTAGTAATGCCCTGCTAGAAAAAAAGGACCACTTTTGCAAGAAAAATAGAGGAAGTTTGTTAAACCATTATTAAATAAACAAATAAAGCCTTTTATGTCATATATAAAAATGTCTTCATAGATAGAAAGCCAAACTTGACCAATTAAAGGCTGAACTTCCAAAACAGCATCTCACACGTTTTCTGGATAACTCGTACTGACACTTGGGGCCACAAGCAGTCCTGTGCAGGTTTAATTTGCCATCACTAATCAAAAAGGTCTGCAGCTACACAGATTATTGTCACAGTTATCTGGCTAGCTGGGCAGCCACAGCTTTATCTCATGTGTTTGATTCTCTTCTAAGCTCCGATGACAGGAGTCACTTAACCAGAAACAGCTGTCACAGCAGGAGAGCTACAGTAACTGTTAGAAGTCAGCGACAGCAGTTATTTCACTTTCTCTGCCACACGTTACATAGCTGACACACGAGTTGAGATCAGATAGGCTCTTTAAGTCCAGACCTCTGACAAAATGTTATTTTATTAGAAAATATATTTTCCAGACACGATGAATGTGGCAGAACCTCAGGATTTAAGCCTGTCTTAATCACTGGCTCCACTGTAGGGTAAAATCCAGCACTCTGCGAAATGTAAACACACACCGATTTGCTTTACCTTGGCTTTTAATCGTGTTTTCCTGCTCAACAACTTTGACACTGATCGACTTGAACAGCGCAAAGCGGGGTAAACTGACTTCGTGAAGCAGAAATCCAGTCCAAGATAGAATTACTTGCTATTTGAGGACTGCTTTCTGTCAGTTATTTTGGCTTTTTGCAATGCATATCTGATCATTTGGTTATAAATATTTCCTAAAATAGTCACTAAATGAGACAACCTCTGACTTTAGAATTAATTTTCCCCCTAAATTTGTTCTTTAATAACCAGTGTGGAGGATTTAGTGAGACCTACCCAAGAATCATTGTGTTTTTGTCAGGTTACAATGAGTCTTTTATGCCTACATAAGTCCGCAAGTTTTCCATGTTTCTACAGTAACTCAGAAAATACAAATTAAACACAGGCTCAAGAGGGGGGCTTTTCACATTTTTACGTTACCTGAAGACCAGCAGAGCTTCTCGCACACAAAAGACGGGTGAGGGCAGGTCTATGGGCGCCACTGGTCCTGAAAAACAAAAAAAAGGCAGACATTAATGATTTTATATATTTTCTATGCAAAACTTGCAGTTAAATGCAATATTGACATGAGAGGTAATAGTGCCGAACATAAATCCCAGGGGCCACATGGAGGCAATTATTATTTTAGAGGGGACAGTTAACTTTGAAAACTAACTAACATTTAGTCGACAAATCGCTAAATTGATAATTATTTGTACTTTTTAAGAGATTTCCTGCTCTCTCTGTTTTATATCAAAATTAATTGACTATCTTTGTGTTTTGTACAAGACTTTCAAAATAATCACCTTGTATTCTGAGGAACTAAGATAAAGATTTTTCACAATTTTCTGACATTTTACAGAACAAACGGTTAATCTATTAAATATGAAAATAATCAGCAGACTGATCTATAATGAAAATAATCGTTAGTTGCAGCCCTAACTAAGAGCTAATTTAAGAAATTAAGGTTTGTTGTAACTGGTTAACTTTTTGACAACAGAGGTAAGCACAAATCTTTAAAAGAATAATTGCACATATCAATCAGTCTTTATTTGTATATCACTTTTCATACACACTGTAACAGGAAGTGCTTAATCTAATAAAAACAAAATCACCTCCACCCTTCCTCCAAACACACACACTCACACAAACACCAGCATGTTGATAAAAAACACACAAATACATAAAATCAAAAACAGTATTCATTAAAACAAGGAAGTGAGAAACAGCTACCTTAAGTGAGGAAACACCATAGATAGTACAAAACCTAAAAACATAAAGATAAAAATAAATAAACGAATAAAAAATGATACTAGCAACAGTAAAAGAATATAAATAAGTAAAATACTCAATTTGGAAATAAGAGGTAAATGAAAGGATAACAGCACAAAGTTAAATATTAAATAAAAATGTTAAAAATAATGAAAATGATTTAGAAAATAGTAAAACTTGGACTAAAATGCTTGAATAAATAGTCAATAGATAAAGTTAAATTAAAAAAAACATAGATACACTGCTGTCTTACATAACGTATTAGCATTATATATATATATATATATATATATATATATATATATACAGCATAATGAAACTTGTAGTCGGATGCCTTTTACATACCAATACTGACTACTGAAAATATCATTTTTCGAGATAATTCAAATTAAGTACAGCACTTAAATTCCATAATATCAACATGAACATATCAAACACACATAAAGACGCCAACCAGGGACATACAACGTCAACCATTAGGGGGAGAACAAAAATAAACTCAGTAGGTTAGCAAGACTGGCTAAACCGCGGACAGTAGCAAAGACAGACAGGAGCGTCCAGCGAGACAGACAACAGAAAATACAAATATTAAATGTATCTGACTCACTTTTTTCGATGTCAATTCTCCTTTTTTGGCCAAGTATCCATGTTGACAGACATTTACTTTGTTGAAAGTCCTCTTCATTTTCCTCCACTGCTGCTAGCTAATTAACTTACTTTTACAAAAACAGGCTAACACGCAGCTAACATTGTGCGCGACAGGCGACACCTAAAACTGTTAAGCTAAAATAAACTCTCACTAGTTTCACTTAAATTATACCAACATTTTGTAGTTTCCTCTGGAGCGAGACCATGGCGGGGTTCACACTTCACCTTTCTTCTCTTCAAACGTGTCCATTGGCGTTGTCCTGGTGTCTTGACAGTGACCAAATATTTTTTTAACGCTTCTAGCTTTAGTAATAAACTTGACCTCTCGCGAGGATGCGATGGCGTCTTTCTAGCGTTATCGGCGTTACCACCCAGAGGGGCGCTGTTTCCCGCATGCGCAGACTACGCCGCCGCTGTCCATCATGTGTCAGTGGCAGCCACGCCTACTCACTGCATTAGTACAGTGGAGGCACAGGACTATCAATGATTAACATCTTAACTCACTGAATTTTCAAAACATTTTCAAGCTGTTTGATTTGTTACACATGGCAGTCATGTGTTTCTTATACAGAATAACTGGTTAGATTAAAAATGCAGGTTTTCATACCAAAATGCTTCATCTTATGTAGATAGTAAATATAACTTCTATGACAAATTCATGTAACATATTTACATAATTATTATATTTTACTATATAAATATTATTACAAAAATTCTGTATTATTTAATTTCTATAAATATTTTTGTGCCACTTTAAAGGGTGCAATCCTAGACTAAAACATTCATTTCTTGTTGAATATAAACAGCCTTATATTCAACAAGAAATTAGTAAAAAGTGAATGTAAATTACCTGAAAATTTAAAATAAATCAATAAAATAAATAATAAAAAGTACAAAAAAAACCAAAAAGGTGCCTAAATATTCTAATAATTTGGTAACATAATGTAACACAATGTAATTGTGATAATTGTGATTGTTATAAGAATAAATACATATAAGTCAACTAATTTCTTGCAATCTGTGAAACATTTCTTACCAATTTGTTAACTGCCCCCCAAATCTTGAATTTCATCATATACCTACTCAAGTGCTTGTTGTCTGAATTTTGCCCAGTATGTTAAATATATCAATTTAATTCAAATTTGCTCTTTCTATGATTAAGTTTCTTTACTTTCAAACTAAACTGAAGGCATTGGATCATATGTTCATCGTCATCAGTTAGAATAAATAAAAGACAAAGCCAGTGTTTGGATAAAAAATTCAAAATTGACGTAAGGGTTCAAGAGAAAATCCACCCTAAACCACATTTAAAGAGGCCCTCAAATCCTTCAGTACATGTTTTAGGATGGATGTTCCCTTTAAACCGGGAGACTAATGGATTCAAACAGCTCAAGGTCCCAGAAACCACATCTGAAACCACCATAATAAATAAATCAGACCAGTCCAACTAACCTATTTCACCTCTTTCGTTCTGCATCTCAACTGCCGGGAAAAATTAAATCCCATGATGCCACTGTCATTACGGGACAGGAGGTGGAGTGATGGGAAAAATAACGTCAGAATAATTTCCATGACACTTAAATATCCTTCACATAAAGTCCCGGCAATTTTCTACGCATGGTGTCATTTAAGAGGAAAGGCAGATGCAGTAAAAGTTACAACATTATTGTGGCAAATCTGCAGAAAAGGTCAGCGTAAACCGCTCTGATCATATCAGGATGTTGGATTACTGGCGCTGGAAACATGTCTTTGTTCATTAAAAAAGCCCCAACGGTTTGTATGTTTCATTTTTAAAATACATAATCTGAGAAAAAGAAAACAAGTCAGGTTCAGGACTTGCTGTGGTTTGCTTAGCGGCTGAGCTTTAACTGAAGGAAACAGACATTTGCAGGACTGACCAACAGGGAGCCACAGTCTGTACACGCTGTCAGCTCATCAGCTGAAACCACAGAGTTCACCAGGATTCAGTTACACTTACACTGCAGTAAAATCAGGAAATCAAACTAAAAGTCTGTAAACAGCCCTGAGTACTGAGAATTTATGTCACAATGTTTCTGAGTCATCTTGAAACGTATTACTATGTTGCATTATGTGTCATTTTTGCCAAATCTTTTCTAATCTTGCTATAAAATCCAGAAATCTTGATTATATATTCATTGAGCCTCATTCTTATTTTTTTTTTTTTTGGACCCTCTTGATGCGATTTTCACTTTTTTTTCCCAGATGTCTTTGTGCCCTGCAGTCTCATGCCCTTTTATGAGGATTAGCGCTGCGTTTCCTCTGCTAATTAGAATCCACTCACACAAACTTTCAATTCACGAGACAATAGGATTCATCATTATCAGGTGTGAACAATTCTGGGGTTTAAGAACACGTAATTAATCTGATGTCTATTTTTCTTGGGACTGTTCCCAAGATACCGGTTGATGAGACCCAACAATGCACCATAATAATATAAGTAAAAAAAATAAAAAATGGAGCCAATAATCAATAAAGGAACTTGTTTAATCAATGGCCTAGTGTAATTTCCCACCTATCCCTTCTGTTATAGTTCAGAGTGAGTGTTTGTGTTACTGTCAGAAGTCGGGGAGCTGGAGGAAGAATCTGGCGCTTCTTTTAACATCACATGTTCATCTATATTCACCTCTTCCTCATCCACCTCTTCCTCTTCCTCTTCAGGAGTTTGCTGCTGAGCGGAGTCCAATTCCTGCGTGTCCATGAGTTTTAGGAAGTCGTAGAACTCGGCAGGGGGAGGCCAGCTTTCCCCACCCAACATCCCTACAGACACGGAACAAGACAGAGATCTATAATTACAACGCAGTGTGTAATGCAACACAAACACACAAAGTTTTCTGTTTATCAGTTTTAAAAACAATAAAACCCCTTTGCTCCTTAACCTAAAAAATTAATATTGACAAATAGCTCAACATTTACACGTTAAATCAAGGTAATAATTTCCTAAAACTTCCAAGATATTGAATAATGACAGATAATAACGAGGTTCCCACACATTAGAACTTTTTCATGACTTTTCAAGGACCCCAAAAATATTTTGTTTCTTGCCCGGTGTATTTTAAACGTATCAGATTCAGTCTCTGTTTAAACAGAATGTCAGCATCCCACATAATGTATTAGGACAGTGTTATATTTGAAAAGCCTACAATAGTCTCTGCTGTTACATTTTCTGGCTGTAATGAATGGTGTCATTTTAGGGATTTTTAAAGAAAACCTGCCTTACAATAATGTAGGAAAAACAACCAAACAAAAGAAAATGACTGTAAAAGTTTTCTATAAAAATCGCAAACATTTTTCAAAGAAAAAAAAAGTCAAATCTTTTTCAAGAGGGCATGCTTTTCTAAAAATACAGAAATAAAATAAAAGAGAGAAAAAGATCAAAATATTTGTAAGAAAACCCTAAGAAAAACCCTAAAAACATTTTTCTTAAAAAATAAATAAATAAATAAAATATAATAACTTTTTAAAGTTTTCTAAAAATAAATGGCTTTTTTAAATTAGTTTTTTTTAAGAAAACATGCTCTCCAAATTCCTTTTTTGTCATATTAATATAATTTGATTTATTACACATAAACATTTCCATGATTTTTCCGAAACTTTCAATGATTTTTACACGTTCCATGACTTATACAGGCCTGGAAAATGTAATTAATAAATTCCATGACTTTTCCAGGTTTTCCAAGACTGTGGGAACCCTGAATTAATAAAAAAGTGACAGATTCCACCCAGAAGTCAGCCGTAAGTTTCAACAGGTTAAACTTCAGAGACCAACAGCCCAAAGCCCAAAAGCAAAGTTTACACTTCCAGTCAAACGAAAAGTTCTGCAAGCTGCCCTGCAAGGAAACACAATCCCAGGAAGCTTTAACGCCGCCCTGCATCTCTAAGGTTGCAGGTCTCTGGTTTCTCTGCTGAGAATGGATGGAATGTGCTGCATGACAGTCCTTGAGTTCGGATACACCGAGACGAGTCACAGCGAGACTACTGCCTTATCTCGGCTTCACTTGCACCAACTACAGAGATCAAAGGTCAAGGGGTTAATGGCTCTGGGCAGTTGAGGTTTAAAGCATCTACAATCATCACCTTCATTTAAAGGCCCTGTTTACGTTCATTACACATGTCCCTGCTCAGCTCAGAGCCTTTTGCACACGCCTCTCACATTCCTCAGACGGGAACGCCACAAGCTCGATCCTGTCGCTGTAAACTTCTATGGAACATGTATAATTAAATGTGTGACTCAATGACAGATATATCAGCTGGTTCCTTTTCTCCAGCGCTATACACTGAAATAGGTTGAAATCAAAACGTCACATTGTTTCCATGTTAAATTATTCACATCTTTCTATGGAAATATGTAACACGCACGCCGTTCTGGATTTCCTTGGAATTTTTTCCTATCTGCAACGTAACCTGCCTCAGCCCATTTTATCTATTCTGTTAAACGTCAATGGAACCACATTAATTACAATTTGATGGCATTTGCTTTTTGTGTTTTTCAGTCTGTCCCTCAGAATTTAAGGTTCTACTAAGTGTCTTCTGATGCCTTGTATAAAATTTTATATTAACAGTTGCACATGCCCTACTATTTTATGACCTAAAACAAGATAAAATGAGCAAAATAAACAATCAAAACTATAGCTTGCATATAAAAGGTTTAAATGCCATTACAATATATCAGAGTGAGTTCCACTTTTAAGTGCAGGACTGAAACAAGGTGTCTACAGGTATCAGACACATTCATTTTATACTTTTTAAGACATTTTTTCAAGATATTTTATTCTTTTTTTTATTCTTTTTTTTATTCTAAGCAAATTTAACACAGATTTTTACAAAACATCTTTTTTTTATCCAAGCATTGCAGGTAAGTATAAAGGTAAGTAGTATACGTATGTGATCCCATGCAGTTTTCTGAAGGAACATGGATATTAGAGTGAGTTAGGTGTGTGTACATTTTGCTAATGGGTAAGTGCAAGTGTAAAGTAAAAAGGCAGTATTAGATTCATATTAGCTGTAAAGATTTTTATCAGAAAAGAGGACTTTCACACAGAAAAGCTTAAATTAAAATATTAATAAATGCATTTCGATAAAGTGTTTGCAGCAATTACGACAAATTCAAATTTAAGACTATATCTATCAAATTTAATTTAAAGCATTTTAAGACTGTTTCTGTTTATCTCATGTAAACAGCAGACACTGGGCCATCAATGTGCTAACTGGAGCCATCATGGTGGAATTGCACAGTGTGCTGGAAAGTCACTGCAGGTAGCCACACAGTAAGTGCGTGTAATTAGGTCAATCAGTGCAAAGAGGAGCGTCACTGCTGCCGTTAAAAACATCATTCTCTTGACTCCTGCTGCTTGAGCTGCCATGTCTGCTTTTGTTGTTTTTGTTGCCTGCTCACTCATTTGCTCGCTTTGTTAACAGTGCCGAGAAATTCTAATTTCTGACAACCAAGACTGCATTAAATAGCACGTGTAAATGTGAGAGCATAATTGGATTATTCATTAGAGAAGAAAACACATCCAGATGCAGACTGCATTTCAATAGACGCCAAAATGGTATTAATGCTAAGAACAACAAGCTGGAACAAAAATGAATACATTTAGAGAGCTATTAGAGTAAATGAATAGAGGGGAAATGACACAGAAAATGGCTGGTGTGTCTTTGCCCTGTCTCATTAGCTTTTCCCGTTCAGTTTTGCTTTAATGCAACTATGGCATAAATGTGTTGCTCTTTGTGTACACACCTTTATTCTTTTCTTGCTTGATTTGTAACATCTTTGCCTCAACACTTGTGTCTTTAACATTTTTTGCATGCAGCATGGGGTTTGTGGTGGGTTCAAGTTTTCGAATGCTTGGTTAGCTGGCTTTTAGAGCTCTGCTGTAGGTCACAAAAAATGATACCAATCTGGGGCCAGACACAGATTCAAATATTTTTGAACTTTCTATTTTTAACTTACTACTTTTAACTTTCTGAGACCATGGAAATAAAATACTGGAACTCTTAATATAAGGTGGTGTTCCCTTCTAACTCTTTGCTGTGCAGCAGCAGCATCCCCACCCCCACTGCCCTTACCTGCTGCTGATTCAGTCCCTTCTTCGATCCTCTGCAGCCACTGCAGGACAGACGAGGCCACTATGGGCGTGTTGGGGGGGTACTGATAGATCTCACCTCCAGAGGGCAAATGTGTGAGGACCAGAGCAGGGAGGGGGGGCATTGAGCCCAGATATGACCCCAGGACAGACATACCCACTGGAGTACGCCCACTGGAACACAGACCAACAAAATACATGAAGTGTGCATGATGGATGGAGCAACAAATCCAATTCCATCTATTGGGGTCATTTTGATGAATTACTGAGAAAGACTGATCAATAACATTGATTAATGTATGTACAGGTGGATCCAGCAGGTCAGGTATGGCTCCATCCTCCCCCCTCCCAACTCCAACACTCCTCTAATCTCCTCCACCAGCGCCTGGTTCTGCCTCTGCCCGATCTCGTCCTCTTCCTCTCCCACAAAGAGGAGGAGGAGGGCTTTCCCCAGGGCGAGGAAGGACGGCAGGTTCTCCACCGTCAGCTCAGGCTGGGAATAAAACAGGAAAGAGAGATGAAGAGGAAGTTCACACGTTATTCTGGTCATTTCTTCTGCAACATAGAAAGACAAAAGCGTGACGATTTCATCAGCATCCAACACAAAATGAAGGTTTAGGGAAGTTTTGGCGATTGCTTTTATAAAATCAGCACAAAGCCCAGTTTCTGCTAAATACCTTATGATTTACACATCAGTGTTTTTTACTGTTTTAAAGCTACAACAGGCTTTTATAGCAATGAACTTGCTTGTGAGTGTCAGCACAAAGCATGTTAGAGGCAGCAATTTTTATTATTATTATTTTTGTTATTATTATTATATTTATCAGATGCCGCACCATTTCTCCACCTTCCATTTCTTCAAAGTTTTACTGTTATTTACAACCACAAATTAAAATTAGACAGTACAAAAATAGTTTGTACCTTATGCAACCCATCAAGCAATTTCAATAAGCCAACAAGTGAAGAGAAAGAAAAATAAACAGGACAAACAACGAAAGCAAAAGAAGCAAAAATAGCACCAACTGCAACTATAAAAACCAAGACAAAATAAATAAATAAATAAATAAATATGCTATCTTTTTGTAGCAAGTAAACAGTTGTGCATGATTCTGACGTTATCAAAGTAAAGCGTTTTAATTTACTAACTATTTCATCTGTTGTCTTTAGGACATAGTTGCTAAGAGGGGTGAACATACTGCGTTATACTCATCTCATGAGCTTATATTCATGTGAATTATTATTTCAAGTTTAGCTATTTTCAAAAGTGAATTTCCTCCCTTTCCCAAAGTCTGCTTTTAACTTGATGGACTTATGAGGCCTTGCTGCATTTCAGTCTTGGTGAAAATGAGGACAACAGCACTACCTAAAGGGACATTTTGTGATTACACTTGAACTATTTACCTTCACAGCAGCAGAAACACATCTGGAGCAAAATCCATCCGTGCAACATAAACAATAAACACTCGCAGGGGGGGCTGAACTTGTCTTGTTGCGACACATGCATTAAAGAGCACTGTTTCCACAATGCTTTATTTGTTTAGACTAGTGTATTACGCTGCTCTTGGAGGCATTGAGGAAACTGCGTCCAAACTGAGAGGACCCACATGTGGAGCTTGTTATCTGCGACATACTGTGAATAATTCCATCTTGGCTTTCGCATCATTTATTTACAGCTATTTCATTTCATGAGATTTAGAGGAAGATAGGTTCACGATGTGGTTTGAGAGACGCTGGGTTTGAGAATTTTGGCTTTGTCTGAACTGTTAATCAGACAATAATAAATAACTTTGTTTAGTATTTCCAAATGCAGACATGGCTTTATAACACAGACAGACAAACAAGCACATAGTTTTCTCACCAGCGGATGCAGCAGTGCAGTGTTTATGTGTGAGAGCAGCTCCTCAGCAGAGGTAGACACAGACAGTATGGAGGGATGAGTATGTGTCCTCCAAGATGGAAACACCAACACTGCAGGAAGGTCAACGGTGTGCTCTGCCACCCTGCGCACACACATAAAACCAAAACATGGCACACAGCAGAGAGAGTGAATTCTACCCCTTAACATCAGTCTTTTCCTTTTCATCTTTTGTTTCCATTTTGTTTTGTCAAATTCAGACTAAAGAACTTGAAGCAGTGGAAGTGAACGAGTGAATTCTAACTTTAAACTGTCGGGACAACCTTAAAACGTGAATGATGAGGCTGTTACCATTTCTCAGCCTGCTCATCAGTCAGCAGTGCAGTCAGCACTTCTCCTCTCAGTGACTGTGCAGCTTCAGTAAACACCGGTACACCTGGCAAGACAGACAAACATCACCATTACAACATCATATGATGTCACTGACAGTGGACAGGTCAATGTTTATTCAACAGGGGATCAGACCACTGACATGGTAGATTACTGCTTTGTTTCTTGAGCCAAAGCCGCCCCAATTACATACATATAAATATGCAGGTGCTGACGACTTTATTTGCTAAGTTTGTGTCAGTCTGCATTCCACTTTAAACGCATTTGAGTAGTGCAAGCCACTTCTTTTGATTGAGCAGTAGTCTAAGGAGACAATCCGAAAGCAATATATTTCTTCAAAGTGATACTGTCATTTTTATATCTTCCAGGGCCGAAGAATAAGGTTGTTTACTGTCAAAATGACAAGAACAAAATCAATGAAAGCATTCTGCTAAGTACTGTGCAGCCCCTCCAGGAAGTGTGATGTGGTGATCACAACAATAAATGCAAATTCAGTAGAGCTGCAACGATTAGTTGATAGAAAAAAGAAAATACCGCCAACTATTTTGATAATCAGTTAATTGTTTCAGTTATTTATTTATTATTACTGGTTCCTGCTTCGGAAATGTAAGAATAAAGACTACACAATGAAGCATGAAAATAATTGTCAAATAAGTTAATAATGCAAACAATCATTTGTTAAAGCCCTAAAGTTCAAACAAACCCCTTAAATTCTGCATGACCTTGCAATTTTGTCAAATCACTGCAAACCTGACTAGTCGTTGTAGTGTCCTGAGTCTCTCCGATCACAGCAGTCCCCCATTTAATGTCACCAAACTCACTAACTTGTATCTGGTTGTGAAGACGTAGATGTGTTCAACACAGACATCTCACATTTACAAACAACTTCTACAAAAAAAGGGCTTCTGTACGAAAGTGAGGGCGAGCAGTTTTTCACCGTGTTGTCGTGGCGCACAAACAAAAGTCACTTTTCTACCACAAAACACTTTTTTTCTGATTTCTGAAACACGATAATAACAAACAAGACATGTCACCATAACAGAGGCTGTTGCAATCACATCTATTGTACGTGTGGAGAGAATCAAGGTGATGTCACCCACTTGCACTCACTTTACAGTAAGGATTAAGTGACACCCACCACGAAGTCTATAAAATGTTTGCTTGGTTCTTGTTTCCCCTCTGCACCCTGATGAAGACCATGTGTCAAAACTGGTTGGTGTTTATATACAAATAACCATGTTCTGAATAAAGGCTTTTTAACCTAATTCAACTGCATTTGTTCCTCCTCCACACATGAGCGCCTGAAGTTTGTTTTTTTCCTCCCACAGAAAGGAAAAACATTGAATGTGGCTCGTTTTGCCAAACCACAACAGCCCCACCTCGAACAAAAGAACCCCGTAAGCAAATTAAATACATGCAAGCACACATTCTTGGTTGATTACTTCATAACATGAACGTAGAATTTCCCTTGTTTACCTTTCAATTGTAAATAGTTGCCATTGTAGTCAGAGTTTTGCAGTGTTTTAGTGTCTGAGAAGGATTTAATTCGGCCCCACTATCCATCAGAACACGGCAAAAGTCATCTGCAGCAAATAATGCGCACTGATTCATGTGTCACACCAACACACACAATTACAGCGTCCTTACCTGCATGTGTTTGAGTCTTGAACAGTCCCAGCACTCTGTCAAGCTTATACACAGCTAGGTCAGGCCGCGGCGCTTCTTGAAGGAACGATATCGCTTCTTCTCGAGTGGACAGTAGCACAGGAGATGCTAGCTGGCTCCTGGTTAAAAAAAAAAGAGACAAATACGCATGTGTGCACAGATAGACACCCATACAACAGCTAAATGCATTATTCACACATCTACTTCTTACAGAACAATTAATATGAAAAAAAAAATAAAACAATATGAAACAAGAAAGACAGTAGATTGACAGTTCCTGACTCTTAAACCTAAAAAGTCTGAAAAGAAAAAAAATAAAGCTATTCCAAAGACAGGCAGCAACATTTTGTCTGATTAGTCTCATTGTGCTTTGAGGAGACAAGGTCAAGGTCTGCAGGTCATTATAGGACAAAAACATCCTTAACTTTAGAACATGTGAATGCCATCTACACAACGTGGATTTATATTCTCGTGCTGTTTCATGTGAAATCATATACATGAGTGTGTTTCCTGTTATTTTCTCTGCATGATTCTGATGCGATCATGTCTTTTCATTTGTTGAATCTTTGTCAGTAAGACACTGCCATAGGTTGCTGCTCTTGGGAACCATTGTATGTCCTTGTTGTTGCTGTAATGATGTCCAAGACAAACATCCCCACAGAGACATTACAGTTTATTTTAACTTTTCTAGACTTCCTTGATCATATATGGGGTTTTAGATGAGCCAGTATCACATCTTCAGATGCAGTGCACTTTGGGATTTGTTTGCTTTAATGATGATGATCATGTAGTTTGTTTATTTTACTGCTGCACAATATAGATAAGACAGAAAAGGTCAAAATCAGGGCAGCAGAGTCTGAGATATGCCAACTTTTCATGGAATGGGTCATAAACACTGGATACTACATTTCCCATGATGCATACGTGATAAAGTCAATCATAAGGGCATTACAGCGAGAAGATTAAAAGAGAGTTGACAGAGCAGATCCAGGTGAACCTTAACAACTCAGTCTTTGAGAATGAAATCACCTGCTGATTTATTTTATACATACATATTCAAGTACAGATTAAGAGGTACTTTTTTTCATTTGGCAGCTTCTTAGATCTTGTTTTGTTGTGTTTTTTTTTACTTCACTACTTATATTTTATACAGAATCTGAGTGTTACTCTGAATTGCTGTTACTGTTTGCAAACTACATGCGTGATAATTTATGTTCAGTTTTTACAGAATATATGAGGGCAAACTGTAACGCTTATGCTGACATACGAAACTACAACATTATCTTTGTTGCAACTGTTAATTCTAGAAATTGATAGCAAAATATTTTTAGTGTTTTGTCATATCATCAAGAACATTGTTATTGCAAAAATACCCTGAAATACCGTGGCAATATCAGGACCATATCACCCACCCCTACTTCCTAGGTGAACTGAAATGGATTTGTAAATCCTTCTTTAACATTGTCAAAAACCAAAATAGCTTCAACAGTGCATACCTTGTTGCTTGAAAAGTTGGTGTTTATTTGAATGTTGCACTCTCCATCAATTGGATTGAGAGGGAATGTTTAATGTGATGTTATGTAACTCAGCTCCAGATTTCAAAATCACTTCAAAGACAAACTCATGTCTGTAGATTCTTAGAAAACTCACAGCAAGATGAAGCGATGCAGCGCCTCACGACCCAGCATGCCTCTGTAGTGCTGGGCCGGCTCCTGGGGTCGGAGCAGCAGGATGCTGGGGAAGGCTGTGATTGGCTGGAACGGGAGGGAGCTGCCCGTCTGAGCAGCACAGAGGTCGGTCCACTCTCCACAGTCCACCGCACTCATCTGGACGTCCGAATCTGAAAAGATTTATAAATCAGGAAAATATCAAACACAAGTTATTTCTCAGCTTTGTCAGACTCTAAAACCTGCTGCCATAATGACTGTTCTTGCTGTGCTCTTCTGTTACCTTCAAGTATCTCTGCAACTTCAATGAAGGAGCTGAGAATCGACATTGAAACAGCATCCCCTGGTAGTGAAAGCAGAAATCACAATTAATTCCACCGACATATATTTCAGCTTTTAACACCAGTTTATGTGCTTCCTCTTGTTGACAGTCCTGCAGCTTACATTTGAGGTAGAAGAGCACCACCGTGTGGCTACTTTGAGCTACTGCACTGTGGAAGTTTTCAGAGGTGAGTTGGGTAATCAAGTCCATATCCAGCAATTTGTCTCGGTTTTCGTAGACAGACATTGCAATTTCATCATCAAGCCTGAAGCCTAGAGGCAAAAACACAAACACATAAACACAGATGCACTCGCCATTCTCTCTCCTCCCCGAAGTTTAACTCCTCTCTCTTATTTTATCAAAAGACACTTACCAAAAACTGAATCCTCCCCCTCGTCCTCCACCACCCCCTCATCCTCTTTATCTTGATTTTTGAAGAGCTCTAACACCTCATCGAGGTCTTGTAAGGTCAAATACTTCACCTCTGAACTCTCAAAGCACACACACACACACAAAGGTAAACATACATGGGTATAAACAAGTAAACTTATTTTGTGTGTATATAAATGTGACCATCATACCTTCTCAGGCAGTCTGTAAGCAGCATTGTATTCATCGGGTGTTTTCACTGCAGGACTCTGCCTGATAATACACACACATACACACACACACACACAAACACAAACACACAGTGATAAAGGTTGATTTCGACTGTTTTTGTGAGAAAATACTATTATACTATATAAAATATATAATACTATCAACTATCTGGTAAAGTAAAGATACAAAATACAAAAGAATCAATTAGACTACAGAACAAAATTAGGATGCCTAAAATTTTGATAATGGTGATGTATTCAGATCTTTGTTGTATGATGCACCTGTATCTCTTACCTGTGTACGAGCACCAGCAGAGCGAGGCCCCGGAGCCTCCAGGCCAGAGTGACGGCTGTGTCCAGGTCTAGGTGCTTGGTATCAGGACGAGAGAACAGGAAGACCTGGGGGGTTTGCTGGTAGGGGAACTGAGGGAGCTGGACTGAAGAGGGGTCGTCGTAAACCTCAGACTGGCAGCAGAGGGACAGATATAATTGTGTTAAAAATTAATTCCTTATTTTCACTTTTTAAAAAGATTTTTTTCTGACCTTTGCTATGAAAATCTGCTGATTTTTTTTGGATCAATGATTCTCAAACTTTCTACACTGCATAACAAAACACAAAATGACTTCATCAATGAATTAATTAAGCTAAAAAAAAAAACTCTGTTAAAAAAAAATCTTGTCACAGAACGATCAACATGATAGAAAAACAAAAAAAATTATCTCCCATAAAATTCTTCTGTTTTTCTTGTGAATTAAATCAACAACTTGATTAAACAAAAAAATTACAACTGGATATAACAAGTAGATATGCAACCAGTGACAAGAGGTCAAAAGTAGACATTGTTCTGATTAAGGGGTAACGAACAAAAAGGGAGATTAATAGCCTGATCATTTCAGCTCTAATAACTTCAAAATAAAAAGTTTTTTGTTTTGTTGCTTCAGTTTACAGTATCTCACAGCGGCTCTATATTTCCATCCTACTCACCACCAGTGGAGCCTCCATGAGCTGCAGGAAGGAGTGCAGGCTGAGGGTGGACAGGGGTTTTCTCATACGGGTCAGCGGACAGCGCTCAGAGGACATCATGGTTGTGAAGCCACTGTGAACTCGACAGTGGAGAAACCACACTCGGGACGAGTGAGACACCTCATTGACACTGAAAGACAGACGGAGAGGGAGAGACGCACAGTTCATACAACTTGTCTTGTATAAAACATTCCTCGGCCTAATTCCGATTTTTTTCAAACTGCCTCAACATCACCACATGTAATGAATTAAACAGATGTTTTAAGACAAATGAACCAAGACAAGACGATTCTTTCCTCAAATTCTCCCGTGGAGCTGCCAGTGCAGTGTTTGATTTGGCTCGCTCCTGAGTCTGACTGACAAAAACTCATCAGTAGTCTACAGAAACCCCAGTCACTTTATCTTGATGACTCTACAGAATGGATCGAACCATTCTTCCAACACATATTTCCTCATGTTTTCTGGTGATGGTGGTGGACAGTGCTGTCTATCATGCTGCTGCTGAATCTCCCATGGGTGTTCAGTGTGAGGTTGAAAACAGAGGAGTGTGTCAGAAAGAAAGTTTAGCAGTTAGACCAGGGTTACTGCAGTAAATCAGACCTCCTTTTAGGGAAATACATTTCATAAATGACGTTTATACAAATATAACATGGATCATCCTTCCAGGTTCAACTTCAGGCTCCACTATGAGCCGAGCACTTCACAGCAATCTTTATGAAACACAATCTGCAGACTGCCAAGGAAATGGCATCTGATTCACATCAGAGGAGAGGAGAGGAGAGGAGAGGAAGGACATAGATGAAAGAAAAAAGGGAAAAGAAAAAGAAAAGAACAGAAGAAAGGATGGGAAGGAGAACACAGAAAATAAAAGAAAAGAAATGAAAGAAACAAAGAAAAGGAATGAAAAGAACAGTAAGGAAAGAAAATACATTGTGAGAAATTAGAAAGAAAAGGGAATAAGAGGAAAAGAGAGAAGAGGAAATTTTAGGTAATGGAAGAAAAAAAGAGGAAGGAAAGAAGAGAAAATTCTAGGAAATTTAACAAAAGAAAAAGAGAAAATTATATGCAAGGAAAGAAAAGGAAAGGAAGGGAAAAACAGAGATGGAAGAAAAAATGGGAAAAGAAAAAGAAAAAGAAGAAAAGATGGAAAGGAGAGGCAAGAAAATTAAATAAAAGGAAGGAAAGAAAGAAAGAAAAGGAGTGGAAAGAGCAGTAAGGAAAGAAAATACATTGTGCGGAATTACAAGAAAAGAAAGTAAAGGAAATTATAGAAAAGAAAGGAAAAGAAAAGGGAATAAAAGAAAGAAGAAATTATAGGAAATAGAAGAAAAGAAAAGAAAGAGAACTAGAACCAGGCAAGGAGAGGAGAGGAAAACTGGGGACGGAGTGGAAGGGACAAAAAGAAATGATAGGAGTGAAGAGAAAAGAACAGAAAAGAGAAGAGGAAATTATAGTAAATGTAAGAAAAGAAAAGAGGAGAAAGGAAAAGAAAAAGTACCCACCCCAAGTGCTTCAGAACTGGGCCCCCAGTTATGAGGATGAACTGGTATTTGGATCCGTACACGTACGCCGTCTCCATCATCGATCTGTGCTCTAAGTGATACAATCAACAGAAACAATAACATTCATTTAATCAGACAGTGAAGTCAATCAATCAGTGAGACAATCTGTGTCACCATTCTGTCTCCTTCTTTTTGTACCTTGTGTCCCCAGACTGCGGACGTAACCCAGCACGATGTCCTTATTCCCTCTGACTGCCTTCTCCATGGCCAGCAGGTCGGTGTCTGTGTGGACGTATTTAACCTCTTCACGCAGAATGGCACTGGAAGAGAAACATAGAGGAAAAAAAAGATCAGTTTTCATCTCACTAAAGATGAATCCAGGTTTATTCTAAATTGCATAAATAAATGCAGTAAAATATAAATCAAGCAGTAAACTGCTGCTTACTTACAACAGGACCTCAGACACTATGGAGTTGACGTCAAACACAGTGTCCAAATCAAAACCCAAGAACTCCTTCCCACCCCTGACAGGAAGACACGTGCTGAGAGTTAGAGCGAGAGACAAATACAACAGCTCCCACAACTGCCGCGCTCCACGCAACCCACCTGAACAGAAACGCTGTGTGCACCCTTTCCTCTGTGCAGTATGTGTGAACCAGCTCCTTATTGCAGCTGACCTAACCAGGGAGAACAAAACCACACTGAACTGCCACGTCTCCATCTGTTCACCTGCTGGTATCTGTTTCCACATGTGAAAGTGAATAAAAACTGAGCTTTAATGATAACTTCTATGACACATCAGTGTACAGTTACAGTTACCTTGCCAACCAGAACTCCATAATCCTGCAGCGCATCAGCAGACTTCTCCAACTCCACCAAGAAGAGCGAGATAGTTGGAGAGACTGGAGACAGAAAGATTGTCATCCGTGAACGTGAAATGTTAAAGGTCCCATGTTGTAAAAAGTCAGAGTTACATGCCTTTTTCAAATTATAAAGTATGTTACAGGCGCTGTATAAATACTGTGAAAGTATCAAAACACTAAATCTACAGAATAGGGTTGCAATTGTATTAGATTTTCAAGGTATGATAACTGTTTCAGAAAATTTTACCGTTTCAGGGTATTACAGAGTTATTATTTTCAGTCAGAAGGACCCTCATAGGAATAATTTCATGCAGTGGAAATTGAGAATTTTTTGCTTCAGCGCCACTAAGCAATTTTCAGAGCCAACAGCAAAATTCAATTGCAATAGCCAGGTTTCAACCTCTAGAGGGCAGTCACTATAAACAATACATATGATTCTGCACTCAAATGTCAAGAGATGGACCTAGATAAAACAACAACACTATTAAATTCCCATATATATCGCTTGTCAACTGAAAAAAGTGGTTTGGGGGTTCAGTTACTCTTTAAAGAGAGAGGCGCTAAAACATTGCATTTCGAACAAAGGGGCAATATAGGAATATAAAGTCAATCAGTTTGAGAAATATATGTTTTTTAACATTACAGCATGGAAACATGCTCTAGTGGAAACCCAAAATATAAGTTTGAACCTGAAATAAGCATAATATGGGACATTTGAGTTATTTGTAATCATTGGCATCATTACATTATGTGCTAGGAGGAATACTGTGAGTGTATCATGGCTCTGAAATTGGTTGTTTGAGAAACTGAAGTCAATTTTACAGCTGTGCTCAATGTTAGACACTCAATATTGTGTGAGCAACTTACCTTGATGCTCAAAATAGATGAACATCATCTTTCCAGAATGCAGTTTCTCATAGAAGTCTGCAGCGGTGTACTCTATCAGGTCTGATGTGTTGGCCTTCTCTGTGCATCCTCCTGACCTCATCCACAGCAGGAAAACAGCAATACACATCCACATGGTGGAGGACAGACTGTGTTGTGCTCTCTGTTATGAAAGATGCAGAAGTGTTATCACCATCAGTGAATAAACAGAAAAGAGATGTTGTCTGTGCATATGTGTTTAAGAGAAAAACATGATCAGATGATCAGAAATCCAAAAAGGATAATAATATGAACACTCATTATTATTTCCTAATGACCTGCACTATGTTATACACTGATATATATATAATTGGCTCATGATAACTCGTTCGTTAAATTAGTAGAAAGATGCCAGCTTGTTACCTGAGAAAGTCGAGGGGGGTTTAAGTTCAACTTTTGTCTTTCAAAGAGGCACAAACGTCACAAACCACAGTTAAAACCGTGGTGAAAGGAGTTAAGGTCATTATGACGCGAATTTTAAGCAGCAGCTTCTTCTACGCCTGTAAAATCCCGAAGAAAGTCCAAAAATGGCGCTTTCTGCTCCACTTAGGAATGTATGTCACGTTACTGCTAGCTGCTTCATTAGCTCAGCTGGTTAGCTGCCTCCTGACAACGCTAACATCTGGAAATATAAAAGACACGTGTCGGCGTATGTCCGTGGGTGGTGCAACGTTAGGCCAAGTTTTCAAAGGCTATTTTTCATAAAGTTGCACAGTGAAATTTGAAAAAAATGTCCTCAGAGAATGATGCGCCATATTTCGATAAACTATGGCAAGCTGCGCGAGTAAAATCAGCACTTCCGGTTGCCGTTTAAAAATAAAAATATATAATTGAAAAATGTTGAGACGTTTCCAGTGGTAAAAGAAGTATTTTGATCCATTACTTAATTAAAAGTATGAATATCACACTGGGAAAATACTCTGTTACAAGTTATAGTCCTGCACTAATGAAGTATTTCCAGGAAAAGGCAGTTTAAGTATTACATGTATAAGTACCAATGTGGAGAAAAAGAAAAACAAACACCCCAAAACTAAAACAAGGAGATAAAAACTCAAAATTATTCAAAAGAGAGAGAGAAAACCCTACAAAATTTTAGATTTAAAAAACATCTCAGAAACCCTAAAATTTGCTTTAATAAACACCCACAAACATAAAAAAAACAGAAGACTTAGGCCTAAATAATTGTCACAATCTTTTCTGTCAGTTGACTGCTTCATTTTTCTTTTCTTTTTTTCTTTTTTTTTTTTTTTAAATCTTATGGTATTTGGTATTTATTTTGGTATGGTATGCAATAATCTGTAAAGTAACTTAAGATAAATGTAGTGAAGAAAGTAAAAAGTATATATGTGTATTTTTATATATATATACTTATATATTATATATATAAAGAGAGAGAGAGAGAGAGAGATGTGATGTGAAAATAAAATACAAAAGTAAAGTACAAGTACCTAAAATTTAGACTTAAGTACAGTGTCCTACTTAGTTACATCCCATCACTAGACGTTTCTTAGTAAGTGAATTTTCATACTACTCGTATTATGAACACGAATAAGACGTTTTAAGAATCTTTTGCTAATTAAAGTACAGCTGTTTCACAGTTGCACTAAATGTTCACGACACCATTTTAGGCTTTTATTTTGAAGGCAAAGCCACATTTCCGCAACTGTGAGTTGACGTAACCGTCTGAAAAAAAAAATTGTTTTGATACCCCTGTCTCTGCGAGAGACGCCCACGTGCGCCTTCGGACCAATAAAACCAGAGAGCAGTTTTGACTTGAACAAACGACCAATCACGAGTGCACAGGGGGCGGGTATTAACGCAGCTGACATCATCATAAACTAATGGAGTGAGGGAGCTGTGGAGGTTGGGCGGCAGGATTGACCAATGAAACGGCTCACTGGAAAAGTGGGTGTGAGGACGTCGCTCTCGTTAGGAGGTTTAGCTCGGAAACTGGCTAGAAACTGTGGCTCCGGAGTCAGCTGTTTTGCAATCAAACGAGCCTAGTTTTGAGCCAAGATGGCGGCCCATGAAACGCAAGTTTCCGTTTTAGTTGAGAGTAAGGGGGCGGGTTTAAAACTGCATCACAGCTGATCTGGAGGTTTTTCCCCCCTTAAGTTGTTTTTGCAGAGAACAGCTTTGCAGAGATTCACAGGGGGACCTCTCTCTTGTTTTCTGTCTTGTTTTTTTTAACCCAGCGCTTTTTAAATCTAAACCCCAGGTTTTCTTCGGATTTAAACCCCAGCGCAGCTTCATGATGCCACTTCTTGTCAGAATAAACTCTTTTTATCGCAATTTTTCACCCGAATACTGTCGTCTTTTTTGTCATCCACGGTGTATTTAGCCCAGGTCTGACCCAGTTTCGGTGTTTTCGCCCCCACAGCATCCCATGTGTTAGCGCGAGTCGTCAGTGGAGATGTTTTCGGCAGGAGAGGAGGTTAATTCCCATTTGTTTACCTCACTGAAGGAGTCCCCTGGAGCTGCAATCTCCCCAACACTGGAGCTCAGTCTGACTACCGTCTACACCGTCCTCTATTCCTTCTTGTTTGTTTTCGTTTACCTGCAGCTCTGGCTCATTTTGCACTACGGACACAAGCGCTTCAGCTACCAGAGTGTGTTTTTGTTTCTGTGCTTGCTGTGGGCAGCGCTGAGGACGACCCTCTTCTCTTTCTACTTTAAAAATGTGGTGCAGGCCAACCAGCTGCAGCCTCTGGCCTACTGGCTGCTCTACTGCTGCCCCGTCTGCCTGCAGTTCTTCACACTCTGCCTACTCAACCTCTACTTCACACAGGTATGACTGCATTGTCTGTGTCTGTATGTGTTTGTGAGAGAGAGAGAGAGAGAGAGGGAAGGAAGGGAGGGAGGGAGGTGGGCGTGCAGTGTGTGTGACCTGATTTCGCAAAAAAAAAACAGCTGACACTGCAATTTTGTGTTCACTGTATTCATATTTTTCACATTTGACACACACTTTAACTTCCATACAGGCAATTTGCACTCTGTTCTGTCATATTCTCTTGATTATTCGGAGGATTCCTATTAATCCAAGGTCCTGTTACCAACATCATCCACCGCCCTGTGGGCAAAAGCTCTTCAAGGATGAATACCCAACTCTACTTAAAAGTGCACCCAATTTAACAATTTATCATTGTCGCGTTGCATTTGCATAAAACGGCAAAGACAAAAGATGAGCTACTGAAAGAACAGCTCCCATGAGGCCTTGACAGTGCTTCTTTGGCACAGGGTGGTCAAATATTTGTGTTTTTTCTGATTATTGTATAGACCTAATGATTGATGAAGGGAATATATCAATAATAAATGATAACAATAGTTTGTTAGCTATAGATGTATTACTGAACAGGCCTACCGGGCACAGGCCCAGAGTCCCCACACTTACAGAATTAACATCGAATTAACATGTACTGACTAACAAAGATGACAACTAACCTCAAAAAGACCACAGGGACACAAAACAACCACAAGGACACACCTAAAAGACCACATATAGACACAAAATTACTGCAAAGAAACACAAATCAACCACAAGACTCAAAATGTCTGCAAAGAGGCAAAATTTGAACAATAAAGGACAGTAACTGCCTCGAAGAGACAAAGCAACGACAAGAAAACTCATGATGACCACAAGGAGACACAAAATTACCCCAAAGAGACATAAAATAACCACAAGAAGACTCAAAATGACCACAAGGAGACACAAAACAACACAAAAGATGCAAAATTACCACAAAGAAATGCAAAACAACCACTAGAAAATTCAAACTTACTGCAAAAAGACTCAAAATTGCAGAAAAGACAGAAATTATCTAAAGGGACACAAAATGACCAAAAAAAGACAAAAATTAACCCAAAACGAGAAAGAAATTTACCTAAGCGAAAAACACAAACCAGTAAAAAGATGCATAACAACAACAAAAAGATGCAAAACCACAAAGTCTGTATGTCTTGCTCCTATGTATGAGAGGTATTGGGGCCCTTTGCATATCTATGCTGAGGGGGCCCATTGTTTCATAATCCACCAATGGTTGCAGGCCACGATTAAACAGAAAATAAAAGTCAGATTTTTATATGGATGTGTGTGTTCATTTTAAATAGGTATAAGGCCTCTGACTCAAATCGGTGTGGTTATCTGAAAACAACACAAAAAGAATAAAGTTTGACCTTGTGCCACAATGAGTCTCGTCGTTAGGGAGGTTTCCACGAAGACAGCAGGGACTCCAGGGATTTGCGTCGTCTAAGAACCCTGCACATAACCCCCTGTACAAAAGAAAAAAAGAGACCCGACATATGAGTTAGTGGGCTTTAAATATGCTAATACCTTTAGACACAGTAAGGCTAGCTGACCCCCTCCCATTTCCATTTTTGCTCAGTAAAAAAGCATGTTAGCCAACCAAAATGTAATTTTGTGGGTGGCCTATGTATAAATGTCAAGACATGTTGATATTCCTAGCAAAGTCATTTTTTAAATTGCATTTTTTTGTGTGTTTTTTAATAATAGTGCACAAAACAAACCTCAATACACACATACACGTGCACACGCACGCAGTGTAATAATTACTGTAATATATATATATATATATATATATATATATATATATTATACATATTGTACCTGTGTGCTGCTGCAACATGCCAAAGAAACCGGACTGAATTTTCATGTTAGCTGCTGATTTTAATCAACTCATTCTTCAACTCCAAAGATGTAGCAGGATCAAGGACAAATTCAAATTTCATTTTTTAAAACTATGTTTAAAAAATGACTCATAAATCTACCTTGTACAAAGTATAAGCAGCAATAATGCATCGCATAAATTTAACCAATAACAAGGGGGAAAAAAGGGTGATTAAGAGTCTACAAATGAGAATAAATAAATAAAAATAATTATTATTTTAGGTGGTGGATTCGATCTCAACTCTTGTCAGAGGAAAAGCAAAGTAACTTGAAACGCAAGTTTTTGCTTGTAGCGTTTCTTTGAAAGCCAACATTTCATGAAGAAATGTGTTCACCATTGACCTGCATGTTCCATACCAGTGTGAGTTGATTGACTTGAGGCAGCGTTTTTAGGTTGCCGTTGGTTTAAAAGCTCTGCGGATTGTCTCAGTTTGCTTCCCCGGGGTCAGAGATGTTAAGATCTCCCAGTAAAAGCCTGTGTGACATTATATCGGCCTCCATTGATGTGTTTCATTCAATAAGTGGACGAGACTCAGAGCAAATGTCTCTGTCAGCGGCCTGTCCTCTCAAACTGTGCGTGTGTGTGCGTGACAGACACAGTTGGTCAGTCACAGTTGTTTCAACACCTGCCCACTCCAAATGTCAAAGACCTGTTTGTTCCTCTCTCCGAAAACACCTCCACACTTTGGGGCTCAGCGCCACAGTTCAATCACTGCTTCAAAGTGAAACTCGGTGTGTGTCTCGATCACACGCCGGGGTGTGAGTAGAAAGGACGCTCGTTCAACTGGCTGAGAGGAGATAAGGTAATGAAGTCAACGGTGTCATATGACTGCTGAATAAATATTGGAGCCCATCAGCTGATCTGCGACCAGTTAAAGCATTCACTCTGACTGAATAAACATCTTGCTTTTTCTCAGGTTGTTTTGCTGCTTTGCATGAAAGAACAGCTCTTTTTTTCCCCTCTCCACCAACAAAATGCAGTTCCTCCGTGTCATTATAGGTTTAACAGTATGTATCTTGATCTATGTTGGGAAATCATGTGACTGACCAGCTCGGTGAACAAACTTTTCCTACTTGTGGTTTCATGTCTAGCCTGGTCAGACTTCTGTAACAGATGATGCTTTTTCCGACAGTAGACTCATGAGTAGTAAAAAAAAAATGCTTTTATAGTCTCAGTCATTTAAAAGTAATCAATCAATAAAAGATGCCCCCGACTAAAAATCGTGAAACAAAACACTTAAGCATTTTAGCCTCCTTCAGCTTTTTGTTCTGGTTTTCAGCACAGTGACGTTGCTGTTTGGTTCACTCTCATCGGCCAGGCAGCTATTTTCAGGGAAAAGACCTGACTGTATGCAACCTACTCATCAGCAAACAGCAGAGAGACACAGTTAGTGAACACACAGTGGAGCATTTAGCAACTGAAGAGCCAGATATTTCCTGGAGATTGAGGGTTGACACCAAAACAGAGCAAAAACAGAGTGGTTATTTTTTTATATACATTGATCATGGGAACACAAAAACAAACCCAAAAGAACACTATATCAGTCAATTGCTATGCAAATAGGTAAACAAGATTTCAGTGTCATCTTATTGCAAAATGTATGTTTTTTTTCTGTATGTTTATGCAAAGATATAAATCATTTGCACACCTTTAACTAGACAGAGCCGCACTCTTAGGCCTCAACGTGCACTCAATCTTTAACTGGTTTCCAGTTGAAGACAGAGTGGTTGGAAACCACTGTCATAAACTGTGAGACTCCACTGCATTTTTATTCATTTTATGGTAGATGAAAGCACGCTTGCTGACTGATAACAGCTGATATTAGCATTTAATAATCATATGTATAATTGACTGACGGTGACTGATTTGGATTGTTTGTTTTAGCAGCCCAAACCAAAAAAATATGCATGCAATATTCGCGTTCATGAAGCCGGAACCAGAGAATATTTATTTTTCCTCAAAATATGTTTAAAATCGTAATTTGATTTTCAAAATAGGTGATCAAGTTATCAATTTCAGATTAAGTCGATGTACGTACATGTGCATAAAGTACACAAAGCATCATCACTTATAATTTGCCACAAGAAATTTAAACTGCAGAGCTTGCTCGACTGCACGAACACAAGCACAGAGAATCTCTTTCAGCACAGATCTAGCTCAGTGTCATTAATAATTTGCTCAACCAATGTCACAGCACAGTCCCGGCATCACTGCCGAACAGCTGTTAAATGTTGAACTCACAGAAAGTAATAAACCCCGCGAGTGGAACGCTGATATAACATCACACCACCGTCTGACACACTCACATGTGTGGAAATACTTGTGTGTAGTTTTCTGATGAGTCAGGCATGACTCCTGACCTGTCATATACTTCCCACTTACACATATAGCTCCTTCTCACTACAGAAACTAATATTGTTCAGTCAGAAACATACTATCAAGTCTTATTCTCTATTTAAGAAAAAAAAAAAAAGTTGATTTAGCTTCATTTCATCACTTTTTGAGGCACACACATACTATATGGTGCATAAAGTATGTAATCCGGTCATGTTCTGTTGGCTGGCTGCCGCATTTCTAGGTTACAAATTACCTCCTTCTGGCCTACATTCTCACACAAAAGGCTGAGTGTGTTAATGTGTGTCTGTGTGTGTGTGTTTAAACTGTCCCTGTGGCCATGGCACTTATCATATAACATTAAAAATGAGTCATTATCGTCATTAGTGATGCAGAGTTTGGCAGATAGGAGGCTTTGATCAGAGATAGTGTCGCATATATCTGAATGTTAGTTAATAACAAACATATAGACATTTCTTTTTTTGTGTGTGGAATAAATTACATTTTGGTAAACGTTTTTCAAAAAACCCTAAAGTCATTCCAGGAGGGAAGTGTTTGAGCCAGATCAGTTAAGTTCAGTGTCCCAGCTTTTGTACACTGAAACTGCACTTGTGTCCAGTTTGATGTTTTTTTTTACTGATAACAAGTTAGCAGCTGGTGGATGATATGCATGATTTTCAGCTTTAGTTTGGCTGGTTTTCACTATTTATTTGATTGTTTTCATGCAATATCATAGCCAGTAATAGGCAAATTAACATTTCCAGCAGCATATGATATTAAGACTCATTTTGTTAGCGTCTCTTCTAGGAAGGTAAATCTTTTTCATGTGCAGAGGCTACTGGGAGTCCAGTAAGATGACCTGAACTTACTGCCTGGCTTTGAAACAAGCGTATGGGTTTTGGGTTATGTAGCAAATTATCAAGCAGGGCTGCTTTATGCCATTATTTGATTTAAAGGCTTTGCATCAGTTTGATGAAGTGCTGTAGGTATTTAATATATCAGATTTGCAAAAAAATACATTTTCATGTGGTTATTATTCTATGAATTTCCATAAAATGTACAATATTGTGATTGCTCTGCAGCAATTAATTCAAATTACTTCTATAATTCCATGCAGGTTTCTGCATTTAAAAAAATACATGTGCATATTAAATGAGCTACTTCAGGAAAACAGTGTAAACACACTTTTTATACACATTTTCTTCAACTGCATATATGTACAATATCTTGAACAAGCGGCAACCTTTGGGGCTGAAAAAAAAAGCCAAAATGCCAAAAACTGCAGTTCCTCTAATAGTGCCCCCGCCCTCAGATTGCCTTCTGAATCTATGAAGTTGTAACAATCAGTGTTTTGTCTACCTCCGCTCCCTAAATGAGCTACCAAACCAACATCCACCAGAGAAAAGCACACTTGTTCATGTAAACTTTTAGCGCTGATTGATAATTAGCTGAAATACAACATTTTAAAGACCTACCTGCAGATATCAAGGCTGGTCAATGTTGACTGGTGCTGTCCTTTTTCTTAAACCACGCACTGTTTGCAAATTACAGACTGTCATTACCTTTTAACTAAATTTTGTTTGCATAGCAAAATGAAGTATATTGTCTCCGCCTTTGTCAACTGTCTGTCAGGCTAATAAGATATAAGAGTGTTTGTGAGGACCTTGTTTTCCCTCTCAATTATAAAATCATTTGTATAATTACATTATTTATTGTTATATAACAATCCACACTATTTAATCTGCAAAAAGAGGTTACTTTTGGCTTTCATTTGGACTTTAACCGGACCGAATAGTTAATCCTCAAACAAATAATGTTGTGTGTGTACATACACACTGTTGCGTAATGTGGATCCTTGCTCTGTCCCCTTGTTTTTCTTGTATTATTTAAATGTGTGCTGCGTAACTGTGTACATGTATGTGTGTGTGCACTTAAGTGACACACAGGAATCTCTTCAGGCTCTGCGTAGTTCACACTCTTCTCCTAAAAGAAAGCAATCCTTATTTAGCTGTCTCGCTCTTCTATCTTTTCTTAAATTTGTAAAATACTGTACTGGGATTATGGAATCGAGTATGTAAATATGTGTAAACATCACAGTATCTGTGTGATGACATTTTACTTTTCTTTCTTCAGGTGATGTTTAAGGCTAAAGCCAAGTATTCCCCAGAGCTCAGCAAATACAAGTGAGTCTGTACTTAAATGCTGTTGGTTTTTATGCATTGTGCAAAATTTTTGCTCCTGTTTTGACTTTTAATTACAAATTATTCCTAGAAAAACAGTCTATAATCTACCTTAATAATATACCATAATCTATTTGTCCCTCATCATTAAAAGACAGATATTCAGAATATGGTTGCACAATTTTAACCATTATCATTGTCCTTCCTCTCTACAACCACCTGTCTTTTCTTTTCTTCTCTCACACTCACAGTTGGTTTGCAGTTTCAACACCATGAATTTTAATTAGTTGTTGTTTATGAATAAAGTCACATTTGTTTTGGCCTTCCTCTTACTGTCTCTATTTTTCTCCCTCCAGGGTTCCTCTGCGTCTGTTCTTCCTGTGTCTCAGTATATTCTTCCTGGTGGTGAATTTAACTTGTGCATTGTTAGTGCAAGGAGCTCTGGAGCGCTCTGAACCACCAAGGTATACAAAAAAAAACACCATGAAAATAACATTTTCTCCCTAGTGTCACATTCAGCTCCCACAGAACAGTTTTTCTTGAGTGTCTTAAGTTAATCACCTTACTGTCTCCAGTGATGGGGGTATCAGACATGCAGTCCTGGCCCGGGTCTTGATCAACGACAGTCTGTTTGTCCTGTGTGCTGTCTCTCTGGCTGTCTGCATCTTCAAGATCGCCAAGATGTCCTCTGCCAACGTTTACCTTGAGTCCAAGGTAGGAAGAAAACTATCATGTGGAATAAAAAAAATAAATAAAATATTAGACTGTATTTTGTCACCAATATTACTTTATTATAGAAAAAACATGTCAGTATTTAAATCGAGGCATTGGAAAATTTAACTTTAAATAATGGTAGTGTACCTGAGGATCCATAGCATGTATATCTTGCTATATATGTTGCAATTACTTTATTACGCTTGCTGTATTATGCTACATTATATCCATACTATATGTTTTTATACATTTATAGTTAATCCTCTATTCCATCCTATGTAATATTACTGTTCTACGGTATACATTTTGTTATATAATATTACAACATTTTACCTAATATCATATCTATTTATTCTGTTCTTATTTTAGTTTAGTTCTTCCTTTTTTTTTAATATACCACATATTATTTATTTGTGTACTTCTCTTTCGGTCTGTGTGCTGCTGCAACAACCTTATTTACTTTCTGGGGTTCAATAAAGATTTATCTTATCTAGTTGAAAACATGATGCTACAATGTCAGGAAAGCTTATAGACATTTTCAGTATTTAGAATATTTAGTATATGCTTTTGCCATGTATCAGGGTTACCCTGAGCTGCAGGGCAATTGTTACATTATTCTAATGAACCAATGACAGTTTTTTACAGGTGGAAAAAAATGACTCAAGGTTGCATGGTTATCAATGACAGTGATCAAGACAGACATTGAATTTAATTCATTCAAATATATAAAAACAGACAAAAAAATAAATCCGACATATGCTGATCTAGATGCTGATACAGTCGGGCAGCGTCTCACAGATTTCGGGTGAATCTAGAAAGAGGCAGTAATGCAACTTCAAGCATGCCGACTTCCTTATAATACATCCATGCTTAAAACCCCACAGAATAAGAAGAAGACGGCTGTTCTGAAGCCCCAACGAAAGATGGCGACCGGATGCGTTGTCTGCGTTTATCATATCTATGGCTAGCTGGTAGCAGTGACGATGCAAATTTAGACTCATGGCTCAGACTATACAAAGTTAGCTCTTGCGGGTGGTGAGGACTTAACCGTGAATATTTCTCAGATCGTTAGCACGGATAAATGACACAGAAGGCCCTCACAAAAGCAGCATAAGCATAAAAATTATTAATATTAACAGAATTGTCTCTAGCTAGCTTACATGACGGAGAGTACAGGCCGCTAGCTAGTAGCAATGACAACGCGGCTAAGCTACATTAAGTTAGCTAAATTTGCCCCAGACATAGACTGTATATAAATATTAAAATTATGTACAGTCTGTTTTCCCAAAACATAAACTAATGCCACAGAAGCCCCACATACAAATAACATATCCCAAAATAAAACGTTAGCGTAGATAACACTCATACTGTTAGCCTGCTGCTAACGGAAATTCCGTAAATTAGCAACTTAAGCATGAACTTCCGGTATTTAAATATCAAAATACAACAGCCCCCAGTCAGATATATAACTGCAGACGTAATGCTACAGCTATAAACATACCGAAAATAATACAGAAATAATATGAGCTGTCTTACTTTAAGCAGACCGACAAGTTTCTGTGCAGAAATGTAGATGCTTATAGCTAATTCTGCCCCTGACTTTGTGTTTGGATATCAGGCGCATCTCAGGTGCTACCAATTTGCGCAATTAATGGCACACAAAGTGCTTCACATCAGTGTTGGGCAGGCTATTTTTGAAATATAATCGGTCAGAGATTAAAAGTTACCCTGTTAAACATGTAATTAGTAACGTGATTATTTAAATTACCTCATCAGATGAATGTAATTTAATCGGTTTTCTAACAAATGTTTTAAACAGGACAATTAAATAAGTTACAGATTGCTAGTTACTCCTGTAATAAGGTACGTAAATAAGTGTCGTATCAAAGTAATGTTAACGCATTACTTTTTATTACTTTTCTAACAAATGCTTTAAACAGGGGAATAAAGCTAAAAAAAAAAAAAAGGCCAAAATATAGAAGCCAATCAGTATATTTTTCAACATATAAACCAACATTTTTATTAGTAATTAGAATTTAATTGTTTTTTTTTTCCTGTAACTGATTACAGTCGTATTTATTTTTGTATTTTAAGTACTGTAATTAGTTAGTCCCCAACATTGCTTATCATGCTTATAATTTTCAGACAGTGTAGCACTACACGGTGACTCATGATTCTTACCTGTAAACATGTCCCCGAAAACTCAATTCCTGGCCTGTAATCTATCATTTGGGTCACAGAGAGGCCTCAGATATTTGGTGGATCACATCTGTGGCCCATATCAGACATTAAATTACAGGCCAACAGCCAGCTGATGCATGACTTGAATTAAGCACAGTGTCTCTTTCACCAGGGTACATCAGTGTGCCAAGCTACAGCCATAGGGGCCGTGGTGATCCTGCTCTACACATCCAGAGCCTGTTACAACCTGGTGGTGGTGGCCCTGTCCCCTCAGGACAGACCCAGTCCCTTCAACTACGGCTGGTACAGCGTCTCTGATCAGGTACTGCACTAAATGTGTTCAGTCATAGATGGAAAACAAGCTTTTCTTTAGCCAAAAACCCATTGCCCAGTGTGTGGGTGTGGACGATCCATCTTAGGAGATTTGTGGAAGCAATGCTTAGTGGGGTAAAGGGCTTTGTTTGGCTATAAATAGCCGTGTGTGTGTGTGTGTGTGTCTGTGTGTCTGTGTGTCCTGACCTACATCATGGCTCAGGCCTTGAGACAGACAGTCCATTTTAAAGGCTGTGTGTTTGTGGGCATAATCTGATATTATACATGATTTCTTTAATCTGTCTGTATACCAGCTGGCAGTCAAATATCTCAGCATTATTCTGTCCCTTTCCAGAGCATGTGTGTCTACGAGTGTGTGCATCATGAGTTTTAGCATTTTTATATCACACTAAGGAATAAACATACACTTTTTGTTACGTTTTGCATTATTAAATAGTCTTTTTGTTTCTCCCTGCTCACAGTTGGTAGACTAACATATATCAGTTTATTCAAGCCACATAAGACTTATAGGCCCACTTACCTGTAGTGCTATTAATCAATCTAGATTGTTTTGATGAGTCGCCAATAATGGTCGTATCACGTATGATATCTCTTATTTTATTTCTTTTTTAATTGTTTAATGTGTTCAAAATTCTGGTTATGAATATAATGTATTTTACACTGTGTTTGTGTGTGTGTACAGGCTGATGTGCAGGAGATCAGCGGTGAAGCCTACATCGTGTTTGGGATCATTCTCTTTTTCTGGGAGCTTCTACCGACAAGTTTGGTAGTTGTTTTCTTCAGAGTACAAAGACCCAACCAAAATCTGGTAAAACAACATGTTAAAGCGCAAACACCAGCAGTAATCTAGCCCTAAAAAACTATAATGAAGCTTGAACATCTCTATATCTCTCTCAGGCTCCAGGGGGGATGGTCAACAGCCACAGTTTCAGCTCCAGAGCTTATTTCTTTGACAATCCTCGACGGTACGATAGTGATGACGACCTGTCCAGAAGCATTAATAGCAGGAGTGATCGGGCCAGGTGGGCACACACACAAGCACAAATTCAGCCTTTTGAGCTTTGTATAGAAAAATCAATGATAAAGTGGCTTTGTATTGATTTCGCTTCATCTAATCCCTCCTTTCTCTTCTTTAATACACTTTCTCAATCCTTCTCTCAGTCTCCTTTCCACCACTCCCCAGCTGGGTACATCCAGTTGGTACGGCTCCATACAACGCAACGGGACTCTGACTGCGGGCGTAACGTCAGCCCAGCAGCCGCCGTCTTCCACGGCCCCCCTCCTCTTCGCCTACGGAAACATCCAGAGTCACAATCACCACCATCACAACTACTACTCCACCCCGCAGAACAACAACTACCACCATCATCACCACAGTAACTACTTTTCCACGCCACAGAATTATTACTGTGGCTCTCAAACTTATTTCTGCACCCCTCAGAATTAAGCAGGGCCCATTGTTCAGATTGACTAAACTATTTCCTGCATTTTTGTCACCATTTCGCTTCCCCAGATACAGCAAAGCAGGTACTTCTGAGAGATATTCTGAGGTAATGCTCCAGACGAGTTATTCTGGAGAAATGTGGTGGCATCAGTAGGGAAGTTGTTGTGCCATGACCAACTGCAATTTTAGGACTTTCACGTCTTTAAATGTCATGTAGCCTTTGGAGGAATGAAAGCAAGTGCAGGCCATGGACCAGAGTTTTAGTGCTAATATGGCTAACACACCTAAAACTGCAAAGACCAACCTTTTTCTGTTCAATGTTTTGGTCAGTTATCACTTCTAAGAATCATCAGGGACCAGATAATCATTTTCTCATGATCCTTTCTGTGTAAATTTCCAGTCGTGCTTCTGTGAAACATACCACTCAGACAGGAGCCATGTAGCGCGCTGTACGATTTGGCTAATGGCGAAGCTACCGTGGTCAGTCAGTCAACAGCTGTGGACACAAAGACATTGTATTCACTCGACAATTGTCAAACTATACTTTGGTTATCAAAAATGAGTTGCATAACTGTTTTTAACGGGCGCACATATGATGCAGTTGTTGTAAATTAGCATAAAAAAGGGCAATTTTGGTTGGAAAGTGAAGGATCCTAGCCTGCTAGCTTCATACTTGATCCTTGAAAGGCTTTTCTGACAATGAAAACCAAATGATATGCATCCACAAAGGGCATTTCATGGTGATTTATCACTTTTAGCTCAAAGGAATGACAGGAATTAGCTGTTGCTAATTTACCATTGGCTGCTGCAGCAGTGAGAGCTAACTTATAGCTAACGCTAACAGTTAGCTTAAACTCATAATCTGTGTAACCAAGAAAACACAAAAAGCTAAACTTCCATCCATCACAGACTTAGTAATATTATCTTGTCAGTGGCAAATGATTATTTTTTTTTAAACAGTGATTGTTAATTTTGGTAAATATAAAGTTGTACAAACGCCATTAGCGAGCTTAACATGTTAGTCTACTCAGTACTGGATTTGTGTTTAGTTTGTTGTGTAAAATAAGCTTATTACAGTTTTCATGGCTGTAAACAAAATACTGGTGAGTTTATTTCCGTGTTCACAAGTATCATCCATGTAAACTTAACATGTAAGCTTACAGCCGCAAAATATGTGAAATTTATATGTAGCTGCCATATGCGTGTTATTGGCAATGCCAATAGCACAAGCTTAGGTGCGTTTTGTGTAAAACATCAACAACGAATGCATTTGTAAGACAATGGAGGAATTGTTTCAACAGAAGACTTAAATGACTGACTCAGGCTTTAACGAAATCATGCCACTGCTGTTGTATAAAAATATTAAACAGCAGCGAAGTGTTGGTTTCCTTCCCCATAATTATACAACGGAAACTATGTAAAAACGTAAGACAGGGAGTGCCATACGTTGTCAAGTTGCTTAATGTTGGGGATGTTAAATACATCATTTTGTTCGGCAGTTGCATTACCAATATATTATTTGGACAATGTGGAATAGATCAAAATATCAACTGAGTAAAAATCCACCCAGGGATTGTTCATTCAACAGGATGGAAATGTGTCCGAAACATATTTTTGACCAAAAAACTTCCACGTATTCGGATCCTTTCTGAGCTGTGAGGCAACAATTTGCACTTAGGAGACGTTCACCTTCAGTCAAAAAGGCTTCGGGCCTGAATGTAGGATTTCATCTCCTACTTGTTTTATGTATTTTCTTCAATCATTGTCTGTATGACTATTTATCCTTTGTGAAAGGAAATTATCAATGTGCCATCACATTTTGTCATAATCGTTTCATTCCTTAAGGAAAATATTTTTGCACAAGAAATGTTTGGATGTGTTTTTAATTGTTTGTGTGTCAAGTTAATCGATTTCTAATCCATGTGTGTTTTTGCGTCTGTGTGTGTGTGTGTGTGATCTTGAATTTTAGTTTTTGAAGTTTGCTTTTATACGTGTTTATTTTACATTGATTTTTATTGTTTAACTAATTTTATAGTTTTTTTTTTTCTCTGACATTGTTCTTGATAATCTCATGAATCTGAATCTCATGACAGACTGCAGCCTGTAAGCAATATTTCACTTTAAGGGGAACATTTTTGTGTCAGACCAAAACCAATTTATCTGTGCTAAGTCAGGACTGAATGAAAATAAAAAGCCACTCAACATCACGGTACTTTATCAGACTTAAACTGTCGAGAAGCTCAATCTGTAAATGACCATGTAAACTGACTTCACAAAAGAAATCAAAAAAAAAAAAAAAACATGTATTAAAGGACACTGAAACACAGAGATGGAAATGAATTTGTCGAGTCCAGCTGTTCACCTGTTTCAGAAATATTAACATCTGCAGTGCATGCTTCTGCATCAGAGTGCAAGAACTCAGTGTCATATTTTCTTTCCGAGGTGATATAATTTATGTAAAAATGTTACTCTATCTGCTATGAAATGGCAGTGGTAATTGTTTTATGAATTGTTTTATGGATTGTTTTATCCGTGGCCATACTGAATGTAACCTATTGTGCGACAGATCACTAACGATGTATGCAAAAGAAAGCACTACCATGTTTAATAAAGGCCTACTGCACTGTTTTTAAAATGCAAGCGAACCAGAATTTTTGTCTTAACCTTACGAATATTATACGAGGTAGTTTGATGCCTTTTTCTACCTCTGCAGTTTTGCGCCAAATATACCCCACAAGTATGATCAGTACATCACCAGCACACCGGAAAAATCAAACCAACACCAGAAGCAGACGACACACAGAAATGAACTCCTGCAGCTGGTCATGGTAAGAAATGTTCCAGGAATTGCAAAAAAAATGAGTAGATTTAGATAATTATTTTATAAAAGCTAGAGAAAATCTATATGTATAATTATCAAACTTACAGATGTAAAATATTAGTACAAAATTTTTAGAACTTTTCAAACTGTTTCCAGGTCATTTTCTTTTTTTCCTGGTAATTTTCTTGTCATTTTTTTTCAAAGAAATTAAACCATTTTGCTCAGGATTTAATGGGTAAAGTCAAGACAGCAGCAGGTTACCTGTTCCATGTTGTGTATCTGCAAACGTTTGTAACAATTGATCATTTAATTTTGCAAAAAAAAAAACAACAACAAGCGGCACATTCTCAAATTCTGAGCATAATAGCATAAAAGAAAACTGAAATGATGCCATATAAATATCACAATTGATTTTTTTCAGCAAAGAATTTGTTCTCCAGGTTTGAATTAACTACAAATATTTTTTAATTTGCGCAAATTAATTCAAAGTCCAGAATCCTGACTCGGGCGGAAAAAATCCTGATCATGCCAGGATTTTTTTTTAATATATATTAGATTTTTATTTCGTAACGAGGTGAACAACATTGTATAAAACCCTGGGTGATCTGTATATCTAAAACTGCCTGAGCTGAACCTTCAAAGTGCGCAGGTCATGGTTTTCAATAATATCACTTGAGGAAATGTATCCAATATGTGCTCTACATTTTAAAGGATTGGTTCAAAGACAACACAATTTTCATATTTAAATAATTCAAAGATGATTCTTTTTTTTTTAAGGCAGCCAGATTAAAATAAACACACACACACAAATGTACAGATTTCCAGTGTTTCCAAAAGAAGCGATGTCTATCTGTAAGATGCTGGTTTATATGATCCCAATGTTGATTTAATTCTTGCTGACACAAAAAAACTAACTAAATTATACATTTTGCTTTTATTTGCTGGTGTTTTAGTGTCTTGCAGTCATTAAGTTTCAGCCAGTTCTCTCTGGGAGAGTTTTCCAAAGTTCAACACCACCCTGCTGCTCCTTTCATCAATCAAAAGCACCTATTTGAAGAAGCTCAATCAAAAATGTGTTACACCAGAACAACAACAAAAAAAATATTACTCCATAATACTACAAATATTTAAGGCAGCTCAGTCATTTGGCCTCAGGGACATCACACACACTGTGCACACAAAGCAGCAAATTATGAATAAACTGACAAGAAAATTTAATTTTGCACTGGGATTTAGTATAGAAATATTTTATCTAATCAAGTTTAAATTTAAATTTAAAAGTTTTAGTCTCAGGTCTCTGCAATCAGGTAAAGTCCTTTTTGTGCTGTTATTTTAAGGAAAATCAGACCTGCAAGGAGAAAAAAATATGACGTAAAACACGATAAAATAAGAATTTGTTTTGTTGAATATTCAGTGATCCATCGTTTCAATTCACGACATTTTAGCCATTCAAGTCCCAAAAACGCAGACTGATTAACAAACACAGTGTCTTTTCAAGCAGCAATCTGGGACATGTTTGTTGAAATCGTGGATGATTGGATGATTGGAGATCAAACCACATGGAAAAATTTTAGCCGACAAACTTAAAACACAAAAAGCTTTCCCTGCTGTGTTTGCTTGACGTAGAAATCCGACGTGGTCCCTCTGGCGATGGCTCACTCTTCGCTCATGTTCGTATAGAGTGACGAGGAAACAGTTTTTAAAAGCTGTGCTTCTCTAAAATCTCAAGTTTTAATGGTTTTAAAATCCCCTGTTTGACCCGACAGAAACGAGTCACTTTGGAGGAAAACTCACCTTTTAAAAAAAAAGAAAAAAGAAAAAAGAAAAATCAAAAATCTGATGTGGGTCCGTACCTGCACTTGTTCACGAAACCATCAAAAAGGACCCTCGGGGGTTTTAGAGTTCATCGTCATCGCTGCTGTCCCAGGATGCCAGGCTCGCAGACCTCCGAGGGAGGAGTTTGTGCTTCTGTCAGGATTCCTCTCCGCCTTCCTGGTTGATCACATGGTGGTATCCCCGGTTGGTGATTGGATCCTTCCGCCAACAAACGATGCCGAGGAGAAGGACGATGAGAAAGAAGAGCAGACAGCTGGACACCACCAGACTGATGATCACTTCTGAGGAAAAATGGAGAAAAAGGATCAGTGGTGGCACGATCAGTCATCTCGTTCATTTAAGCACTCTTCAGTTTTTAGCGTGTTCACCTGTATCTCTCCCCTCTGAGGGCAACTGACACTCTTTGTCTCGGTCATCTGAGATCGAGGGCTTTGTAAGTCTCACAAACTCATCCAGGGGGCAGTCAAGGGAGCAGCCTGGTAACTGCAGAGGATACGGCTCCACTTTGCTGTTGTTCCGGAAAAACATCGACACCGAAGCAGAGCTGGAAGGACACAATATGTGAGTTTTACAGTCCAATCCAAATGTATTTATAAAGCGCATTTAAAAAGGAACAGAGCTGACCAAAGTGTTGTACATCAAAAAATGAATAATAATAATAAATAGCATAAATATCATAGGAGATGACAAAAACAGTTTGAAAAAGGCATTAAAACCACAAAACTGTCAACTCTTGTACAAAGTCTGAGAAAGCCAAGGACAATATTCATATTTACACATTTTTTACATTCTTTATGGTGTCTACGGCACACTGTGTGTGTGTGTGTGTGTGTGTGTGTGTGTGTGTGTGTGTGTGTGTGTCTGAGTGCGTGTGTTTTACCCGTTGTCGTCTCTGTACAGCTCAAACATGTGACAGGAGGCGTATGGCGGCTGTCTTCCGTTGAACACATCGAGGCTGGACTGCAGAGCGGCAACAGTGGTGTCGTGCTGTCGAACAGACACACGTGAGAACGTTACGAGAACGTCTGTTTTATATCGTCATTAACTGCTTATTCCTAACTCCTAATAACCGTCCAGAAGGGGCCGGCGGAGGGGTGATCAACAAAATCACATAGTGAAAGGCATTTGAATCAATCAGCTGGGCTGAAAACAAGCCTCTCCTTGTCTGTCGTTTTATCATTTGTCATTTTGGCCGATGCCACGGCTCAAAAACCTTCTTTCACAGAGAAGTTTGGTCTCATTTTGAACCGGAGCATCTGCAGATCATTTCCATACCAATTACACTGTGAGGAACTCCCTGTTTTTGTTATCTTGGCTGCAATCCTGTAATGGAACTTGGAAGGACAATTAAGTAAATTAGACTTTATTTGGGAGACGTTTTGAGGGACGCTGTGTCCAAGATTTGTCTCCACATAGCCTGTCTACTCTGGTTACATCTTATTGATGCATATCGTCTCCCGTTCATTCCACTAACGTCTGCCCGGCACTCAATGTTCCCACACACAAGCCTCCACACGCACCAAGCAGAGATCTGCACTTTACCAGCTCAAGAAGTCATTCTTACCGCCGAAAGCATCATGAATTTCAGCCTCTGTTTTGGGTCTGGGGCAGCCATCTTGGAGAGATTCTTCACTATTTCACCCAACAGCATACCTAAAGACACACAGCAGTTGCTATTTTAATCCTGGATTTTTAAGTAGAACTCTGGTGTTATTTTAATGTTTTTCTTTTGTTAATAAATCTCAGGAAGACACTGAAACCAACACAAACATATCCTGCTAACAAGTCCTAACACACACACACACACACAAACACAAACACACACACCTCCCTGCAGCCGGCTCTTTTCTTGTTGTTTGTGGACCCCGAATGTAACCTGTGGAAATCAAACAGAATCATTACAAGTTTCAACCATCGTAAGACACCAAAACTAAATGAGACCGTCGATATTGCGACTAGTTTTACCTGAAATCCAAAGTCTTTGAGCTCTCTGAGCTTCTCCATGACAACAGGAGTCACCCAATCAGGAGCTGACATGTTGTGACGAGACTGAATAAACACGCAGGGCAAAAAGTGGTTTGCATTAGCATAGTCAAAGTTTTGACAGCAAACATGGCAGAGTATGCACTTTTTGGATGTAAACTGGACCCTGGAGCTCCCTTTCATCTATCGAAACACCATTCTAGCAGATATTGTAGTATGTTTACAACATATGTTCTAGTAGAAACCCAAATTAAAAGTATGAACCTGAAAACGACCGTCATCGGGCCCCTTTAAAATGTGTCAGGAGGGGGACTTTAAACTGGCTTGCTGATGATGGCGCTTTGTCAGCAGTCTTCCCTCAGTGAACTCTCTTTCTCTCTGCAACCATCTCTCACACTGTTGCTTAATTATCATGTGGCTATTGTCAGTGACCCTGCTGTCCCTGATTTCATAATTGGCTCATACTTGAAATCTCACACTAATTTGTGTGCATTTGACTCTTGATTATGTGGACGTCCCTGCAAATTAAAAAAAAAAAAAAAACGATGTCAGCGCATGTATTGGCATTCAGACACTTTAATGCAAGCAGAGACCCAGATAGGACAAAAAAAATAGAATTACATTGTGTTTAAACTATGTTTCAGGTGGTCAAACAACATAACGCCTCGTTCCATGTCTGTCCCCGGCACCCAGGCAAAAAACACAAAACACAGATGTGAAACTGCTGCAGCTGCACAGTCCTGTTAGTCAAAATGTTCCAAAAAAAACCAATGAGGTCAGCTGAGTCACAAGACTAAAACAAACACACACTGAGATGTGACCAGTTACCATCTAGCCAACCAGAAGTTTACACATAATTTGGATGAACTTCTTTGTTGAAATTCAAACAGCTTGTGACTCGTAAAAAACAGTACGCTCTTATTTTGAAATAGTAGTCAACCGCTGCTGTCTGCATCCTTTAAGCTGGACTGAATCTGCATTGGATTCACTTTTCATTTTCGGAGAAAATGACCTCAGACATGACACAAATACGTTGGTCAACAGAAATATGAATAGAAAACTTTTCGCTTCTGCTGTGAACTTGTTTTTGCTGGCGGTTGTGTGTGTGTTCATACCTCACAGAAGAGTGTGTCGTACACACTCCAGACTGACTCCACGGTCGTCTTATTCAGCCCTGTTTTATTCCTCACCAGCTCTAGAATGTCCTGAAGAGAAAAACACAATAAGCCGCACACATACATTTATTTCCAACACTTTCAAGATAATTTAGACTTAAATAAAAATATCAAAAACAGGCTTTGAAAAAATCCAACATGTGTAATATTAATGTAACCACAGAATTTATCTTCCTGTACCTGGTATTCAATGGTGACATTGATAAATTTCTCTGTGTGCTCCGTTTCATTCATCAGTTGTTTGTAGCGAGGACAGTCAGACAGAGGAAAAGAGAGGAGCTAAAAAATAAAAAGAGACAGAAAGTTCAAAACCAGCTAAAAGCAAGTTTGATTTAAAATTTTAAGACTTTTTTAATGCTGCTCAAAATAACATTTAAGACCAATTTTACAATAACCACTACTGCAGAAGAAAAAAAACATGACCTAGAGGTTAGAGAAAATTTGGCAAAATGTTTATTGCAACATAAAACTTTTGCCAAAAATTCTTCGTGAAATAGCCATTTTTCATTGAATTCTAACTTCCCCATGTTGTTTTGCTCTGCGTGACATTCATGCGAGAGGCATTTGGTAAAAAAACATTTTAAAGAGTCTTTTTTTTTAAAATATATATATTTTACATACTACATCAGAAGTACAAAATCATAAACTTCATGTCTTTGCATTTTTAAGAATTTTCTAAATTGATTTAAGACATTTTAATACCAGTTAAGGCCTTACTTTCAGATTAAGGGATTCACAGCCTTTTAAGGCTTTTTAAGGAAACCCTGGTTTAGACTCAGCAGCGAGCAGCACTAATAAAACTCGTTATAAACTGGACCTACCCTCTCTTCACTTAGTGGCACAGTGTGTACGGGTATCGGCTGCCACAGCAGGTCTTTCGTGAAGACCTGCTGACCACTGGGGGGGTAGAGACCTAGATGACGGCAAAAGGCGTTAATGTGACGGCGGGAAAAAGAACACCAAAAGGAGAAGTACTGCAAGTAGAGGGAAAACAAAAAGGAGGAAGAGCTGAAGTTCAAACCTGCGAGGTTGGCCTCAGCGCTCATCAGGGTGCGATCGTAGTCTGTGCTGCGAACCGAGATCTGAGGACGAAGAAGTGCGGCATCAGTGTACTAACTGGGTCATCACGGCCTTGAAACAGACCGATGTGTCATATGTTAGTGCTATAATAAACAGAAATACACAGGTGCCCCCTCTTGGAAAACATGTCCATCATACTCCAGGAATTCCAGCACCAGTGGGAACCCTGTATAACACCAACATGGCAAGGGGCCCCTGCCCCTAACTATTCATATGAAAAACACTTGATATATGCGTCCTGGTGAGGTGTCATGTGATCCTACCTCATGTCTAAGGTAGGATTCATTGAGGAATCCTTTATATCGGTTCCTTAGAAACTGGCCCAGTTCAAAGTGCTGCTTCATCCCCTCCTGAAAACACGCACAGAGAGGGACATACGTTAATCTCCTGATGAAAGAAAATAAGTTTTAAGTGGGACAAAAACATCAAAATAGCATTGATAAACCAGAGAATGATTCCTTGCTGTCGTGCACACTGAAAATAAGTGGCGTGACTTTTGCATGCCTTGAAAATCATATGAAAACTCAATGAACAGAATAAATTTGGTGAGTTTTTTGATGCAAACAGGGTGAACAGAACTTCAGAACACTTTAGTATTAGCCTTTAATGCATTACAATATATATAAAATACAAGTCATATATTATTATATTGCTATGCAGAATGAATAGACTTTAATGCAGCATATAACCAATAATAACTCAAATTTTTGCACATCAAACACTTAATTTCCTCCATTCTAGTGAATATTTATGCACACATCTGTGCATTTTCTGCATCAATTTAAAGTGCAAATGTCTTTAATTTTGTCAAAATAAAAGTCCCTTAAATCTACACAAATGCAGTAAATTATTGTGCAACACTGAGCTTTTTTATATGATTTTTTTATTCTGCTCTATACAATGGCGAAGATAGAAATACAACTGATACAACACATGTATGGAGCCGCTGGACTGCAGGGAGGTGGAGAAAAAGACAGTGAGAACGGATATTATCATATGTATATTAAGTAAGTAAGTATCACAGTAAGCGTCAGTTCTGCTATATTGCATCACCCGTAATGGTAATGTTTATTAATATGTTAAAAAAAAAAACAACACAAAATACTTTAGTATTCTGAGACAAACAATTTAATGACTAATCTGATTATTTTGTTAGGAAAATATGTATTTTAAAGCGGATTAGTGTGGATTCAATAGTTTAGTTTAGTAATTTTATTTGGAAGGATATACTGTAAACATAAAAGATGTTTTAAAAAAAGGGTTTAAAGCTAAAGAAAGAAGGAGGTTTTAATTCAACAAAGTTTAGAGCTTGAAATATTTGGGCAGTATTTTTTTCAAGTTTATCATAATAATGATTTTATTATCATAGTTTAACATAATTACAATAATTTCATTTATCATAATAAAAATAATTTAATTTGTGTGCAACATATTAGAATCAAATATTTCTTTTTTTCTTTTTTCTGATCTTTAATGTTTTGTTACTTATTTAGGTTGTCTGGTCAGAAATAGACATTGTGATGAAATATGTTATTTGCGTTTATTTTAGTGTGACTAAGAGAGTTTTGCTTGTTTTGTGTTGGGTTTTTTTTTGTATCTGGTTACGTATGCCTGCAGGACACTGTGTACAATTAGGCAGTTGTTTCATATAACCGGTTTTCCAGCTGTGGGTGACCAAAAAAAAAAAAAAGGGAGTGAACAATAAGAAGTATGCAAGACAACACATGTGTGGACACGCTGCAATCAATCAAATTTAAAATTTTTTGAATCATACCTGTGACAGCTGTCCAAAGCCTTGTGGCCAGTCGCTCTCTTGGTGCGGGTCGGTGGGATAGGCTCTGACTGGTGACCTGTCACCATGACGAAACAACTGGAGGAGAGAACCGGGAAAGCTGTCAGGCAACACCCAACGAACAACACACTACTTCCCCTTTCCTGCCACCACATATTTTCAATCCAAACTGAAAACTTAATCAAACTCAACTATTTAAAAACCCAAGGTATTATATTATGTCAAATCTTTAAATTTATTTTTGCTTATTCTTTTACTTTCTCTCCGCCTTTTTTAACTTTGAATTGTGTAATTTTAATTTCTCTGTGCAGCACCTTGAACCTACATAAAAGTTCTTTCATAAAAAAAACTGCCTTGCCTTAAGAGTGCAGGTGCAACAAAATAAACCTCCCACTATGGCATACAAAAATGTGAAATTATGTGGCTCTTGCTGTTTGTAATAAATACAATAAAAACATAAGATTGCTTATTTGTCTAAAGGGGCAAATCTGCTAGGTCTAGCACTGGTGACATGCAGTATATTTTAGTATTTTCTATTAATGCATGTGTTCAGAAGTCCAAACTTTGCTGCACAGCGACTAAAGGAGGAACATATTGCAATGTGGTGGTCATATAATATTAGGGTTTCATATCAGCAGAAATACTGTACATAAAATATCACATTGAAAGCCTGACATATGGATGTATTTACCAAACTTAGTTTTTACTGCAGACTGGAAGCCACATGATCAGCAAATAAAACTGTCACTGCATTATCGTGTGACTTGTTTGACAAAGCTGCCTATCTCTCCAGTGCTTAATCTGTATTTGATATATCTTTTATTGTTCCACCTTATGACATATAACATTAATAACCACCTTCATGCATGCAGCTCTTCTGACACTGAATCTAACCAAAAGCTCCGTCCTAGTTTTATCTGTGTCACTGGCTGTTGCAAAATCCAGTCAGCTGATAGTAACGATCTCGCCAAGTGTTTGCCTTGGCTTACAGTCTTACAAAAAAGCAAATCAAAAATCTGAACACAATTGGCCTTAAATGAGCATGCACGGAGACAAAATAAGGAATAATAATGAAGGAATCCAAGGGTGATAATAAACAGTGTCAAAGCCATTTCATACACAAGTACAGGGACCTATGTCTATGAACTGGGCCTTTTATTTGACACAGCACCTTTGATAATAAATATTACTCATGTTGTAAAGACCTATGTTGGTGTAGGCTGAATGTAATATCTGCATCCAGTCAGTTAAGTCTTGTTGCAGGATGCCACTGCAAGAACAGTTTCGATCTTCAAGCCAAGTGTGGGTTTCTAGTGTGGAGAGCATGCATGACCGATCTGTCCAAAATAGCTGAAAAAAGTGTGCAAACTCTATTTGAAGGATGGATTATCCCTGCAGAACTCCTAATCTTATCTCCTCTGTGATCATTAATGGCTCGGTAACCGTTTCTAAGAATGAGTTCAAAAATAAGAACATGTCACACTAACTCCTTCACAGAAAATCTATGTGGACTTTCTGACTCGACTCCCTTCACCTCTCAGTGTTGAACTTCAGCCCTGTGACATGCAAGATGCTTTAAGTCATGGTATTAACACGGGAAAACAAGAGTGTGTCTGCTGCTTTTTCAATTCTCACATCCATGACAGATTCCATCGCTGTAACACTAAAAAAAAAAAAAAAAAAAAAAGGAACAGAGGGTGGGAAAATGAACCCACTCGTCCCAAGACAGAGTAGTTCAGATTTAAGAAATTATAAAAAAAGAAAAAAAAAGGTACATAATTTGGGGGATTTTTACGTTCAAAATGTACAACTACAACATTATCATTACAAGATTTTTTCCCGTAAAGTACTCACAATGCCTGTCTTCTCTACGGACTGAGAGACAGAGACTTTATTACACTATTATCAACCTGCATGTATCTTTACGCTTTGCATAGGGAATTCGCAGGCAAATCCAATTCAGCAGCTCACATTTATCTGTGAGATAAATGCAACAAAATGAAGACATGCAAAAATACACTAATGTGTGCACTTGAGTCGGGAGTGGCTCTTTAGTGCTGGTTTTTACTGTATATGGATAAAGGGAAATGAGAGAATTAGAAAACCTTCATAAAGCTCCAAACATTCATATAAATCCTCAAGCAAAATACTTGTACTACGAAAGGAGAAATACAGAAAGAAATACACATGCTTTAGAAGTAACACAACTATGACAGTTCAAGTATTGTTTTCTCAAAGTAAAAGTAGCCTCAGAAAAGCTGCATTCAAATTGTACCAATGCTTATTTCCTGCATCATCTTGCACTGACATCAATGTGTAGCTCATTGATGCTCTCTTAACAACAACTTTTGTGTCCTTGGCTACACTGCCTTTCTTCCCTGGGGCAAACTGGCCTGACTGGTGTGCTGTGAACAGGTCCAAAACAGGAAACCTGCAAATATTTTAGCAAGTGCTTTCTTTATATGTGCCACAGAAAAACATCTTAACAGGAAGAGTTGACCGCATGACTCAGATCACTAACTATTTTATCCCCACTGCCTCAAAGATTAAATATGATCCAAAAGACATCAGCATTTATGAAACAAACATTATCCCCAATTTTATTTTTTTTACGACTTCTGCCGACTAATCACAACAGAATGAAGTTTCTGACAATAAAAATACTTAACTATTACTTTGTGTTAACACGTCAGACAGTCTTGTGATACAGGTTCAACGTGAATAACTTTAACATGAGCGTGCAGAGGACCTCAAATGATTTGTCCCCTGATGAGTCCCGTTTCGTTCTTCTTGAAGGCTTCTTTGCTCGTTTTGAGGCATCTCGTGACACTGAACTCAATACACCTCACCTTTAATACATTTTCCAATTCAAAAATTTAAATTGTATCCTCATAAAATGTCTGGATAGTTTGCCTGTGAAAGCAATGATTTACTGGCAAGCAGTGTGAACCAAACACAAAATTAGCTCATTTTTATTTTGAAAGTGTTGCAAGGTGGATTAATAATATGCCGAATTAACTATAAGACCGGAATTGTATCTGACAGACTTAATTCGTGTTCAGATAAACACACATATTTACATAGAAGCTAATAAATTGTAAAACCTCTTGAATTTTGAATGTAGTTTCGCGAAAATGTATCCACAGTGAAGAGAAACGCGGCTAGTCGCTACAGAGCTTAACACAGTCCCAGTACCGTTACACTAAATATTGACTTTACTCACCACAGTCACATATTTAAGTTGTCTGTCTGCTGCTGCCTCTCGACAGATAAAGGCTACCGTTAAAAGACAAAGCACCGAAGCGGACACCATGTTTCCGTGAAGGACCAACCGAAACCTCAGACCTCAAACCGCCTGTTTCTCAGGTCTCCTGCCTGAGCTACAAGTTAGCCACAGTTAGCGTAGCCTTGACCGGAAGTTAACGCAATAAACGTAGCGTTTGTTAGAGTTTAACACAAAAAGTGCAATTCTGAGGACAAATAAAATATGGAGATGTATCGATTTAATTATTTTTCTCACGTTTACGTGATTTTCACCCACGTTAGCCCTTTTTATTTCCACAAAATTGCAGATGTTATTTAGCGTACATTTTATTTTGAAATGAATGCCCTGAGTCCTAGCTTGTCAGCTAACTTGATGCAAAAAAGGAAAGCGGAAGTCAAGGAAGGAAGTTCCGGTCCTGTCCACCCAAGTCAGCATACTTTTAAGGACTTTTTTTGTTCTGACAATTCAATTATTTTATTTTAGAACAATATATTATAAATAATAATAATGCATAATAACGGCTTCACCTTAAGTTTTGATTTGTAAAATAATAATAATAATTAGTAGTACTAGTAGTAGTAGTAGCAGTAGAAGTCGTGGTAGTATGAAAAAATATTATTATTTATTTTTTATTTTTTTTAATTACACCATTCTGATTTCCCTACAATACAAAAGTTTCAACTACAGATGAAAACACTTAATTCTACAATGTAGGTTTTATTTCACCGTGTGGCTGTAATTTTATAGATTATCCAGCAGATGGCATCAATTCAAAACAAACCGCAGAAGGTGTCCTCGTGAGCGTGTGCATGCCAGCCTCCTCTAAAGCAAAACCAATAGTTTTTAACAAGTAGTCTATAAATTTCACTTTTTTGATCTGCAAATTCAATGATTTTATTTAGAAATATAAGATAATAATTATTATAATAACAATAATAAATAATAATGACTCTACCTTCAGTTTTGATTTGTAAAATAATAATAATCATAATAATTATTATGATTATTTATTATTATTATTAGTAGTAGTAGTAGTAGTAGTAGTAGTAGTAGTAGTAGTAGTAGTATGAAAAATTATTATTTAGTACACCCTTCTGTTTTCCTTAGACGACAATATTTTTAGCTACAGATTGAAACACTTAATTCCACAATGTAGGTTTTGTTTCACCGTGTGGCTGTAATCTTACAGATTGTCCAGCAGATGGCATCAATTCAAAACAAACCGCAGAAGGTGTCCTCGTGAGTGTGTGCATGCCAGCCTCCTGACACCTCTCAAGCAAAACCAATAGTTTTTAACAAGTAGTCTATAAATTTCCCTTTTTTGATCTGCAAATTTAATGTTTTATTTAGAAATATATTATAATAAGAATAATTATAATAACAATAATAAATAATAACGACTTTACCTTCAGTTTTGATTTGTAAAATAATAATAATAATAATAATAATAATAATAATAATAATAATAATAAATAATAATAATAATAATAATAATAATTATTATTATTATTATTATTATTATTATTATTATTATTATTATTATTACTAGTAGTAGTAGTAGTAGTAGCAGCATCAGTAGTAGTAGTAGTAGTATGAAAAATTATTATTGTTGTTATTATTATTTTAGTACACCCTTCCGTTTTCCTTAGACGACACAATATTTCAATATTTTTAGCTACAGATTAAAACACTTAATTCCACAATGTAGGTTTTATTTCACCGTGTGGCTGTAATTTTACAGATTGTCCAGCAGATGGCATCAATTCAAAACAAACCGCAGAAGGTGTCCTCGTGAGCGTGTGCATGCCAGCCTCCTGACACCTCTAAAGCAAAACCAATGGTTTTTTAACAAGTCTATAAATTTCACTTTTTTGATCTGCAAATTCAATAATTTTATTTAGAAATATATAATTAATTATTATTATAATAACAATGATAAATAATAACGACTCTACCTTCAGTTTTGATTTGTAAAATAATAATAATAATAATAATAATAATAATTAGTAGTAGTAGTAGTAGTAGTAGTGGTAGCAGTAGGAGTAGTAGTAGTAGTATGAAAAATTATTATTACTATTATTATTATTTTAGTACACCCTTCTGTTTTCCTTAGACGACAATATTTTTAGCTACAGATTGAAACACTTAATCCACAATGTAGGTTTTATTTCACCGTGTGGCTGTAATCTTACAGATTGTCCAGCAGATGGCATCAATTCAAAACAAACCGCAGAAGGTGTCCTCGTGAGCGTGTGCATGCCAGCCTCCTCTCAAGCAAAACCAATAGTTTTTAACAAGTAGTCTATAAATTTCACTTTTTTGATCTGCAAATTCAATGATTTTATTTAGAAATATAAGATAATAATTATTATAATAACAATAATAAATAATAATGACTCTACCTTCAGTTTTGATTTGTAAAATAATAATAATCATAATAATTATTATGATTATTATTATTATTAGTAGTAGTAGTAGTAGTAGTAGTAGTATGAAAAATTATTATTTAGTACACCCTTCTGTTTTCCTTAGACGACAATATTTTTAGCTACAGATTGAAACACTTAATTCCACAATGTAGGTTTTATTTCACCGTGTGGCTGTAATCTTACAGATTGTCCAGCAGATGGCATCAATTCAAAACAAACCGCAGAAGGTGTCCTCGTGAGTGTGTGCATGCCAGCCTCCTGACACCTCTCAAGCAAAACCAATAGTTTTTAACAAGTAGTCTATAAATTTCCCTTTTTTGATCTGCAAATTTAATGTTTTATTTAGAAATATATTATAATAAGAATAATTATAATAACAATAATAAATAATAAACGACTTTACCTTCAGTTTGATTTGTAAAATAATAATAATAATAATAATAATAATAATAATAATAATAATAATAATAATAATTATTAATTATTATTATTATTATTATTATTATTATTACTAGTAGTAGTAGCAGCATCAGTAGGAGTAGTAGTAGTAGTATGAAAAATTATTATTGTTGTTATTATTATTTTAGTACACCCTTCCGTTTTCCTTAGACGACAATATTTCAATATTTTTAGCTACAGATTAAAACACTTAATTCCACAATGTAGGTTTTATTTCACCGTGTGGCTGTAATTTTACAGATTGTCCAGCAGATGGCATCAATTCAAAACAAACCGCAGAAGGTGTCCTCGTGAGCGTGTGCATGCCAGCCTCCTGACACCTCTAAAGCAAAACCAATGGTTTTTAACAAGTCTATAAATTTCACTTTTTTGATCTGCAAATTCAATAATTTTATTTAGAAATATATAATAATTATTATTATAATAACAATGATAAATAATAACGACTCTACCTTCAGTTTTGATATGTAAAATAATAATCATAATAATAATAATAATTAGTAGTAGTAGTAGTAGTAGTAGTAGTGGTAGCAGTAGGAGTAGTAGTAGTAGTATGAAAAATTATTATTACTTATTATTATTTTAGTACACCCTTCTGTTTTCCTTAGACGACAATATTTTTAGCTACAGATTGAAACACTTAACTCCACAATGTAGGTTTTATTTCACCGTGTGGCTGTAATCTTACAGATTGTCCAGCAGATGGCATCAATTCAAAACAAACCGCAGAAAGTGTCCTCGTGAGTGTGTGCATGCCAGCCTCCTGACACCTCAAGCAAAACCAACAGTTTTTAACAAGTAGTCTATAAATTTCACTTTTTTGATCTGCAAATTTAATGTCTTATTTAGAAATATATTATAATAAGAATAATTGTAATAACAATAATAAATAACAACGACTTTACCTTCAGTTTTGATTTGTAAAATAATAATAATAATAATTATTATTATTATTATTATTATTACTAGTAGTAGTAGTAGTAGCAGCAGCAGTATGAGTAGTAGTAGTAGTATGAAAAAATTATTATTGTTGTTTATTATTATTATTTTAGTACACCCTTCTGTTTTCCTTAGACGACAATATTTCAATATTTTAGCTACAGATTGAAACACTTAATTCCACAATGTAGGTTTTGTTTCACCGTGTGGCTGTAATTTTACAGATTGTCCAGCAGATGGCATCAATTCAAAACAAACCGTAGAAGGTGTCCTCGTGAGCGTGTGCATGCCAGCCTCCTGACACCTCTAAAGCAAAACCAATAGTTTTTAACAAGTCTATAAATTTCCCTTTTTTGATCTGCAAATTCAATAATTTTATTTAGAAATATATAATAATTATTATTATAATAACAATGATAAATAATAACGACTCTACCTTCAGTTTTGATTTGTAAAATAATAATCATAATAATAATAATAATAATAATTAGTAGTAGTAGTAGTAGTAGTGGTAGCAGTAGGAGTAGTAGTAGTAGTAGTATGAAAAATTATTATTACTATTATTATTATTTTAGTACACCCTTCTGTTTTCCTGAGACGACAATATTTTTAGCTACAGATTGAAACACTTAATTCCACAATGTAGGTTTTGTTTCACCGTGTGGCTGTAATTTTACAGATTGTCCAGCAGATGGCATCAATTCAAAACAAACCGCAGAAGGTGTCCTCGTGAGCGTGTGCATGCCAGCCTCCTCTAAAGCAAAACCAATAGTTTTTAACAAGTAGTCTATAAATTTCACTTTTTTGATCTGCAAATTCAATGATTTTATTTAGAAATATAAGATAATAATTATTATAATAACAATAATAAAAATAATAATGACTCTACCTTCAGTTTTGATTTGTAAAATAATAATAATCATAATAATTATTATGATTATTATTAGTAGTAGTAGAAGTAGTAGTAGTAGTATGAAAAATTATTATTTAGTACACCCTTCTGTTTTCCTTAGACGACAATATTTTTAGCTAAAGATTGAAACACTTAACTCCACAATGTAGGTTTTATTTCACCGTGTGGCTGTAATCTTACAGATTGTCCAGCAGATGGCATCAATTCAAAACAAACCGCAGAAGGAGTCCTCGTGAGTGTGTGCATGCCAGCCTCCTGACACCTCTAAAGCAAAACCAATAGTTTTTAACAAGTAGTCTATAAATTTCACTTTTTTGATCTGCAAATTTAATGTTTTATTTAGAAATATATTATAATAAGAATAATTATAATAACAATAATAAATAATAACGACTTTACCTTCAGTTTTGATTTGTAAAATAATAATACTAATAATAATAATAATAATAATTTATTATTATTATTACTAGTAGTAGTAGTAGTAGCAGCAGCAGTATGAGTAGTAGTAGTAGTAGTATGAAAAATTATTATTGTTGTTATTATTATTTTAGTACACCCTTCCGTTTTCCTTAGACGACAATATTTCAATATTTTAGCTACAGATTGAAACACTTAATTCCACAATGTAGGTTTTATTTCACCGTGTGGCTGTAATTTTACAGATTGTCCAGCAGATGGCATCAATTCAAAACAAACCGCAGAAGGTGTCCTCGTGAGCGTGTGCATGCCAGCCTCCTGACACCTCTAAAGCAAAACCAATGGTTTTTAACAAGTCTATAAATTTCACTTTTTTGATCTGCAAATTCAATAATTTTATTTAGAAATATATAATAATTATTATTATAATAACAATAATAAATAATAACGACTCTACCTTCAGTTTTGATATGTAAAATAATAATCATAATAATAATAAATAATAATTAGTAGTAGTAGTAGTAGTAGTAGTAGTAGTGGTAGCAGTAGTAGTATGAAAAATTATTATTACTATTATTATTATTTTAGTACACCCTTCTGTTTTCCTTAGACGACAATATTTTTAGCTACAGATTGAAACACTTAATTCCACAATGTAGGTTTTATTTCACCGTGTGGCTGTAATCTTACAGATTGTCCAGCAGATGGCATCAATTCAAAACAAACCGCAGAAGGTGTCCTCGTGAGCGTGTGCATGCCAGCCTCCTCTAAAGCAAAACCAATAGTTTTTTTACAAGTAGTCTATAAATTTCACTTTTTTGATCTGCAAATTCAATGATTTTATTTAGAAATATAAGATAATAATTATTATAATAACAATAATAAATAATAATGACTCTACCTTCAGTTTTGATTTGTAAAATAATAATAATCATAATAATTATTATGATTATTATTTATTATTAGTAGTAGTAGTAGTAGTAGTAGTAGTAGTATGAAAAATTATTATTTAGTACACCCTTCTGTTTTCCTTAGACGACAATATTTTTAGCTACAGATTAAAACACTTAATTCCACAATGTAGGTTTTATTTCACCGTGTGGCTGTAATTTACAGATTGTCCAGCAGATGGCATCAATTCAAAACAAACCGCAGAAGGTGTCCTCGTGAGTGTGTGCATGCCAGCCTCCTCTCAAGCAAAACCAACAGTTTTTAACAAGTAGTCTATAAATTTCACTTTTTTGATCTGCAAATTTAATGTTTTATTTAGAAATATATTATAATAAGAATAATTGTAATAACAATAATAAATAACAACGACTTTACCTTCAGTTTTGATTTGTAAAATAAATAATAATAAATAATTATTATTATTATTATTATTATTACTACTACTAGTAGTAGTAGTAGTAGTAGCAGCAGCAGTATGAGTAGTAGTAGTAGTAGTATGAAAAATTATTATTGTTGTTATTATTATTTTAGTACACCCTTCCGTTTTCCTTAGACGACAATATTTCAATATTTTTAGCTACAGATTGAAACACTTAATTCCACAATGTAGGTTTTATTTCACCGTGTGGCTGTAATTTTACAGATTGTCCAGCAGATGGCATCAATTCAAAACAAACCGCAGAAGGTGTCCTCGTGAGTGTGTGCATGCCAGCCTCCTGACACCTCTAAAGCAAAACCAATAGTTTTTAACAAGTCTATAAATTTCCCTTTTTTGATCTGCAAATTCAATAATTTTATTTAGAAATATATAATAATTATTATTATAATAACAATGATAAATAATAACGACTCTACCTTCAGTTTTGATTTGTAAAATAATAATCATAATAATAATAATAATAATTATTAGTAGTAGTAGTAGTAGTAGTGGTAGCAGTAGGAGTAGTAGTAGTAGTATGAAAAATTATTATTACTATTATTATTATTTTTAGTACACCCTTCTGTTTTCCTGAGACGACAATATTTTTAGCTACAGATTGAAACACTTAATTCCACAATGTAGGTTTTATTTCACCGTGTGGCTGTAATTTTACAGATTGTCCAGCAGATGGCATCAATTCAAAACAAACCGCAGAAGGTGTCCTCGTGAGCGTGTGCATGCCAGCCTCCTCTCAAGCAAAACCAATAGTTTTTAAACAAGTAGTCTATAAATTTCACTTTTTTGATCTGCAAATTCAATGATTTTATTTAGAAATATAAGATAATAATTATTATAATAACAATAATAAATAATAATGACTCTACCTTCAGTTTTGATTTGTAAAATAATAATAATCATAATAATTATTATGATTATTATTATTATTATTATTAGTAGTTAGTAGTAGTAGTAGTAGTAGTAGTAGTAGTATGAAAAATTATTATTTAGTACACCCTTCTGTTTTCCTTAGACGACAATATTTTTAGCTACAGATTGAAACACTTAACTCCACAATGTAGGTTTTATTTCACCGTGTGGCTGTAATCTTACAGGTTGTCCAGCAGATGGCATCAATTCAAAACAAACCGCAGAAAGTGTCCTCGTGAGTGTGTGCATGCCAGCCTCCTGACACCTCAAGCAAAACCAACAGTTTTTAACAAGTAGTCTATAAATTTCACTTTTTTGATCTGCAAATTTAATGTCTTATTTAGAAATATATTATAATAAGAATAATTGTAATAACAATAATAAATAACAACGACTTTACCTTCAGTTTTGATTTGTAAAATAATAATAATAATAATTATTATTATTATTATTATTTATTACTACTAGTAGTAGTAGTAGTAGTAGTAGCAGCAGTAGGAGCAGTAGTAGTAGTAGTATGAAAAATTATTATTGTTGTTATTATTATTTTAGTACACCCTTCCGTTTTCCTTAGACGACAATATTTCAATATTTTTAGCTACAGATTGAAACACTTAATTCCACAATGTAGGTTTTATTTCACCGTGTGGCTGTAATTTTACAGATTGTCCAGCAGATGGCATCAATTCAAAACAAACCGCAGAAGGTGTCCTCGTGAGCGTGTGCATGCCAGCCTCCTGACACCTCTAAAGCAAAACCAATAGTTTTTAACAAGTCTATAAATTTCCCTTTTTTGATCTGCAAATTCAATAATTTTATTTAGAAATATAATAATTATTATTATAATAACAATGATAATAAATAATAACGACTCTACCTTCAGTTTTGATTTGTAAAATAATAATCATAATAATAATAATAATAATTAGTAGTAGTAGTAGTAGTAGTAGTGGTAGCAGTAGGAGTAGTAGTAGTAGTATGAAAAATTATTATTACTATTATTATTATTTTAGTACACCCTTCTGTTTTCCTGAGACGACAATATTTTTAGCTACAGATTGAAACACTTAATTCCACAATGTAAGTTTTATTTCACCGTGTGGCTGTAATCTTACAGATTGTCCAGCAGATGGCATCAATTCAAAACAAACCGCAGAAGGTGTCCTCGTGAGCGTGTGCATGCCAGCCTCCTCTAAAGCAAAACCAATAGTTTTTAACAAGTAGTCTATAAATTTCACTTTTTTGATCTGCAAATTCAATGATTTTATTTAGAAATATAAGATAATAATTATTATAATAACAATAATAAATAATAATGACTCTACCTTCAGTTTTGATTTGTAAAATAATAATAATCATAATAATTATTATGATTATTATTATTATTATTAGTTATTAGTAGTAGTAGAAGTAGTAGTAGTAGTAGTATGAAAAATTATTATTTAGTACACCCTTCTGTTTTCCTTAGACGACAATATTTTTAGCTAAAGATTGAAACACTTAACTCCACAATGTAGGTTTTATTTCACCGTGTGGCTGTAATCTTACAGATTGTCCAGCAGATGGCATCAATTCAAAACAAACCGCAGAAGGTGTCCTCGTGAGCGTGTGCATGCCAGCCTCCTGACACCTCTAAAGCAAAACCAATAGTTTTTCACAAGTAGTCTATAAATTTCACTTTTTTGATCTGCAAATTTAATGTTTTATTTAGAAATATATTATAATAAGAATAATTATAATAACAATAATAAATAATAACGACTTTACCTTCAGTTTTGATTTGTAAAATAATAATACTAATAATAATAATAATAATAATTATTATTATTATTATTACTAGTAGTAGTAGTAGTAGTAGCAGCAGCAGTAGGAGTAGTAGTAGTAGTATGAAAAATTATTATTGTTGTTATTATTATTTTTAGTACACCCTTCCGTTTTCCTTAGACGACAATATTTCAATATATTTTTAGCTACAGATTGAAACACTTAATTCCACAATGTAGGTTTTATTTCACCGTGTGGCTGTAATTTTACAGATTGTCCAGCAGATGGCATCAATTCAAAACAAACCGCAGAAGGTGTCCTCGTGAGCGTGTGCATGCCAGCCTCCTGACACCTCTAAAGCAAAACCAATGGTTTTTTTTAACAAGTCTATAAATTTCACTTTTTTGATCTGCAAATTCAATAATTTTATTTAGAAATATATAATAATTATTATTATAATAACAATGATAAATAATAACGACTCTACCTTCAGTTTTGATTTGTAAAATAATAATCATAATAATAATAATAATAATTAGTAGTAGTAGTAGTAGTAGTAGTAGTGGTAGCAGTAGGAGTAGTAGTAGTAGTATGAAAAATTATTATTACTATTATTATTATTTTAGTACACCCTTCTGTTTTCCTTAGACGACAATATTTTTAGCTACAGATTGAAACACTTAATTCCACAATGTAGGTTTTATTTCACCGTGTGGCTGTAATCTTACAGATTGTCCAGCAGATGGCATCAATTCAAAACAAACGGCAGAAGGTGTCCTCGTGAGCGTGTGCATGCCAGCCTCCTCTAAAGCAAAACCAATAGTTTTTAACAAGTAGTCTATAAATTTCACTTTTTTGATCTGCAAATTCAATGATTTTATTTAGAAATATAAGATAATAATTATTATAATAACAATAATAAATAATAATGACTCTACCTTCAGTTTTGATTTGTAAAATAATAATAATCATAATAATTATTATGATTATTATTATTAGTAGTAGTAGAAGTAGTAGTAGTAGTAGTATGAAAAATTATTATTTAGTACACCCTTCTGTTTTCCTTAGACGACAATATTTTTAGCTAAAGATTGAAACACTTAACTCCACAATGTAGGTTTTATTTCACCGTGTGGCTGTAATCTTACAGATTGTCCAGCAGATGGCATCAATTCAAAACAAACCGCAGAAGGAGTCCTCGTGAGTGTGTGCATGCCAGCCTCCTGACACCTCTAAAGCAAAACCAATAGTTTTTAACAAGTAGTCTATAAATTTCACTTTTTTGATCTGCAAATTTAATGTTTTATTTAGAAATATATTATAATAAGAATAATTATAATAACAATAATAAATAATAACGACTTTACCTTCAGTTTTGATTTGTAAAATAATAATACTAATAATAATAATATTATTATTATTATTATTATTATTATTACTAGTAGTAGTAGTAGTAGCAGCAGCAGTATGAGTAGTAGTAGTAGTATGAAAAATTATTATTGTTGTTATTATTATTTTAGTACACCCTTCCGTTTTCCTTAGACGACAATATTTCAATATTTTAGCTACAGATTGAAACACTTAATTCCACAATGTAGGTTTTATTTCACCGTGTGGCTGTAATTTTACAGATTGTCCAGCAGATGGCATCAATTCAAAACAAACCGCAGAAGGTGTCCTCGTGAGCGTGTGCATGCCAGCCTCCTCTAAAGCAAAACCAATGGTTTTTAACAAGTCTATAAATTTCACTTTTTTGATCTGCAAATTCAATAATTTTATTTAGAAATATATAATAATTATTATTATAATAACAATGATAAATAATAACGACTCTACCTTCAGTTTTGATATGTAAAATAATAATCATAATAATAATAATAATAATAATAGTAGTAGTAGTAGTAGTAGTAGTGGTAGCAGTAGGAGTAGTAGTAGTAGTATGAAAAATTATTATTACTATTATTATTATTTTAGTACACCCTTCTGTTTTCCTTAGACGACAATATTTTTAGCTACAGATTGAAACACTTAACTCCACAATGTAGGTTTTATTTCACCGTGTGGCTGTAATCTTACAGATTGTCCAGCAGATGGCATCAATTCAAAACAAACCGCAGAAAGTGTCCTCGTGAGTGTGTGCATGCCAGCCCTGACACCTCAAGCAAAACCAACAGTTTTTAACAAGTAGTCTATAAATTTCACTTTTTTGATCTGCAAATTTAATGTTTTATTTAGAAATATAAGATAATAATTATTATAATAACAATAATAAATAATAATGACTCTACCTTCAGTTTTGATTTGTAAAATAATAATAATCATAATAATTATTATGATTATTATTTATTATTAGTAGTAGTAGTAGTAGTAGTAGTATGAAAAATTATTATTTAGTACACCCTTCTGTTTTCCTTAGACGACAATATTTTTAGCTACAGATTAAAACACTTAATTCCACAATGTAGGCTTTATTTCACCGTGTGGCTGTAATTTTACAGATTGTCCAGCAGATGGCATCAATTCAAAACAAACCGCAGAAGGTGTCCTCGTGAGCGTGTGCATGCCAGCCTCCTGACACCTCTAAAGCAAAACCAATGGTTTTTAACAAGTCTATAAATTTCACTTTTTTGATCTGCAAATTCAATAATTTTATTTAGAAATATATAATAATTATTTATTATAATAACAATGATAAATAATAACGACTCTACCTTCAGTTTTGATTTGTAAAATAATAATCATAAATAATAATAATAATAATTAGTAGTAGTAGTAGTAGTAGTGGTAGCAGTAGGAGTAGTAGTAGTAGTATGAAAAATTATTATTACTATTATTATTTTAGTACACCCTTCTGTTTTCCTTAGACGACAATATTTTTAGCTACAGATTAAAACACTTAATTCCACAATGTAGGTTTTGTTTCACCGTGTGGCTGTAATCTTACAGATTGTCCAGCAGATGGCATCAATTCAAAACAAACCGCAGAAGGTGTCCTCGTGAGTGTGTGCATGCCAGCCTCCTGACACCTCAAGCAAAAAACCAACAGTTTTTAACAAGTAGTCTATAAATTTCACTTTTTTGATCTGCAAATTTAATGTTTTATTTAGAAATATATTATAATAAGAATAATTGTAATAACAATAATAAATAACAACGACTTTACCTTCAGTTTTGATTTGTAAAATAATAATAATAATAATAATTATTATTATTATTATTATTACTACTAGTAGTAGTAGTAGTAGTAGCAGCAGTAGTAGTAGTAGTAGTAGTATGAAAAATTATTATTGTTGTTATTATTATTTTAGTACACCCTTCCGTTTTCCTTAGACGACAATATTTCAATATTTTTAGCTACAGATTGAAACACTTAATTCCACAATGTAGGTTTTATTTCACCGTGTGGCTGTAATTTTACAGATTGTCCAGCAGATGGCATCAATTCAAAACAAACCGCAGAAGGTGTCCTCGTGAGCGTGTGCATGCCAGCCTCCTCTAAAGCAAAACCAATAGTTTTTAACAAGTAGTCTATAAATTTCACTTTTTTGATCTGCAAATTCAATGATTTTATTTAGAAATATAAGATAATAATTATTATAATAACAATAATAAATAATAATGACTCTACCTTCAGTTTTGATTTGTAAAATAATAATAATCATAATAATTATTATGATTATTATTATTATTATTATTATTAGTAGTAGTAGTAGTAGTAGTAGTAGTATGAAAAATTATTATTTAGTACACCCTTCTGTTTTCCTTAGACGACAATATTTTTAGCTACAGATTAAAACACTTAATTCCACAATGTAGGTTTTATTTGACCGTGTGGCTGTAATTTTACAGATTGTCCAGCAGATGGCATCAATTCAAAACAAACCGCAGAAAGTGTCCTCGTGAGCGTGTGCATGCCAGCCTCCTGACACCTCTAAAGCAAAACCAATGGTTTTTAACAAGTAGTCTATAAATTTCCCTTTTTTGATCTGCAAATTCAATTATTTTATTTTAGAACAATATATTATAATAATAATGCATAAATAACGGCTTCACCTTAAGTTTTGATTTGTAAAATAGTAATAATAATTAGTAGTACTAGTCGTAGTAGTATTAGTCGTGGTAGTATGAAAAATACAAAAGTTTCAACTACAGATGAAAACACTTAATTCCACAATGTAGGTTTTATTTCACCGTGTGGCTGTAATTTTACAGATTGTCCAGCAGATGGCATCAATTCAAAACAAACCGCAAAAGGTGTCCTCGTGAGCGCGCGCGTGCCAGCCCCCTGCGATGACGTATTTTTGTAGGCTAACCAGGAAGTTAGCAACCATAATTTTTGAATGTGATTATCGATTATCGTTTATGATACTTACATATTTTGTCCAGCATGATAAACTTCACAGATTAACATTAAACTGTGTTTTGAAGCGTAAATGAACTCACGAGTGAAAAGCTATTTTAAGGATATAAACGAACTACATCTTGGTCGCACAACGTAAACGTCATCACCCCAAATCGTTCAACTTCACCGTAAAAACACGTTAAACACAATTAAAAAGTATTATAATATTATAAACACATTATAAACATATAAATCTGAAAACTGGAGCGTGGCTGTTGCTGTAAAGCTGTAAAGGCGGGCGAGTGAGTTTAATATGTTTCTGTGTCCGGTGTAATGACGTCTGACGTCCCCGACAAACATTGTAGTCCATGGATGTATTATGGTGAAATCTGTAGTACGATTTAGCCACTTGTTAGCAACCGCCTTTTTTAAGATACGAAAAACCCTGAAAGTTTAAAAAGTGTGTTTGTACGAACACGAAAACGTATCAATATCTCAAGCCTATGCAAACCACAGACCTTAGTTAAAGGCATATTACTGAAAACCCATTCAAAAAGACGAGGGAACCGGAAGTGATTTATAATAAATCCATGTTCATGCGCCACTGAGCAGCTCTCATAGAAATGAATGAGGCCCCGCCCCCACGGCTGTACCCAGGTTTATTATAGGTCCATGCATCTCCCTCCCTTCCGCTCCATTGTTTGAGGTTTTGGTGAAGGGATCGACAGACAGCCGCATGTAACACTGGGATTACCAAATGCCGCGGAATAACATTGACATTGGGTGAGTTTACAATAATCAAACATATTTTTTTACATTTTTTAAACGCTGAAAAACTCCCCGCGTGAGGGATGTTGCCAGTTTGAGCTCGCGATGGCAGCGCAACGCCAAGCAACAGTGCAGCTGTCATCCTCGCCCAGCAGAGGAAAACATGTGAAACGTTACATCAGATCGTGCGAAATACATAATAAATACAATCATGGGTTAAATTCAGTGAGATCTATATATAAAACATCAGATTATCCGCTGATCTGTCAGTTTAGGTCATATAATGGTAACGTTAGCTGGCCTGCTATACATTATTGTTTATTGGTTAGCTAACATAACAACATTAAACCATCAGCGACCCCTGTTTTTCACACGATAATCTCCATATCTACATTTTTTTGTAAAAATCGGCACGTTAACCACCCACAAAGCAGCACTTGATAACAGTATAGCCACGGATTCTCGTTTTTCTCCAGCTTTCAAGGGTAGAAGATGACAATGAGAATTACAATAAGCAATTTATGTCATTGAAAAATTCTATCCAAATAATTGTGTTTTCTGTATTAAAATTGTGCCGAAATGTAGAGTGCCTCCTGAAGATTGATTAAAATCATTTAAGTTGTGTTTTATGCGTTTGTACATGTAATTACAAGCAAAACATTTATTGAAATGTAGAGTTTTGAAACGGAGTTTGGTTTAAACCTTTGAAACACCAGCAAATTGGAGATTTCTTTTCCTTTTAAATATGTATGTCGAGAAGGCAATGGGAAACTGTACAAGAAATGCCCCCAAAATTAGAAATAATTAATATAATAACAATAGTAATAATAATAGTAATAATACTATTAGTAATAAGAAGATACAAGAAAATGATCTGGAAATAAGAAAAAAAAAGTGAAAAAACAAAACAAACAAGAAAATGACTTTAATTATATATATATATATATTTTTTTACTCACCTCGCAACATCATTTTATATACATAATTATAAGACTCATAAATATATTTTCCTAGACATTTTCCCTATTTTTTGATAATATCTTATGATTCCTCTCAGCTAATTTTCAGGTCTTTCTCTTTTTTCTTATACTAATTTTAGCTCAGTAGCTCCATATATTTTTTTTATGTTGTGTTTTACTTGCCTGTACGTTTAGTTATAAGTAAAACCTCTTCAAAATGTAGGTTTTTCATACAGCGTTTGGTTTAATCCATGTCTTCAAAGAAGAATATGGCACAAATGGAGGTTGGTTGTCATGGATATAGCAACCAATCTGATCAGAGGAGTATTTCATAATGTTTCTGGTTACACTCAACTGTACCGTTTTCATCTTTTGGCCAGGAATGTCTGCTGATGTTCCAGTCAGAGCTCTGGTCCAGTCAGAGTCACATGCTGCTTCATCTGATCTGGAGCAAGCCCTCAGGCCGTGTCCAGTTTGTCACATCTAAGATGGGCTGAGTGCAGAGGCTGTGATACAGCATAAATGGAAATGGTGAAGCAAGGCAAATAACTTGCAAATTAATGAAGGCAAAGAAGCACATCTTTCCACGCTGAACACATTCAGATCTGAGTTTCAGGTGTGGAGGAAAAAACTACTCCCATTAGGTTTTGGCATCATATATATATATTATACCTGAGTATGGTATTCAGGCACTGACATTTCTACAGCTGCAGTTGTTGTAGGTCACTTTGGATAAAAGCGTCAGCTGAATGAGAAGATTAGACGTGAAGGGAGATGAAAGCTTCTGTAGCCAAGCAGACGGACCCTCTGGGGCCGCTGTGACAGACTTGTGTTGTGTATAAAGCTGCTGCGTTGTCTGTTTTTCCACAGAGTTACTTTTAGGGCTGCCATCTTGCGGCTGTGCTTATATTTACTCATTTGATAGTGTGCAATAATCTGCCACCAGCATTTAAGTGGTGGTTTCAGATTGTGGTCTGGATTATTAGTGCGGGCAATACAGCAAATCTCCATTTAATTTTTGTTAGCGAGGTATACTAGAATAAAATATTTTTTTGGTTTAACCTTGCCAAGAGGTTAGACAGGCCCAGGCAGGCTGTATCACAAACACGGAGCTGTCTGGCTGTGACGGTGTTACTCATGAGGTGACTCACAGGCGTTCGGTCAACATCAGTCATGGCGTTTTAAATTCGGGAAAAATGGAGCTCGCATCTGAAAGAAGCTGCTATGATCAGTATGAACATAAGTGGTGCAGAATTTCTCATACTGATGTCAGTAGCTTTTTAAAGATGATTCATTTATGCAAAATGTTGTGCATACAAGTGCACTCAGCCTTTATGTAAATGACACTATAATAATGCCAATACCGGTGCCATTAATGGGCCAGCTCAGTATATCTGCCAGACCTCTGCTGCCAAACAGCACATTTAGGCTGTAGCATTATGTGCATCACATTAATCTGCTTTACGGAGCAAGCCGTTTCAGCTTCGGTGTTATGTAAGCAGAGGATGAATGTTGCCCAAGGACTCTGTCTCTCCACAGGCATGCCCACTGATACACACCCACCCACAGATACGTCTGCCCGCACAGGCCAAGCACTGAGGTCATTCATGCAGATGGGACTGAGGCTGTGATGCTGCACAGTGTCCTCTTAGTAAAGACGTTCATATAACACAACAGCACAACAACACATGCTTCTGTCCACTTAAAGGAGCACTGCAAACATTTTACATGCTAAGATCAGTTTACTAGTCATGAGGCCTGTGAGAAATTATACAGTGTCTAATGAGGCTCTGCAGATAGCTTAATAATGCTATAATAATAATACATACTGAATTTATTCGAACAAGTGAAATTTAAGCTATGCAATGCTGTCAAAGTACATGCAAAATTCTGCCGTGAGCTTTAAATGAGGAAAAACTGCATTTAGTATTGTTAGAAAATAAGCTACGTTTTTATGTTTGTTTTTTATATAGCAACTGATCCATTTTTAATTTTACCCGGAAAAATTGCAACTCTGGTTTTAACTGAAAGCATACATGACAAACTATAGGTGTGTAGTTTGAACGATGCAGGGCTCAAAAATAATAATTGCCCATATTCTCAGGGTAAATACGATGCAACATCAGGCTACCAGTTCTAGCAACTCACTTGTCTGATCTGGTAAAAGGTAAAAAAAAAAAAAAAAAAACCTTGTTTGTCCACAGCTGATAATGGAGGTGGAATTTAGTGTTTGTTTTTATTTGATAACCAGTAAACAATTTGTATCGGGTCAAGTAAAACTGACTTTGTGCAAGTAGATTTCTGACTCACTAATCTGACTAAGCAAGTGAAAAAAACATTAAAGTTGATCCCTGCGACGTGAGTGTTTATTTGGCAGAGAAAACCTAATGAAAGATGCTATTAAATTGTATTATGGGAAGTGTAGGATTCAGAATATTGGGGCATACTAAGAGTTCAAAGCCAATTTGACCCACTTTTTAAAAATCTGTCCCTCACAAGCCTCCCAGCCTTATGAGAGCACAATACTAAATTGGTGGAGCTGCCCTTTAATTAATGTTTCCATCAGTAGTGGGTTATTTGGAGCAGAAAAATTGTGATTCAATATAAAAACGGACTGAGAAACAGAGCAAAAACAAAAATCCAACAAGTTACAGCATCATACTGTACAGACGCACGCATTCACAGCTGGTCTTTCCCAATTCTCCACTGATGGCTCATCCCTTTAAGAGGGTGCATCCTGTCTCATTCCTCCAGTCATCCCTTTAAGCCTCAGAGCAGTCCCTACAGAGAAAGGCAACAGGATGTGGGAGGGCTTTCTCTCACCCCTCGGGCCTTCCTTAAAACTGTATGTGGCACATCGAAGAAAATGGAAACGTATAGCAGCTGGCCTGCTTTGTGCTCGTCTGTGGACTCTTGAGTGACTTTTTTTATCAATCTCATAAAGTCAGACAGAAGAGGGTAAAAGTGTGACTGAGATTTTAAGGTTTTACTGATGTACTTTAAATGATTGTAGTGACAAACGCTAAAGGAAATGCCAGACATCGACGTGGTGGGAGGGATGTTTGTCAGATATGTTTCACTGCTCATTGACTCCCAGCAAACAAATGCTGATTTTAGTCAGCCTTCACTACACTGTGCTGCCCCTAAATTGTTCTGTAAACATAAGCAAAGTCAATGAAAAATATAAAATTAGTGGCATTTTCACATCTTAATTTGCTTCTTTGACATTCTCTCCTCAGGTAAAGATGCGGCGCGGGCACCACCCGCCAGTGCCGGAACAGGATGTGATGTCACAGCGATAGTGTCCCCCGTTTTCTGTCCAGCTTTGTGTTTGTGAGCAGGGACCCCCCCACCCCCCCTCCCGCTCCAAGGACAGGACATGTTTGAAGTGAAACCCCGAGCGGTGGAGAAGAAGGAGTCGAGCACTGAGACAGGTGGGCTGTTAGGGTGTGCGTCATGTATCAAATTAATGTTAATACTGTTATCAGTGAAATATCTGTATGTCCAAGGCTGCAGTAAATCTGCAAATATTACTCTGCCAATATCATGCTGCTGCCCTCCAGTACAGTGGTGCTGTGTCTTTGGGCTCCGTGCTATAGTTAGCCCCATCTGTCCCAGTAAACCACATATTTGCTCAAGTGGAAGGACATTGGCTTGTACAGTTGCCTGAGCCAAGAAAACACACACACACACACACACACACACACACACACCCACACTCTCAGTCACTAAAATGCCTCATCAGCCCATGCTCGCTCTCCAAACACATTCACTGCAGTCTGACTTCATCTCACCAGGGCTGCTCCGTTTTTACAAAATAAAAGCATCCCATTCTTTTATATTGTCACTGTCCTGTGTGATAAGAGCCTGATTTGTTTCGGTGTCAAAAAATCACCAGTATTACAGTATTATAGCTCACTGCATCACTCCATCAACTGAATAATTAAAGAGTATAAAAATGGCAACTCTCCATCTCCTACAACTGTTTATATAATGTTAGTTGTTGGTTGTTTTTATTCAACATTAAAGGAGTAGCTTGACATAGAACAAAATATTTTTAAAGTTTTGGTAGCTTACTACTACACTTTAGAAGGTTATTTGTTTAATTTAAATAAAATGCTTGATTTTTCAGTGGGCTGGGCAATATGGAGAAAATCAAATATCACGATATTTTTGACTATCAAATACCTTGATATTGATATTGCAACAATATTGTAGAGTTTTATTAATGGTGCTGTCACAAAAGAAAATGACATAATTTTACCGTAACGCGGCCTTTAAAACCAGGAAAACGACATTTATGCAATATTAGATTATTAAAAACTCTAAGATGACATATTACGACATGGACATATTATCGATTCCCCAAACCTTATTTGAATTATTACTATTATTATTATTATCATATATTACTTATTATGAAAGTAATCATTAGATGCTAGATTGAGATGTTATTTTAATTGTCTTCTAACCTACAGATGACGGGCTGGGCAGCAGCGGGAAGCATTATGGTTCGCTTGGCTCTGGTTCGGCTGACTCCGGCTCTGTCTACCTGTCGGACAGCCAGGACTGGGTGGTGTCCCCGAGCTGCTCTCCGGATGAAGCCCCCGGGCAGCACAGTGCCATCTCCCCCCTGCTGGCCGAGGAGACCTTCCGTTACATGAGTAAGTGTGCAAATTTAGATTTCACTTTGTGCAGGACACCAAGTAAAAGTTGTTTCTGTGTTTCTCTGTCTACTTTCTTTTGATTGGTCAAGCCTGTGGCGACATCAGCGAGCAGATGGTGTGTGTGTGTGTGTGTGTGTGTCTGAGTGCATTAGACACGTGAGGGATTCATTTTATACAGATCCTCTTTGATTAAAATCACAGGGATTTAGCGTGGATATTGTTTGGCACAGGGTTGTCATTGTGCCTGTTTGTCTTTGCTTAGTCTACCAGATAGCTCTGACAGTGTATGTGTGTGTGTGTGTATGTGTGTTTGAGGGAGAGAGAGAGTGAGCAAGAGGAATCCAGTGCTCCAGCCAGAGTTAAGTGTAGTTCAAAGCCAGGGCCAGAGTCACGGGACAGACAGTGATGAGGAGGGGGGATTGACGGAGGATGAAGACAGGACAGTAGAGCGAGCAGTTGGAAGATGCCGATTTTAAACATCCATAATGAGGAAGTTTATGATAACTTCGCTATGGAAGGTGAGCGCAGTATGTGTGTGACACAGAGAGAGACATGTGAGCTGGTGTGAGTGCAGAAGCAGCTCCAGTCATGTCGACAAGGTCAGACAGAACGTGACAGAGCGAGGGGAAAGTGTGAAGACAATGTGTGTGTGCTGCAGCGTTCCTTGAAAGACAGGAAGTGGGCAAGTCTGAATGAATGCTTGTTTACGTTCAAAAAAGTTGTGTATGCAGGGAGCAGTGTGTACAGTTGGATAGAAGCAACTTCCTGTGTGTTTTTTTTCATGCATGCACAGTTTGCAGTGCATACTGAACTTCCTCTCTGTTTTGGTTGTTGCTCTTTCAAGTATAAGACAGTAAATGCAGAATGTGTTTGTTTACAGTATTTTATATGTCTTCAGGTTGTGTGTATATGCGTTTGTTAGCTGCACGTGCGAACTAAGTGGTACAGTAAGGGAGTCTCGGTTTCATGTTCCTGCTCAGTCAAACATTTGCCCTACTTCTGCAATGTAAAATCAAACGCAGCTTATTAATAGTTCCTGATGCACTTGCAGAGGCCTGGTATGCTAATATTCCCCCTGACTGTAAAACCAACTTATATGTGTGTGTTTTTATGTATTTAGACAATGCTGACAGCAGCCCAAATATTTCAATACAAACATCTCAAGTATCAAGTGTCCTATTTTTGTTTCATGTTGTGAAATTGGAAGAGTGAGCTGTCTGATGCAGACTCGCAAAAATACTGTTCAACCGGCAGAAACTTTACACAATTACAACTCTATTTTAATGCAAAGTTTGTCAGTGATGAGTCAGAGCGGAGACACATGGACTGAATTCAAATAGAGGATCAGCCTGTAAAGCTTTCGAGTCTTGGATCGTCACTTGGCATGACCATTAAATGTTGCTGCCTTTGCTAATAAACAGTAGAAATACTAGACGGTTAAGTTATTATCAAAATTATTATTTTATGTGACTGCTTTCACCCAATGAAAAAGATTTCATTATGGCATATTTTCTAAAGATTTTTTTCCTCAAGAATATTGTTTTCAATAAATGCTATTTATTAACTTTTATTGAGTGAGTTGTTGTCATGTTTTGAAGGACCAAACACCACCTGTTTCTGCAGCATTTTAAAATATCATTTGGTTATTGAAAAATGATTAAGGATTACAAATGGCTCTTTTTATACGCAAAATAGCTAAAAATGTGCTCGATTTGACCGTTTTCAGAGTGTTTTCTTACTTTTAGACAAGTTGACTAGTTTAAACTTCTGTTTAAATGTCAGAGAAATTAGATTTTAGGAACATTTGTAGACCTCACGTGTGCATCCTGCCTGATTTAACCTCACAAAACATTAACCGCAAGACAGTTGCAACATACGGATCCTCAGACTTGACCTTTGCCCTATAACTTTTACATTCGCTGGAGCTTAACTGAGCCTGGTTATTTAAATGAGCATTTTTACACAACTGAGTTGATAGTTTTTTGTGTTTGCAACAATTATTTCTTACATTGGGCTTTTAAATTCTGTGTTACAATATATCAGCTAAACAAATGTTATCAGTGCCAAAGGTCCACATTGTTTCTTAATCAGTCTCCCAGTGATCATTGCACTGTGTGGGAGTATGTCTGCAGTCCAAGAATCAATATCAAAATAAAAGTGAAAAACTTTATTACTTGTTGGACTTATTTTGGACAGAGTTCAGTCTTTGTCTCTACAAGTAAAAAACAACCTGCAATACTCTATCACTACGTGTGTGCAGTGTGTGACTGCATTTGGAGTTTTATCTTTAATTTTTTAAAGTAGTTTTTAGTAGATCATGATTTAACAGGAGCACGGACATCATTTTTACAGTGACACCATACTCCACTCATCAGGTAAAGGAATATGTGTGTGTGTGCATGCTACATGATGAGGGCTGCAACAAGTTTTTAACCGATAGAGTGAGGACACTTTTGGAAAGTGAGGACATTTTTTTTAATCTTTACTTCTTTAAGGGCTTGTTTGTTAAAGATATGTATTTAAAGTTCCAGTTTAAATTAGGTTTAGGTTAGGGGAAAAGATTGGGGTTACTTATTTAAATGTGATAGTTAGGGTAAGGGGCTAAGGAATGCAAAATGACAACGAGCGTCCTCACAAAGATAAAGTTTCAGGGATGAACGTGTCTGTGACGCTTGGCGTCAAACACACGGTATTATGGCGGATTAAATGCACTGTGTGAATAGTATCTGTCTCCCTGTGTGAAACAAAGACGGCTCTGTAAGGCAGAGGTTATTTTTAACCGTCGGTTGTTGGAGCAAAGTGCTTTGTCCAGATCCAGAGGTCACCGAGGGCCTCAGATTACTGGACGACAGCTCTCATCCATTTGAGCAGCTGCTTCACGTGATGCTTTCTAGCACTGCTTATTGCACTTAATTCCTGCGAAAATGGTGATCGTTTCACTTTACAGCGGAATAAAGAGGACAGAGATCTTGAGCTACGAAGATGTGCAACGTTGTGCGATGACTGATGCTACAAAGAAAGTTTTTTAAAAAAGAGGTTTTTGTCATTTAAGCTACATTTAGGTGCAGAGTGTGTGGTCTGTTAAACAATATGTAGTCAAAGGCAATGTCTCAATGTTTAGAGTTGCCACTTTTCTTCAAACAGGTGGAAGGGGGAGCGGTGCAGCGCTGGTGACACCCACTCAGGTGCTAACAGTGGAGCAAACTAATTGATGTGTAGATTCTCGACAAACTAATGTTCTACATGAAGTCGATTTATTGAAGCTTCAGCTTTCACCCTCTGCTTTTTACCTCCTTTCCTCCTGTCTTTCTGTCTTTTTGTCCCTTTCATCTCAAAACAAGCTGGTTGCTTGTGCACCTTTTGAACTTCCCCTTCCTCTCTGTCTCTCCTGTCTCTCACTAGCGTATCTTGCTTTGGAGCCCTCTTCTTATTCCCACCCCGGCTCTCAGAGCCTCTCCAAAGGTATCTTTCTCTCTCTGTCTGCCTGTTCTGCTCTGCGACTTCTTCATTTAGCTCCGGTGTGAGAGAGGGGCTTCGGTCCAAAGCGCGGCTCCGGCACTTTAACTGGGATCTGTAGCTGCTCCAGAGCCACAGACCTGGAGCCCCTCTCTGCTGTTTGCATGTAGATTGATGAGAGCAGACAAGAGATTTGCATAGTTTAGGTCTGCTGTCTGCCACTGTAGATGGCTTTTAGTTCTGTAACACTATGTAGTGCGATAGGCATGGGATGATATGAAAATTTCATGCCACAATGATTCTGATGATAATAATTGCAGTTAACAATATTATCTTGATGATAATGATAATATGCTTAAAACATGATTACGCTTGGGCGGTATGTAATGTGTCATACCTTCCTGAGAAATCCCCCTGATTAATCACGATCAGCCTATTGTGAGTGTTTTTCAGTGATCTGGGGTAAAATCAGATATCGTCCCATCCCTATTCTGCAGTCTCTTTGTGCCTGTGAAGTGCTATTGTGGCGTCATTACTTTCAGACCACTAGCAACCACATTGCCATGTTGTGGAGCGATATCATCAAATGGCATGTTGTTTTGTAAGTGACATTTCTTTTAATCACACTAGTTCACGATTTGGCTGCTCCAATGTGGCTGTAGTGAAGATTTTGCGGAAGTGGCTGCTGATGTTGCTTGTGGTCATTTTATTTGGTAGTAAGTAAACACGGCATGGCACACAGGTGTGTCCATTAGTGTGAAGTGATATTGTGGTTTTGTTTTTGCTTTGAAAGTTTTTTTTGTGTGCATGCCATAATAGATTGCATGTAATTGCTTCTGTGTCTCCTCAAAGTAATTTTGCATTTTTGGTCAGTCCTCAGTGCCGATCGTGTGGAGCAGATGGCCAAAACTTATAATGATATCGAAGTGGTTTCACACCTTTTGGCTGAGGTAGGTTTTGCCTAACTTGTAACATTTATTTATGTGTTTTGAAGAGTAACTTTGGTATTTTTCAACCTGGACTATATTTTCCTCACATTTTTATGTTTTTTAAATTTTGAAATTAGTAGTATGAGTATTGCAAGAGAGCTCTGCAGCTGTGAAACGGGCTGTAATGTAACCACCCTGATGTGTTCTTATCGGACAGCGGGACAGAGACTTGGAGTTGGCAGCTCGGATCGGACAGTCACTTCTGCAGAGGAACCACCTGCTGCAGGAACGCAACGAGGCCTTAGAGGAGCAGCTAGCGCAGGCTCTGGACCAGGTAGCGTACGCAAGCTAGTTTCGAAATTGTAATTAGTGGATATTTATTTCTCCCTAATTCTATAAAAATGATAGGCACACAAAACACAGCGGTATATGGATCTAAATGGAACTAAAATCTGTTTTCATTATGAAGGATATTTAAAGTCAATCCATTTGAAAACAACAAAACAACCAATGAAAACGTCAATAAAAATGTCTCCTTGTGTCTGTCTGGACCTCTACGCACATCAGGAGTCTGCAGATTTCAGTGTTAAAAATCTCAGAAAGTAAAAACTCACCCACACCATCCCCACTGGCCAGGTTCACCAGCTGCAGCATGAGCTCAGTAAGAAGGACGAGTTGTTGCGGATGGTTGCCAGCGCGTCGGAGGAGAGCGAGACTGACTCCAGCGTGTCCACGCCGCTGCGACAGCCTCAGCCACCAGGAGGAACCAGCGCCGCCACTGCACTCAGCCAGCTGGAGTCGCTGCAGAGCAAGCTGCAGGAGCTGGAGGAGGAGAATCTGCTGCTGAGGTCTGAGGTATGAAGTACAGCACAGGACAGAAAATATTAGGAAGTGTGAGTGGAAGCTTTAAATGTTAACCACATTTTGAGAAGTTAGTATAATCACTGTTGTTAATAATGGAAATAGTGTGTGACTCATTATATAATATATATATATCATATAATACTCACTGGTTACTCTCAAAATGTCCACTCCAGGCGTGTCAATTAAAGAGCGACACCATCACCTATGAGGAGAAGGAGCAGCAGCTAGTGAGCGACTGTGTCAAGGAGCTCCGTGAGTGACATTCACACACATTTACGCTGAAAAGACGCAGTCTCGTGTTGGAAATGCTGATTTTTAACTTTGGTGTGTGTGTGTGTTTGTGTGTGTGTGCTGGTTCCAGGTGAGTCCAACAGCCAGATGGTGTCTCTGACAGACGAGCTGTCTCAGAAGAACGAGGAGCTGCTCAGACACCAGGAGGAGATCGCTCAGCTGCTTTCCCAGATAGTCGAGCTGCAACACAGAGTGAAGGAGGTGAGGAGACAAAATCTAACTTGGCAAAAAATGAGTTTCCACTGAACAGTGGTGGTAATCTCTTCTTCCAGGCACAGAGAGTGTTTGTGTGTTTAAATGCTTATGTTGTGTGTTGTTTGTGCACAGCTGGCTCTGGAGAAAGAGGAGCTGAGAATCCACCTGCAGGCGTCTAAAGATGCTCAGAGACAGCTCACAGCAGAGGTACAATCTCACACACAGACTGTGACCGTGCTCTCTTTTTATGTCTGAATAGACTCCTGAACTGGATCACTTTTATTTGACCTAAAATAAAAAAAACCCTTAATTCTAGATGTTTAGGCCTGTAGCTTTAACATACAGCATCTGTAAAGAACCATGACTCTGCGTTTGTATACAAAACCAGATTATTCAATTCAGTGAGTCTTCCATTATATAGAAATTAGAACAAAAAATAAAACTAAATGAGCAATTTAATTACGTTTTTATAGTTTAAGCTCCCCAATAATATGGTTGTTAAAATAAAATAAAATAATATAATCGTTTAATTAGTAATTATGTTAATTTAGTAAATCCAGGCGATTGACAAATTAAAAAATACATTTTCAGTCTGAATACATGCCTAATTTGGAAATCCATTAAAGACTTTCCTTTGCTTGATTAATTGCTGAATACAGAAACAAAGTCATTTAAATAACCACTTCTTGTGTGTGTGTGTGTGTGTGTGTGTGTCTGTGTGTCTGCATTACAGCTGGACGAGTTGGCAGACAGGAACGCAGAGTGTGTCGAGATGCTTCATGAATCCCAGGAGGAGATCAAAGAGCTTCGCAATAAAAACACTCCTTCTTCCGGGATGCGAAGGCACCTTTCTTACGGCCTCTACCCCATGGTGAGAGAAACATTCGGAAGTTTTATGTAGCTTCACCTAAAAGGAAAGCTGAGACACAAAAGCACAACACACTAGTTACGTAAAGGTACAAAATGCACCAAAAGCAGAAGTAAAAAAAAAAGAAAACAAATCAAATGGAAAAAAAAGTTCAGAGCAAAGTCACCAAATAAAGAAACAACTTGCTTAGTCATAATAAAACTCCAGAGGGCACCTTTAAAAGTCTGTGTGTGTGTGTGTGTTTGTGTCCAGGACTCACTGGCTGCGGAGATCGAGGGGACCATGAGGAGAGAGCTGAGTGTAGAGGAGGAGACCGCCTTCCAGGACCAAAGGTCAGAAAATCAAACTTCACTACCAAAACTTTAAATGTAATGAAAAAGACTGAGATGGGGTCAATTTTCTGCTTCTTAAAAACAATTAAAGCCCAGCAGAGGCTTACTGGGTGAATTTAGTGAGTGTGCCTGTGATATACTGACTCCTCCTTATACCCAATCACCTAAATCCAAACTGTTTTTTAGGATATTTCAAGCTCTAGGTCCAATAATCAGCATTTATTTCCATCGCTAGTCTTTTTGGATAGTTTATAATGAAGCTCATGGCCTTCACAGCTGCTTTCAATAACTCATGATTCCCACGGGATAAAGTTACACGTAACATAACAGTGAATTTATTTTCTATATGGGAACTGTTTACATAATATCTAATAAGAGTCGACTTAGGGCTGCACTATGTGTTCTTTCAGCATCAACACTGCAATGTGCAATAGTCGCATATAAAGAGGTGTGATATCAAATTTGGCAAATTAACACAAACATCTTATTTGCTGCTTAATAAAAACGGGGAACTCGCATGGTTCTCATTTTCCATAACTAATGCCAGCCAAGCCGTCTCCTTTTAAGAGAAGTTATGATATATATGTGACATAATGTGGCGGCATTTATTATGGGAAATGACACTCTCCTGCATTTGTAGAAAAGCACCCTGTGTGCAAATGTGTGGGAACTGTGATAACGTCTGGTTCAGTATCGTTTCAGTTTTTGACCTCTGACCTCTTCTTTCTGCAGAGTGTCCCAGAAGCGAGTCTTCCAAACAGTGCGCTCCATCAACGCCTCAGCATCGCGGCCGCCCTCGGCCACCCCTCCTATCCCCGGCTCAGGACAGAGCTCTTTAGTGATGACTGCTCAGCCCTTCACATCCACTCAGGGGTATGTTACCAATATTTCTTGAGCATGATGTTTTTTTTACTACCCTTTTGGCTCAATAAACATGCGTGGTTGCAGAGAGGAGGTGCGAATGGGCCAGCCAGGCAGTCCAGGTGGAAACGACTTGACCAGAGCTCTCCATCGGCTGTCGCTGCGACGGCAGAACTTCCTGTGTGAGCGTCAGTTCTTCCAGGCTGAGCGGGAGAAGAAGCTGCAGGCTCTGGCGGCGGAGGGAGACGGGGAGGGCAGCGGCTGCAGCTCACCGATGGGCAGCGTTCTCTCTTCGTTCTCCAACCTGTCGGAGCTCTCCTTCAGCTCCAGCGTTTTCAAGACCTTCCTGCCGGAGAAGCTTCAGATCGTCAAACCTATGGAGGGTAAAGTGTTCAGTTTGAAGGAAATCAACAGATATTCACACTGTACAATCTAGTATAAGTACGTGTTTATACTTTCTTAAGTTAACATAACTTTTCTTTTTTTATTAGGCTCTCTGACGCTCCATCACTGGCAGCAGCTGGCCAAACCACACCTGGCCACCATCCTGGACCCCCACCCTGGAGTAGTGACCAAAGGTTTCTGCCCTCTGGCTCAGGATGCCGTTTACCGCCTGTCTGACATGGAGGAGGACGAGGAGGATGAAGAGCACAGAGGTATCCTGGAGAAGGGGGCAGCAGAGCGGGGTAAAGAAGAGGAGGACGAGGAAGAAGAGGAAGGTGGGATCACCTTCAAGGTGCACTGTTCGTCTACGCCGGAGGAGAGGAAAGACAGAAAGCATTCGGTCACACCTCTGCCTGTCCCGCCTCCCTCCCCCGCTCTGCCCACATCACCCGGGGCAACCGCCACTTCCTCCGCGGTCAGATCAGACCTCTGTCTGACCCCAGCACACGCCACTGAGAAATCCAGCCAGTCATCTCAGTTCATTCCAGGAGCCTGTACAGCAGCGGTCCAATCACAGAGTCACATTTGCATCTCGACATCAACAACAACATCTTCTACTGGTAAATACTTTGCAGACAGTAGAAATAAACTGTGTTTAAATGAGCTCACTATTGCCATGATGAATAAGTTGGGATGTCCCGATCTGATCAGAGGCATATTGGGCTCAATCAATTGAATTTTTTAACTGATCGGGATCGGTTATTTTGAGGATCTACCCATTTGATCTGTTTTTTTTGTCCGCCGTCATGCAGGTGTTGTAAACGGAGAGAATGGTTTGTGGTAGATCTTCAGGTTTTATTGTAATGCTGCTACTCAAAGAATTAGAAATTGATTTTTTTCATGTTCAGTTTCAGCTGCTACACTGCTTAAAGTGGCAGGGCTGTTCAACTGTCAAGCACATACACTGGATTGCTTTTGATAACTTTAAAGTACTTGAGGTGTGCATTGTGCAGCTGTATTATCCAGGTAATGAATCAGGAATCGATATCGACAGACACTTAATTTCAAATGACTTGGATCACCGTTGGAGGTTAAAATCAACTTGATCAGAACATCCCTACAAAGAAGCTTTTCTAATGTTTTTGTGTGTTCAGTTCAAAATCCAGGAAAGTGTCAGAGCTCTACCTTCTCCACCTACACCTTCACCACCTGCCGCATCCTGCACCCCAGTGACATCACACAGGTCACCCAAAGGTAACGCCACTGCAAAGGACAAAAGAGAACATTTCATCTCACTTCTTTTTTTTTTTATCATTATGATGAATGAAGGGGAAAGAATAAAAAGTCCCACAAAGGGCATGTCTCTCTTCTCACCTCGTGTCTTCATGTTTTTCAGTTCTCAGTCGTCCGTCATGGCCAACACACCCAGCTCCATGAGGACCGGTCCCAGCACCCCTGTGACTCCCTGCAGACTGAGTCTGGGTGACTCCTTCCCCCCTCGACGCCCTCCCGTGCCCACCAGCGGCCTGGCCAAGCTGGTCCTGGAGAGAGGCATCTCTGCACAAGTCTCCACTGACACCCCCCCTCCATCCCCAAAACCCACATCCCGGCAGCCCCTCTTCCGCCTCCTCCCAAGCACGCCCCCTAACTCCCCCTCCCACTCACCTGCTCCCTCCCCGGTGCCCCCAGAGTCACGCCAGCACCAGGCTGACAATTTCCTAGCCTCGCGGCCAGCAGAGCTTTTTCTTCAGGACGTTTACGGGTTGAATCTGGGTCGCGCCCCACATCCCGACTTACCAAGCCCCTCACAGGAAACCCCAACCTTTGTCCCACCTCCTAAGTCGAGCCGAGTTAGGCCTGACCCAGTCAGCGTAGGCCTAGTGGAAAGACTGCGGCGGCTGGGATTCACCAAGGTGCTGCAGGGTGCAGAGTCTGAGGCTCCAGCGCCACGCCAGGATTCTACGTTTGTATCAGCCAGCGGAGGAAGCCTTTTGGACGGCCTGAGGCGCAACCAGAGCCTCCCTGCCATGATTGGTGCCCGAGCTGGAAAATCAGCCGCTAACCCTCCTCCTCACCCCACCTCTCTTGCCCTGCCGCCACCCCCTTGGGGAAACCCCAGAGAACGGCGCCGGCATCTTGGCTCCGTCTCCCACGTCCCGTCAAGTTCAACCAAACGCTGAGAGGAAAGAGGTGGATGGAGCGGGAGGGTGCACACTCCAGAACATGAACCCCTCCGTTACCATCCTCCTCTCCCTCTCTCCTCCTCTCTGCCTTTGGAGCGAGGAGTCAGGGCAGAACAATCCCTCCTTTTTATGACTTAATTTTAAAGCACAATTGAAGTAAACTGACTGTTTTTAGCTATACCGCGGTGTCTATGTATGTAGATGTTTGCCATGACGCTAGTTACTGAGGCCTTAGCTCGCCTCCGACTGCTCTTAGTATCTTCTCGGTCATTAATTAGGTTCTGTAGGTTTCCTGCGAGGCACTGGATGCTCAGGCAGGGGCGGAGGGAAAGGTAACAAGCAAGTGGATGAAGGTTTGTGGATGTAGATTCGAAATAAAATAAAAAAAGAAAAGGGAAGGTGTGGTTTTTATAAAGAAAGAGAAAGAAAGTGAGAGAACGGCTGAGCATCCAGTGTAGCTATTCAAAGGGCTTGTTCTGTAGTGGGTTTGAAAAGCTTTAGTCTGTAATAACATAGTCATGTTAGCCACGCCCATTATGCAGCCAGTGGTTTTATCCCCAAATACAAACATTCACAAGAGAAGGGATTCATGCTTTTATTACTTGAGGACTTTAAGTGCTAGCTGGCTTAATAGCACACTGCCGGACTAATCTTGTATTCAGACCGTGCCATTAACATGCCAGTATTAACATAATAATGATTTAATAGTCGTCCATTTTTGCATTAATGATTTTACAGTCGTCCATTTTTGCACGTGTGTCTGGTGACCGTCCATGTGCCGTGCCCCTGTTTCCAGCCTCTTTGCAAAGCATCTGCATGACTTTGTCAACCTTGCCTACAGGTCCCAGCATGCACCTGTCTTCAGACAGGTGGGGCCAAGGCTGAAGCCGGCAGGCAAGAAAAATGGGTCTGCCTTTTTTTCCTTCAGGTCCTGGTGTTTTGTGTGTTTTTATGAGGCCTTAAGTAGAAGCCAGCACTGTTATGACTTATGTTCCTGTTAAGCCATGTTTGTATATATTATTTGCACTCATTTGGATTTTGGAGGTGGGTTAATTTGAGGATCACTGCACGGTTGAAAACATTTCCCCACAGCTTTGGCGGGCCCTTAAAAGAGCATTTGATCATTTCAGTTTTAGGTCTGTGGGATGTACGGGTTCAGAGGGAAAAATATCACATCCGGGTTTTTTTTGGGGTTGTTTTCTGTGTTTAAAATGTCTCGGGGTTGACATATGTGGTTCACACACTGGCCAGCAGGTGGGAGTATTCCTTTAGGAAAGCTCATACTATTTATTACTGCTTATATGCTATGATATTATATTTCAAGGAAGCAGAGAGTTTTGGGCTTCAGTGCGGTTGTCCCATACATCTGTCAACCCAAGCAGACCCTCCCACTCACAAACTGCACTTTTACTTTATCTAACCTTTGATTTAGTGACACCATTATGTGACGTATACAAATTCTAACATATTAAAATTAAAATTCAGAAATAAGCTTTTAATATATGTAGCAGTGTTTTTTGTTTGTAGAAGCCCACAGAAGGGAATCCAAATTAAGCCAAAACTTTTATTTTTAAAGTAAAGGAATACACACGTGTGTACTGTATGATGCATTTTGTATTAATTAGCTCTAACATATTTAACAAATGAAGTTTCTGTTTAATGTTTGGAGTGGAGAGAAGAAGACACATGCAGACTGTTCATATCTTTAGATTTGTTGTAATATTTTCCAAGAAAACACGAGGTTCAGGTTTGTGGCTTACTTTGGCTGAAATATAAAATGTCCAGTGACTTCTTCCATTCTCCCCTCATGATCCTCTGTAAACTACTCATGGCTATTACTCAGTTGCCTCTTTTTTTTTAAATAAAGCAATGAAAACAAAGTCAGCGACTGTTTTTTTCCTTACTTATTACAAATTAGGAATCCATCTGTTAGTTTTTGAGATAATTCAGTACGAACCCAAATACCGAAAAACACACCATGGAACCGAGACGTGAATATGGCTGTAAACAATAATTTTTGCTTTTTGTGTGGAATACAAACTTCTTTTAGTAAGTGCATTTAAAATATGAAAAAAAAAATCACATGCAACCAAACTTTAGAAAAACCTTTCAGTTATTGTGTCCTGAGAGTTTGATCAGTATTTTTTTGCGTGTGTGTCTCTGTGTGTAAGTTGATAATTTTTAATTTTCGAAATTGGTCCTGTATTGAGGAAGAGCACAGTCAACAAATGTCCACTGCATAAGTCCTGCTGGCTCAGATTGTTACTCTAAATGTCTGACAACTTTATGGGGAGAATCCCGACAGAGATGGACCTTTCTGCGAGAGAGTAAAATCCTTTTTAACCAGAAACAGCCCCAAAATTTACTATTGTCAAACCAGACAATAATTACAGTAATTTTAGCATGATTAGAGCCAGCATCAAACTGGATGAATTAAATGTTTATTTCAACTGATCAGAGCTTTTTGGTGTTTACTTAAATGGAGTCTGGTGGGTTTGTCAATAGCAATTTTGGTTCAATTCTGTTTCAGGTTTAACAAAAATAATCATTAACTAAAAAAACAATCCCTGTAGGGATTCCCTTTATTTAATGTTGTCCTGCACTAAAAATAATAAGCCTGTCAGTAGCAAAAACAAGCACTTTTAGTGGACGTAAATTGACAGTTCGCACACAAGAGTGGTAAATGGGATACAGTGTCAGGGCTGACAAATTCCGTAGTTACTCTTTAATTTGGCGTAATCTTGCCTATATCCTTACATTGGACAGATCTTGATGCTGTCAGAGCTGGAGCTGAACTGGCCGAGGGCGAAGTCCAGACCCACCCCGACTCCACTGCCCACCCCAAATACAGCATAAAGCGGCTGTGTGAAGTTTGCGCGGAAGGTGTGAAGGTGCGTCATACTTTCTGCCACACTGTAGAACGCCAGCGTCCCCATGGACAGGTCCAGGTAGATGCCCAGGCGAGGGGAGTAGGTGACCGGTATGTCCTTCTTCTCGTTGTCGTGCATGGCCGAGCAGCAGGTGTCCGACAGCTCCAGGGTCCAGGACTGGACGTTATAACCGAGCCCTGATCGGGCGTCAGAGCCCTTCCTGGTCAACGACCCGTAGGCTACGCCCATAGAGGAGCCTCGTCCTCTCCACTCCACCTCCCAGTAACAGCGCTGGGCGTACAGCGGGCTCGTGCACATTACCTGGGTCCAGCCGTCAAAGCGTTGGGGAGTGTCGGGGTACGGCTGCGCCGCCCCCTGCAGGGTGGCTTTAGTGTTGCCCTCAGAGAGAGTCAGCCGTCGGTGGGCCGTGTTGGGGTCAAGAGTCAAGGTCACAGAGTCTAGAGAGTTTAATGGACAGTTATTTACATATTCTGGAAAATTAAGTTTAAACTTCAACTTGTCAAAAACAATCCCAACCCGAAGTCCATTTACAAGCTTTTGCAAAGTTTTTTTTCACATGGTCTTCATCAATCAGAATCAGAAATCAGAAATACTTTCTTGATTCCCCCCTGGGAAAATGAGTTTCGTGACAGTCGCTCTGATGCCAGCATGGAGGATTATCGCAGGTAGAAATAAGTACAAGCACAAGTATATAAAAATACAAAAATAAAAATAGAAATACACAGTAATAGTAAACAACTAAATGTAAATACTATTTAAAAATGCAATGTACAAAACTAGTATGTAAGTTAAAAATATAAAAATATAAATATGTGTGCAAAGCTACAACAATGAACACAAGCAAGAATAACAATAAGAGTATATATTATATTTAAAATATGTGTAACATGTTAAATATAGCCTATAGCCAATGCAGATGATGTGATACAGCTGAAAGCTCCAGAAGAAAAAATGCTTGTAAGTGGTTGTTGAGTTGGAATTGTTTTTTAAAACTACAATATCCAAGTCAAGAATAAACTCTTATACCAACAAAGACAAAAAAAAGTCTTAAAAGTGCTGTGAATAAAACCAAAAGAGCTAGTGATGCTGCATGCCCACAGATCCATCTCCATTACAACTGGGCAAACTCCTCAGCTGATAAGGAACATGTGTTACGGTTAAAAGTGCAGAAAAAAGATGCAAATTATACCCCGGGTTGGGACTGTTTATGTCAAAGAATACTACTGTTTGAAACACCTACTGTATGATAGATATTTTTAAGAAAAATACCTTTCTATACAGGAAGTTTCACAGGAAGTAAAAATGTAGTGAAACATTGAGACTCACACTGTAGAAACTCATCTCTGCTCCTCGGCTCCGGGGCCTGGATGCTGTCAATATTGATTTCTCTCACTGGAAAACCAAACAATATGTCAGGTTATGCACAAAAAGGCACAATTTGTAAATGCACATATAAATCTTACATACATGTCTGATTGGTTTTTGCTTCATGCAACATTTTCAGTCATGTTTGCCTCAAAATGGTGATACCAAAAGGATAAAATAAACTCACATGCAGGGAAAGCAGGAGCGTGGTTCACGGTGGTTGGGGTGGGCAAGTCCAAGAAGAGACCGGGGTTAACTGTCGAGTGAGAAAATAATCTCACATATTAACATACACTTTGCCATGTTCAAAGGATAGTTCTGAATGAGCCAAGACAAGAATATCAATTTGACATGTAAAGTTTAAAGGTTGAAGTCTTACTTTCTGTTGCTGTTTCAGGCAGAGAAGCCATCCCCCCTGTTGAGTGAACACAAGTCACACACTTAGACACTTCGAAATATAATTATTATATTGAAGAGAAGACAGGCATCTCTTGGGCCGATGTCTCCAACACTCTGCAACTCACACCAAAACAATCTAGACTGGTAAATATCACCACAGGAAAGAGGAAAAATGTGTATTTTTTGATTTTGGGGTGAACTTTCCCTTTAAATCTATTTAATTATCTATTTAATTAAAGAGTATGGGAGCTGGAGTTTGATCTTACATTGGTTCCCTGCTGGTGCTGGTGTGTTATTAACTGGGGTGGCCTGGCTGGTGCCACGGCGATGGGAGCGGAAGAGGCTGCTGATCGACGCCATCCGACTAAAACCCGACCCTGAACCAGGAGGAGAAGGAGAGCGATGGGAAACAAAATGAGTTACTCTCTCACATGAGCATTTATGTCAGAGATGAAACTCTACATGTTATTTTTATTTGGACGGAGGTTGGTATTGTACCTCCACTTGATGCAGGAGCAGGAGCTGGAGTTGGAGCAGGAGTTGGAGCTGGATTCGGGTTGACTGGGACTGGATTTGGGGTTCGCATAGGGGTAGGGGTCGGGGCCGGTTCAGGGGCAGCCTGGATCTGACTGGACCGGCTCCAGAGAGACTGAGACTCTCTGCGGCTGGGAGTGGGGCTGGATCTGGGGCTTGGTCTCCGGTTGCTTTCCCTCACTGTAGGAACACATATAAGATGTTACATCAAAGTTGACGCTTAACAAATTTATTAGTTACTTATCCCAAAAAAACTGCTAAGCAGCTGAGCTAATGAACAAAATGTCCTCTTCAGCTCTGCAACGTGAGGTATCGACATTTACAACGTAAAACTAGCCCAGTTTTCCATCTTTGCTGAGCAACACGTTTGTGTGAAAGGAATTAAAAACCTGTCCAAACATAAGCCTGTTGACTGAAGGCTATTAACTGAAGTTTTATGGTATATACAGAACTATTTCTTGCAGTAGGAAGTCACAGCCACATGATAAACAGGAAGTTTTGGTTTTAAAATCAGAGACAAAGCAAACTGCACCTACCTGTGTCTCTTTCCTCTCTCCTCTGTCTGTCCCGGGGTCTGGGTGAGCTCGTGTGTCCTCTGTCTGCCACAAGGAAGAAGCAGCATATTTTAAAACATGCACACACACATTTTTACCGCTCCGTCTAGTCCCACACTGCAGGTTGGAGATTAATTTCCTCACCTCGTGGTGTGTCTCTGCTCCTCACATCTTGACTTTTAAAGCCTATACCTGAATAATAAAATGTGACATTTAACGAGGACTGCATATTGAATCATTTTTGATATTGTAACACGTCAGTGTACATTACCGTGTCCTCGTCTGTCTGTACTCCGTGACCCGACTGAGATGCTGGGTGTGGAGGCTGTGCGGTATGACAGAAATAATGTATCCATTACATCAATTTATCAAGAAAATGATAAAACTACTGGCCAGATGTCCAGTTCAACTTAAATTAAATCACATTGATCATTGCATTAAGGAAGTAAAAGAATATAAAACTTGAGGAGCTGAGATTTTCTCTCATGGGCATGATCAAAATATTTCAGAAAATATGGAACTCTTTGATGGAATATATTGACCTGCTAAACATGGCACCAGGCACAGAAAAGGATTGAAAATCTATTTTATTTATTCATTTTTATTTTAAACATAATAAAAGTAAAGTAGACAAGACTCACCTGCCGGACGGCTGTTTGTGTTGCGAGAACCCAGACCAGAAAACACTGCACAAAAGAGGAAATCAGAATTTTAAATCACGACTTTCAGGAGTCCTCCGATATGTATTATTTAGATTGAAAATCCAAACTCACATTTAAAAATCCCTCCTTTCTGTCCTGAGTTTCGACTGGCTGCATAAAGAAAAGAGGAAATCATGTCAAACATGATGACACAACTTTAATTTTGTTATGCACATGCTGAAAAGAAGAATGTTTGGCACTTACAGTCTCCCAAAGTGAACAGAGTTGTGTCGTTGACTGAAAGAGAACAGACGATACGATAAAGATCAAACATTTAAAGAGATAAAAGGTAGGACAAAACAAGATAACACTCTTGGTACGAACCTTGTTTGGTGATCTTGCCCAGCTCCTGGTTGCACAGGTCCTCCACTCGGTCCCTGAGGTCCAGGATGGCGTCTCGTGCAGGCTCGAAGGAAGCTTCTGAATTGACCACCACAGTGGGCAGCTCGCCACACTCCAGAGGGCTGCACATGGACTCGTACATCTGAAGGAAAACATGGTGGCATAGCAGAGATTTACATACCAAACACACACACACACACACACACACACACACACACACACACACACAGTGTCCCCACATATTTTCATGGACAAATTTAAAATGACTGTTCAATGTTTTCTACAGAAATATCAAAAAATAAGTTAATTTTTGTTACATTTTTGATAAAAAATTGCAACAAATCAAACTCCCCAAAAATTTAAGGAATAAAACAGTTTGCCAATCACCAAAAATGTTTTAAAAAAGGAAGAAGAAAAAATGTTTTTTTAAAGCTCGGCATTTTTCAGACACATCAGATTTCAAGCTCCGTTCAAACAAAATTTCAGCAGCCCACATAATGCGTTTAAAGACAGTCAGAAATTTGAAAATCAACCAACGATAATTTCTGTTTTTACACTTTCTTGCTGTGACAAATGGTGTCATTTCTGGTGATTTTTAAAGAAGATGTACCTTCAAAAATGTGAGAAAAACAAATTACCCCCAAATTTTCAGATTTCTTTTTCTTTTTTCAACAAAAAGAAGAACATTTTTTAAAAGAAAACATGCTTTCCAAACTTGCAGGCCTGCAATTGTTTACATATCAGTTATGTTACATTAATATAATTTAATTTAATAAACACATCACATTTCCATAATTTTTCCAAAACTTTCAATGATTTTTACTAGTTCTATGGCTTTTCCAGGACTAGAAAATGTGATCGTGAAATTGAACTTTTCAAAGTTTCCATGACCGTGGGAACCCTAAACACAGCTTACCTCCAGATAATGGATGTGGTCCTCACAGCGCGCCAGATCTTTCATCTCCGTCTCCCTCTTCTTCAGCTCCTTGATCTCGGCCTCCAGGCTGTCGGTGACCTCCTGAGCCTGGCCCATCTTCTCCAGGTTGGCCTGATCCAGCACCTCCTCCAGCAGCTCCTGCAGACGCCCCACGGAGCGCTGCAGCTCTGATAGCGCCTCCTCCATGTCATCATGCACCATGTCTGAAGAACGCTGGCAGAGGCACAAAATGGTGATCACGTCTCAGTGTGCCAAAATACAAATACAGTTGGTAACTGTGAAATTACTGCAGATGGTTACAGGGCCACACATTTTCATGGACAACATTTCAAACATGACTTTTCAAGAACCCTTAATAACATTTAATTACCATTCTCAATGTACAACATGAACAGAACTGTACGGTATACTTTACTCCAGATGTCAATTATTGTATGAAAACTAAACAGTAACCTTTTCCGGTCTCTGACAGTGGATGAAGTACTGGAAAGCCATACATGAGTAAAAGTACAGATATCTTACCAGAAAATGAGTTTGGTAGAAGTTAAAGTCACCTATTAAAATATTACTTAAGTAAAAGTGGTATTTTCTGTACTTTAGTATAAAAGTAATTTTATGATATTAAATTCACTAATAAATTGAAAGTAAAAGTACAAGGAAAATCAATCTTCCCTCCCTTCCTTCAATCATCTGTCCCTTCCTCCCTTCCTTTCCTGTTTTGCAGGAAGTAACTAAAATGCTTTGGGGAAATATAGAGAAGTAAAAGTATACATTTAATTCAGGAAATATAGAAGAGTAAAAGTAAGAGTTGACAGTACTGTAAGGAGGTATAATTACTTTGTTACATTACATCAGTGATCTCTAATAGCTGGTTGTTTTTGACATTATGTGGAAGGTTATCTACAGGAGAGTTTACATAACATCTTTACACACAACAAAATTCTTTGACTATTTGCAAAACATTTTTTTACTAATTCAATGACTTTTCCAGGTCTGAAAAATGAGGTCCAGGTTTTCCAGGACAGTGGAAACATGGTTTTTATTTTGAGAAAAAGTGCACTTGACATGTATTTTAGGGACATTAAATTGTGATCTGACAGCCAGTTATTCAACTGACACATATCATATTTTAATATTTTATGTTACTTTTATTATTATTCACATATTTCTCTGTTGTTAGTTTATTACTACTTTTTTATTTTTGTCTTGGTCTGGGTCTGGATTTGTAGTATTTGTCATGTCCTTTCTTGGTGTTGTACTATTTCTATTTTACTTACTAATGTTAATGTTTCACCTCTACTGGATTAACCAAATATCACTTTTTTTTTATCTGTTCTGTTTGAAAAAAAAAAAAATCAATGTACAGATTGCGGGAAAATAGTGCACTTGCAGTGCAACTAACCAACCTTCATCAACTCCATCATCTTCTTCATGTCTTTCAGCTCCTGCTCTCTGTCTTTCAGTCTCTGCTGGTTCTCAGTCTGCAGCTCGGACATCACTTTCTGTAACGGGGCACATAAAGACATCAACACATCTTGCTCACACAAGCGCGAGGAAACAGCTGTGTGCATGTGACACAGACACAGAGAAGGTGAAGCGTCATGAATGGACAGGAATGTAGTTAGGAATGTCTTCAGCCTGGCTGGAGCCACAGCGAGACACAAAAGGAGAGACGACACCCTCACACACATAGAAACTCATCACACTGAACAATGGACAGATAGCAGGAGGGGAGATCTGTACATTCACAGTAAACAGGTGTTCTTTATTTTTTAATTCAGGGCTCCCACACATTTTCATGGACAAAACTTCAAAAACCTTTGAATGTCTTAATGATCTTAAAGATCTTTTAAAATATTTTACACAAATTGAGGCCTGTTGTGCAGCATCCATTCTCACCTGTTTCTCCAGGCGCTCAGCCTTGGTGGACACACACTCGTGACCTTTGTGCAGGTTACTGGTGCATAGCCAGCAGACGAACATCTTACACTGACGACAGTAGAACTCCTGCAGGTACTTGTGCTGGGTGCAGATCTTCTCTGCCAGATTGCTTGTGGGTGCGATGAGCTCGTGCTGCTTCAGAGACTTCTTGGTCGTGTGGGGCTTCAGGTGGGCCTGACAGAATGAGCTCATACACACCAGGCAGCTTTTCACTGCTGCTCGCTGCTCGTCTTTGCACATGTCACACGGCACAGCTGAGGAGGAGAGCTTCTTTTTGGATTTGGATGAGGAGGCGACCCCTCGGGCGCTTCGCATAGATTCACGCACGTCAGCCTTGAGGGCCCCTTTGCGGAGCTGCTCCACAGCCTCGGCCAGCATGGTGTTCCTGGACAGGGAGGGTTTTGGGCAGAAGGTCTGGCGGCATTGGGGGCAGCTGTAAACCCCCTTAGGGTCGTCCTTGCTCCAGTAGTCCTTGATGCAGGCCATGCAGTAGCTGTGGCCACAGGGGATGGTGACCGGATCATTTGGGAGATCCAGACACACGGGGCAGTTAAACTGCTCCTCAGTCCACAGTGAAGCACTCATGCTCACACCTGAGACAACACAGAACAGAGAGAGGGTCAGACACTCGGAGATGTCCAAAATCCAGAGCAGAACAGTGAAACAGAGAGATCCAGAGATGAACAGAGGTAGGTTTTTCCTGGACTGACAGGAGGAAAAAGCTGCCTCTCATGTGAGAGCAGGGATAGGTGAGCTGGGCGGGGCCAGAGCCACCAGGCAGGTCGAGCGGGGAAAACGGGTGTCGGTGGAAAACGGCTAAACGCCAAGAGAGTAAAGGTGTGAATGGACAGATCTTTTAATCATTTAACCAAACCAGTGGTGTATTCAGTATTCAGATCTTTTACCACATTTAAGAATGTTCAGTTACAAGCACACTGTAAAATCTGACAGGTTGATCTTACTTTTTAAAAAATCTAGGCAACCAATTGTCTTAAAGGACACAGCAAATTTGCGACCCTAGCCAAGATTTCCCTGATGCCGCCTGCCACCCATTTAGTGGTTTTTAAATTCAAATTATTTGTATTATTATCTTTATTATGATGACAATTTGCATTTGCATTTATCTGATTTGTTGCAAAAAAAGTTAAGCTAATGACAAATCAACACAAATAAAAAACTTATCTAATGACATAATAATAAATTGTGAACATTAAACAGTATGTGCATATGTGAAAATTCTTTTTTCAGTACCCTGAATGGATTTTATCTTTTTATTTTCTCTTACTCTACTGCTCTCCACACATTATGTTCTGGCTGTGATGATCACTCACTAATGAATACATGACAGATGCTACAGAACGACCATTGACATCAGATTTTTGGATCACTTTTTGACCTTATGTTCAGCTTGTCTGAATGCATAATTCTTCTGCTGATGTCGCCTATATTACAATGTGGAGCAGGTTTAACTGTACATAAAGTTAGGTAGCTCAGCCCAGTGGTTTGTAACAAAAGGGTCAGGCCCCCCGCAGAGTCACAAGATAAATCGGAGGAGTTGTGAGATGATTAATAAGCTTGAAGAAAAGAAATGGTTGCCCAGCATAAATTTTGAATTTATTTGGAATAAATCTTTGTTAATCTTATCTCTTTGGGCCTTGACTGCTCTGTGTGTGTGTGTGTGTGTGTGTGTGTGTGTGTGTGTGTGTGTGTGTGTGTGTGTGTGTGTGTGTGTGTGTGTGTGTGTGTGCGTGCGCGTGTGTGCACTTTGATTGCTGCAGATTTTGCACTAATGACACCATCTCCTTGAGTTTTCAGTCATTTTGCAACAAATTCCAGGTTGAGGGTGCAGAATAACCAAAAGCCCTTTTCCCAATTTCTGTCTGAGCGTTTGAAACCGAGAGCATAAAGAGGTCCAGAGGACGTACTGAGTATGTTATGTGAAAGACAGTTAGAAAATGAATATGCTTATTTGGTGTCCATACTACCCCTACTTTCTAATTTCTAACAAAGACCGTACTCTCAAATCCAAATGAGTAAAAAGCAGAAACTGACCGAGCTTCTGCATTTAAGTCATATTTCCTCTTGATCTAGAATATACTCTCAGTACAAACTGTCACTGGGTGGCAGTGTAACACCTCTGTTTTCTAGCCACAGCTGATTTTTCAGTGAATTTATTGCCCTCTGTAAATTTAAAAAAGGCTTAGAGCAGTGATCCTTAACTTACATCCCTTTCTAATTAACAATGAACATAAACTGACTCACATTTTTTGTGTTCTTTGAATTTAAATAAGGTGCCAGAATGCATTTTAAAAAGCATCAAAATAGAGCTTGTTTATATAAAAAAAAAAAACACACCTACATACTGACCGGTGCAGGCTCAGTGTTGGGAAGGTTACTTTTGAAGTACAATAAGTTACAGATTACTTGTTACAAGGGTTAGCAATATACTGGTTTTGTTTACTAACTGGACCCTGGCTTTCTGTTATTTTGCAAAAATGCCCCTTTTGCACAGCAAAACTGAGTATCCCTGGTTTGGAGAAATTCATGCTAATGATGCTACTGTTTAGCCAAAGAGTGTTAAATTGTCAAGAGAGTTGCTTTTCCACAGCCAATGCAAAAATAAGCAGCTGAACAAAACAACTGTGATAATATAATATGGTAAACCTGCTACTTATTACATCTATATGATAATATTGTTGCCACCTAAAATGAAATAAGTTAATGAACCAAAAGCAAAACAATAAGAGAGGGTATGGTCTCCTCAACGGTTTTAAAAGCAAAGACGGAAGTACATGACGGTGAAACCTCTTGTACCTCCCGCTACTCCTCAGCCGATGGCTATCGGAGTTACGTTAGGTCTGTTTAGCTGACTTTGAATCATTTATAAGTCGTTTTTAAGGTTGATCACATGTCAGATAAAACCGTAAAACGTCCAGGAGTTGGGGTCGGGGTGCTGGTAACAGACTCAACCCACCCAGGCTGTGTTCTCCTTGGGAAACGGAGGAGCGCGATGGGCAGAGGGACGTACCAGCTGCCCGGCGGCCACCTGGAGTTTGGGTAGGAAACCTCTGCATCTAACGTAGCAAAACCCCATTCACAAATCTGACGCTGCTTCGCCGCGCATAACGTTATATGTGACGCAAGCACGGCCGTTTATGAATGTGCAACACTGGCCTTCATTCATACAAGACGGTAACGTCTATTCCTGTAACAAAACACAAACTGTACTCCATTCACCGTCATCTCTGTCATTAGGAGCGAAATTACAATGAAATAAAAATCTCTGAGCCAATTATAATTATGCCGAAATATTCCAAAGTGATCATCAAATAAGAAGACATGCTCCTCAATACAACTGTTCCACGTGCCTGCCAAATAAATGTGCACAAATACTAATCTGATATATTTAAAATGGGATTTTGTTTAAGGTAGTCAGGATTCCCACAGTCATGTAAAACCTGGAAAAGTCATGGAACTAGTGAAAAGATCATTGAAAGTTGTGGAATAAAAAGGTGAAAATATGTTAATTAATTACATTATATAATACATAATACTATATATATATATATATATATATATATATATATATATATATATATATATATATATATATATATATATATATATATAATAAAATCCAAATAAAAAAAAAATATTTTTTTTATATTATTTTGACGGTAAAAAAATTTTTTTTTTATGAAAAACTTTTTTGCCGGTTTTTTTTTCTTTTTTATGAAAAACTTGGCTTGGAAGGTATGTTTTTTTTTTTTTTTTTTACAGGAAACTTAAAAATATGGGGCGATTTTTTTGTTTGTTTTTCTTAAATTTTTCTTTAAAAATGCCAAAAATGACACAATTTTCTCACACCTAGGAACTGTAAAAATAGAAATTATTATTGGATTTTCAACTTTCAACCTTCATTAAAAACAGTCAGTTATTTTAAAGTATAATGGTTCAGCTAGTTGAGGATTGGAGGGACTGTATTATGATCCTCAATGTGCTGTTCATTCAACATGCATATGATGACTTGAAGTGGATGTAACACTTATTTTTATGTCCCTGACAGAGAGACGTGGGAGGAGTGTGCTCACAGAGAGGTGCTGGAGGAAGCTGGGGTGCGTCTGGTGAACGTCTGCTTTGCGTCAGTGGTGAACTCCATCAGACTGGAGGAGCAGTACCACTATGTCACCATAATCATGCAAGGAGAACTGGACAGGAAGCAGTCAGGAGAGCCGGAGAACCTGGAGCCAGAGAAGAACGAGGGTATGTGAAATGAGCCGACTGTTTTTCACCAGTTTAAAATGGAATAGATTCATACCCACCAGAGCAGCTGATAATACAGGATTCTCTTCCTCCCAGGTTGGACGTGGACGCAGTGGGACCAGTTTCCTCCAGAGGAGCAGCTCTTCTTGCCGCTCGCCTGTCTGAGACAACAAGGCTTCCAGCCGTTCAGGAACACATTAACAAGCACTGAAAGTTAACTTTGACACTGTTACAAGCTACTAAAAGCATAAAACAGACATACTGTACCTCTTTAAAACACATCAGTGGTTGGTTTACATGTACTTTTTTCCTCAAATGTGTTTTTCTGTTGTGCAACATACTTTTTTTTTGCCAAAATTATCAACTGTCATTACACAAGTAGTACAAGGAATTCATGACATACGGATTGTCAAATCTTTCAAGCAAATAATACAACAAATAAAGTGCAATTTACATCACAAATGTTTTAAAGGTCCCATATTGTAATAAGACAAATTCCCATGTATTTTTTGTTATACCACTTATAACACTGTGAAACTATCAAAAAGCTCAATCAAAAAATGCATACAAGCCGTATTCAGAAACTATGCCTTTAAACAAGACGAACTTGAATTTGTGATGTCACCACTGTACTATATGAATGCCGAAACACTTGTGGGCATATGTGGGAGACCAGGGCTGCGTTCAGCCCCGACAAAATGTAGCAAAACGTTAATTTAAACAGAAGCAATGGTGCATTGAACACCCTGTTGTGGTACGCAGGCAAACTGCCTTTTATTACGACGGGGTTAATAAATTAATCTGTAAGGGTTTTATTAGCCAGGGGAACATGTACTCACCAGAGCATGTGCAAAATGCAAACAAAACATGTAAGTACAATGAATAAAGATCTACACATATGTATTTATACACACATCACTACTGATTAGGTAACACATCTAACACATCCACCAAACGGGAAAACATACCTCAAAGCATGTTGGTTCAATACGGAAACTGTATCAAAACTGTGGAAAACATTTTGTGATTGAACGTGCTCCAGGAATCGCTGAGTAATCAGAGCAGTCTGAGCTCTTTTGAGAGGGGCTCTTAAAGAGACAGGTGCTAAAACGGAGCGTGAATACAGGTATATTCAGGCAGACAGTATGAGAAAAATAGTGCTTTTTTTTAACAGAAAATTATGTAAACATGATCTAATAGAAACACAAAATATAAGTATGAACCTGAAAATGAGAATAATATGGGACCTTTAAACACATACCAACTCAAGAAAAATTAGACATATTTATAAGATTTTATTCTTTTTTTTTTTAAAGTAGTTCTTCGTGCCAGATAATGTTGCTTTGGTCATGACTTTAAAATGATAGTAAAATGAATTTTTATGGACCAACTATTTTCTGGCGAATGACATTTGTTGAAGTTTATGAACAGAAGTGAACATTTTGGATAAAATACACTTTACAACAGTTTTAACCAAGGATGTTTTACATTTGCTCATAACTTATCAACAAAACATTCTGCCTAAAACGAGGATAAGAAAACATTTTGTTGGTTTTGTGACACTGACTTACAGCCTGAACTTCACACTGTACTTGCGCCGTACACAGAGGATGACTGGAGCTGAAGGCAGCTTTGATCAGTTTCCCACGTGCACTTTTTTCCACCTCACATCAGGTTGGCGCTGGTGACACCCGCTGCTAACAGCAGGGTCCACAGGGTCGCAGCAGCGGTTGCCACGGCACCACTAAAGGTCTTGTCGTGGGCGTAAGTGATGATATGCAGGGCTCCGCTGTAGGCCTCCTCACAGGTCGGCTGGATCTGATCCTCAGGAAGCTTGAAGCCGAATTCCCCTTTGTCTCTCAGCTCAAAGGTGAAGGAGAAGGGGATCCCCTGCATCCGAGCCCAGTCCCTGGATGAACCAGAGTTGGCGTCTGTAGGAGAAGATTACACATTGTACTGTTTTAATCCTGGAGCCCTACTGCTAACATGGCTAAAAGTGATGAATCTGTGACCAGCAGTGATGTGCCGACTTACACAACACATCAGGAGAGGTTCCTACAGTGTAGTTCATCCCGTGGACGCTCCTAATGGCGTCTGCTGCACCCAAACCCACCTTCATCTGCATCACCGGACATAAGCTTTTGTCAAACATTGACTGATAACATCAACACCAGCTCGATGACTATATGACTGGGAGGCACCTGGCAGCAGTTTTACGAGGCGAGACATGCACATTTTCTGGAGCTTCATCAGTATTAATGACGTGAATTGACGCTCCTTCCACATGACTGGGTGCTGTGGCGGACATAAACGTCTGGCATAATGAGCAGAAAATGAGGCTCAGCTGTCACACACACATGATGCCGTCTTTGATATGGAGCACAGACACTGTGGTGGGGGAGTGTGAAACATTTTGGCACCAAGGCACAACAGTGAAATATGTTAGATGAAGATTTGTGGAGTGCTTCAACCCACTGTTGTTTACAGATTATTCTGAGAAATACAAACATGATTGAACTGTTTAAAGGTTCAGTCTGTGACTTTAGAAAAAAAAATACCTTTTTGTCATATTTTCTGAAATTGTCATGATATCCTTTACACCTGCAGCAAAGGGCTGCAGGGTGGAACTGAACCAGCAACTGCTGCAGCAAGGACATAGCAGAAGGTACATTTAGAGCTGCTTAATTAATTTTCTGTATTAGATACACTTTTCAGTCTGTCTAACATGTTATAGTGGCTCTCGCTATAGTTTTAGAGTCACAATTTTCATTCAAAGTGTTTTTTTCACAGATCGTTTCATTTTCTGTGGGTTTATGTGACCTGCATGAGCTCGGTTTCTATGGCAATATGTGAGTATGCTCGTTATTAATGTAGAAGCATGCAGTGATAATCAGGCTATAAAGATGCACATACACTTTCATCCTGATTTGTGGTGTGTTATTATTATGCCAAACATTGTGCATGCATGTTCATTCTCAGAAATGTGTGAAACATGCATCACTGTGTCTGCGGATGTAAATACCAGCTCATCGTAGTTGGAGGCGGTGAAGTTGGGGTGTCCATAGGGAACCAGGAGCAGCTGGCCGTAGGAGTGGATGGTGAGGAAACACAGGAAGTCTTCCTTCCGGCTTCCTACAAAATAAGTTACGGCCTGGGCCTCGGGCTCGGATGCAGCTTGGCTCCCGCAGTAGATGTTTGAGCAGCAGTTGAATGATATCCCGATTGCTGTGAAAGCAACCAAAGAAATGGAAGAATCTAAAGCTTCACATATTCAAACCTTACAAATTCAACAAGAGAGTCTCAGTATAAATGTTTGAAGCTGTATTAACAGATTTTTGGCCACTTTGGTTTGCGAAAGAGCATCATTGGACATTGAGTCCAGCCGCTTTTATCACCGTACTGTTGTGAGCTTGTTTTTGGCGCCTCAAACCACGTTTTTTTTTAGTAACCCTTTAAAACAAAATGTGCGATGATGAGACAGCTTCAGGAACATCTTGGGGAGTAAGAGGTAGATTTCTTTGTATGATACCTACTTACCCATGATTATCAATACAGCAAGTTGTATAAATAAAGAGATGGAGACTCACTGCCCCAGTTGGCTTCAAAGTTGCGGTTGAGATCAGTGCCATGACAGGTGCACCCTGCAGGTCCTGGCGACCTGTTTTTCCTCCATAGTCGAGTCTGTGGGTCAAGATGTTGAGGCAGGTAAATCAGCTGGTTCTGGTTGTTCTATCAATTTTAGTCAGAACTAAAATATACACCCTTCACTGCTGCCATGGATTGCAGATGACATAATTTTTCCATTCATCTTATTTTGAAAATGAGATGATTATCTACTTGGGTCATGTTGAGCACCCCAAATCAATTTATTCGCTGATTAAATTGTGGCTCATTGTAACTTAACTGCTGTTTCTTTAATAAGCTATCGTTCTCTCATATCCTGCTCATCTGTGGCTCGAGAGCTTCAGGCAAAACTCAGAAACCCTAGAAAAGCAATCTGATTCAGAAAAAAATCCATCAAACACAAGCACATACTGTGTTGTTCTTCCAGGAGTAGATGTAGCCGTCCATGTTGAGCACAGGGGTGATGTAGAAGTCCATGTTCTGCATCATCTGTTGCATTTTTGGGTCTGATTTGTACGCCTGCAGGATCTAATTTGAGAAAAACGTATAGGCCAGATTGATATACAGTGGTGGAATGAAGCTCAGTACATCTAATCAAGTACTGTACCTAAGCACAAATTTGAGGTACTTTTTTTTTACTTGAATGTTTTCTTTTCATGCCACTCTATGCTTAAATAAATATGGTACTTTTTACTTCACTACATCTAACTGGATACTTTAGTTACTTTACAAATAAAAAAAATTGAATATAAACATACCAAGAGCTTAAAAAGTTTGTTTCTACAAACAACATAACATACCGAAAACTTGATACAAGTACACCTGCAATGATTAGTTGATGAATCAGTCGACTGACAGAAAATTAATTGTTTTGATAAATGTTTAAGGTTTTTTGTGATTTTTGAAAATAATTTTGAGTTTTTTGGGTATTTTTTTTCACTATTTTCTATGATTTAAAATCTTTTTTCATTCTTTTTGAAATAATATTCTAACCTATTGGCAAGCTCACCTAGTTAGCAAGCTAACTTGCCATACCTGCAGGAGCTCGTAAGGATTTTTGTTCAGTGTTTCTGAGGATTTTGTCCAATTGTACTAACTTCAGTTTGGAAACCTTAGCTTTGCTCTGAAGAAGCACAAAGAAATTTTGAAAGAAGCACGGAAGCAGCACACTGATGATGTCAGAGGGCTGTGACTGGTTAATCGCAATGTTGGTCCAGGTGTTCATTTGTGAAGATTATCTTGCTGAACAAAACGTGTAAGTATCATAAATGTTTGTTTACCACAGAGCTTATTTTCTGCTGTGATCCAAAATCCAATGTAAAAATCCTATAGGCTTTTTGTTGAGTGAACAAGGGTGATGCCAACACACCACACCACAGCTAAATAAAAAAGGCTTGTAAAGTCAACTAAATAATATTTTCTTTTTAATTAAAAGATAAATCATGTTTTTTAAATGACTGCATGCCTCTTACCTCTCTGACAAAGTACTGACAGAAGGCCGGGGCGATCCATTCCCTTGAGTGTATACCACAGTCCATCCAGATAGCTTTTTTTTTCTCTCCTGTATTCACGCCAATCTGGAAGACAAATTCAACGCTTCTTATAAGGCTGATAAAAAACACAAACTCAACCATCCATACACTCCAGAGTCCTTCTGGAGTCTGTGATCTGAAATCAAGAAATCTGATTTACCTTGAGCAAGCGAATAACCCTCTTCTCATAGGTCTGTCCATATTCCACAACGCTCACAACATCAGGGTAATCCGTCGCAACCTGATTCATCCAGTTAGTGATCTGTAGAGTGGAATTAACACATTATACACCAGAGTCTGTGTTTGAACCCACAAAGCAAAATGTGTGAGGGCAGTGATCAGGCTGTCTTACCTCTGGCATGGGATGATATTTGAAGTAGTCGTACTCGGCTCTGTCGCGCACACAAAAATACACGAGATAGATGAGAAGGAGCAGTTTTCTAATAATACTATGTTGTACAAAAACATCAGATTCTGAGTCCTATTAGTCTTCTATACAGTAACGCCCCCAGCTGTGCTGCGCTTGCTTTCTGTCAATTATTGGCACCAAATTGTAATTTTATGAATAAAACTCACCTCTCTACGGTAGCTGCTCCCACTGCTGAAAGCAGCACCACAAGGCTCAGTCCCACAGAGTTAAGCATTGTGAAAATAAACTCCTTGTTTGCAAGTGTAGACGACACTGACCTCAGGATGATACCAGCCTTTATAGAAGACATCCATCAGATAAAGATACACCTTTGCCTCCACAACAGACTACCGCAAGACAAACGCTATCAATTTGTTGGTTAATGATTCATCTGAGCTGAGAGCCTTTTCATCCTTTATAACAGCTTTGTGACGAATTTTTTGTGTCATTAATCACCATTGGTTGTTGTCATAAAGTCATCAGATGGTTTACAACTTGATAGTTATGTTAAAAATAGACTGGAGCCACGCCAAATAGACGGTGACAAACACTAAATAGCTGCGTAAGCCTCTTTTTGGCTGCTGCTGTCCGCCTTTTTCAATTCCATCCCAGTCTGACCTTTTGTATTTCTCAGTTGCTAACTTTTCATCACATCCTTCAGCTCCTCTGTTCTCCTAGGTGCAATAACATACCTATTAGTGGAGCAGTGATCGGCTGTGAAGTCAGGTCAGCAAATAACGGAATGTGAGAGATATTCAGTTCTGCATGTTAAAACCGTTAAAACTGTTTAAACCGCTTCCTCATCAGGAACTGACTCATCAGAAACAGGAAATAAACTGATGACTCTTTGGTCCCATCTTTTTCTTCAATTCTAAAATTTGAAAAGTAACCTACATCCTTGCCTGACAGTGGTAGTGGAATGTTTTTATAATATTAACGTAAGAGGGAAAAGATAAGATAAGGTGCATTAGGTCAAAGACATGAAAGGAAAAAAATAACGATGCTTGTCTAATGAAAAAGAGCAAAGGTCTACACAGTCATTAATGTTGGTGCCTCAGTCTTTCTGTTTACAAAAGACAAACGAGTATCGGCGAACACCCTGTCAATAACAATAACAGGAGTTTTAAATTTATGGTGGAATTTGTTTTTTTTTTTCAGTATGAAGGTGAAACTCAAGTTTTATTACCAAAGAGCCTATCCTCAGACACTGGGTGAGAGGAGGGGTACATGGTGATGTATAATTGCAATTTAAAGTCACTAATTAACTTAACTTAAAGTCACTAATATGCAACTACAAGTTGCATATCTTTGGACTGGGGGAGGAACCACTGCTCCACCTGGCAATTTATGTTTTATAACCAAAGAGCTGCAGTTTTTGTTCGGTGATAATTAGCAAAAAAATTGGTCGCCCTGTTGCTCACCTGGTGGAGCGCGTGCCTCAGTTTTACAAAGGCAACATCCTTGCCGCAGTGGCCTCATGTTCGTTTCCAACCTCAGCCCCTTTCACACTGCAACTGTCCTATCAAATAAAAGCAAAAGTAAATAAATAATAGCCCTTAGCCCAATGCTGGTAAAATATGCATGTGACTGCTATTTTACTCACCAGCCAAAAGTAGTATAGTAGTAGTAGAGTATAGTAGAGAAAGAGAAAGTCTGTAGTTACGTGACTTTGCGAACTTACGCTAAGTTCTTTACGTAAGTACTTAATGTAACTAAAAAAAGAACCTAAGTTTATGTCACTTACGGCCCATATGTAGATATTTTAACCACATTTTTTCCCTAAACTTAAACACGCGTTTCTTTTTGTTCTCTATACCTAACCAAGTAATGTCGTGTCCATTTTATGTATTTCTGTAAGACTATGTTGATAGTACAGTCTCATAACACCTATTCATCATCTTTACTGTATGCTAAACATGATTTTATTTTAAAATTAATGGTTTAACCCCGGGGGAAACCTGTTTATAGTCAAATAACGTACATCGAGAAGTAATTATTAATGACGTGAACGCTCTGTTGGTGCCTGTTCCACTATATCACTACTAAACGTATTATAGAGCACTGTTATATAAAAGATCATTATCTGGAGATGACGTCTTGTGCAATCTCACCATTGTACCCTCTCAATCAGTCAGCAGGACTTGCTTCACATATCAGTGACTGTAATACAACAATAGGTTCTCTGGCATTTAAAACACATCAGAATTTAGTCTCCATTTTATACCAGAGGCAAAAACAATGTATTATTCATCAGTGAGGCTGAAATGTAGCAGGTCAACATCATCCGTGCTCAGGTGGACTGCATGACATTATAGGCCCAATCTAATCTATTTTTTCATTTTTAGAATAACAAGCTATAATGTTATCCCAGCAGTGCCCTGCTGACGAGTCCTCATCGTGCTCTTCAGATCCCGCTTTTAGTTTATTTGGTGCTAAATTGCTGTAATGTCTCTGTAATGTCACAGCAGCTCCTAAAGATCACCTGTGACGCAGTGTTTGGATTTTGTTTTGATGCTCTTTTAATGGTTTTTCCAGCTGTGGGTGCTATTGTTGCTCAGGTAGACGACCCAGCTGGTGGTTGTAGACAAGCATTAGTGGCTGCTGTTAAAGTCTTAAAACACGATACTTCCTATGTGCCAGGAGGGATTTCACCCAGGAAACAACTGTTCGATTCAGTAAATGTGACACCTGTCAGCAAGACAAATAAAATCACTTTTGTGCAAAAGAGGTCAGTGATGCAAGAGTTGCTATTTCTCCTTTGGATGTTTCACTATTGCTGCCTCAGTCTTAGAAACACGGTTTGGTAAAACTCTGGACACAAAATGTCCTAATTGTGGCCTCAAAATATCACACAAAATGGAAACAAACAGTATGTATCAAACTAGGCACAGTAATACATCACACAAAGTTTTAGAGTATTACAACATTATGTATATGTTCATCTCTGAATTTAAATGATTGTTATATTTTAGAATAAAATGGTCATTATGAAACAAGGGTGTCAAACAGTGACAAATTATCATTAAACTTAGTCAGCTGGGGTAATTTGTTTAAAATTATAATAATTGTAATGAGAAAAACTGTGCAATTTATGCAGAAGGCTTTATTTGAAATGATGTAGAGTAAGACCTACTTTTATAATTTTACTGTTAATATTTACAGTTGAAAATGTATGGGGGGGGGTTACACTTTTACACTTTGAGCACCTGGACCTGTGCCTGGACTACAAAGAGACAAAATGACTAAAGAAAGACACAAAATAACCTCAAAAAGATACAAAACAACCCAAAAACGTACATTAAAAAACACAAACATCAACAATCACAACCAAAACCAATACGAAAAGACAAAAAAAGGAATAGATACAAAACAACTACAAAAATACAGAGAAAAAAAAACACAAAACAACCACAAACAGACCAAAATGATTACAGAAAGACAAAAACAACAAAAAACGACCAAAAAAAAAACCCTGAACGAACAAAATAACCACAAATGCGCATGAAATTAGCCTAAATAGACACAAAACAAGCAAAAAAGAACCTCAAAGAAAAACAAAATTACCCCCAAGGTACACAAAACAACCGCAGACGCAAAATAACGACAGAGAGACAAAGAATGACCACAAAATATCAAAAAAATACCTCAAAGATTCCAACAATAACTTCAAAGAGACGCAAAATCACAAAAGGATGCATAACGACTACAAAGAGATGCAAAACCATCACAGAGTCTGTGAATCTCGCTCCAAATGTAGCAGAGGTGGTATGGGGCCTTTTGCGTAACTGTACCCAGGGGCCCACTTTCTCATACTGTAAAATTAAATATGCTGGCACAATAGCAAAGGCTGCTTTTAAAGACGGATGTGTTTGACTGCAGAAATCATCTATGAAAAAAACGGCCAGCAGATGTCAGTACAGTGCTGAGTTTAGATCGAATCTGTAGCATCAACTCATCAGAGATAATTTGGGCAGATTCAGGGTGCTGGCAAACACCTGTACACCCATTAAATAAGCAAACAATGATACTTTTAATCTAAAATACACTCTACTTGTGGGAGTAAATCAGCACCCTAAGTTTGAAAGTGGGATATCTCCTAATAAAGTGTGTATTGTCAACTAATAATTTACCTGCTGTTCTTGGCAAGTCCTTGCCAACATCCCCACAGTGCTTTTTAATCCAAGTTTTAGCCCTTTGAGATTAATTAGTGTAGGAGTGCAGTGTTTTCTTTATTCAGAGCTCCTTCTGTCTCAGTCGGGCTGCTCCGTGGTTATAGCCTGACAGTGAAACGCTTGCATGTTAAATACGCCTCAGCAACTCAAGTCTTTGTTCCCACTCCTTTGCTGACATGTGCATCATGTCTATTCATACGCTGCTCATAAGATATAGAGACAAGACCTGTCTCAGTTTTGGCGCTGTGTGCACAAACCTGGGACGTGTGTGTGTGTGTGTGTGTGTGTGTGTGTGTGTGTGTGTGTGTGTGTGTGTTGCAGACAGAATCAAAGCACACATCACGGGCGGTTTCTTCATAATGATGGGTGAAAGCACTAATGCTTTTGGATGAGAGAGGCAGGACGCTCTGTTGCACTCAGACACAAGCTTACGACATGTCAGTGTATGCGTGAGTGTGTGTGTGTCTGTGTGTGTGTGTGGGTGTGTGTGTGTGCAAGCTTTAAATTACCTTCACCCCAGCTTAAAGTTTTATTTAGAGGGAATGTACCATTGACATAAGAATTCAGAGTTGAATTTAGATATTTGTTGCCACTTTATGTGCTTGTTCTCTTCTTTTTTTAATTTGGGACACATTCAACCAAACATTGTGTTTCCTGACAGTTTTAATCTAACATTTTATGACCACTGCAGCAGTTTATTTCAGCGTTGTTTTATGAGGTGCAGTTAACTGGTGGTGAGGAGAAGCTGCATAAACATCTGACTGCAAAAGCTAAAAGTTACCAGTAACTTTCTGGTGCAAACATTCCTGAGGGGCCTTCAGGTTCGTCTGGGTCGGTCGTCAGTTTTAAATGTTGGGGGGGCTGCACTTACATGTGAGTGAGGATGTCTTTGGGCCTGGCAGCTTCATTAGTCTGGAAGTATGTCTTGTATTTGTTTTCAGAGAAGTGTGACTGGGGTACAAGACTACCAAAGTATGTGACATTTCTGAGTTGAATTTACTTTTTTATAAACAAAAAGCACAAGCCAAGTTCAGTAAGATAACAATTAACTGTGTCTGTCCATAAAAGGTCCAGTGTGTAGGATTTAGGAGCATATTGTGGCAGAAATAAGGACTCTTAACATGGACTCTTAATAGTTAATATGGACTCTTCTTATGCTCACGTTAAACATGACGTCATTTGAACGCAGCATAAGAATCTTTTCTTTTACCTTAGAATAAGTCACTTACATCTACATACAGAGTGGGTCCTCTTCCCCAGATTTTGCCATGTCGTTCTACAGCAGCCCAGACCGGACAAACCAAACACTGGCTCTCACTTATCACAGGCTGTTTCTTCATAATGATTGATGAAAGCACTAATGCTTTTGGATGAGAGAGGCAGGTCGCTCTGTTACACTCAGACACAAGCTTACAAACGGACAAACCAAACACTGGCTCGACACTCTTTGTATACAGAGGAAGTTTCAGTTCTGCAACCTCACTTTTGGATGCAACTAAATCCCATATAATGGACCTTTAAAGTACATGGATGTGTAAAGAGATCTGGATTCAGCATAAGAGGCAGCATCCACTAAGGTGATGTGCTTGTCTTATTTTGAATTCCACAGTAAAGAGTAGAACAATATTCAATATGACTTTAGCAACTTAATGTCACAGTTAAGGTGAAACCATATTTGCTGTTTTAGCATGTTTACAATTTACGCACAGTGATCATGCATACGCGGCAAATTATGTATTTATCAGACAATAAGTTATATGACAACAAACATGCTCATTTTAACTGAAACATTATGTTTTTTTTTAAGCAAAGCAAAGTTGTTTTGTTGCCAATACCCGACTGCAACCATTTCACAAGATTAACCACACGTTATGAGTTTTTTTTAGGTGTGTGTCACGCTGATATGCTAATAGCGCCCTGTGCGTCACTATGAGGCACAGAGGGGTGCGGCAAAACATTTGTACATGACGACGTGGAAATGAGAACTGGTTTGCATATTTGATATCTTTTTGAGTAAGGTACCAAAGATTGATCCCTTGTTTGACCTTGTCAAAAGAACGAATTTGAACGGGGCTTAAGAGTTTTGCAAAGGACTGTACTTGTGATTTTAAACAGTTAAACGCAGGGTTATTCCAGCCAGTGGCATCAACTTTATGAAATAAAATGATTTTATCTACTGTGTCAAATTCCTTTTGACAGTCTATAAACTCTAATTCTATGCGACGACTCGTATTGAGTGTGAAACCAGTCATTTGGCCCACGTTGTGTCTTTTAGGTGCCATTATCAAGCAATGTGCCTCCGCTAAAGATAATTCCACTCATTTTTAAAAAGTCATGCATATTTCATGTTATTTAGGCTGTTTCTTTTTTTTTTGGTGGGGGCGCGGTTGCATTTTTACGTTTATTGACAGGAAAAGTAGTTTGACAAGATAGGTGGGAGAGGATGGCTCACAACAAAGAGCTGCAGGTTATAAACGGCTGCAACAACGGACTCATGCTATATGTGGACCCGCCCCGGGTCATGTATGTTTCAATTGTTTCCCTAAGTTCACTGTCAATGCAGCAAGCAATAGATCTGAAAAGTCGATATTCAGTTCTCCTACTTCTAGCTTTTGAAAAGATTAGTGTATGTTCATTAGTATTGACTGAGCTGACTTGGGGCACTCGTGAATTCTTAAACTGAATGCACTGACATTGCCTTTTACACAAATCGGTAGCTTTAGTGCTTCCTCTCAGCTAACTTTGTTTCAGTGAATTTTTCCACAAGTATTTCAGTTCTACTTACGTAAAATGCAGACGAAATGCTTCTAATGAAGCAGGATGATCTGACACCCTGGAGTATTAGGAGGTGAACAATTTCTCATCTCATCAGACATGCTGGTCGTGACCTGTGTGAAGACACAGTGAAAATCAATGTGGAGCTGCTGCCAAACCTGCCGAAAAACATCAGAGTTTTGAGAGGAAGCAGAATGGAACGACTTTTTGGCATTCTTTTAATAAGCTGTTATCTTAAAAAAAACTGTGGAAGAAACAGCAGCACATGTTAGCCAAGCTGGAGCAACACACACACATACACACACAAACACAACTCCCACACAAACGCTGTATAAAAGCAGTAACAACAACGGGCAGCAGCACTTGTAAAGCCATCAGCAGGACTGACAGCAACCATCAAACAAATCACAAACAGAAATAGTGAAGCCCTCCTCCCCCACAGTGCAAACTCACTCCCTCTCCTCCCCCGCAGCCTCCAGACATTTTTCAAAGTGTCAAAATTATTTCTCAAGCAGTAACACACGAGCTAAACCCTGAGGCACTCCGAGACCATTCCCCGTAAACAAAGCCATCACGCTGCACATCAGGAGTCCCAAAACTTCTCACCTTACTCCTGCGGGTTGGCCAAATAGCCAAAAGGAAAATCTAACAGTTGTTCGACAGGCTACATAAAATCTCCAAGACACTCTCAAGTTTAAAACAAATCATTTTAAACAGTCGAAACGTAAACAAGACAGTGCACGTAAGGCGTGTAAAACACAAATAAAAAACAGGATGTGCAACATCTATTCCTGTGCTAAAAAACTATTTGTAACCATGGCACCATCCTCCGCTTTAAATCACCAGACAATTTAGGAAAAGGTATCCGGTGCCCTTGCAGAATAGCAGCTCTTTGTCCAACTGATGATCCCCCTTGACACCCTGCAAGACCTGAAGGTTGTTCACCAGAGCAGAGCAATCAACAGCATCTATTACTTGAGAGAAAGAGATAGTTCTCTTATTGATCCACCAAAATGGTACATGGAATTAAAACAATTTATTGAAAGAGGAGTTCTAACAAAACCATTGACACTGATGCTTTAATTAAGGTAAGGAGAGAGAGCTTAAGGGCAAAGAGGACAGGTCCAAGCTTTTATGGGCCCTGAGTGAGATTTTAGCCTCTATTTTCCATATCTTTACCACTCAAAGAGATTGTTTTTTAGGTGTAACAATCACGTATTAGCACCCTCAGTCTCTCTGATCCAGTCTCAGCCTCTCTCTTGTGCTAAATTGTTTTTGCTTCTGTCTTCACACACTGAAACACTCATCAAGGGTAATAAATGCTTTGCCAAAATACAGATGTTTTTGTTGTTTTTTTTCTCAGTGCAGCTCTTGAGAGTCTTAAGTGGTTTAGAATTTGCAATTACATCCCTATCTCTCTTAACCCCAACACCCACCCACACCAAATTCATTTCCACACAGGCAGACTCTCACACTTGATGGATACAACCTCAGAGGCACATCAATTAATCTATGGAAAAAGGCAGACAAAGAGAAAACCTTTGCAGGCAGTTTTGGGACTCTGGGAATTAGACGCCGATGGTTATTTCATATATAAAATAGCTGTGGTACAGTGGAGGAAACACGATATTTACTCAAGTGCTGTTCAAGTGCAACTTTAAGGAAGTTAAACTTCACAGAGTGTTTTCATTTTATGTTAATGTAATACTTTCAGGAGGAGTTGTACTTTTTATGAAACTTCGTGAATTTGACAGCTACAGGAACTTTTTCAGCATAAGATTTTACATTAACAACATATGATTTTAAGGTAAGGTAAGGTAAGATAGATTTATTGGTAATTTTTCAAACAAAACAATGCATCATTAAAGATTAAACAGGCGGTTTGCAACCTTTTTGAGACAAACCGACTAAGACGCACAATAGGAAAAACTGCAATATTTCACAAAAAGAGAAAAGATCAGAGAAAAGTAAAAAAAAAAAAACAAACAAACATAATAACAATAATAATACTACAAATGTGTGCAGCAGACCTTTGTTTTTTTCTTTTTTCCCACCCGGCAACCACCCCTAAGATTTTTTGTGTGGGGCCTGACCCAGCGTCTGGGAACCACTGGACCAACACCACTGGCTGCTCACATCAATTTAAGTGTTTTGCTAGAAAAATCGACTTCTGAACCTCCTCTTGGATCTTTTTTCAGGCTTTAGAACATTTTGCTCCTGACAGAAGAATTTGGCCAGTTGCAGACCATTTCAGAGAGAAGGTTTCTGGCTGTTTGACAAATGCAGATTCAAGTGCACGTTCCCTCAGATAATAAAAGCCTGATTTAATGTTGGAGAATCCTGCAGAGAAAAGTTACTACTCCAGCATTGGCAACAACTTCCTACACTTCAGGCAAAGCCAAAAATAGATGGATGGATCTAAAAGAGAGTGTGACAATAAACAAACTAAAATACGTGTCAGTTAGAAAAAGAGAAAATGTTGCTGATAGTTTAGCCCCATGCTAACTGGAGCTCAGCCCACGTCTACAACTAATTCAAGTTCATGTTTATGTAGGTAAAGTCTCAAAATCACACTGTGTCTGGGAGCAGAACTGGCAGCATCTCCAAATAAAGACCCCCAGCCAGCAACCACAACAACCTGAATACTGTCAGTGCAAACCCAAACTCCAGGGGAACCGTCTCGCCCTGACTCGACACCAGATCAGCAAACTTTCAGTTTCTTCTGTTTCAAAGGTTAGAACCGTCGCTGCTGCTGACCACCCTGTTGTGACACCCGACACTGGGGGGTTGCACTGTTCTGATTTCAAGCCGCTACAGGTTGGAGGTGGGGAGTAAGGTGGAGAGAGTGTGGGGAAGCTAGCTGGCTAATTTTTGTCTCATTTGTGGTCTGAGAAAGAAAGACTGGGGCAAGAAGGGCAAATGCGCTGCATGCAGCTCTACACTGACCTAAGATTTAATAAATCAATGTAAGGGAAACAGTGGCTGACTGTATGAAGCACCTGCCCATGCATGTGGTCATCTGGGAGTGGGAGGGGCTTAGGACAGAAAGGGGAAAGCTGCAGGAGGAGGGTGACTTTACAAATTGTTCTGCCTTTCGGTTTGATCCCTAGCTCCTCTGGGCAACATGTTGAAGTATCCTTGGGCAAGATACTGAACCCCAAATTGCTCCCGATGCTGCGTCATCAGAGTGTGAGTGTGTGTGAATGATTACTGAGTAGCAGGTGGCCCCTTGTACGATAGCCTCCGCCACCAGTTTGTGAATGTGTGTGTGAATGGGTGAATGTGACATGTAGTGTTAAAGCACTTTGAGTGGTCAATAAGACCAGAAAAGCGCTATACAAGTATAGTCCATTTACCATTTACCATTTCAACATATCTGCCCAGTTTTAATGTCCAATATCAATTCTACTTTTAGCACTGTTGTGGGTCTTCATCAAGTCCTGAGAAAAAAATCTGACTCTTAAGCGGCTTTGTGCTTCCTTATGTTCACCTGCTAATCTTTTATTGTGTCTGTGTGCAGAGCAGGTGCTGAGCAGGTGTGGTGTCAAACCAAAGGAATGAGCCAAAAGGTGCTCAAATGATAAAAGCGATGGGTTTCTTACTACCACTGCTGTAAGTGAATTGAAGAAACTGCAACAGATACAGGCCAAGAATTTGACCTCCGTCAACACTTGTGAAATGTGCCATTTAAACTCCATTTAGAGAAAGTCACCTTGCAGCAACGGATAAAAAGCCTATTCATGTACTGCTTTGGCTAAGTTTTACACTGTCGTGAGCTGAATGGAGAGAGGGAGAGACGCACAGAGAGAGAGAGAGAGAGAGAGAGAGAGAGAGAGAGAGAGAGAGCCTCTCAGTTGCCTTAGCAGCGCAGCTTCATTCCTTCACAGTCGCGCGTCAGTCCGGTGCTCGGAGCTTTGCGCCGCGGTGCGCTTCACGGGGCTTCCCTCACGACCGCACCATAATTAACCTCTCAGGGCCCGGCTATTCTCCTGTTATTAGGTTTTTAAAATAGTTGACTCCAGTTTGGGCTTTCTCCAAGTTTCACAACGCCCCCTCTCCGGCTGGTATGAAGAAAAACGCGACGGTGGCAAGTTGATTCCAGTTTCAGCAGCCCGCGCAGGTGTAGGACTCCTAATCCTGGTAATCGTGCTTGTCGCCGGTGAGGATGGCTCTGCAGGCGAGTAATGCGAGTGTGCTGGAGGTGTCAGCGGGCTGTGGGGAGCAGGGGAACCTCAGCATGGAAGTTACCGACTATAATATCAGCTGCACCAACGTCTCCGTCCTCCCCAGACCGTCCAGATCAGTCAAAGGTAAGATTTTCTTCTTCTCCTCTTTTCCTCTGTCAACTGTCTCTCGTGAATCATCCAGGCTGAGGTGTTAAACTGTATTTATGTTCAGATGGAAGTGCTTCCATCAGGCGCAAGACAACATCTGGCCCCAAACACACAAGGTGTTAATACCTTATTGTATTTTGTTAAACTGATTATCAACAGGAATCGGTGTCTACTGTTGCAAAAATAATTGACTTTTTTTCTTCTTTTTATCATAAAAACAACCTCATATGTATCAGTGGATATTTGCTACAAAAAAAAAGCACCAACCTCTTGGTGCTTTTATTTCAGCCTCATCATGTTGTTTGCTTCCAATTACCAACTGCCACCTATGACTAATTACCTGTTTCAAAATGTAATCAGCAGACCTGATGTAATGTGGTCACATATTGAATTTTTAACACAAACAAAAAGAACTTTCACCTCATAACCATCACTGATTTTCTGCCTGCCTGATCACTCCTTTAAACAGTCGCCCCGAGGGTCAAAACACAACACTTTGTAAAACACATTTCACAAAATACTACAACATTTCACAAATGCTGAAATTGTTTTGTGAGATGGTTCTGTGTTTTTTTTTAAATGTCTGTGTTTTATGAAATGGTTTTTGTTTTGTAACACATTTTAAATTTGAGGAAATGTGCAGTTTTACCATGAAATGATTTGCAATCAGGACTTTTGTTTAAATCAAGTTCCTCAGCCTCTTTGTATGCAATCAATCACCAAGCAGCCCAATTTACTGCTACTCCTCTCCGCATCAATAATGCCACAATCAGAAGAGTCATGGGTGCAGTGTGAGAAGCCGGTTTCTAATTCTGAATGTTAAATTTTCTCAAAATGCTGACTACCCGTTGAGGAGATTAAACCCCCACACCAGCGGAGATAGGGCCCCTGAGCTTTGTCTCCAGCCGAAAATAAGGGCTGATTAGGTAATGAGGTCTGAACGTGGGCGAGTGCTCTGTTTTAACTTTTTTTCCTCCCCTCTGCCGCTGCTGCAGTATCGAGAAAATTTCAAATCTTCCCCCACTAAATAATTCACCGTCGTTCCTCCTCCTGTGCTGCATTACTTTTATTGACCTTACACAGGAGGCAGGCTGGAACATCAGCAGCAGTGTAGGCTCAAGTACCCGGAGAGCAATCAAAAACTGTGGGGTGTGTTCGGCGTTTGACCGAGAGAGATGTCCTGCTGACAGATTGCTGCCTCCATCTCATTCCCTGTGTGAAGCGCGCGCACAAACGGTCTTCCTTTATTTACCATAATCCTTAGTGGACCTATTCCTTTTCTGCTGTCTCCCTTTAGGCCAAGAGAGAGCAATGGAGCTTGATTACGCAGCTGCATTTCTGCTCTCAGATGTGATACTCCTGTGCTGGGACAGGAAATTAAAGCCCCACCCCCACTATCCACTTGTGGAATTACTGCTGTCTGATTTATTGAATTGGAGATTTGTCCTTCACTTGGAAAAGGACTGAGCTTCTCATATAGCGGGAGATGATATAAAAAACTATCAACATTAACAAGAACAGCATCTCAAAAGGTTGAGAAGCCATATTCATGTGTTGAATGTGAGCACTGAGTTGAAAACACCGAGGCATTTTAAATGAAAAATTAAAGTGACATATTTTACTTTACGATTTATATTCCATGCTTAAGAACTGAGCTTCTGATGCGTCACTTTAACCCTTGAAACCTTGATCAAGACTCCTCTCGCAAGCATTTAAACCGCAATTTCTGTCAAATAGTTGACAAAAAGGCAGTCAGCAACTTGGTATTAGATGTCCCACATATTGCAAAAGAATTAGTAAAAGGTGACAAGAAAATTACCTGAAAATGATCTTTAAAAAAGACAGAGAGAGAGAGGCTCATTAGAGAATTATAACGCAAGTAGGGAAAATATTAAGAAATTTCTTAGAATTACACATTAAAAATTAGGTTATAGAAATATATCACTGACTTTTTTCCCACTATTTTTAGCACTTTTTTTTTTTTTTAGGTAATTTCCTGTTTTTTGGGTTGTTGTTTTTTTTTTTGCTAATTTGAGGTATTTTTCTTGTAACTTTTTACTAAATTCTTACAAAGTTTTAAGTTAATTCTTGTTAAGCTGCTCATTACCTTCTTTCCATGTTTTTTAAAGACACCAAGCCAATTTGCTTATATTTCAAAGGGTTAAAATATATGCCTATATATAAGATGTTGGCTGTGTGTTGGAGGAAAAAGCATAGATGATTTGTATTGAATGATAATCTTACTAAACTACATTTACATTAAAATGGACACCAGTTTTGATAGTTAATCATAAACTATGCAAAAAAAGTAAAACATTGTTATAGAAGCAAAAACAGCAGTTTCAGAATAATAGCATTCTACATCGTGTTTGTCGGAGCAGAGCACGGATCATAAAGAGTGATGAGAGTTGAATTGATAAATGATGCTTAGAAATTTCACATTTTAAGTCATTTTCCATTATTCCATGTGTGGGCCTGAAGTCCGTTTTTCAGTTGGTCTATTAAATGTCATAAAATAATGGAAAATGCCCATCACAGTTTCCCATAATGCGAGGTGACATCTTTAAATTGCCTGTTTTGCTCGGGCAACAGTCCGAAACATAAAAGGTGCTAGGTTTATCGCATGACAAACCCAGAAAATGTTCATATTTGAAAGGCAGAAGCCAGAGTTTTTGTTTCCTTTTTAGCGTAGAAACTTGAAGTCATAGAGTGCATCTTAATCAAGTCAGGTTACTAAATATCTAGCTGAGGACAGAGGACAAATGAGACGGATGCACTCTCTCCTATGTGAACTTAACTCTACATTCTGTGCTTGTCCTCTGCTTCAAAGCTCCTGGGTGACAAAATCCTTAAAATGGAGAAGATTAAACACACAATCAGAGGATCTGTTAATGAGTTGTTCTCAAAATTTGAACCCTTTTTTTCAAATACTTCATGACTAATGGGTGGAGATAATGGAAGTTTAGGCTTTCATATATCATCTACTTATACAACCCATATCTCTGGCTGACCTTAGAGAGCTGATCATATTTCAGACATTGCTGTGCATTAGAGGCTGCTGCCCTGCCTGAATTGTTTCGCGTTCCCTTCACCTTTAGTTTCTATAGATGGAGGATTTTAGGCGTGCCTCTTTAGGGAGACGTGGGAGAGTTGTGGCAGAGAGCAAAGATACTGTGTAAAGTTACTGCTACAGTTGCATGCAGGTTCTTAAAAAAAGGGGAGAGGAAGTTAGTGATTGTAGTTTGGCCCACTGATTTGGGTTAATTCAGGCCCATCTGACACAGCAGTCAAACTGTGCACTACAACTTCTGGGTCTGTCACAAGATGCCATTGGGCATAAAATCAATTTTCACCACTGGCTTACAATGACAGAGAGACATCTGTAAATCAATGGACACATTTAAATGACATTTAAACGAATCCTTTACTATCAGGATTTGATCTGTTTGGTCCAACAACATGTTGAAAGTCCAGAAGAGAATAACAATTTATTCCCCCTGCAAGCCAACGAAGGGATAAACTGGAAATTACCAAAGTCTCAAATGTGCTTCATCTATGGGCCCAGTGATATGGAAGATCTGGGTAATTTTGTTGAGTTTTCTGGCTTCATGCTTCACTGAGAAACTTTCATAGAAATGAATGAGGCCTCGCTTCCAATGCTATATTCAGTTTTCTTTATACATCCATGTTAAAATTACTGGGTGTGTGAAGGTAGCAAACACTTAAATGTAATGATTTTCAAGACCTTCTGAAGATCATTTCTAACCAAATATAAGACACATTTTTAGACGTGTCATCTTTTTCTTATTCAAACAATGCAGGTAAATATAAGGGGAAGAAGGCCATCAAATGGGCCCAAGTACAACAATTGATTTACTGACTTATATCACTGGCCATATAATTCATTTATTTACACAATAAAAATATAATAACAATTGATTATATGACTATTGATTATATGATTATATAACATTTTTTGTGGGAATTAAGAGCTCACAATATAAACTGAAGACTATTTAATGGCCTGATATTTATAAAACTGAATTCAAGGCATTTTAAACCTTTTTTAGGACATGAAGACAACCTGATTCAACTTAGTCAACTCAGTCAAATATAAACACACGGACATAATAGACATATTTCTAGATTCGATATGGCTTGCATTTTCTGAGGACAACATTATCTATCATTATCTCGGATGTCCATCATATATAAATGGCCATACACTCACTTAGAAATCTTAGCAAAAATATGCGCCTATATAACTCCAGAGAGTCGTCATGTTTTAAAATTGTCTTAAGTATCAGAGCACCTTATTGGTAGTTATCCGTACACCGATAGATACAGCGTAAATAGGGCTTAATAATTAATTCTGCGAATGTTAAATAGTTTCAAATTGCCATGATGCAAACAAAATGTGCAAAAGTTGAAGCAAAATATGTGATCTGCATTTCAATGTTCAATCTGGAGTCCCAGATTGTCTGCAGCGTTTGCTGCTACCACTGAAGCAGCAGCTGTAACTCCCACAGCAGAAAAATGAAACAACATCTGACATGCATCGCATTATAGTAATCATTCGGGACTCTGGAGAGCAGTTGAGTTCAGACAGGGCCCTGCTCATGTGGAACAACATCTGTAGCTGCACCTTGGCTCAGCCCGGACACTCTGCGTTCCCGGCTGATTCAAAGTGGCACTTTGCTGAGCTCGGCCCGTCCTTTTGAGTGCATGTGAGATAAGTTATCGTGAAGTGGATCTCATAAGCATTAAATGAACACTGTTTCATATTTTGGAGAGAAACCAAACAACCAGTTGCCCCAGGCTCTGGGTATAAAAAGAAAGGCAAAAAAAAAAAAAGACTGGGAGGATTGTTAATGCAGAGAAACTGTGCTCTGCATGCACAGTAACAGTGGTGGGAAGAGCTCAGGAGTTTCTAATATCTAACCAATTTCTACGACGACATGTCTCGTAGAAGAAATTAGCATCTTGTTCCCTTTTGGGTCTGTGCCACGGTGATGTAGACTGCCATAACATGATCACGGTAATCAGATCAAATGATTGGAAGAATCTGAAGTGACCTGGTGAGGCAGAACAAACAACATGCAGACGCTACGTGTTCAAAATAATTCCTCATTCCTGATTATGAGCTGCTGCCTCTTGTGCACACCTCCTCCTAACAAAATCCTGCTGTGTATAATACATTTGATAAAAAAATCAATAAGTGATTATAGCTCTCATATGCATTTATCCCATCAGTTTCCTCTGAGGAAACAGTGCATAAATCACAGATTATGAGGGCGTATTGTGTCGCCTGTAGTGTCGACAGCACAAATAAAGATACTCTCAATCAAGTCCAGCACCCCCTCAACCATGCAATAGTTGTATTGAGCTGTAATGCCCTCTGTCTGCACAGCGGCTTTATTAACTCGCAATAGTGGAGGATTGGAGGGAGGCAGCAGTGGAGTTTTATGAGGTTATCTAGTATCAGTCAGACTCAATGCAATGATGGAGGACTAATTTCACTGTCAGTTAATTCGTAGTCATGTGACTTACTAAGTGACAAAGCAAAAACAAACCTACTATACAGGGCTCTCTCCCTCCATCCCCATGACGAGTGAATTTAATGATTCTGAAATGTACGGGCTGTGATTTTTCATTGATTTTCCCCTGAATCTCGCTAAGTTTAAGGTCATTCTAGTCCCGAGAAAGTCCAATTAGTAATTGCATTGTGTGGAGTCCCTGATGCCTCACCGCTGGCTTTGTTAACATAGTGATTTATGGGAATCAAATGGCAAACACCTCAGCTGAATGTTAAATTTTATATGGACATCCCTTAAGATGCAGCTCCTTTAATAGCTACAAGGTGCTTGTTCCAATGAGTCTATACTGGGGCGAATGAGGAATCTCCCCTTTAATTAATCTTTACAAGTTGAGATCATAATGGTTAATTTTTTTTTAATGGGTATCTCAGTGTAATTACAGCAATAAAAAACAATTACATCATGAAGGCTAGAAGGGGTATGTTTGAGGATATACCTGTCACAATTATCTATTACACTCAGCAAGTTGGTTTTCCCCAGTAAAACTCACGTTATTTTCAATGCAACATAAACATGTCACGCAGCCATCACTGTTGGAGACTGAGGCATCTACATACGCCAAACCATAGTAATTAGGAGGGAAAGGTAAATCATAAAACAGCTACAACTAAATATACTGGTCTGTGTTTGTATGCCTCTGCATACCAGTCAAGTTGTGCTTACAGTTTACATCCATGTCTGTGAAAAGAAAGGATGCTTCACACACATCTTCTCCCCAGCAGCACTGAAGATATTTACAGTAAGCACAGTTTCAAGATGGACACCCAAGGTTCTTGAATTATGGTTAAAAACATGTTGTATGGTGTCACTGTGACCTTTCACCACCAGATTCTTATCAGTTCATACTTGCATCCATGTCATGGACGTATTAAAGAAAGTCTGGATACAGCATGGAGGCGGGGCCTCGCTCATTCCTTTGAGAGCTGCTCGTTGGTGCATAAAGCAAAAAAAAAAAAAAAAGAGCTCTTTTTCCAGGTATAAAATACCCATCTTTCTGGGCCGGTGGGCATCACCTGACCCAACAACTTTATATTCAAGACTTCAAAACAGCAGTCCACTAGCCAATATATTATTTATACAGTCTCACTGTCACCTTTTACCCAGCCATCCAATCACAGTGGGGTGGGGGCGGGACAAATAACCAACGACAAAGACCAACCGTCACATCTCGCATGTACAAGCGCTGAACAACAATGCAGGAGAAGTATGATAATATACTGAATGTGTTATTAATCTCAAAAACCTACATAGTCTAGTACTTTTCATTTAAGGCGGATCACCAAGGACTATTCGTAAAAAAAAAAAAAAAAAAAAATCAACTAAATGTTTTTGATAAAGGAGTGTTTAAATATGTACGATTTACAGTTTTGTGTCTTATTGTGGTATTGATTTGGGTATTGACATTCATGGTTTTCACTGCCATTGGTATTGATTACTATACCAGTGAAATTAGTTGTCAATACCCAATTCTTTGGATAAGCAGATGAAAATTAGTGGATGGACTCTATGAATTACAGTTGCAGACAGCCTGTCTGTCGAACGCTGGCAGTCATGTGGCTTCTTGTCAGTGTTTGCAGAGACAGCAGAGTGGACAGGGATTTACAGTTCGTTGACCTCATGAGAGGCTGCAGTGCGGTAACTCTGATGATGATGCAATGATTTCTAGCTAAAATATTCATTTTTGTATCTCACAAATGAAGGCAGAAATTTGAAGAAATAATGCAAAAGTCATCAAAAGCAAACTTGCATGCCTGATGAGGCCTCGTGGGTAATTGAATATGTGCTGAGCTTGTCCGCACACTGTAAACACGCTCGCTTCAACTTCCAAAAATTTCAAGATAATGAAGGATCAATATTATCCTCTCATGGGAAGGCATGGTGGAAACTAATTGAGTGTAATTGTGCTGACGGTAACAGTAACTCGCCTCATTACAGGGATAAAATGCGATACGGAGACAGAGCACTATGCTAAACTGCTGTCAAAGGATTCATTTGCTAAAACTTTTTAAAGTGCTGGTAATGCATGCATGAAATGTACAGCTACAAGAAGGCCAAGAGGTCAACTCTGCAATGAGTCAGAGTCATATATCCAGATATATCAAAAAGCAAACACTCTGTAAAATATTTAAATAGCCTTGGAAACCTTGATAAAGTAAAGTAAATAAAACTATTCATCTTAATTTCAGATTACTTAATATATAAGTGTTAAGTTTACTTAACATTTTGCGATATTTACTTAATTTTGTGAAGTTGTTGCAACTCGAAAATGATGATGAAATTACATTATTCTTTCTAAGTGTTAGCAACTTCAGTAAACCAAGTTCCCAAGAGGATTTTGCCAATGATGAAGTTAGAAGATCTGCAAGTTAACAATAAACAAATATGACTGACTTGTGTGCAACCACCAGAATACAGATATATAGCACAGTAAGCCTGGATTTTTAAAAGTAAAATCAACTAACATTTTACATTGCAGGGATTTATTTATAAAAGCCATGGATGAGCATACCGGACACGAGGTGAAATCAGTCTCAGTGTTCAGTGATTGTGCTTTTCCTCTCTGATTAAACTGAACATGAAGAAAAGGTCAAAGCACTCTCTCTTGCTTTTGATTGGATCTGTTACAATACAAGACGTGCCGTCACCTCTCTGAACTACTCCTGCGATTTTGGAAAGCGGCAGCGTCTGATTAGCTGTGACAACCAGCGAAAGAACGATAGGGATTAAAGCCAGAGCTATTAAGTGCTCTGTGATGTAAGATAGTTATTTATTGGCAGTGTGGACACAAATCTGGCATTGGGAGCAACACTCCACTCTGAGGAAACATGCACACTGAGCATGTTTGTATTCAAATTTGGAGTGTTTACTAGTTAAGAGAGAATTTACTTCCAAACACAATCATTAATGGTTATGAGGAAACAGATGTTTATATGGAATAACCGGCGGGTCCCTGTGCTCGGAAAGCCTATCAGAAAAAAATGATTCAGTTTCAAAACACAGTTGGATTTGATTTCACCCAGTTTTTTCATGTGCTGCATAGCAGATCAACACCATTGAAGGTAAATTAAAGCAAACGGATAGCACAGAGAAGTTATTCTTAGCCAAAGTTACATGGTTTATTTGTTTTTAGTCACATCCCTGCCAAATATCAAAATGCAAAACTGTAGGATTCTATTATTTCTCTGCTGTCACTGAGAGATTATATTGTCCTTGATATGGGGAAATGTTTTATGAGGCTGCAGAAAAGTCAGTCAGTGATGAATTTGTTTGTTCCTTGGTGCTTTTTTTCCTCCCCAAAAAGATGATTTTGTCTCATGTCTCTCACTCTCCAAAAGAGAGTCTTTGTAATAAGAATGAAAATGTAATTCTAGGATGTTTATCCCTTCAAGGAAAAATTGAAAATGTCTCAGCAGAAGAGTACTTTGGGAAATGTAATCACGTTAGACTTATTTCTGTAATATTACAGCTGTCAGGCAGAATTTGCTGATGATGTGGTCACACATTTCAGCATTATATTGGAGTTACATTCACATTTATAGGTTAAAGGTGCCCTGTGGTGTCACAGGGCTTGGCTATATATCAATATTATATTGATAACTTGATTTGAAACTAGATATTGTCTTTAATTTTAGATATATAATATTGTGAGTGTTGTCTTTTCCTGGTTTTCTTAACTGCCTGCCACTTAGTTTGCACATTACTGCAACCAACCCTTGTGCTGCATGTTTGCATGTGCGGCGTCATGCATTAGCACAAGACAAACAAAATAGGGACCCTCATTGCTCCATAGCAACACTCGTAAAGAAAACTTTGCAGGGTACTTTTAAGTAAAAATTATTGGGAGGGAAATGGGAAGTACAGCTTCCATGCAGTATGTACAAGTACTGGATATTTGTGTTGAAACGAGTGCCGAAACAAACAGTCCATTAATAAATCAAGATTATGCAACAAGTAGACTGGACTAGGCAATCTGATTGGTCAACCAGACATTTATAACATAATCAAATCAGCATGACAGCACTCCAAGCTTCGTCACTAAAAATATTACTTTTAGAGCTGCATCAAAAATCAGCAGCTACAATATTGATTCTAAACATATGCTTTGCTGTGAATTTTGAAATAAATCAATTTTTTTTTGTATTATATGGTGCTGATATACCGCTGCTAGACTGCCCCATTAATGCATGTGCGTATCTCCTGTGTGTGTAGCAAGCCAGAGAGCAAACAGTCTCTCGACTGCAGTGTAGCTGTTTCTGAATGGCTAAATGCCAACGAATATTGACTGAAGCAGATTATTTTGTTAGATAAAAACATGTCTTTAAAAAAAAACCCAAACAAACAAAAAACTTGGAGTTAACTATTATTGAGGCCATCTTCAGATATTGCGTTCACAAAAAATGAGACATATGCAAGGTCACAGTGACCTTGACCTTTGACCACCAAAATTTATAGAGTTCGTCCTAAAATCCACTTGAATGATTGCGCCAAATTTGAAGACATTCCCTGCAGGCGTTCTTTACGTATCGCATTCACAAGAATGTACCGTACAGAAGTACAGACGGACAACTCAAAAGCATATTGCCTCTGGCCTCTGCTATCGCCAGCATGGAGGCATAAAAACTGTGTCTGCTTGTTGCGTTTATGTGTGAGGTATTTATTCAGTTTGGCAAATCCCACAATCCCTACAAAGCATAAGCTCAAGTTGGCTGGCTGACTCAACAGGGACGAGAAATTGTCTCTATTTTCTGATAGTAAACAAGTTGTAATTATATTGGAGTCCTCTGACGTTACTGAATGCTATTAGTCAGACTCCATGTATATGGAAACTGAGAAAACATTAGCAAAAAGTGTTTGATTCTGAGAGCGTATTGCCTGACAATATGAAAACATTTTCATTTTATCTTTTATTTTGTTGGGAACTGTTGTAAAATCACAATATAACACTCGTGGGTGAGCTTTACTGTCATTATTGACACTTCAGTGATGCAGCCATGACCGAGGCTCTTGTGCCAGTAATGACGGTAAATGATACCCCCTTGTGTGATATTGCTTAAGCAAAATAATACTGGAAGTCATTCAGCAGGCAAAAATGGCAAACATTCACTGAAAGCACAATCAACACCCTGGAATACAAGTATAGAAAAAAAAAAATATTTGAGAAAAGGGAATTAGCTGCTGACTCCCACAAGTTCAGGACTCATTTCCTGACTCATGTCTACTGCTTCACAGGTTCATTTCCAAAGGGCTTTCTTCTCACTTGTAATTAGGAGCAGCATCAGATCTGGATGGAGCGGACAGTCATCTCTAACATTTCATCATCTCACAGGGGCTTGCTATGAAATACAGCCTGATGATGGGGTTCTGATTAAAAGAATAGTTCCGAATTGTGGCGTCCCAGCTATATCACCTTGACAATTATTCCTGCTCATTATTACTGATCTTTTTATGAATAAGTCAAGATGAAATCCAGCTCCTGTCAATTCAGAAAAATATTCTTCTGACTCCGGATCCCTCAATAAATGACTTTTAAATGACTTGCTGTCTCCGTGATGTCCTGCTAATCCTCTCCTAAAGATAAGACAAAGTGAAGTGATGAAACTTTAATGATCCTCGCGGGGAAACATAATTACAGTTCGCACTGTAGCAGCCGATAGGATACAAAGTGCAGTTAGAGCAAACGGAGGTTAAATAAACACTAGCGGCAGGGTTGATCTCTCAGCCCTGTGTCACGGCTAAAATGTTCCACGACTCCTGCCGCATACGAGCAGCTCATCTTTTTATCTGTGATGTATTTATAGATGCTTTTGGATATGAACACAGCTGTCACGCTTGAGGGAGTCAAAGGAACCAAAGTGAATTGTCCTGCAGTCGTTAGGCTCAGGGGAGCCAACATACCGCTGGTGCTCAATGAATAGATAATTCCATTTTCACTCGGCTGGATCACTCACAATCTAACACAATAGGAGCCGCTGAGCCAGTGGAGGCTCCCTGCTCTGTGTTTGTGTCGGACGTCTCACCAGTGAGCGCTGATTATGCATACCGTAATACATAATGCAGATGTGTAAACCTCGTGTCAACCATGTCACCAGCGATGCAGATATTAGTGACTGAAACAAGGTGGATGTTGCTTACGTGAACTTGACCGTGGTGTCAAACTTCAGCTGGTGAAAACGCTCTCAAAGCCATCAGAGGATTTCCTTATCAAAAGAATAATTCATATTTGCAGTTGAGGGCGATGGTTCTCTCATATGACAGACATGATTAACATGCATCCTGCTGTGTCCTGGGTTCAAATCCCTCAGCTGCTTTTATCTCTGCTGCCTAGTTCCTCTGCAGATAGCCTGAGAAATTCGGATTTAGACAACTTTATTGATCCTGAGATCAATTCATCTGCAGCTTTATCTAGTCCATACACACAAAACTCATCGTCAGGGGCAACTGATCACCACACATGGGTCAGTACAAGGGGATGAGCAGCAGTACATAAAATAGACCAATTTATTACCGCTCATAAATAACCAAGATTATTCATTAATTTAAAATGACTGTCAACACATATATATGAGATGGCCATAAAGAGTTCAGTTCATTCACTTAAAACGACCTCTGTCTGTGATAGTGGAAGGAATGATGGACTTAAGAGTAGCGGTTTGGTCTCCTAAGGGACACGTTATAATGTCAGCCTGAGGGCATTACGGTGAATTTACTGGACACAACACGGTCAGATTGGCTGATAATTCCTTTTGCTTTTTGGGCCACCTGTTTCTCCCAAAGGGAGTCTCTCTGCTGGGCTCCAATTACCTCGGAGCAGATTTTCACAACACCATCTTGGCTTCTCTTGTTTTTCAACTCAATAAACCAGCAAATACATGAGAAAGAAAACTTTCAACAAAAAGAGTTGAGCCTCGCAAGGTTTACCACACACATTCAATTTTCCAGTAACATCTTTTGCTATTAATTGATTTTTAGAGCTGGGCCAATTATTGGGAGTGCTGAACATATATACCATTCAGCTATTCACTGCACCACCCTCTGGGTGCGCAGAGTGTACTTTGGGCACAGGCGGAGCAACAGTGAAACTTAAACTCTCATCAAGATCAATTGGGTTCTGCTTTTTTTTTAATTTCCTAAACATTTTATTTTTGTTTATTTCAAACTATCTTTTTTCTATAAAGGTAAAACAGTACAAAATGTTACGCGTAAAATGGGAATATTGCCACAGAGAAGAAACCCTCAAAGGTGTTTAAGACAGAATGTAATATATTTGTAAGGGCAATGCCCATGAATGACCAATTCTGTTCATGGGCCAATGTTTGCTTATTTTAAACTGCAGTCCTTTTGGAAGATGCCCTAACACCAATGGAGGTTAAAAAAATACAAACAGAAGTTGTAAGAGGATGAAATTACGTTGGTGACTACATTTGCACTCTCAACAAATCATGCAAAGCAAAGGCAAGAAGCAAAACACTGATGCAATAATATGGTAACTTCCACAATTTTGTATATTAGCACTGTAAAGCAATATTACAGCTGCAGTGCATCTGTAAGATGTGGCCGAGCATTTCGAGGAGGAGGACAGATGAGAAATACAGAACTTTCCAGACTTTGACTAACTTACCATAAGTTAAAACTTGCCTGACACAATGGCTGAGTCAGCATTAGCATGTTTGTTGTGCATCACCTGAGGCTAAACTCACACCCTTAAACATCAAGGTTAAGGCATGATCATGCTGAACTACCTACCAAGAAAGAAACCATAAACTGGTTCTATTGGTTCACACTATTTTAACAATCACCAGGTTTGCATGCAAATGCACATTTTTAAGGAGGATTTATCTTATGGTGCAATCACAAACATTGATTGCACCATAAGTGACAAAGATGTTTAAAGATACTTTCCATTGACTGCATCAGTTTAAATGAGAATAGAATGAAAAAATATTGTCAAAAATTCAGTTTTGAGATTCAATTGGATTTCTGTTATTTTAACAGTAATACACTGATGATCCCAAAGTCTTTGACCTCCTCATCACGTGTTGGCAGCACAGGTACACGCAGAGCTGAGAATGACATGCTCAGCTCATATTTTACGTGCCCTAACGCGCATATGCATGTGATTTTCAACCCCTTAGACTGGAAACAGGGAAGCAGCTTGCCTGACTCTCTCCAAAAGTAACCAGCACCTCTAAAGCGCATTAATTTAAAACATTATATTTGGTTCTGCGCAGTCAGTTTCTGTTAAACATTTACAATGGTAAGTACATGTATGTTTTTTATCTTAATAGACCATTTTCTTGTGAGCACTTAGTATTAGTAGTTAGTATTAGTATTAGTATTTCTAATGTCAAGATGATAAAATTATAATAAAAATACAATTCAAATTAAAAAAAATATTGTGTATGGCTGTTTCTTTTGATTTATTTTGTGATCTGAACATACAGTACTGTTTGTGTCCTATTTCTGCTTCTCACGAGGAGTGTGTGCCTTCAAGGTGATGTGTAGCGCTCTGTCTGCAGGCTCTGCTGCAGACCTTTAGACTTCTCCCATGTCGCTGTCTTTAATCAGAGGACTCAGTCAGCGAAGCACATGGCCCGCCCCGACCTTGTCCTGTTGGATACTCTCATTGTCACACAGACTCGCTGTGACAGGCCGGTGTGAGTGAAGGGAGCATCCCAAAAACCCTATGGCTGGGCCGCCCTGCTCTCACTGATGCTCAACTGTATGGCATGGAGAAGGAAACCTAATGAAATGCAAATATTTTAGTAGACTGTTTCAGTCTTTGTTTTTTTAATCAGGCTACAACCCTGCACAGAAATTCATACTTCAATCACTTAATGGGTTAATTAAATCACACTTATCAAGGCAAAGATGTTGCAAATATTGTTTAATTTTGATCTTGTTTTTCCAGTTTGATCTATATTCCCAGGCCACCACCTGACAGTGTTCAGCACTCGTGATGTTGTTTGTCTTCATCTTTTTTCTGCCAGTAATATCTGTTTAATTATTATATGGCTCACAGGGCAAGCAGGAAAACATTGTCCCTCGCAAAATTTAAGAGGTTGATTATGCGAAGTTATTCTGTCTCGTAATAGACCTTGGTGTTGTTTATGTGCCCAGAGTCTTATTTCCCAAGTGAACAACCTGATAACAGCCTATTTTCTTCATGTATTGATCTTATTTTCTCACTTTTTAATGCAACTGCTACTTATTTTATTATTTAATTTCTCATGTAAAATTAGGTTGTTTTAATGATAAAAATATTAACAAGTTTGTTTTTTTTAGTGGAAGTACTGTTTTCAACCAGCCACTAATCTTCTTATTCTGTCTCTTTTATTTGTTCCATCGCTTCTCCTTATTTGTTTATTTAGTTCCCAGTTATTTGCTTTCTCTCATGCTTTCTCTTGTGATTTTGATGAAACATGTTAATATTTTCTATTTTAGAAGACAGACAACATTAATTTAGTGTGTCCCGTTAATTCAAAGCTGGTAATTGACTTGCCGAAATATGCTTCCTTCCTTTAATTGATCAGCTACATGCAAAACTGGATAAATGATGTCCTCTCTCTTTTCCTCTCAGAGATGGACTCGTTCCGCATCCTGCTCTACTCTCTCATCTTCTTGCTCAGCGTCTTCGGCAACCTGCTGATCATCGTGGTCCTGATACTGAACAAGCGCATGCGGACCGTCACCAACTCCTTCCTGCTGTCACTGGCCGTCAGCGACCTCATGATGGCCATCTTTTGCATGCCCTTCACCCTCATCCCTAACATCCTGGAGGACTTCATCTTCGGAGGCGCCATGTGCAAAATTGTCTCCTACTTCATGGGTAAGAATGCGCTGTTTCATTTGGTTTGATATTGTGTGAAATGCGCGTCAACATTCCTGCCTGAGTTTTGAGCAGATTCAAGATGTGTGTTGGTGAGTAGAGGCGCTGGCAGGTGGATTTTGTCACCTTTGAGAAGAGCCAAGCTAGCACTTCTATATTTAATATTTGCATGAAATGCTTATTTAAGTTGCATGAAATTGAACCATTATTTCCAAAATCATTCACAACTAGCCGGAGTCACGGCACAGAGAGATGTCAAGGGAGAGATCAAATGGAGAACGATTTATATAAGAGCGGGCAGGTCATTCAGTGACTGGGTTAAAAGGCGTTCTTATTCTTGTTCTGTGGCTGGCAAGCGATCAAAAATATCCTCCAGCTTTCAAATCCTGCCGGAAAATTGCTCGGTATCTAACAAGAGCTTTCAGCGAGGCTTTTCCTTTGGCTTCATTTTGCCTGTCAGAGGGTAACCATCATGCTCAAAGTGCTCGAACAGTCACACGTCTCCAGGAGTGTGACTGAGCGATGAGCTGGCTCCCATCAGGCCAGAGTCAAGGTGCCACGTGAGGCCTGAGTCACCCCGGCGAAGGCACAAGAGACGGGCGAAGAAACCCAAGATCCGCTGCAATACTTTGTGTCTTCGCTTGGCTTTGAACTTTGAATGGTTGAGGAGAGCTATTGAATGGTGAGGTCCACAATCCTATTATTGTCTCAGAAATGCGATGCACCATCTGTGAGAACAGGCTCGCTGAATCTCCTTTTCAATTACTGGGATCTCTGAGCTGTGATAAGAAGGAGGAGGAGAAGGGCAGGACGGCCAGCTGCCTCTGACTTTAAATACAAACCTCTTCTTATTTGGCCCTTTTCTCTAATGCAGTCACTGCAGAGTCTGCAGAGTCGTTTAACTGATAAATAATTGTAAATGACGAATAACGCCACCATATGAATACTGGCATTTTATTATACCGTGACTAATGACTAGGATGTTCTCTGCTGCAAATGTGATGTTACTTCTGAATCTGCAGCCTAACAACTGCAATGGCATTTTATTTCCTCTGCACAGTATATGCGAGAGTTTCACAAGTCTGGGTCTGAATTAACCCTTTCCAAACTGAGCAAATTAGTTTGATTTCTTTCAAAAGCAAAGGGAGAATGCAATTAGAAACTTAAAAATTGCAAAAACAAACAAATAAATTATTAATAAGTATTCTAATTTATGTATTTATTTTACATGAGATGTGGGAACATTTTAAATACATATATAACAAATCGTAATCGTAGCCAAATCGTAAATATAGTTTCCTGGACATTTTCCATTTTTTTCAAATAAAAAAAAACAAACCCTATCCTCTTTTTCAAAACTAGTTTTTAAGTGTTTTTTGTCACCTTTTACCAATTTATTGAATTTTTTTGGTATGTCTCTTCTCAAGTTTTTTTTTTTTTCAAAAGAAATCAAATAGTTTTGCTCGGGTTTTAAAGAGTCAAACCGCCTGTGAAAGGCACTTGAACGCAGCAAAAGAAAACTGCGAATCCAAACCTGCCAATCCAGGTTTCAAAGCATTAATGTCTTAAAACAAATGTTTTTAAATGTATGTAAATCAGGTTTTGAACTATAAGCCGCACTTGGGTGGGGAAAAGAATTAATGTCTAGCTCCTTGAGAAGTTGTTTTCTGTGTATTGGGCCGTTTCCTCCCCGCTGGTGTTTTGGTTTCAGGACTGTACACCACTTCACTCAAGCTCGAGTTACTGAAGGGAGAAAAAAGTTCTTAGAACTAGTGAGCTTGCTAACTGTCAGTTAGATCAAGAGAGCTGCGATGTTGGCCGGCTGTCAGCCAGAGGAAGGAATTTGCCACCAGTAAAGGAGCTTCATTTAGAGCTGGTATGACTTGGACTCTTGGCTGGAATAGTCTCACTAATGATGCAACTTTTGTAGGCATTTCCTACACACAGGTCCCTCTGTGTGTTACATGTTTTTGTTATGCTGGAGTTACTTTTTCAGTTGATGTTTTACAAGTTTTCTAAAGCTGACTGTTTCTTTTCCTGCATTTGTCGGCCTTTTGTCTGCACAATCTATCTACCAGTCTGATCAGCAGGGCTGATGCAATCACACCAATGTTGCAATACTGCGCTATTGACAAGCCAGCGCAGGGGATGACAAGCAACCATCACAACTGTTTTTTTGTTTTTCAATTTACACCAGAGCTGCAACTAATGATTATTTTATTTGTCAATTAATCTGTTGATTATTTCTCAAATAACTGATCAGTTGTTTGGTCTACAAAATGTCAGAAAAAGGTAAAAAAAAAAAAAAAAAAAAAAAAAAAGATGACGTCCTCAGATTTGTATTTGTTGTTTTGTCCAAACCCCAAAGATATTCAGTATAGTGTCATAAAGCAGCACTGCTATGGAGCCCCTAAAGTCCCAGAAGCTATTATTTTTTATCGTACACACAAGTGAATTAGCTTGTGGACTTTAAAAAACAGCGATTGTTAGAGTGTACTACTTATGAATCACCAGAAGCGTTTTTCATCCAGAATGCCCTGTTGGCCATGTGATTTCAGCACACGCCTTTTTAACCGAAACAATTCCAGTCTTATGGCTTAATTCCACCAGGTCCGTCAACACTGCGTTATAGCCTCGGCACGGCCTCCAGAGCCTACTGTGGACATTATAGACAGCGCTGGTGATTCCACAGGGCTGATGTTGATCTTTGTGGGGTTTTTTTCTTCCAAAATGTTTTGATCTACTTCATTCATGGCTGGACTTTAGGCTACAGCACAATAACATGAGTAAAAAAACATCAATAGACATAATTTAAACAGACAGAAAAGGAAAGCATTTATGAATGTAAGCCACCCAGCCACGGTAGAATCACAAAAAATCAAGGGAAAATGACCATAATATCAAGATAAAATGACAAAATAAGGACAATGTCAGCAAGTTGTATCAGCCAGCAGGACGCTCCGCTTCTGAACTGCTCAGTGTTGCAGACATAATGTCATCGACACACTGCTGGTGAAATCAAGGCTATAGGATTTTTGTAACCCCTTTCTGTTTCCCCCAATTCTGCACAGTCTTCTGTCAAATAAAGGGGAAAAAGCCAAAAAAAAGATAGGTGTTTATAGTCTAAATGCCAGTAATCAAGTAAGTGAGCTGCAGCAAGACAGCATGTCCAGAGCTGCCTATAAAGGCAACACAGAATCATTGAGCTTATTGACATGAAAATAGTGACAAATATCATGCTCATGTGCTAATATCAGCATGTAAAAACTCATATCAATTAACTATCCCCCTTGAACTGAGCCTCCGATGTGCAAGGCCTTCTATCAGCCAAAACCAATCAATACACAGGATCATTGTGACTGTCCGCGCCCATTGATTGTGAGACAAACCTGCTCGGCAAACTCATCTGCCCTTTGCAAACTCATCTGTTAGCGCACGCCCATTAGACATATAATACGCCATCCATCCTTCGACTCGCCCGGTCCTCCATGCATCCATCTATCCGCTCCTCACTCGATAACCATGTGAATCATGGCCCCCGTACTGCTTCAGTGGCAGTTATGAGATCGATGTTGTAATATTCCGGGTGTGTGCGTTTGTGTACATGTGCGGTCTTCAATCATATTCATGTATCCACGTTTGTGTTTTTGTAGCTGGTCATATGATGCAATTACAAACCTACTTACCAGCTCAGTTTGTCAGCTCCCCCCCCTGAGGTGCAGTTTGCATAATGTTTTCTAATTTGGGTTCTCGTGGCTTCCAGCAAACTTTTACAGAACTTGCTGCAAGCGCATCTGGCACCTAGATCACATTAATTCCATTTGTAAAGTTTCTATGCCTTTAGTTTTCTTTCGGCCAACTTTCAAGTGGGAGAAATGGGTGTGAGCTGAGAATTAACAGGCGTAGTTTCAGCAGAGGAATGTAAATCTTTTACCCCAGGTGTGCTCATAGACCCCTCGACTCCAAACTTCACAGTCTCGCTTAAAAGCCAGTTATCAAGCAGCGTACCGCAAGTGTTCGCCCGACTCGTGTTTAATGAACAAGAAAAAGGATTAGAGCTTCTTCATCCCGAGAAAAGAAGATACAGCGCAGGGACAAATGTGAGCGTTTAGTCGGTTAGTTGGCTGGTAATTAACTTGGCTGCACCTTGTCCAGAATCACAGCAGAATCCAACATTAGCCACTCGATAATGCCAAGTGTCAGGGAGTGAAGCTTTGATCAGCTGTCTGGAAATTCAACTGGAATGGACTTTCTGCAGCATTAACGGAGATACGTGAGACATGCAGATAATGGAAGAGTGTCCACTCAGTGGAGCGCATCAGGAGCAGTTATATTAATCAACCGACTGCATTCCATTTCTTGGTATTTGAAGGTGTAAAATAAAAGTGAGCATTATGGGTTTCACTTATCTTCTTAATGCACTGTTACTTAATGAACATACAGTATTTATGCATGGGAGAGCGTGAGTTAAATACAGTTTCTGCAGTCTATTTTAAAGTAGGGCTAGGGTGATTCATTGACGCAATTAAACATCATTGATTACGGAAATATGTCAATTGGCAAAACGTGCGTCTGCACATCGCCTTATATGATGCTGCACCTAGTCGAGGAATGGATTCTACCGGAGGGCGAGCTGCAGCCCACATCTGCGGCTGAAGTGGCTCCTTACAGGAGCACAGCTGCTCTGCATGGACACCTGAAGAGAAAGCGGTTGTTCAGACGGCAGTAAGGCAGCATCGTCCTGTTGACTTTTTTCCCCACTCAAGCATTATATATTAGTTTTATCAACACATAAAACATCTGTCTTTTAGTGGTCACTTTAACCTTCTGCACTGCTGCTAACGTTACACCACGCGTCACTTAATGTTATTCTTCAGCCATTTTATATTTTCCGTTTACTGCAACGGCCGTGCACCAGCATTGTCGAAATGTGTTTCCCCTTCACCCAAACCTGACCCAAAGCCTTACCCCTAACCATGACGACAAAGCAGGGGAAACACTACTTGACAGGGGAAAACACTTCGATATAACACCTGCTTAAACTGATGTTGCAGACCTCTGTTACAGTGTGTGAATTGTTTCGGTTATTTTTCTTGTCCCACACTGATACAAAAATATTTGCCAGTGATTATCTAAACTGCATATAACTTTAGGTTTTAAGTCAAGAACTAGAGAAAAGCTGATTCTCCAGTTCAAATAAAGAGCTGCAGTTATATACTGTGATTACTGTATGTGTCACAGCAATGCTTTTGAGTTCAAAGTCCAGTGTTTTTCTGATCAGGCATGTGATAAATAAGGTTTTTGATAATAATAATTATGATAATTATATCATAACACAGCAGTGACATGGAAATTAGACTAATATACTGCTGTCATCATTGTTTTGTTTTGTTTTTTTTTTTTAGAAAATATGACTGAATAAAGATTTGATAGTTATTTGTATTAGGTAAATTAATTGTTTTATTATCGAGTACTGATAATAATAAAAGTAATCTTTAGAATAATCAATAAATTAGTTGTCAGATTTATCGACTTATAAAAAAAAATTATCGTTAGATTAACTGAGAAAAAAAAAATTAAAAAGTGCAGCCCTATTTTAAAGTGCGTTTTGTAACAGAAAGATATGTTTTATTCCATAACTCTTCTTTAAAGACCAAACCATTGGTAAAAGCATCAATAAAACACAGTGTCAAGTGGATCTGCACTGAAATGTCGAAAGGGTTGAGAATCTAATCCCTCTTGTCACGAAGCACACTAGTCTTTGAGCTGTCTGTGTACTTCAAACCGTGTCATCAATTCAAATCACTGGAGTATCAGTGCTATACATCACCTGGAAGTGCACTTCCTTTTAGTATGAATGTGCACAACCTCCCAGCTATCAGTCTTTATAAGTGTAGGGTCTGAAAACATCACTCATTAAATGACCGGTGGCTCTATTTCACACAGGCTTCACCCTGTAATGGCGCTCTGTAGGCTGAGCAGCTCATCCTCATGTATCCATGCACTGAAGAACTGCACAGGAATATATACTCATGACAAAATGAACTAATGATACTTTATATTGCTTGGCCGTATAAGATGGTAATATAGCCTGACTCCTCATGCAGTTTTAATGCTGGTTGGTGATAAAGTGTCATAAAAAATATATCATGTTGATGACACAGATTATAAAAATAATGGACATAGCCACCGTGACACCTTCAACTGGATTATGGGCTCCTGTATGAAGCCTCGAGTTTGGCATGATGAACGTTGTCATCTCGGATTTTTGGATGCGAGGGTGGAGCTAAACCAAAGTGTCCGAAATTAGTCTTGCTCGCCAAAGGAGGCTGGTGGATGAAAAAACCCACTGACAAAGCATATGTAAAAACAGAATGCTCTGTTCCCTCCAACAACAGCTCTCTAATGTCAGCGTAGAGCATCGGATTAGTGTTACGAACAAACCCAGTGTATTGTCTCCATAGCAACAACTGAGTTCTTATTTCCAGCTTTAACCTATGTATTCAACAGTTCTAAAATGGTTTCGTCCGTTTGTCACAGGTTTGTCTTGTCACAATTTCTTCTTGTCGCAAATCTTTGGTCTGAACTGGAGATTTGCTGGTAGGCAGGTTTTTGGTACTTTGGAAAGAGCGGAGCTAAGCGTTTCATCCCGTTAAGATAACAGTCTCATGGCTTTAACTTTATATTTACTGGAGACACATGAATTTACTATTGATCCTCTTGTCCAACCCTCTGAAAAAAAAAGCAAATAAGCATATTTCCCAAAAATATCAAGCAGCCTTTCACAACTTCTTCCTCCACAAAGCTCTTGAACGGAGTTTCTTTTATAATTTTATCTGCACTGTACCTACAATTGTTTTTACTGCTCTCTTTGTATTCCCTTTGTGTTCTAATCCTGCGATGTGTCTCTTTGCTTTGTAAAGCACTTTACCAAAGCGTTAAAGAAACAATGCTCCTGCTTTTTCATCTTCTACTCATTATTTTTATTGTTCCTTTTGAGAAAAAGACTAAAATTCCCACCTCTCTGTGTTCCACATTTTCACAGTCAGTGTAAGCTGCCGCCGTGGCTGGGCATGACCGCCTTCGAGCGTCAACAAAAGAAAAACCCCTCGTGTGTGATTTGGTCGTACTCTGTGTCTGTGCTTAGCACTTGAAAGAGTTGTGTGGGTGTGAGAGACTTATTGTGCGAGACTCTTACAGTGCCGGTCCACTGTTAAGATCTGCATGTGTTGACTGTGCCACCCACCTCCTTCTGCTTAGCCGGAGCTAGAGTTGGCTATTTTAGCTGACCGGTAGTGTGCAGGGGTCGACAGTTAATCAGGAATGTGTCATGAAACATGCAGGGAGGCTTCTCATCATAAGCCAAAAGACAGTGAAGGCTCTTTGACAAAAACAGAAACTGTAACACTAGTGCTATGATCACAGGTGGAACCATGCGCTTCTTGATTTCTGAGCACATAAATATATCTTAGTTACATAACTTCCATTTGGTAGACACCCGTGGCCTAGTTTTGGGGACACTTATCTCTATAAAGAGTTATCTGCACATGTGTGCAGAATCTGTAGGCAACAGTACAAGATTTTTGTATCGCGAGCATTATGGTTTCCGTCTGTTGTTTGAGTAGTATTGACTGATCATGTTTGAGCTTCGGTTGACCACAGAGAAAACCGTATGCAATAGTAGAAAGCAGAAGAAGTGAAAGGCATTTGGCCAAACTCTGGGGAACAAAATGTCCACAGAAGTTCACTGCACAGCACACTGACTTGCAAAAAAAACAAAAGAAAACCCAAAACTTGAAGCAAACTTAGTCAACTTTCAAGGAGCACAGCCCTACAACTATGCAATGCAGTCATCCCTTAGATAATGTGACAAATGTGACAAAGATATGTAATGAAGGCAGAATATTTTACAGTTTTACGATAAACTTTCTAATCAAAAATGACCAGTGCACAGAAACAGTAATTTAATTTAAATTACTTTTTCAGCTGTATGTTCAGTTAAAAATGAACCTTTCATATTGTGCATATTGAACAAAACACTGGCCGATACAGATATATTGGTTAGCCAACTTTATTGGGCTCTATTAGGTAAGTATACGGCGTTCTGTCTGTACTCTGTGTTTGCAACACTGCAACATCTGCAACACTGTCTCCCCAAGAGGTTCATTGTTGTTAGAAGAACTGTGATGATAGGGGAGGGGGATATAACCTTACAAAATAGTGCATTTATTTATGCATTTAAGAAGTGATCTGTTTCATATAAACACTTGATATGTTTATGATTGTCACTATCTAGTGTGTTTAACCTTTTTACTTATGACTTTCTGAAATATAATATTGATAATTCTTACATAAATTGATGTTTGGTATTTATGCCCTCTGACTGCATGTGGGGGAAAAACTGAAAATCCTGAAACATTGTGTTAAAGTAATGATTTTTGCAAGTCAGACCGTGTGCGGGAGTTTTATCTCTAAGTTGGGGATATAAACACAAAATATGTAATTGCTTTGGATTCTATGAGTTGGGTTGTGAAAGACTTGAGCATATGACATTTTTTACAATGAAGAATTTGCTATTAGCAGTTCCTGTTTGCAGTGTACCCATGGATGTTCAGTCAACTTTCTCTGATAGTGAAGAAAACATTATCATTCTTAGCCAAGTCCTAAAGAAAATCAACTTTTCTTCTATGATTTTTGTGCTATGAGTGGGTTTATGGTGATTTCTTTGCCATGGAGATGATATCCTTAGTAAGTATTAGTCACACCGAATCTAAAAATACACTGTAATATGTCTGATTCAGAAGATGCATACAAACTGTAAACAGAGAGACAGCAATATCTACAAGTGTTGATGAACAGGGACCAAACTACATCATCTAACTCTGTGTGTTTTTAGAACATAACACGCACCTGTCTCTTTCATCTCACGCTGTATCTTTGCCTCACGCCTCCCTCGGGGAGTTGTGCCTCACAGATTTGACCCCCTGCTCTAAGCCAATAAACCCAGTGGCTTTAGCTTGATGTAGTATCCTGTCAGGTTTCATGTCCGTGTAGCAGCAATCAAAAACATTACCCTTCTTGTGAAAAGATTAAATGCTTTTAATAATGCACAACAGAGCCTCTCTGACTGCTCTCGAAGCATAAAAGGCATTCAGACGTCTTCTCGTGATGATGATGTTTCTCTTTGTTCTGAAGAATCACTACAATTCAGCTCCTTTTTTTTCCTTTATGATAAAACCATTCTCTTGCCTCTATCAGACTCCAAATCAAATCCCACACCAAATATCCTTGCGCTTCTTTCTTCTCTAAGTTACAAATTTTGTGGCTGACAACACTGAATCTTTAATCTTTTAGCTTCTGATAACAAAGCTTTATCACGCTGAAAAAGATTTTGCCAGTGGTTTGCAGGAGAAGGGAAACCGTGGCCAACGGCTGATCAGAGAAGATAAATTTCTTTCAACCAAGCCATAACACAGTCCACTACTCAAATACTTAATATGGCTGCTGTAGATTGAATTCTAGCGTGCTTATAGGAGAGCGCATGATGACTTCCTCCCTTGAATGATAATGTAACTCTATGGTTTAGACAGGATATGTTCTCCTGTTGTGAAGGAACAACCGATGGGGATTAATATGTTGTTGCTTCTCGTAGCAACAGAGGATCAGTGTAGTGAATATGTCCCTGAGGGGCTGCTGGAGGAACGCAGGTATGGGTTTATTATTGCTATTTGTCTCACCCCTTCTCACCCTCAGAACACAAACCATGCAGTGACTGGGCTTCCTCCCCCTCTGCCGATTATGCATATTCATACATGCAAATACAGCTCGGCCTTGGATTGTCTCTGCAGGAATTTAACCCTTGTTGAACCCAATTGAGAAACTGCTGAGAAAGTGCACTGAGAGAGAATGGATTATGTTCTAAAAACTACTTTGACTCTTAAGTGGAAATGTGTCGCAGCCTTTTAGTCTGATCGACACAGCCGTGATAATGGAGGTGTTTGGGCTTTATTTGTCTAATGGATTTAATGGCACCAAAAGTGAACAGGGAGGTCCATGCGTTGCAAGGGTGTGTTGAAGCCTCTCACTGTCTTTGTAATTGCAGCTGCTGTATTTTGTGCTGTCAGCTGACACAGTTTAAACTGTATATTTTAAAAGGTGCTACTGTGTTCATGTTTCTGCAGCTTATTAGTGCATGTTTTCATGCTTGGTACTGGTGAGGATGATTGCATCACCCAATGGCATCGTGTGACGGAGCCCGGAAATAGCAGTACCACTTTTTGGCCACTATAAAAACTGGCTTCAAAGCACAGTGTACTTCCGGAGGGCCTGGTTTGCACTGTTAACACAGTTAATGGTTAGCACTATTAGCTGCTAGCTGCAGGCTCAACCACCTCCATGGTGAGAGCCGTGTGCAGACAATCCCTGCTAAGACTCTCTACAAGAGCTCCTTTCACCCTTTGAAACCTGAGCAAATTGGCCTGATTTCTTTACAAAAAAAAAACTGTGAGCGCAACTAGCAACCTGACAAGACATGGCCCAAAAATTTGAAAAGAATATATATATACAGTGCCTTGCGAAAGTATTCGGCCCCCTTGAACCTTTCAACCTTTCACCACATTTCAGGCTTCAAACATAAAGAAATAAAATTTTAATTTTTTGTCAAGAATCAACAACAAGTGGGACACAATCGTGAAGTGGAACGAAATTTATTGGATAATTTAAACTTTTTTAACAAATAAAAAACTGAAAAGTGGGGCGTGCAATATTATTCGGCCCCTTTACTTTCAATGCAGCAAACTCACTCCAGAAGTTCAGTGAGGATCTCTGAATGATCCAATGTTGTCCTAAATGACTGATGATGATAAATAGAATCCACCTGTGTGTAATCAAGTCTCCGTATAAATGCACCTGCTCTGTGATAGTCTCAGGGTTCTGTTTAAAGCGCAGAGAGCATCATGAAGACCAAGGAACACACCAGGCAGGTCCGAGATACTGTTGTGGAGGAGTTTAAAGCCGGATTTGGATACAAAAAGATTTCCCAAGCTTTAAACATCTCAAGGAGCACTGTGCAAGCAATCATATTGAAATGGAAGGAGTATCAGACCACTGCAAATCTACCAAGACCCGGCCGTCCCTCCAAACTTTCATCTCAAACAAGGAGAAAACTGATCAGAGATGCAGCCAAGAGGCCCATGATCACTCTGGATGAACTGCAGAGATCTACAGCTGAGGTAGGAGAGTCTGTCCATAGGACAACAATCAGTCGTACACTGCACAAATCTGGCCTTTATGGAAGAGTGGCAAGAAGAAAGCCATTTCTCAAAGATATCCATAAAAAGTCTCGTTTAAAGTTTTCCACAAGCCACCTGGGAGACACACCAAACATGTGGAAGAAGGTGCTCTGGTCAGATGAAACCAAAATCGAACTTTTTGGCCACAATGCAAAACGATATGTTTGGCGTAAAAGCAATACAGCTCATCACCCTGAACACACCATCCCCACTGTCAAACATGGTGGTGGCAGCATCATGGTTTGGGCCTGCTTTTCTTCAGCAGGGACAGGGAAGATGGTTAAAATTGACGGGAAGATGGATGGAGCCAAATACAGGACCATTCTGGAAGAAAACCTGTTGGAGTCTGCACAAGACCTGAGACTGGGACGGAGATTTATCTTCCAACAGGACAATGATCCAAAACATAAAGCCAAATCTACAATGGAATGGTTCACAAATAAACGTATCCAGGTGTTAGAATGGCCAAGTCAAAGTCCAGACCTGAATCCAATCGAGAATCTGTGGAAAGAGCTGAAGACTGCTGTTCACAAACGCTCTCCATCCAACCTCACTGAGCTCGAGCTGTTTTGCAAGGAAGAATGGGCAAGAATTTCAGTCTCTCGATGTGCAAAACTGATAGAAACATACCCCAAGCGACTTGCAGCTGTAATTGGAGCAAAAGGTGGCGCTACAAAGTATTAACGCAAGGGGGCCAAATAATATTGCACGCCCCACTTTTCAGTTTTTTATTTGTTAAAAAAGTTTAAATTACTCAATAAATTTCATTCCACTTCACGATTGTGTCCCACTTGTTGTTGTTTCTTGACAAAAAATTTAAATTTGATATCTTTATGTTTGAAGCCTGAAATGTGGCGAAAGGTTGCAAGGTTCAAGGGGGCCGAATACTTTCGCAAGGCACTGTATATATATATATATATATAAAAAAAAAGAAATAACGTACTACTACTACTACTACTACTAATTATAATAATAATGATAATAATATTAATTTAAAATAAAATGAGCTGAAAATAAATAAATAAAAAAGGACAACCTTGAAAGAGCTTCAGGAAAGACAACCTAAAGAAAATGCTCAAGAATTATTATTTTTTTCTTTTTACTGTAACATGATATAAATTATATAATTTTAGTAGAATAATAAATCAAGTTTTCTAGAATTTTTTCCCTTTTCTTTAAAAAAAAAAAAACATATCTAATAATGGCCCTAGATAATTTTCATATCATTTTCTTGACACCTTTTACGATTTTTTGTGGGACATTTCTTGCCAAGTTGCTCTCTTTTTTTTTTTTTGGAAAGAAATCTGACCCTTAGGTTTCAGAGGTTTTATTGTTTGTGAAAGGAGTCTCCAAAGGGTTAATAAGTGACCTTTTAGGTGCTGGTTGACAGAATTTATTACTTTTGGATGGCGCACAGCTAGCTGCTTCCTGTGCTTTCAGTCTTTAAGTCTTGTGGCTTTTGCTTAACATTTTGCAGATGAACTTGAAAGTATTAATCTTCTCATCTAATCTGGAAGAAAGTGTATAAGCATATTTTCCAGTGCTGAGATATTGGGACAAAAGTGCTGAATTGACTAACAGACCAGCTCTTTGCCTTTCCTTTCTTTCCTGCAGGGATCTCTGTCAGCATCTCCACCTTCAGCCTTGTGGCCATTGCCATTGAGAGATACAGTGCCATCTGTAACCCGCTGAAGTCACGTGCGTGGCAGACACGATCCCATGCCTATCGTGTCATTGCCGCCACCTGGGTGGTGTCACTGCTAATCATGGTGCCCTACCCCGTGTTCAGTGTCCTCAAGTCTTTCCCCAAGGCCAACGGTACTGTTGGCCACATGTGTCGTCTGGACTGGCCCAGCGGAGAAGCTGAGCAGACCTGGTAAGTGCACAAAGGCTGTGAAAACCTTTTGAATATTACATGCCAATAATTAAGAGGATGTGCCTCCATAAACTCAACAGAAATGAGTGAGTGAAGATGAATAGACACTTATTGAGTTGAATGCAGTCTGCTTCGCTTTGGTTCATAATGTGTGGACACTGTCTGATTTACATGCAGTGTCATTGTGGAATTTGCATAAGCATTATGAAGCGGGATGTCGCCTCATTTTTTGAGCTGTGTAATCAGACCACTTTCCACTGATTGCTCAGAGTTTGGAAATAAACTGCAAGTGAACTTGGTCATTTTGGTGATATTGCTCAAATTTCCTGCACCGACTGTCAGTTCCTCGACTGTTGTCAGAGTAAATTGAAACAATGTTTGCATCGTAGTGTGTGTTAGTTATTAATTACGTTGAACTCTTTTCAGTTCTGCAAAAGATGTGGATCTTAACAAATTTTGACACCGCTGATGGTTCTCTGGCTTCCATGCAGTTATCTATTCATGTTCCAGGACTGCAGGAATTCAACTCAAGCAACAGCTGCCAACACTCACTTTAAGGCAGTTAAAGGAGAGTTGTGACACAGGGACTATTCGCAGGGCTATTTGGTGAGAAACTGTAATTCGGGAGCCACTGTAGCTTGTAAATTACTGCCTGACAGGCCAACCAGCTAGCAAGATTACATCACTTGCCCACCACCCCACCATCTCTTTGCTTTTTGAAAAATCAATACTTAATCAGATGACAGATGCTACAACCATAAACAAGGTACCCCAAGGTTCTCAAAGTTACATTTAAGACTTTTTAAAAACCTTTTTAATACCACCTATGATGAAATTTAAGTCCAACTTCAAGGCCGTATTGGCAAAAGTGTGAACGATATAATGCATAATCTGTGTCAATTTTCAGCCCTAGAAATAATTATTTACCAAATACTTGAATTAAAGAGAAAATGTATCAATACTCTTATTCATATGTGATTTCCATAGCTTTGTGGGGCATGAGTTTGTACTCTGATAACATATAAAAGATATTCACTTGTTGTATTGAGAGTCCCAACTGTTCCCTATGGCCTCACATAGTGCCTTCTGGTCACAACAAAAGCTGCTATTTTAAAAGAAACAACAAAAATATTTAATACACAATAGCTTTGCAAAGTGTGTGACTGTGCTCTCATAAAATTAAAGGATAAAGCTGTGCATTTATCACATTTAGGAATCCTAACCCTTCTTAATCAGTGATAATCAAGTCAATAAAAAATCAGATATCACTTTTTCATCACATAACATCTTATCTCAACTGAAGCTAACTCAATAATAAGAAACAGAGGTAGGAAGAAGTAGATCAGGAGCAGGAACTGCAGCTTGTGAAGTGTTCGTGTCTTCACAAATGTCACCTCTGGAGTTGAGCATGGAGAGTACCGAAGCCCTCTAGTATCAAGAAGGCCTAAACAGAATCTGATACTTAAGACTATGAACAAAACAAGATCTTGTTGTCTTGCGTGATATATATGATATTTATGTTCGGAAAATGGCGATTACCAGTTACAGTCTCTTTTAAACACACACACACACACACACACACACACACACACACACACACACACACACACACACACACACACACACACACGCTGTACAGTAAGACATCATCCAGATGTATGAATGCACCATTGATCATTGGCACAATCATATCATTAAAATGAAGCATTATCAAGGGAAGAAAATGCGTGTTCCCTGGACGGTAAAACACCGGGGTCACAGACACAAGTGAATAAAACTCCTGCTGTCAAGCAGACAGGATGCCACAAGATTAAAGCGATGCCTGTAGCAATATCCTACACATACATATATTAATGGGGGTGCATTTTATGACTCTAAAAATAGAAGGTTATTGTCTTGTATGGAGGAGAACTCAATGCTGTGCTGCCAACAACGCCGCCTCAGCCTACAGAGCAGAGAGCCGGGGATGACGGTGTGTGTGCAGAGCACCGGAGAAAAAACACCAACCATCAGGGACAGTGTGATAATAACATCCAAAACACAGCAGGACGCATAACGAGCAACATTATTGTGAAAGGACAAGATAAACAATAAAGTCCTTTGTACACAAAATTCAAGACTTAGTTAATGAATTAAAGACTTTTAAGACCATGCAGGAACCCTGTATAAAGTGAAACTATCTATGTTATTCAGCAGATGCAGAATTGCAGCACAGAGAAGCAGGAGTCAGATTTCATTTATCGTAACAAGAGTAATAAGGCTTGACCGACAAGACGACGGCAGAGGATTTGGTGTCAAAGAGGGGGAATCCTAAACTGTTGCCCGATTTGCCTCTCCTGATGGTGTGCCCCTGTTTGAAATCCAGTGTCACACAGTCTGAAAACACAGATGAAGCCATTTTTTTTTTGCCGGCGGAGGAGGTTAGATAAAAGCAGATGGTGCAACACACCAAATTAGCAACAATAGCTAGAATTTGCGTGTCAAGGTTAACCAACGTTAAACGTCGATGCAAAAGATTCCTGCAGATTTATTTTGGCCTCAAAAGCAAATCCAGTGATTATGGTGAGCCTGTTACGATAAATAGATTTTGTTTTGACTGGACCTCTGGTGCATTTTCTCTCTATCTATCCGGGCAGAAATATGTAAGGGATAACTTCTGACGATGAAGAGATGGTTCTTATAGTAAAAGCTTGTCGTTTTGAGCTTGACTTTCTGGGCTGAAGCTGTAGAGGTGATTACAGAGGTGATGTCTGAGAAATGAGTCTAATCATTAAGTGGGAGACAGATTTTCGAGATGAAAAAGTTGACCAGGCAGCTCCTTTTCAGGCATAATTGGTGACAGCATGATATGAAAATGTCTTGTATCTTGGAAGGGGTCGTACCAATGAACAGAGAGGCTTGGGCAGAAAGTAGAGACATTATTGGATAAACATTATGTGTCTGCCTTCAGTATTGGTGATGTAAGGATGCATGTTGCCATTTTGCCATCTTTTATAAATGACTGCTTCTCTCCAGTGATTATAGCTACAACACTCTGGATTGTTCCGCGTCAGGAAAGTCGTACATCTGTCCACATGCCCTCTGAGGACCAATACATGCCGGGTAAAAAGCACCCCAAGTAGACTGATACGCAGCCATAGACAATATACTGTATGTGAAAACATCTTGGGATATACTACTTAGGGATTTTCAGAGATCTGTCCATACACAATCTAGGATCCTGCAGGATGGTGCAATTAAAATGAAGAAGCGGCTGAACATAGCATAACCTTGTACATCTCCCTACTTGACAGCCTTTTGTGGTCGAACACTCTCTGACTGTCCATCAAACTGTAAAGCTTCTCGGGGAAAGACGAGGCAGTGGGAGACCAGTTAATTAGTCTGCTCGGTGAGGAGGAGAGGGACGAGTAAGAAAGTCAAGGCTCAGATGTCAAAAGTCCAGATGTGTCGCTAGGTATGCAGACCTTTCGAGTTTTAATTCACAGTTTCATCTTCACCCATCATGAACGCCTTTTAAATTACCCCCGGGTTAAGGGTTAAAACTAAGATTGAAGGAGATAACACCTTTTTCCATCTAGCTTGCGCTCCATGAAAATGGCACCTTTTTTTTTTTTTTGCACCTAATGAAGCAGTGCATGGAGTCACTGAAGCATCCATGTTTAGTCTGAGATGATAGGCAAATGATTTCAAGACACATAAAAGAGCCATAAAGTGGTTAATGAAGCAATTTTGTCAAGTCAAAGACAAATGATTTTCAATTTTTATAATTACTGTCATGCATGGTGTGCATTGACAATTTTACGCAGACTGGAGTTTATATGAAAAAAAATCTTTGCCGGAAAGGTACTCCAGAGGGATGAGTAATCTTAGTTGCAGAGGCAAATCTCACAAGATAATAAAGATATTTAACAAGACCGGAGAAAACCAGTTACTATTTTCATTTCTTCTTATAAGTAGATTAGGTGGAGATAATTATAAACAAAAAAGTCATGCACACTGTCTTAAACATTTGCGACTGTAAGAGATGAATTGGGAACAAGGTTTCAGCACAAAGACGGAGAGAGGATCTTAAACAGGTTGGATGACCCAAGTGGACCGATCAAGTAATGTATGCAAAACATGACATTTCTCCTGTTAATGTTTTGCAGCATTGAAAAAGTCACCTTTTTTTGATCTTTCCCTTTTACAGACCCTGAAAATACTTCTTAATGTGAAGAAACAATACAATTAATTGTTTTTCCATTCTCTATTTAGAACTTAAAAAACAAAACAGTAAAATATCCTCTACATTTTTTGTAGTTTCTCTTACATACTATGTTAGACTTATCTTAAAAGAACCCTTTTATTTAAATTTTTTTTTTTGCTGTAATTTTATTGCTCATATTTTGTAATTTTTCTCCAATCACAAGTTCTCTATTTTCATGTCTAGGGACAGATTCTAAGACACAGTTTTTCAAGCTCCAATCATATTTTAATTAGATACTGAAAATATTGGTCAATGTTCTGACAATGTTTATCTCAGATTGGTAGCTTTTCTCCATTTTAACTATGTGCATTGTAAGCTATGCATAATGTGCATTTTATATATGATTGTCTACATATTTAAGTAAGGGGGCAATGGTGGCATTAGACTATGTGATGCTTGATTTCTGGGTGATGTGAAATATCAATATACAATATCATTTTTGATACTACATGGAAAAAAATGACATTAAGGGGAAAAAAAAGACTTCTTTTTTTGTAAGCTGCAGGGAAAACAGAGTGACTTTAGTAAACATTATAATAATAGAGAGCGAGAAAGTACATCTGGCATAACTGTGTATCCATTCTGCAGAAAATGCATATTAAAACCATTTCAAATATTCACAGTCAATATGTATTGATATACCTATATTTTTGACAACACTCTGATTGGTCCACATGGGTAATCCAGCCTCTTCTATCGTCTTGAAAAATAGCTCAACTCTCTCAAATAACTCTCTACCAAAACGTTTCCAATAAATCTCTGAGAACTGCAAGTTTTTTGGACAGTTTTTGGGAGTTCTTTGCTCTGCAATTGTTGGTCTGTGGTCTATCTGACACATCTATCTACCCACAGGTATAAAATTGTTTTGCTTTTTTTGTGAAAGTAATAACAAAAAGTGTCTTCTTCCTTCTCTTTTGGTGCTCCTCCAGATTCTCTAAAAACAGCAGAGGATTTGCCCTCTTCTGCAGAATTTCAAACCTAAGACTGCTGCTTTATGCGAAATATCAATGCCAGCATGCCAACATGCTCGGAATAACAATGCTAACATGCTGGTGTTAAGTAGGTTTACTGTTAACCATCTTAGTTTAGACTGTTGCTATCATTTACTTATTATGACTAAACACAACGTACATCTGAGTCTGCTGAGAGTTTCATTAGTTTTGCAGGTATTGGGTAATAAATCGAAGTATTGGACAAACTTAAATTTGGACTTGAGTCAAGTCATGGCCATCCATTCAATAGCTGCTAAGCTCTTAGGTGTTTTTTCCGTTTTTTTCAGTGGACAGTCAACAGAGGGAGCTGCATATGAAAATTCATCATGTCATCCATCTGGGTTTCCCCCTTGAGGCCTAAACAAGAGCAGATATCAACTCTATTTTTTTGGTGTTCCCGGGCTCCTACGTGTTCACTTCCTGACAGCTTTTGTCCGGCAGATTTTCCGCAGTATCAAACAGCCCGCTGATGAGAGGCTTTGACTGAAGCCTTTTTCTAAAGTGAGAAGTGAAAGAGAGGGGCTGTGCGCAGTTCAGAGGGTTGTCCAGGAAGACATTACAATATCAGAGAATGAATGAAACGTGGCCTTTTCCTATCTGCTGACACTTTCATGTGCTGACAGATGTGCACCGCAGACATCGGCGGTTGAGAGGAGCGTTTTGTGATTATGACGAATCAAAAGGGAGATGTGGCTGCAGATGGTAAAGATTTATTAAGATCAAAGTGACACCTGTACGCCTTCTTTATCTGATTTATTCATGACTTACCCGTTCTAGTTTTCTCTTTACTATAATTGCGCTTCTCCCCTCGGTTCACTTCATTTCATTTTATGGTTTTATTCATCTGATTCACTGATAAAGAGTCTATACTTCATAATCTCCAGAGATTTTTTATGTAACACATTCATTGTACTTTACTGCATTTATATTTAAAGCTACAAAGTGTTTTATAGAATATGTTGTCTGCAGTTAGATACTGACAGATGCTTCCAGCCCTTTGAATTTTGTTGAAAAATTCCCTTAAGTCAATGTTTTCATCAGTTTCTTTGCACTTTACTCAGTCACTACTTTTCTTTGAGATGCCATCAATCCAGGCACTCGAGAGAGCCCTGATCGTTTTTCTTTCTGTGCCAGAAAAACTAAACATTTCTGATCAGAAAACAGCCGCGTACACAGCCTGGAGCAGCATAAAATGTCTTACAATTGTCATATTACAGCATATTTAATAATGTTTATTTGGCAAAGTGTAATTTGCAAAATGCCTCCTGGAAAAACAGTCTTTGTGTTGATGTGTGCTGTCCATAGTACGCTGTGCTGTATTCCTATGAGGCCCAGCTGTTACTACACATATCAATATGCACTGAGTTATTGTGTAAACTATCAATATGTCAACAGGACAGCTTGGGAAGGTCTTGTTGAAAGCCTCCCCTCAAGTAAACAGGATGGCTATAGTATTTAAAGAAAGTACTGTTTTGAAATGTCAGACGTGCAGCAGCTATCTAGTCCAACTGGTCTGACTGGCCTCACTCTGCAAACTATTGAGAACTAATAATTTTCTTCTGTGGGGAAGACATGAATTTGAGAGCATGCCATGTTTGAGTGCAGTGTATTTTGCTAAATTAATCAATTTAATTCTCCAGGATAAACACTTTTTTGTGCTCTATAACTCCATGCCTCAGGTTTCGACCATAGACTGTACAAAATAATGAACGGGCTACCATGATGTCACCCATTGGTTTGTGGACTCCTGTGATGAAGCCTTGAGTTTGAGTTGCCACTTTGGATTTTTGGAGCCAAAAGTGAACGTATTTGGACAACCTTAACCCTAACACTAGCTGCTAGCTTGGTTAGCTAAGTGAATTTACAGCAATGGTGAACAGTGATAATGCTAATGCTTACTATTGCTCGCATAAACAGGCCTATAACCATAAACACAACCTGTGCTTACAAGAAAAACCTGAATATTCAACTCCTCAAATGGTCTTTTAGTACAACCAAACACTGAGCATGGCTTTTTAGGTCACCAAAATGTAGCTAAGTTACCTTAGCGCTGTTGTCGCTTTGGTACTGTCTTGTCAATGGACAGCATCAACCGGTCACTCAAAGCAGACATGATTTTAATTACGCGTGACTCTAAGCCTTAATATTATTTAACAGGTGAGTTATATGAAAAGTCATATAAAAATTGTACAGTGATCCTGAATGAAAAAACAAGCTTTAAAGACAAACTCTGTCATTAGCCGTTGCTGGAGGCATTATGTTTTCAGATTGTCTGTCCATCAGGTTTTCCCATCTTTGTGAAAATCATATCTCAAGAATGCCTTGAGCGCAGTTCTTCAAATTTGGCAAACAGTTACTTGGACTCAACAATGAAACTATTAGATTTAGGCAGTCAAACGTCAAAGGGCACGGTCACTGTGACCTTGCATTCGTCTTATTCTTGAGAAGATGATATCTCAAGAACACCTTGAGGAAGTTTCATCGAACTTGGCACAAGCATCCACTTAAAGTTTCAGCCCCTGAGATTGCCTCTTGACAGGGCATGTGTTGAGTAAAAAACAATGATATCTCTGACTCTGCTGCACCTATTTGGATTCTTTAAATAAAACTGTCCATCACGAGTCTGACAATGTCAAAACACCATGACGGCATTTGCAGAAAGTATTTCAATATAAAGTTTGTAGAAATGCATCAGCAAAAATACCCTGAATGGTAAATAAAAACAGTAGGTACAGCAAGTGCAGAGGAAGGTTAAACCACAGGGAGCTGAGCAGCCTGCAGGGAGAAGCAGCAGAGCTGGGATGCTGCAGTGCCTTTTGCCAGACACCACAAGTATTAAGAGTGCTGTTGGATGGGTCAACCATCTGCAGGGCCTCCAGCACACCTCCAACAAATGCAGTTTTTCAGCCAGTAGTGAGATATTGTGTATGGTTTGTATGGTTTTTGTGGATGACTGACGTTATGATTCAACTCCTTATCCTTTCTGTGTGTTGTTTTTGTTTTTCCACTACGGCTATTTTTCAGGTATGTGCTCCTGCTCTTCACTCTGTTCTTCATCCCAGGAGTGGTGATGATTGTAGCCTACGGTCTGATCTCCAGAGAGCTCTACCGAGGCATTCAGTTTGAGCTGGGCCAGAGCAGAGAGACCACCGGTGAGATCTGTCAGAAATTCAATCCAAACTTCAACAGGCTGTTGTTCACAGTGATTTAAATCATACTGTGGCTAAAAACATTCATTCTACTTTTTTTTTTTTTAGATCAGCATGGGAGTTATATTAGACAGCAGCTACAGCAGGTGTTATCAAAAGGCTGGTAAAACAGGCCAACTGCCAGTAATAACACAATTAAATTCCAATTACAATATACCTGTTTGAATGTATTTTTTAGCATTTTAATGTTATGCAAGGCAAACAGCATAACTGTGAAGATTTGCTTGTTTTGCCTAAAGCAGAGTATGACATATTTTGTGGCTTCCTACAGGTTCTGCACCTGTTACACCTAAAAATACACTTCTCAGTTGTCCTCATACCAACCCTAGTTGTTTTCACACGTTTCAAATATCTCCGTGGCTTTGCGGCTGCTTTTTCTGACAGAGAAGGATAGCTCTGTCAGACACACCCGAAGTATGGTCCCTTTCGGGTGAATATAACTGCTAGTTGCTGTGTGCATCAGGAGAACCAGTTTCCATGGAGTCTTGTGTGTGATTCATCAAGGTTGTGACGATCTCAAATCTGAAATAGCCTTTCTGTAGAAACTGTTAATCAATTTCTAAACATAGTGTTGTATTTCTTCTACTGTAGCCGTTCCTCTTATACATATTGGTCATTGTTTGAACCACCAAATCTCTCCAAATTTAAACTTTCCGACACTCCACAGGCCAGAAGAACGGTGTTGGAAGAACTGTCGCAGGGTCCAATGATGACGACGATGGTTGCTACATCCAGGTGTCTAAAAAACCCTCCTCTGCCGTGGAGCTCCCCACCCTCTCTGCCTCGTCTGGTGCTGTCCAGGCCAAAACTGAGCGCGCCCGCAGCAACACCTCAGAGGCCAAGCTGCAGGCCAAGAGGAGAGTCATCCGCATGCTGATGGTGATCGTAGCGCTCTTCTTCATCTGCTGGATGCCCTTGTACTCAGCCAACACCTGGAGGGCCTTTGACATGAAGTCAGCCTCCAAAGCCCTCTCAGGAGCGCCCATCTCCTTCATCCACCTGTTGTCCTACACCTCGGCGTGCGTCAACCCCATCATTTACTGCTTCATGAACACACGCTTCCGTAAGGCCCTGCTGTCCACCTTCGCCTGCTGCTGCCGCAACCGGTTCTGTTGCTGGTGGTGCAAGAGGAAGGAGGGAGGAGAGGACGGCATCACTGCCACCTCCATGGCCACGTCGATGGCCACGTCCATGTCCAAGTTCAGCTACACCACCGTCAGCACCACCGGCACCTGCTGAGCCGGGAGGAGGGCTGGGTGGTCACATCAGTGGCTGTCGGGGCAGCGGTTGCTGCGTGCACCATCTGCTTTTTTCAATCTCGTTTTTCACCCTTCATCTTAATATGCTATGAGTCATGAGCTGAGTAATCCCTGCCCTCATTTATGAGGCCTTTTTTAAAAGGTCTCCTTCAAATTCTGTGTGCATGGTTGCAGAATGTGGGGCGGGCAAAATGCCGTTTCAGCTTGGTGACATTCTTTTTCTTCTGTTTAATTGGCAGCATCCGCTTTGTTGCATCTGAAGAGAACATCAAGTGCCTGTGCTCTTTGTGTGGCTTTGTTTGTCATGGTAGTTTGTTTACTGGTGGAGAGACATTTTAGTGATAAACTACGTCAAAAATATGGATCCTGCGTACTTGTAAATACTGTCTTTGTGTTCTAACTGTGCCAAAGGTAATTTTTTGACAGAGACATACTGTTGAACAATGAGGACTCATTACCTCAGTAATGAATCAGTATGGATTTCTGCTCCTTTTGTGTTTCATGTGGTTTCATCTTCATTGATTCAGGGCATCTCTCTCAGTTATCTGAATTATTCTGCCGAAGGGCAACTTTGCAAACAATTGGGTCCCTAATTTCTGAAATATTTAAACAGAAAATAATATTTTTATTTACACGAAAAAGGTTTCAAAGGGAAGAGTTAGTACAGCTTTTTCTGAAAAAGCGTCTTAGCTCCGACTTAGTGTTTTGCTCTTATTGAGATGTGTTACATCACTTCTTGTGGGTAAAGCATATTTTTCTGCAAATATTCAAACACCAAAACACGTCCATTCAGGCGATTTCGTCGGCTTCCAATCAATAACAGGATGCTTTCTCTTTTGAAGCATTGCTCTGTGATTCAGGCTGATAAGGCAGGTGCACCTTTACATAAACGTCTTGACGATAAACATCTGAAGACTGTAATTTACTCTTATTTCTTGGCAGGCATAAATGAGAGAGCCTGGTGTTTTCAATGAGGCAATTTTCCTGTGTTGGTCCACTCGCAGCATAACAAACTGGTATCAAACAGGCTCAGTCATGGAACTTAGATCTCCTGTTGCCACTGCTACAAATGCATGTTGAATACTGATGCACGCATTAACATCAGGATGTGAATTATTAGAGAAAGTGCAGTCAGTCCATCCATAAAAGGCGGCTCGCACCTGCTAGCTGCTCCAGCTTGCCCCTGCTACAAAAGGCACAGAAAAACTGCCTCAGTCAAACTCACCTTTTCTGCTCAATTATCTCTGTTGTGTCTTTTATGCACTCTCTCTGCCTTCTGCTGCAGTGCTGCCAATTACTCTGAGCATTACCTAAGTACAAAGACCCCTTCTCCAGGCTCAGACTAACAAGGTGTTTCTCAGGGACCCTCTCCTCTCCTGCAGTGCAAATCTCATGGCTTTGCCTTTGTAAGACTAAAGACAAACGGCTCTGCTGACGCACCACATCTGAGCCCTTCAACTCATTAATAATGGTTAGAACAAATTTGATTTAAACAGCATCTTTCATTCAGAAAAATGGAGCTCAAAGGGCACTACAATATGGAGAAAATGTTAATAAGTCAGTAATGTTAAATTCCAGATGAAATGAAAAATGCCTTTTTAACCTTTTCAGATCAATTTCCTGGCCATATTGTGTGCCTATTTAACAATTTTATTATTATAATTATATATTATTTACATTTTTCAGAAAATCAATTTCGTATTCTTATTTCAAAATCCAAATATGTTTTCTTCTTGTAAAACAAAATGTGTCATGTGCTTACCTAAGCTAATATCAACCAATCTCAACAAATACTACCATGACATCCACCCCATCAATCAATCTGCAACTTTTAGCCGCAAAGAGCTAATATTAAGTTAGCTAGTTAGTAAGAGCATGCTCCGTCAGTGTACCACTGTTTCCCTAAATATCATGATTACGGGCTTCTTGCTAGAATTTGTTCCCTTTGAGAAAAGAGGTATTTGCGACAGCTCAGATCATGCACAAGGCATTTTGCAATAGATTGCTTTTGCAACTGATATTGCATGGAGCATCTAATGGACTCTCTCTCCCTCCCTCATTGATACTATTATCCTGTTGGTGTTTCACCGTCAGCACCTTTTACACACCTATTTTTCAACAATCAGATCATATCATTCCTAACAACATGTGCCTATCTTGTCTTACTCAGAAATGCGCACAATACTGGAGCTAGATACTCATGAGATTCTTTTTCACCGGGATTTTAATACCAGAAGTTATAGAAATTAGGTGACGATAAAAGCAGAAGTGGCAAATGGCAGGCAAAACTTGCAAAGAATAATTTATTGAAATTCATGCTGAGAGTGAAATGAGAGGATACCACACACGTCTGTACACTGTACACTAAATACGACTACAGTCTGCAGCCGATACATAATGTCCTCAAAGAAATTCCAAATTCCCATGAAAAATATTCATGACTTCATTCATAAATTCAGTCAATTCTGCCAAAAATATGGACATGATAGTGTTACGGTGACTTATTTAGCACTTCATTAAGATATAAAGTAGACACTGGATTGTATCAGTTGGCTTCTGCAGTACAGAGATGTCTGGATTCGTGTTAAACAGTGTGATGTAATACTTTTGTCCTACATGCAGTGTACATTGACAGCTTAGTTCTGTCATTTCCTATCACTTTCAAGTTTGGTCCTCTTTTTCATGTCCTCCCATCGCCTAGCACTGCCTGTCCCTGCAGCCCCGCACCCACCCACCCACCACCCTGCCTTTTATCCTTTTCAGTGCGGAGGCGTACGAATACATGAATGGCAATCGAGTGTGGGTGACAGCTGAGATTTGCAGGCACAAGCGCTGTCCGAGAGCAGTTTATAGGCAGTGGCAAAGGTGGAAGCGAGTTCGCCTTGCAGACAGACAATTGGCATACAAAAATCCCCAGCAGAGCCCGACTTGTAAACACCTCGTCTGGCGGCCTTCACACTGTGTGTGCTTTTGTAATTAAAGCAGGAGACAATGAGTGATTTCCATATCTTTGCCAGCAGTTGGTGCAATGGAGAACCTTGTGGATTTAGTCTGGATTTATTTCACTGTCTGTGCATGTTCTGTTACATTATGGAACTGGAGCCTATAGTATAGTAAGCATGTTAAATTACCATAGCTGAGTAGGAATAATGAAGATAAGCCTCTTAATCCAGAGTTGGTGTTGTTTTGTATTTCAAAGCCTGTAGATGTACACCTTTACAAAATAAATCTCTGGTCTCTGGTCATGTGCATTATGAATGAACCGTGAAAAAACTTCTGGGTAACCTTGCTCACAAAAAGTTACGACAAAAGCCTCCCAGAGAAGCAGAGATTTTCCATTGAAAAGGTATGTTTTTTTTGCTGAATCTGTTTTTCAGTGCGGCTCAGTAGGCCAGCAGGTGTAGGTATCCATTATTAAAATCAGCAAAACTGCCAGTTTTAGAACTGCTACTTTCTTATATCTGTACTTTTACAGTCAAGTTTTACAAGCACACCTAAAGTACAAAGTGTATAATTCATTTCCCCAATACAGGAAATATTACGCCTGGAGCACACTGCATGCGTGAGCAGCGCATGCCTGCAACCTCGCCAAACTGTTGCATCTTGCACAATTGCAGTGTTTTTACTGGCAGCATTGTTGCTGCAACACCTCTGCAGGGCTGCCTGCAGGGATTCTATGGACAGAAACGTTGCCAGAGGGCTTTTATTTTGAAACGGAAATAGGAACATTTGAGTAAAACAGAATTATTTGTATTTTTTTCATGTTTGTGGCAGAGAAAGATGTTAAAACTGCAGTGAAAGTTGGTATGGAGTAAATATAGTTATCAAAACATCATGTTCACTGTCTGTCTCTGCTGACAACTGTGCACAACAGAAAAAAATCAGAGAGCCACCTTTTCTCTTGATCCCTTTTATCCTTATCCAAGTTAGTAGAGGACTGCACTGGTTGCTGAAAGTCTCTCGTGCACGTGCTCTGCGGGTCCAATCTTACAGAACATCCAGGTAGTTTTACGCCAGGGAAGTCAAACTTTTATTGCTTTATGCGCCACTTGACAACTTTTATAAGAATGACAGGAGCCCTGCCTCCTATGCTGTATCCAGTTCTTTTTTTAATATCCATGGTCTCTGCACTTTTAGGATAAGAAAGCAAAACCTAAAATGTTTAGTAACCTAATTTTTGCCTTAATCCAAACATAAAACCAACAGGAGACCTCACACCTAACTGTAACTTCAAACGGAGATTTGTTGTTGTTGTGATTATTGATTTATAAAGATACACTGCAGTTTTTTGCTGGCATAGCTGAAACCTGGACAGGACTTTCCTGTAGATTTTCAAATGACCTTTACCTGACTGTTGCTAAATTCTTGCATTGAAAATCATTACGTTATACTGGAAAATATGTACAACTAAATAGTGCTAAAATATAATGTCATTCAGATGGATCAAATTATATCCAACAACATCTTGATATACCGCCACACTGTTGTATGCCTCTGCAAACCAGTCAAGTTGCACTTACAGTTTACATCCATGTCTGTGAAAACATGGATGCTTCACACACATCTTCCCAAGTTTCAAGGTGGGCACCCAAGGTTCTTGCGTTATGGCCAAAAACATGTTTTATGAGGTCACTGTGACCTTGACCCTTGACCACCAGATTGTAATTATTCCTTTTTAGAGTCCACTCGTACATTTGTGCCAATTTGAGGAAACTGCCCCAAGGTTGGCTTTAGATATCGCTTTTACAAGAATGAGAGGAATGCAAAATCAACTTGACGTTTGACCACCAAAATCTAATCAGTTCAACCTTGAGTCCAAGCAAACATTTGTGCCAAATTTGACAAAATTCCCTCAAGGTTTTCTTGAGATATTGTGTTCACAGAATGAAACAGGTGAGGTCACAGAGACCTTCACCTTTGACCTGTGACCAATAAAATCTAACCAGCTCATCACTGAGTCCAGGTGAATGTACGTACAGATGTATCTACGAGCAATGTGAAAACATAATGTCTCCGGCTTTGGAGGGATAAAAAACTACTCAGATTTGGCGGGGTGTCTGTATTCTACTATCAATGTCCATATGCCAAGCCAGTTTCCAGTTACATCTGTGTGAGACCAAATAAACAAATTGTAACGTGTAATAATATATTCTGTATGCATACTTGACATGCATCAAATAAAATGATTAGCAACGTATGCATGAAGGAGCACTCAGAGCATGGGCTGACATGTTCAACTGTGCACTGCAGCGTTCTCCAAAACGGCATCTCCGCAAAAGGGTGAAGTTACCCTTAAGTTCCCTTGCTGTTTCTCGCTGCTAGAACTCAAGCTAACGAGTTGCTTGCTGCAGCTTCACATTTAGCAGTTTAGTGGTATCAGAAGTCTCGTCTAATTCTGCAAGTCTCTCTTCGGTGAGCGTGAATGCCCCCCGAAACAAACAGTCAGTGACCGAAATAATTGATTTTTACCATAACACAGTAAGTTTACAGACTCCTAAAAACAAGGTAAAAATGCCCCTCCAGAGGTGAGAAATCTAATTCTTACCCTGTCCCCAAAACAATGCCTGATGCAAATTGAAACTGAAATGAGACCGAGGCATGGGACCGAGCGCACAGTCGGTTCCTCTCTTATCTCTACCTCTCTCAACAAGAATCCCATTAGGTGCTGCAGGCGGCACACAAGGAGGAAAACAGCAAACCTCATTTGCTTCTTCCGCACACAACATATAAAACAATTTTTTGACCATCTGGGGACACAAAAGAAGTGACAGCACAAAATAAAAACTGCAGTGTCGCATTTAATAAATATCACTTTTTGACAGTGAAATAGTAACCTCCTCCTATTCATGATGATACATGGACATGTCATTTGCTGCTCATTATGATTTGGCTCTTAGTTAACCTCAATTTGGAGGATTTTCATGCTTTTGCCTCATAAAATGCTTACTTTAAAATGCTACATTTCTTAATTCCTGAAAAGTTGAGCGCTGGAAGATTGCAGATTTTCAGACAGTTGCAAACACTGACAAAGCACTCATAAGTAAATTAGAAGTTGTTTCTCAATTATTTATAATGGCTTCCTGGGGGGGACGGCTGCCAGTAAAATGTGCCACAGCCAGATTTTTTTTCTTATTTTGTTCTTCTGCAGAATAATTCATAATCGCAAAAAGTGATTTTTGTAGTGTCACCTCGGGCACAGAATGACATATTTCTGTTTTGGCCTAAAGGTTCTGCACCTGAGAACAGCAGTTGATGTGAATTGTCAAAGAACCCGTTCTCATCTGTCATGTTCATGTTTTACTCAGCCTTACAGGGTTCTTGTAAAAAGAGAAAATGTATCTGTGGTAGCTTTCTCTTCTTCCTTCTCAAACGTTGAGTTACAGGAAGAGCTGTTCTCTCACTTCTCAACACCTTCTGAGGGAGCAGCTTAAGTGTTAACATGTAAGTTAAAGTCTCAACTTCTAGGAAAAAAATACAAGTAAACAAACTGAGAAATGCCGGGGTGAGGAGCAGGCGCGGAGAGGAGGTGACGAAATCGTATATTTAGCTCTTATTAGCATTGGAAATCCTTCCCTGATGGTGAATCTGTTTGTGTTTGTGCGTCTACATGCGATAAATGTTTACCAAAGCAGTCTCCAGGTCTGCTGATTCTTTTTACATTTTGCCACATCTGGTGCCTGCTTGTGCTACATTGTAATATTCTAAAAATGTGTAATTGTCTGTTAGTTGAAACAGGACCACACTCTCACGTCTGTGAGAGGTTTTAAATGTGAGTTTATTGTTGTTTGTGAGGTTTTGCTTTCTCTGTATCTCCTGTATGATATAGTTAATAAGAAACAGTCTTGTTTGGTTCATGGTTACTGACTACACGTGCAGTATTTTTCATGCCAAATGTCCATTATTTAAAAAAATAAATAAGCATTGGGAAAAATACGATTAAGTCTGGAAGTTATGTGTGTGAGAGCATGCCTGATTTCTTCAATAGGTTTCGGGTATAAAATCTGCTCGATGATAAACAGTATATGCCTCTGGACTCATCGCTCTCCAGTGAAGTTTGAAACACTCACATCTTTAACAGAAGAGAGCCGGACTGTGAAAAAGTATTCAGCAGTAAAACATGAAAAAGGCAGATGAATAATAAAAAAATAGCAAACAATGGCAAGTCGGCTTCCCCAGCGAATACATGAATCAAAGTCCTCGGGGGATGAGAAACCCTCAGGAAGTTCAAAACTCGCATTTCACAGAGCAGGATGAGGAAGAGGCTGAATGCTCAGGAGTTATCGCCATAGCAACGCTCCTGGCCACAACTTTAATCTCTCGTCTCGAACCAAAAAACTGAGAAAATGCTTCTTTTTTTTCCAAGTTGTACTTCACAGACGCGGATCTCGACTTGTGTAAAAACAGAAGCACATTTGTTTTTTCTCAGGCTGCGCAGAAGCCCATGAGCCTTTTTAAATATTTTACATGGTCAGAGCATCCAGAGAAATATGCCATGTTTCCTGAATATTAATGATAGCTATACTGTTTACTGATGTAATGGATATCTGTTAAAGGCTGCTATCCACTCTTAGTTTGAGGAATTTCAAAACATTATTTAAAAATCAAACCTTACTGCAAATACTCATATTTCTGGTTCTATTTTTTTTTTAAATCACATAATGAGTATAAGTCAAACTTTATCTTGCTATTTTTAGAAGTACATTTCTGCCAGCGGATGCATTGATTGGCTGATGATGTCACTTACTGCTGACATTTTGACTTTTCATGGGAGAAAAAAAACCGTGCTGACATTAATGATGGCTCAGTTCAATTTAAGTGTCCCAGCCGTGACAGTGAGCCAGCAGTAACACTGTTTAACCCTTATCTATACAGGTAATCTCACTGAGACAGGGGGTCTCATTCTCGAAAGAGACAACATACAACATGAAGACAGATTAACCAATACAGTACATACAACATTTAAGTGAAAGTGCTAAACGGAAGCCAATTAAAAAAAACTAAAAAACAGGAAAAGGTTGCTTTTTCCAGTGCCCTTAAAATAATTTCAAATCCCCTAGTGGGATCAAGCTGGACAGCTTCAGATCCTGCTGTAGCGTTTTCCAGGTTGATGGGGCAGAGTAGGAAAACGCCTATTTGCCTAGCTCTACACGTACTGAGGGGACACTATAGGTGTTAATGGCCTCGGAGCGAAGGCTATGATTGTTGGCCAAGTATGGATATGTAAATGAAGACCCAATTTTGGTTTCGTATTTTAGGCCTCGTCCACACAGACATGAGCATTTTTGTTCAGCATTTGTGACACTTCACAAAGTAAAGAACGCTGCACGCTGACGTTATGAGCCAAAAATTGTGACACATTATGTGTGTAGCGAGTTTGCAGCCGGGAGAAAGCAAAAGGAGCGTGTGTCTGACAATGACAGCAACAGTGAGGCTGCAGCGACCAGAACAGAGAGTATCATGTGAAACCTAGCAGTGCAGCGTGGGTACAGTTGAGGCGGTTCCCCAAGACTCGAGCAAAGCTGACATAGTTTGCTTGCCACCTGCTGATTCAAGTGGTTAGTCCTGAAGTTAGCACGCTAAATCAGCCCCACATTGACACTGACCAGACCCTTCTTAAGGTGGACTGTTAAGTCTAAGCTGAGTCTCTCCTGAGTTAGGGAGACACTAACTGATCTCAACTCAAAATGTATTTTTATTTTGCCGTTATTAATTCTGCAATTCTTAATTTGTGTTAAATTATAGTTGTTGTGTTTTATTGACTATATTCATGTGTTATGTGAATTTGATGATGGTGTTTTCATTCATATTTATATTTCTAAGTGTAATTTAAATTGTTAAGACGTATCATATCTAATTCCAGTACAAATTTGACTTAAAAAAAAAAAAGCTGTTATTTCACCTTGTCAATCGTCTTTTTGTGCTTTATTTTGAAAAAAGCACTGGTTCATGCACGATTAGGGCACTGGTATCGTCTTAAAAGCCGTCATCACTTTGGCACTCATATCGAAATAACCAAAACAAACAATACCTTACCCTACTGTTTAATTTCACTGTCATGGCTCTCATAGTGTCTCTTCCAGAGATAAAAGCTCTAATAAACTAACTTTTGCAAACAAGGTCAAAGGGCCAGTTTCACCAAAGTTGCAGAATAAAAGCAGCATTTTGCAACATGAAACAGTTTAATAAAGCTTAGTTTAACATATCCACTAATCAAAACAAGAGCCATACATGCCATCTATGTAGGAGAGTGTGAGAAGCTTTAAAGTCTTGAAAATATATCTGCAATTTGCGCTGTTAGAACAATCAACTGAATAATACAAATCACAGCAGGAGCATATGCCCCCGAAAGTCCCTGCAGTCCTTGTTCCTCTGTCCCCTTCAGCTACGCCATCCTGGAACTCACAGTATCCCAGAACAGACAAGCACCGATTTGCTGATTTGTAATCCTTTGAAATACCTGCTTTTTATGCAAAACACCTTCAGGCTACAAAGTTGAATTCACAATCTCATCAACTTCACGCAAGCGACAGTACACTTGTGACGCATCCTAATATTTTTTCGATGTTACTCAACTATTCAACACCTGTAAGGCTGCAGAGCTCCACACTTTGCCTCAGTCATCTGTATTCTAGCCACCAATGCGTGTTCTGGGCCTTGCATGCAGAATGTGCCCATACTGTGTTGTGGATGCCATTTCCCTGCTGATTCCCTACACTATTTGTCATGGCTGCCTTCTGCCCCAGGGTTCAGTAATGGAAGTCAACAGTGGAGTGTCAAGGAAATGGACACAGCTTCTCTGCTGCACCCCGACCTCCTCACCTCTGCACCAGAGCAACACGAACAGCTCATTTATCTTCTTTCCAACCCTCTACCAGGTATTCTTAATGGCCTATCCCCGCCTTGAGCAAATAACTCTTCATCCCCTCATCTTCCTCTTCCTTCTTCCCATGTTAACCCTCAACACAAATCATAAGGAACACTGGCTTTCTCAATTGTAAAAGCCTGACCAGCAGGTTAAAGCTGTGCTCTGCCCTGTTGCTTTTATCAATGAAGGCAGGGGCTGTTGCATTTGGGACCCAAAAGAAAATACAGAGTTATACAGAGCAGCAGGGCTCTTGTGTTCAAACAGCCTAAGGAAATAAAAAGACTTTTACATTTCATTTTGTATTGTACAATAAATCCATGTGTTGCTATGGAAGTTTGCTGCATAGCTGATTCCCATTTCCAGAGGCTGGAACATAGGTATTTTCAGCCCAGTGCATGGAGCGCTTTTGTTAAGAAAGCCAGTGTAAGCCATAAAAGCCTTCAGGCTGTGAATTATTATTCTATTTTTTGCTGTACAATTCACACACCTTCCAGTGTGAGCAGAACACGGCACAGTGATGAAAGGTGCTATAAAGCTCACTGTGACCCGGGAAGCTAATTCTGATATATTAAGAGGTTTTCAATTTACCTTTAGAGTGACAGAGATCCCAAAGGTGAATGGTCCATTGTGAAAGGCGACCTTTCAGAGAGGGAGAGAAAGAAAAGGGTAAAGGAGTTGAATGAAACCTATAACACAGGTGAAGAATAAAGCATCTTAAAACCTGGTCCTGGAGCTCTTTACCAAAATGGACTGCAAAAATGCTTATAGTGCTGTTGTTTCCATTTGCTCTAAACTGTCAACCTCTAAAACAGCACACAAGCGTCAGAAATTACTGCAACCTTTAAATACATATTGTACGCAGGTCTTGAGTGACCCTGGACTTTTTATTTCATTTAATAAAAGGGATACGTCATCGAGTTTCAGCCTGCTTTGTATCATAGTATGTTAGTGCGCAAAATTCAAAAGTATTTGTGTCTTTCTGCTGAACAGGCTGCCCAGTTTTATGAAAAAGTCATCTGTCCAGCAGTGAAATACTTCTTTAAGCAGTCATCTCCTTGGTATTCCTCAAACTATTTGGCTTTAACACTGATCTGGAGTCAAAGCCAAAAATAATTTGAAAACAACTCTTACGTACCTGAGGTTCGTAAGAGTTGAATCTTATATGCACAGTGTGCTGGATGCAGGTGACAGTCTGCGTGTTGCCATGAATAAATACAGACACGATGATGAAAGTTTGTTTATATTGGCTTACTGTCACATTAACATGATGGTGCAGCACCTGGGTGACAGGATTAGTGCCGAGCAGCATGTTTTTGTGATATTGGAGGGTTTGGATGACTCTAGGAATAAAGATGCTCCTGAGGATACTGATGATCAGATCATTTCAAAGCAAAGAATGATGAAGACGGACTGATGAGTGAAAAACACATAGGCTCTGTTTACACCTGGTATTGAGATGCGTCTTGGGAGAGTAGATCACGAGTGAAAAGTGCTTAGTAAAAGTCTGAAAGCACCCAATGGATCTTCAGTGCACCTTGAGATTCGATTGCACAGACCACATGCAGAGGCAGTTTGTGATGAGTATTAAATGACAAAAAGATAACAATAATTACCTCAATGGAATTTACCTCGATAACCATTTAATAAATGTTCAATAAATCCTCCATATAATTTAACCACCTATAGAGGGGGGTGGTAATGCATCGTCAATCCCAGTTACCACCTGACATGAATCAGTCATCTTTTGGCCAGCCACTAAAGCTTACGACAACAACAACAACAACAACATTCAGCACACGCATTAAGTTTTAGTAGCCTGTGATTGTTCTGACCATCGATAACATCGCACCGTGATTTAATTTGCCACGAAACACTGGCAACAGTCGTTGTATAGTGTACTCATCTCATGCTAAAGGTAAGTTCGCACATTGGCGTGACTGACTAAATGTATTGGAAAAAGATAGTTGTAATCATTTCCCAAACTCACAACATCTTAATCTAAAAACAATATTGACGGGCAAATGACAGCAATTCAGCAGCACCATAAATGACATCTATTTTTCACAGAATGTTGATTTAATTTCTTTAAAACAAAGGACAATCCAGTGAATTACTTTATTCAAACTGAGGCTTTTGTTTGAAAAAAAAAAAAAAAGTTAATTTATTTTATGGTGGTGATAATTAAATATTACAGCACTTATTTGTAGCTAAATTCGAAAACCTCAATAGAAGCTTTAAATGCAAAAAAGGGGAAAAAATGAAAATATGCACAGTGGAAATTGTGATGTAATAGGGCACAGCTACCTTATTATAAAAATGTCGACCAAATCATGTAAATCTTTGAAAATTGTGTTTGTGTTTTGTGTTTTTGTATTTCCATTTTGTTTGCCTTATTTAAATGTGGTTGTTTTGTCTGTGATTATTCACCTTTTTTTTTTTCTTTAATTACTCGTGCCGCAGGTTAGAGTGTGTTTGTGGAGGGTAGGGCTTGAGTGGGTAGAGAAAAGTGGGCATAATTGTATAATGAACTGTCATCTGTCTAAGTAAAACAAAAAAACAAAAAAAAAAAGAACGGTACAACCCTACAAGCAATATGATTTTAGTATGTGGATTATTCTGCATTAAATAGCCTATATACACCTGGTTGCTTAAAACCTGAGGTTAAATTTATAATGATGTTAAAGCAGGGTTAAAGCAAATAGTAAACAAAAAGCTAACTGTTGCGTTTTGGTTCTCACAGTGAGTAATCGGAAACATTGCCCAAAGGGGTTTGTTGCAAAAGACAAAAAGACCGAAAGAAATCTGTGTCAAACAAACTTCCCTCACTTAAGTTAACTCAGTGAACAATCCTGACTGGCACCGACAGCAAGTGAGGCTGGCTGTAACATGACACGCAGCCTGATGAGCGGCTTTCCAAGATGCCAAAATTAAGCGATGACAACCCAGTTGTCAGTCTCGTCCTCCAGCTTTGATGACTTTAATGACTCCCATTACCAAAGAAGAATGTGCTAAAAGTGCTAGCGAGCCGTCGTGGGAGGAAAACCTTCAGGTCGACACTCCCACCTTGAACACGTCGGCCTGGAGGAGACGGATTTACCGCAACAATCCCTGATGTCCTTTTGTTTTTCAAACTTTTCTCACCACTGAGGATGAGGGGTTTTTATTTGCGAGATATGTCATATAGTTGCCAAGTAACTGAGCTGAAAAGAGCAGTTTCAACAGAACAAAATCTGACATATTCCTTATAAAAACACATGGGCTGGCTGGCATGAGAACTCTGGTGAGCTGAGAGGGGGTGGATACATTTGGAGTTAAAATTTGAAGCATATGGCTTGGAGTGCATGGGAATGAAACCCTGCATGACATGTATGGATATGGATATATGTATAAATATATTGCTCTGATTTCCCATGTCGCCAGCGCCTCAGTGCAAGACATGGACTCCCAATATGACAATATGTGGGAACATCCTCTCCCAGCAATTTTCTGCTTGCTGATGGGATTGGCCGAGAGTCTCATTTTACAAAGTAATCACTCGTCCTCTGTTATGGGAGCTAATAGTAATGGGTTTGGACTTTACTTACTTCATTTGGCGCTTGTGATGCCGGTCCGAGCCATCTTCAAGCCGGGACCAGCAGCTTGCTGTGCTTGGCAAGTGATGCGCATTAATTTCCTGCACCAGAGAGAAGTGTGAAGAAGTGTCAGTATAACAGGTTTATGCTCTCCTCTCTGGCACAGAACAGTTCGTCCCCTTTCTGTGTCAGTTATAGATTTTGTGCGTTTGAGCTGGTTCGCCAGCAAAAGACTGTTCGACCATACACTGTGTCTTCAAGATCACACTTGAACCACATCGTCGTGAGACTCTGTAGCAGCTGGGGGATGTCCTCTGGAGAAAATCTATTTCTGTGATTGACGTTTCAGGCTGGGGTCTTGAAACCAACAACAGATATGGGAACCCAATCAAATTTGAAATGAACGAATGAAATTTACTTTCAATGTTTTTTAAAGCATTTTTTTTCTGCACATGATCATTTTGCTGTTTTATGCAGCCTCAAAAAGAGCTTTGAAGTCAGAGAGAAAATGGATTCGAGTGCAGCACTGTGGGGCAGGAGAAGGGAAATAGATTTTTAAAAAAATTTAATGTGAGGAGCTCTTAGGGAGTCTATTATCCTCCGCAGTCAGCCCGACTTTGCTGTTAAAAATATCATCATTCCGCTGCATAATTAAAACAACACTTTATAATCAAGCTTAAAGCCTCTTGACTGATTCGGCATTTTTATGATCTGTGAGCAATGAAGCAGCTGTGCAGTTCCTTGTGGCGATATGGCAACAATAGATCCAAATATGAGGCTGCTTGGTGGAATATTACTCTGATTGTATTAAGCAGATTCAATTTCCAGCATTTAAAAAGTCACCAGCAGTAGAGAAGCATAAGAACATGAACAGCACACATGTAAACAAACAGCAAATGAAAAAACAACCACATTTATGGCCTGGGGTCTATTCCAGAAAGCAGGTTTAACAAACTCTGAGTGTGACCCTGAACTCTGAACTGATGAACTCCAAGATAGAACACTCAAGTTTATTTCAGCTATTTCAACAAATCCGATTTTTACTAAAATGTTTTCATAAAACATTCAAACTATGAAAACCAGTTAAAAAAAAATCCTGTTCACATTCTCCAGCTGCACCGCCATCCTGCTCGCTCAGAAATATTAATGCTATCTCAAATATTAGGCTATAGGAATTACGTTCCACCAGCGAATTACATAAATGATGGGGATATTATTCATCATCCAACGTGTCTTTTGCCTCATACTGAATTTTGAAAATTAAACTGGGATGACACATTTCGTGCAACACGCATTTTAGTGGAACTGCTCTAACGAACTGTCAGCTGTCTGCAGTGATAGGACATGTAGAGGTTTTATTCTGAGCTGAAGGTGATTTGATGCTGTGTAACTGAATCAGGGCAAAAACCGTGGTTCAAAGAAATGACTGTCAGCACATAAAAGTGTATAACAAACTAATATCTACCTAGGATTTTGATCTGACACACGGTAAAATCCGCTAATTAATGTGCTTCAAACTGTGGTTTGATCTGGACTGAATCAATGAGGAAATGAAACAAAAAATGAGTGTCTCTGTCAGAGGGAGGAGACACAGACAAACTCAGGGTTTAAAGAGGAAAACCTGCCAGTGAGCAGGTTAACTTCAAAGAGTCAGTTACCATGGTAACTTACTCAGAGTTTAAGTTACCTCTGACTGGGACTGGGTTGGCATCACCTTTGTTCCCTCTTCAAAAAGCCTATGGGATCTCCCCACTGGACTTTGGATTATTTTAGAAGCCTTCATGATACCTACACCTTTTGTCCAGCTAGCAAATCTTAAATAAACACCACTTTTTGTACATTTTAAATGCAATCACTAGAAATAAAAAGCCAACACTGGGCTATAAATGCAGTTCTTCACGGTTTAATGACTTCAGCGTAACCACAGCAACCGAACCATGTTCAGCATGATAACCTTTAATGTCCCTAACAAGCGCTGTAGTTTCATTTGGCCACTTATATGCAACCACGTTTTTTCAAGACACGTACAAGCTTCAAAATTCCCCGCTGGGGTATTTACTGACAAATTCTGTCATACAACAAAACGTGAAAATCTCTTGAACTTGTGTTAATCACAGACCTGGTTTCAGGCTTCAAATAATAAACAACAACAATGAATTCAAGATGAAGAAAATGACATGCAAAAAAGCTTATTCAGCTTATTCGGGTTGTAGGATTCATTCATGCAGCACTCTACAGTATCAGCCCTGTGAGTAGTCCCTATATCACCGAGGCTGTGTCCATAATCAGTCACTGCCTCCTCACTATATAGTGCTTTACATTTAGTGCCTATTTTTTGTCCTAAAAAATTCCCACAATGGAATGAAAAAAGTAGCTGCTACCAATGCCACACTATAGATCTTTAGAGAATTCTTGTTCTTACGTTTTTAGATTTCGTTTTAGTAGAGTTGTAGATATACATATATATTTTCTTCTTTTGTGTTGCACTTCTGTGGGCTGGGATGACACATTTAGATTTTTTATGTATGCAGATACACAAAAAAAAATGACCAAAAAATTATGCAAAAACTTCTCACGATAGAGTATAACTATTATTATATAGGAAATATCAAAGGAGTGAAGAGAGAGATGCACAGGCCATGCCTATAACATGAATTTATGTAAAAATATATTCAGTATCCAAACAACTGCAGTCTGGTGTGCTCAATTTGGGATCTTTATGTACAATTTCTCAAACCTAGCAGATACTGGGTCATGAAAATGCGTCTGGTTTGTTCGATGATATTTATTTTTAATGTAAACCACTGTCACTGGAGACAGAGTTGAGCTCAGTCAGAACAGATGAAGAAACAGTCAGAAATCTCTCGCCACGAGTGAACAACCCTGAGGAAAAAATTCCCGAGCGCTGACAAATAAATCAATATGATGGGCTGTTAGCGCATGGTATCTAAAAGTAGCTCCACCGCATTACGGGACTATTTTCTCAATAACTGATAATGAGCGTCATCATCTGGGCCTTCATTAACGTGAATATTACAGAACCAGTAATCATTACAGTGACAACATAAGGGGTCTCATTTGTCAAATGATCTCCTGTTTAATTTGTTCATGCGAGTACTCCGTGTGTAAGTTACACGAGTGACATGTATATGACTCACAAAAGCTTTCCAGCGTTATTCATGAAACTAAATTTAATTTTATCTCCATCCAGACATCAGGATGATTTTCTAATTAGGAATACCCGACTGGATAAAATAATTACTGAACACAGCTGCACACCCAACTCTATTACAAGTCTGCTGCAGAGAGTGAGCACACATCAAACAACACCAGTTCCTGCACAGTTCACACTGGGAACACCTCCGGTTTACATACACACTGATAATTGGTTGGTAATTTGATTAAGTCTTGCCTCATTTTGATTATCGTAATGAAAGTAAGGTCATAATTAGTGTTGGGAGCATAGCTGAATTCAAAGTCTCCATTTATCTGGTAAACACTGCCATCTAAGTTTTTTGTTTTAATGATGTTATGAGTTGACCCACATGTAGAGGTGGTGGAGCTAGATCTGATTATTCACAAGGGTGTTGTGTTTCCACAGAGGGCCACAAACCATCGAAAACAAATATTTACTCAGTATAAAACTCAAAAGAATACTATTGATAGCTGAGTATCAATACATTTTTCAGAGCATATAAACACTGCTCTGGATTTTAGTTGCATTTGTTTAGCTTATATATTTTTCAGTGATGTCAGTCAGTCAGTTCACACTTTGGTCCTGAAGCTGAAATATCTCAACAACTATTGGATGGCTTGCCATTACATTTTGCAGAAACATTCATAATGTGCAGAGTATGAATTCCCGTGACTTTGGTGATCCAAAAATTACCACAGTGAAGTCAAGCTAAATTTAACTGATGCTTATTCATCAATATTCATTGAAAGTCTCCAGAGATAACTTTTTTGTTTTAACAATTAATTCTGAATTTCATGCTGATTGCACATTGTAATGTCTTGGAGCGATGAAAAAAAAAAAAAAGGTAAAATTGGTTTGCTACAAGCCCATCTTTCACTGTGTAATTCTGCCTGCCTCCTAGTATGATCTCCCGGAAAAAAATGATCAAATTACGGCACAAAAGGAAGTGTGTCAACCATTGTTCTTCAAAAACAGAAATAGAAGTGTGCTACTTGTTTTCCCAGGTCCAAAGCTTGCTATCTGCAGCAGGGAGGTAACTTTGCAGTGAATGACTGATTTTGCACTAGTCATTACTGAGGAAATGGCAGCAAGCAGAATAAGTAAAGTAACAGGAAATTCTGCGTTGCAAAAAAAAAAAAAGAGCCCCATCAACAGAGGCTGCAAAAAAGGCAAAGAGAGAGAACAAACGAAACCGGGGTAAACAAGGGTGAATCTTGGAAGGGCGTTTGTACGATGGAGGGAGCCCCAGGATGTGAGGGGGTTCAAAACCAATGTTGCTTTGGCATTCTTCTTTTCAGATCAGTAACTAGTAACTTAACCTCTTCAGTAAACATGTTTTTTCTTGTATCTTTAGTGTTGTGTGTGTGTTGATAATGTTGTTTAGTATCGATCACTTGTCTGTGGATAATAGCTAAGCTCTGAGGAAAACAGAAAGCGTCTTTGCAACAGTAGCATCAACAACAATACCACTGGGAGACACTTGGTTAGGGTAGAATTAAAAAGTTGAAAACTTATAGCTCTCTACTTTAAATCTCCCTCCAATCTCAGAAGCTTTTTCATAAAGGCTACTGTATAAACTTTTGAACAAAAGTGTTATGTAAAGAGAGGATCAAACACTGAAATAAATCGTGCTCTTGTTAATTAAAAAAAAAAAAAAGTGGCGAAGAATGAGCAAATCCACAGCTTATTCGCGATTATTTCGGGCTGATGATAGGTCAGCTGAACATGCTGCTGCTCTCCTTGACCCACTGAACACAGTCAGTCCACAGAGCCACAGCCACATGAGAGCACATTCTCTGAGAAATATTGGGAAGTCTTCACAGGACAGAGATCTGAGGGGGTTTTCACATCAGTTTGTTTCATAAGTGTGAACACTGTGTTGGCACATTACACTGATCTGAGGCCAAGACCCCCAAATGTTGATCTAGAGTGCACTTCATGTGTCCTCAACTAAGGTACACATTATCTGTGAAAATTAACTGAACCAAAACACATAATTAAACTGCTACAGAATGCAACTAGAAGGCGTTTTTAACTAGTTATGAAACAGTCTCAAATCGACACTGATGCCTCTATATCAGACAACATCTCAGCTAACTGCTGACAGACTCAGATCTGGCTTAGCTGCTGACTTCCATCTGCAGTCAGAGAAACCACAGGAGGCGAAGAGGTCCTAGCTGACAACAGAGGCTTCTTCTCTGGCCTGGAGCAAAGCTTTGCCTCACTGCTCCACTGCGCCCTTCAGATGATAGTCCCCAGGGCAGCGCTGTCCGTCTGCAACGCACTTTTCTGCACTGTAGCACAACAAAAGTGTCATGTAGATGTTGACACAAGCGTACTTTGGTACAAAAAAACACTACTAATCTGAAAGCTGAGCTGTGGTCGGGGTAGAGGGGGCAATTGTACTCAAGCACAAATCATTCATATTTAATATGAAAACGGCCTTAAGGTGTGCCGAAAAATTTGCCCAAGGTAGAGGAGGACGATGCGGCCCTGAAACATTATCATCATATTTCAGGGTATTTTTGCAATAATGATATTCCTGATTATACAAAAAAATGCTGAAAAATATTTTATTATTTTGTAGAATTTACAGCTGCAACAAAAAACACTGTTATTGTTATATATGTCAGCCTAAACGTAACACCTTTCCTTCAAATATTCACTACAAACTGAACAAAAATGATCTCTCATATCTTCAGTTTTGCAAACAATAACAGTCGAAAATTGCTAAGATGGCAACACTAGGTGATATATTTGGTCATTATACACTATGATGGTGAGCATGGCAAACATTACACCTGCTAAACTTTAGCATCATCATTGTGTGCAGTTAACTCGCTGATGTTAGCATTTAGCTCGGAGCCCCTCGGAGCCTCAGTACAGCCTCAAAGAGCGAGCATGGCTCTGAGTGTTCACACAGAATGAATCTGCTTCATAAATGTGTAGAGACCAGATTTAAAGGGAGAAACATTGGAGGGAGACAACAGAGAGAGTTCAGAGTTCAGTCAGAGGCTGAGCTGAACATAAACACACACACAGATGGTGTGTCCATTGTTAAGCTCGCATCTGTCCAGTCGGAAAATTGTCTGTTAAGGGCAAATAAACACAAACAGCCCAGCGGTCAAACATAAATCATTGAAATGATGATAAAAATGATTGCCTGTATGATATAAGATATTCCATAAGGCATCCTGTCTTCATAGTGAACCACTGGTGAATCTGGAGCTCCACATTAACTGAACTTCAGATTTTGTTTCATAAACAGACCACTGTATATGCAACATGCACCTGTAGCTAAAACATACATGAAACCATGGTGACAGTAAGTGACCCTGTAGTGACACAAAAAAAGCCAGAGGAGGGGGTAGCAATAACACAGCCTGGTCTAATGTACAGTTAAATGAATGTTTTTTTTTCCCGCAGCACAAAATAATAAGATTTCAGGGTGCTGATCAATGCCAATGACTCGGTGTGAATCAGATTATTAAGACCAAAGAAATCGGCAAATCAGACTGATCCTGGCAGTAATATCTGGGACTGTGGCACTTCTCGGCGCCTGCGTCACAGCTGATGTGTCTGTTAATGGGAGAGATGGAAAAACATGCGACTCAGTCACGCTGCCCACATCTCCCACATTTTCTCTGCTCTCTGATTTCCTTCTGGCCCCAGTTTGCCAAGTCTCTGTACCTTGGAACCCAAACTGAGGAGGAGAGGAGAGACATCATCCGTCATCCTCCTTGACACCTCATTATGAAAATGGTGATCTCTGAGGCCACACCACATGGCACGGTGGCACGCGGCCGCCTGCTGCTGGCTCTGTTCTCTGAGAGAGTCTGTGAGCCAACAGGGGCAGTCTGGGGATGCTGCTTTGGCTTCGGTGATATGAGAGAATGTGTTTGTGATGACAGAGAGGAAAAAGGAGGAAACTGAGAGGAGGTGAGCATATTTTGGGGCTATAAATCAGAATGATATGACATGTGTTTTGGTTGTTACCTACAAATACATACAAAGAGCTCTTAGGCACAGATGCTGAAAATATCACACATGCCTCTCAGCTTCCAGAGGATTTCTCAGATAATGCAGCCCCTTGGGTTGAGGATGATTCCTTGTTCGCAGAGATGAATGTGCCCTTCAGTGTGACATCAAAGCAGCAGGATTAGGTGTTGATTAAGCTCCACATAAACAGAGAAGGAAGGTTCACACTGAGCACAGACTTCAATAGTGAAGACATAGAGAGACAAAGTTAATGGATTTTGCACTACATGCAATCAATATTGTTCAAAAATAAGTTAACATTACAGTTTTTTCTTGATGTGAGACTGTAACTTTTAAAGAAAAAAAAGTTTCCTTTGTTAGCAAAAAAATCACCCCTGTTCACTTCAATATAATCCAGAATTTGCTGCTACAGCCTTTCTTGGTCTGGTATTAGCAGTCTGGTATTGTTCTGATGCCCAAAATTCTGAAGGCCCATTAGTCCAAAAAATGTCCAAAAGCCCATATCTCAGACAGCCCACTGTCCAAAGTCCTGGTTCTCTGAAAATGCAGACTCCCTGCAGTTAGTTTCAGTTTCCCGGCAGCATTTAAGCCACCAATCCTGACGGTTTTTACTGACCCTTTTGTGGCATATTCCAGCAGCATTTGAGCCACCAAACCCAGGTATTTTTCACCAACACCTTCCCTGCCAATTTTGTGTCACCGAATGTGGGCTTTCGAAAAGAAAAATATATCTTTTTTCCAACCACAACCAAGTTGTTATTGTGCCTTACCTAACCACACATTTACTACAGTGTTGCTGACAAATGCAACATATCCGTGGTTGACAAAAATGTACCCTACAATGTGAACATTTCTTTTAAACCTTTATGTTAGGAATTTTAACATGCTCAATACGTCACTTAAACCTCTCAGCCAAGAAATCCTTTACAAATAGATTTTTAAAAAGTCCTCGAATTCTGGCATTAACAATAAAATAAAATATATGTACACAGCAATAGAGGGTTTACAGTTACAGTGTCAGTTCATCACAATCTACTACTCTTGAGATACTCCCAAGTACAATGCATTTATCAGCTCTCTTATCTACATATCAGTCTGACTTCCACATAAGTAGAATAAGTTTCCCTGAAAGACCCTGAGTTTCATACTTGTCTACCAAAGGAAACACACTCATGGCACCTAGGACCAGTGGATAAGGTTATCAGTTCTTCTCATCAAAGAGACATTCAAATAGACACTTCCAATAGGTCAACAATTTATGACATGTCCAAAGAGGATGTGTTACTGTCCCATCTGCCTCTTTACACCTGCTGCAACAGGGGGAAACATCAGGGAGGATTTCATGCAATCTGTCTTTAGAGTAATAAATGTATTGTATTAAATTATGCTTGGAGCTAAGTGAACACTTATACACACTCTCAAGACTCTCCTTCCAGATCTCATTGTCTATCTCTTCGCCTAACTCACTTTTCTGCTTTAATGTATTTGTGCTGACATCAATATGACTTTGTATAGTGTGATAAAAGTTGGAAACTGCCTTTTTACTGCATGGATTGACATTGTTGATACTCTTAAGAGAATCATGGGATCATATATCCTAAAATAAGGCAGATTTTTCCGCACAAAATCACAGATTTGCAAGTACCTGAAAAAAATTGGATGCTAGGATGTTATAAACCCTCTGACGCTGCTCAACATTTTTTTCTGGACCAGGATGTGTGTATTTTTTTTAGAAAAACTGGACTTTGGAGCAATGGGCAGTCCCTGTATGTTGAGTCGCTTATGGTGGCTAATGGTAGAAAATTATTCCACCTTTACAGATTAACTTCATGCATATAATCTGTTGAAGACTATCTTAATTGCATTAAAGTTGTATTTTCAGGATATCTTAATTTGTAATAGAAGTAAAGTTGTAGAGAAAAATGAACAAGGCAAAACTTGCATGAAGGGGGTTTCAGAAAGGCTCTTGTGTGTGCACCTCTGTTAACCAAAGGCAGGCAAACTTTGTCTTTTGAGTAATGTGGAAAAAAGCCTTAAGGCCAGACTTTGCCTTGTGTGCAGAACAGTATTTAACCTCTATTACCATATTTTTTACTGCAGGAGAGGATTCCTCTTATTTGGCATGAGATTTGCTTGAGCGTCGGGGCAGTGAATGTCTCATTTTAAAAGCTTGAGAGTTGGCAACCTTGCTATGATATGGCAAAATCTACCTAAAGAAAGCTAACATTAGCTAAGAAAACAACAGCAGCAAAAGTACTTAATGTTTTTATTGCTTAGCAGTTTAACTCAGAAGATGACGTTTATGAAAGCGCCATAGTCTCACGTGGAAGGTTCTCAAGTCGAGATGGAACATAAACTAGGAAACTAAGGCCATGCTTTGTGTTTTGGATTCAATAAAAGTAGCCAGGCAATAACTTACTGAAAATGTCAAAACCATCAGTGGTCACTCATCTGAGATATGACATTATACTTTTGTCAGCACTGTAATCTTTTTCATTTTGGTTGAGCAGAAACAAGCTGTTGCAGCTTAAATTAAGCGAATGTACATGGCTGAAGGTTTACATTAGATCACTAGTCAATAACAACATTCATTTCTGGACTTCACTTCCAGAAATTTCAATCAACAAATGCAAATGAGAGTGAACAGGAGAGGCACATATGTCACCCAGTGTAACCACTTTAGCTAATGAACTGTCCACCTCTGACACTGTAAACAAGTTTAATGTATTAGAGACCATTTTCAATGTTTTGTGGAGCTGAGGTGAGATGAGGAAGAGACTTTCACCATGACTCACTGTGACAGAGTAAAGCACCGTTAAATACACAAAATAGGTTATTGAAACAATACATTCTTGTGGGGGAAAAAAACAGGAATTTTAAATGAAATTCAATACAGTTTCTTTTCTTTGTGGCAACTCACAAGTCACAAATAAGTCTCCAGTCTTTGCACTCAAGTCAAGACTGACAAGTCCTGAGTCAAGTCCCAAGTCGAGACCACCAAACCCAAATGTTTTAAGTCCTAAACAAGACATATTTAAACAACCAAATAATAAGACATTGCATTTGTAAAAGTCTTGAACTCTTTTTAGTTTTGTATAAGTTTATTAGAACAACTGTTGGAAATTGTCACATCTTTGTTTATACCACTACACCTCTTTAAAATGCTGTATTTTCCTTAATTGTATGCATTGTATACAGCCAAATTTTAAGGTTTTTTTTTAAATAATATAATCTCTATGTGTGTTTATTTTCCATCCAGTGTTATGCATTCTGTTCATTCCATATTTATCCTTATTTTTGTCTTACTTGTACTATTAATATCACGTATTCTCCATGTGAAGATGCACTCTTTGTATTCTATTCTGATCTTCTCTTATTTTTACATGCAGATATTATTATGTCTTAATGTCCTCTGTGTCTTGTCATGTGAAGCACTTGGTGCATGTAATTCATTTGCTGTAAATCATATTGGGCTGCATTCATTTTATGAAAGGTGCTGTACAAATAAAGTTTATTATTTATTATTTATTATTTCGACTTGCACATTTTGCATACTGCAATTCATTTTTATTGACCATGGTGTCTTGAGCTTTGGGAAAGATGAGATGGGAAAGATGAGTCTTTTCAATAACTCAGTATTTTTACCCACCATTGCTCACTGCTGATGTAAAATGTCACAAATATGGCAGTAAGTCTAACTGAGATTTTGTCAGTTTCCTTAGAGTGGCACATGAAATATGAAACGTAATTTAAGTCTCCTGAGAGAAACATCATTCTGTGACTGATCCAGCAGAGAAGTGTTGACGTGAATTGCCTGGCGGGATGCTGTCAATCATCCTGACAGGCAAAGGCGCCAAGGGACTGAAGTAAGGAGTCACATGGGCAAAAGGTAGAGTGTGTATGCTGGGTTCATGGCGCTTGAGACATCCATATAAACAAGAGGCTGAAGGTAAAGCACTCTGACGTTCACCTATCTTCTTTTTTATAGTTATTTAAAAGAAATAGCATGCAGTTATATAATCCGACAACTTAATGTACAGTATCCCTCTCGTCCCATTTGTTCTTTTCATTAAAGGTATCGGTCAAAGTCCTCCACCCACACTGAGAGAGTGCGTGACAGAAGACAGTGGAGTTTATTTACTGTAGGCTGGAGTCAGTCAGTACAGGTCAGCTAAATCTCAGTTTTTGTAACTTCTACAGACAATCAACAAAGCTCAGCTCCTGGAGGCCAAATGCAATCATCAACCAACAGAGTGTGATTTAGATGCTCAGCACTTGTGTGTATAAAACTGAAATTTACAGCTCAGACTTTCATTTGCCAGCAAAGTTTACAGTAGCTTCCACCCATTGAGACATGCCAGACCAAATTTATGAAACATTCCAAGGCTAGTTTGGCAAAAAAAAATAGTGAATCATTAGACTTTTACTTTTTACCAAACTACAGTTTGCAAGGTCAAGAATGAACCTTTAAGCTTTATTTTCCCAGCAATTGACATCATGTAGTTTCATTTAGTCACTTGTTATATAGTCACTTGTTATCAATTTTCTTTTTTAGTCACATGAAAGCTTCAAAGTTCACAGTGGGGTATTTAGTTTTACTATTTTATGTTGTAGAACAGAACGTCAGAGTCTCCTCCGCTTGTGTTAACCAAAGACCTAATTTGAAGCTTCTGACCAAAAACCAATTCAAAAAACAGAGGTGCACCGAAAAAATGCGCTGAAATGCTAATGGATTTCAGGGTTTTAGGACTCATTACTGGGGTACTCTGTACACTTTACATCTGTTACTGCACTGTGTGTCTCTAAATTACATATAAATACCATTTGGTTATTTATAGCACCACACTGTCAGAGCACAGAGCATCCTCTGGGCAGAGACAGGGCAGAATGACTTTATTGAACTAGGACTGAAAGTTTGCTTTCACTCCTCTATAGCAACTGCTTTCCTCTATTGATCTGATATGAAAACAAAGAACACATGTGGAGAGCTCCACCTGCGCTGTGGTCACAGGCTCGCAAACACACACACAGAAAACACAGAATTAATAAAAAAAAAAGAACACACACAACACTTTTAAGAAAACTGCACCCCCCTCCCATTTTTTTTCAAAATGTCAAACTCTTCCTTTAAAGACTACTCTTAAATCCCTTTCCCAATGCACAAAAACCCAATAACAACTGCTAACATCTGGCTTTTCACTGTAATGAGAAAGTTTAAAATCAGCATGTACACCCAGGTCAAATGACTCTGCAGTAGTCACTGGTATTTATCAGCTCCGGCTCTGACTGACAGCAATGGAAATACAACACCCGGGTAAATGGGGTAATTCTAGCCCCTTTAACAGTTAGATGCAATGACATGTCGCCACTAATTACTCTCTGTCTCCATCCATGCTCAAACATTGTTCCTACCTATTTTTCAAGGGTTTTTTGTTTAAAAAAAACCTGTATACATGCACTAAATTTGGTGGAAAAGGGGTTTAAGTTGCCTGGTATTGAGTATATCTCTCAGAACTCCTGATCAACAACAGTGTTAGCACTTGCCACCTGACAAGTCACATCCTGGAGCTCTTATTTCACTGTGCAAATGTTTTTGTGCCCTTTACCTTTAAGGAGTAACATGCAAAAGGTGAGGTGAACATACAAACATTTGACTTACTTTATTATTCAGCAAGTCCTGTCACTAAATGCCTTAAGTCAATAAGCCTGGTGTGCTTAAAAGATTTGCTCATCTTTGGTGGGGTGTTATTCTCAAAGTGCTATTTCTAAAACAAGCATGGCAGGTTACAATGTGTCACGCTGTTTATCCGTCAGCTGTTAACCCAGCAGGTGTTACCAATGCAGTCCATACTGAAAGGCCAAAAATAGTTTTGCATTGGTGGGAGAAGTTGGAGAAAGAAGAGACCTGACTACTGACTTACTTCTAGTTCCTGCTCACTTTTAATTCTAATCTACTTGAAGATAAAGACACTTAATGCAAATATTGACCCTTGATCTGCGCTTTTTCATTTCTGCCCAATTTGCAAAGTCCAAACAAGCGGCGGTACGTCTTTAAACCTGATGAGCAAAATATGGTTTGCTTTCATTACTTTAAAACGTTCGGGCTAAACCAAAGGTCTCTAGTGAAGTGAAGGTCAGATTTAAAATGAGCTCATGCTTCATAATTAGCTCTTTAGTGGATTTGGATGAATTGTGGTCTGATGGCTTCTTAGAGGCAGACTGTACTCCTACAGAGGGAGATCAGTCAGGCGATAACAAAGCATGGAATAAGGGCTGTAATGCTTTTTTTTTGTGTGTGTAACTACCTTCATCTGCACCTCTCATGCATACTACATTTTGTCCAAAAACTGTAGAGAAAGACTCAGTGTTCCCTGTGGGGAAATTGGGTTTTCAGGGATTGAATATGGCAAGGAAATATAGAATATGATGAAGAAAAATTAGTGTATTAAAAATACATAATGGACAATTACAGCAAGTGTGTGCAGGCTGTTCTAAATAACAGCAGTGTCACAGAAATAATAATGAGGACTATTAAGATACATGTAAAATACACAATCATTGTAATTGGATTTTTTTTTTTCAGCATCTTTTCAGGCATCTTCAGGATAAATGCATGCGTGGCCTTTGTTATCCATCATCATGTTGCCACGTACACTATGTTCAGATCTGTATTCTATATGTGCATCAGCGGCGGTTCACAAGATCAAAAGTCCAGATGGAAGCGCCATATGTACAGGAACGACTGTAGATATGACGTCTCTTCGGTCAAACTCAGAACACTCACAACATCCTAATTTCAGAGCCATGGAAGTAAAATGCCCAAAAATGACTCATCCCTTTCAACGTTCAAAGAAATATGATAATTTTCGCAAATTTCAAAGGGAAGATAATGGCTCTGTTTGAAATGTTTACTCAGTTTTCCTGGAAAAAGCGAAGACAGACAGATAAACAGGCTGTAAGGGCCTTTTCTCAGCCTCATAAATGAGCATCCACAAACAGTCTCTAGAATTAAGTGGTCATAAAATAATTTAAAGCTCCTGCATTCTGCTGCTTTCTTTTTATTTTTCTTCTACTGTAAAGCATTTCGCTGTCAGCTTGGCTTGTTTTCTGTGCATCTTTGATGAAAGGGATTATAATCACCCAGTGAGCTTAAACAAAGCAGAAACTGGTGAAGGGAGAAGCCTTGTTTTACTGTCAATTAGTTACCAAGCTAAGCCACACTCTTTTTAAGAAGTCTCATTTGAATAAAAACCCTTTTTTTTAAAAAAATCTTTTATTATTCACATCTTTTTTTCTGATTCTTTTTCTACCCTTTAGGAAATTAATTCCTGAGAGCTGACATCACTTGTAGGCTTCATTACTTTTAGTGCAGGACTTTTAGAATGACACAACCACAGACATAACACAGTAAAGGGGATGCTGGGTAAAAACTAGAGACCAATAAGTACTCCTGATTCTAGATATAGCCTACTTGATCATGTTGACTAATTTAAAACACTGTTTTTTTTTCTGGAAATAAATGAATGAAAATATCAGGATTCTTTTATATGAGGTCTAGTTTGTGTAATCAGTGTGGTTGAACACAATAAAAGGGAAGAAATATGACAGGAAGAATAAAAAAAAATATGCCTCTATTTGTTTGAAGTGAACAAGCGAACACTATGAATGTCTTCCAAAAAAGAGCGTAAAAATGTGTGAATTATTCCAATATTTATGTAATGACCTCTTCGCCATCATCGTACCAGGCAGTTCTTTTCCAGTATAGCTAAACCCCAGTCAGTTGGTACAGTTTCACTCAGTTTTAGAGTGACTTTCCTGACAAGTTGAAATAGTCTTTACTGTAGAAACAGACCACAAACAGAATATCTGACAAACAGCAGAGAAATGTTGCCATCATTGTCATTGTGACGAGTTCAAAGGTCTACAAACAACCACAAGACTTAATGTTGGCATTGAAGGTCTCATCCCGGATATGTTAAATATGTATTACATTGCAATTTGCAATATTACAATTACATGTGTTGCGGATATGTTGAAACTTAACATTTCTTTTTGGGCTGTCAGCGTTAACGCATTAATCGCAATGCAATTAGGGTCCATAAATAATGCTACACATGGGGTGCCCGCTCTATCCACTGAGCCACCAGGCGCCCCCTGGGCTGAGTTTTAAGGTAAGATGGAGCTAGTGGAACTGAGGAATCGAGTTGTACCAACTATGTCAGGAATGGGGCTGAATAATGCTCCAAATTTCAGCTAATTTATTTGCAATGGAAAAATGGCATCGTCATTTCAGAGGGATTCCTTGACCTCTGACCTCAAGATATTTGAATGAAAATACGTTCGATGGGTACCCATGTATCTCCCCTTTACAGACAGGCCCACTTTATGTTAGTACCATACAGTCTAGGTTTAAGCAAGAAAATCTTAGTTTGGGTTAGGAAAATAAGTTTTTTGTCGAAAACACAGCTAAAAACACAACAGCCACAAGCACAACTGGGAATGTCCCAAAGCGTCAATAAAAAATACATTGTTTGTTGCCACAAACGCTGCTGGAAAAGTGCCAAGTGCTGTTAGAAAATACAGCAGGCAGGAAAGGCCCGGATGTGTCATTAAAAATACCAAGTTTTAGGGTGCCCATGAGCTCACCTGGTAGAGCAGGCACCCCGTGTACAAAGGCTATGTCCTAAGCTGTCCTATCATAATAAAGGTAGAGAACAAATAAAAACTATCCTTAAAAATACCTGGATTTGTCACCACAAACACAGCTGGAAACGGCCTAAAGTGTTGTTAAAAGATATTCCGTTTTGTTGCTACAAACACAACTTGAAATGGCCTGACTAAAGCAAATCTAGCAGCCACTTTGATACCTGACCAGCATTTGGCTGGTGGATAATTTCCAATTTACATGATACGTGTGATAAGTACAAGTGTAACATGTACATGGTTTGCCGAAATGTGCAATGCCAATATTTTATTCTGGCAACCGGGTTGTTGAAAAATGTTAACAGCCAGAGAAAATAAATCTGAGAACTTCAAAGAGGCTGGTAGGGGAGAGTGAGTGACTGATACACAAAAAATGTTTTCTCTTTTTACAAGAGAAAAGGCTTCAGAGATAAGGACTCTCTTCTCTGAAGGTTAACACCTCGGGAACACTAGTCGAAAGGTTGTTTGTATCTTAAAAAAGTCATTTCCAAAAAAACAGCTGGGCTTTACGATCAGTCTTATATTCAGGCTGATCTGATAATACTCTCAAGCTCAGTTTTCCTATCCTTGCTCAGCCAACACTAGATGGGATATCATAAAATCTCACAAGTGATTTATGATGTTGACCTTTCTATGTATATAAATAAACCCTGCAATAATGTCACATTTTCATGGCCTGAAATATGATAGACCCTTTTGATATAGGTTGCCAACGTCACAAAACACCCTTTGGCCAATTATCACACTAACTCCACCATTACTGCTGAAGATCAGAAACAAACAGGACTGTATGCTCGTTTCTTTTTTATCAACCTACGTGGACTTCCTTTTATAACTTTATAACACGCAACTTTAACACCTAACTAACTATCTGTAACCATCGGGTTATGAATTTCGTGACAAAGACACACAAAGAGGACATGAGTTTTAATCACAGTAAATCGGTTCCATGTTACTATGGCTACTAGCATTATGTGTAGCTGTCCCATACGTTAAACGTGTTATTGTCATATATTCTTATTTTTCCTTTAATTTCAGTTCTACACTACGACTCTATCTTGTGTGTGTACAAAGGATGTATAAGTGTGTGTGGGTTAACTTTCCTATTTTTACACCCAAGTAACACCAGTTGATTCAACTTATCCTCATACAACGTTTCGTATAATCTTACTAAAATGCAAAAATGGGCATCGTCAAATTATGTGCTTAACATAAAGTTAAAGACTTAACGTAAAGCTACACAGGTTAGGTTTAGGAAAGTAAAGTTGCGTAGGTTAGGTTTAGGAAAAGACACGTGGTGATGATGTAGCTAAAAATTAGTCCTTAAAAGTTGATCAAATGTTAAATATTAATTGGAAGAGATTTAAATTACAATCTGACCTGTTGTTTTTGGATTGTCTGTACTTGATGTTTTTATTTTTTGCACGCTTGACCAAGTGAATTACCCTATTGGTTAGCTTGTCTTGCAACAGCACCTGGAATAAAGCAAAAATACCCAAACAGGAAAGGACAGATGCAAATATCTTCAATGCTTACACCTATTAAGGGCTGCCAGTTTTGCGCTGTGCTAATTCCCTTCAAACAGCATCACCATCATAATAATAGCTGCTATGTCAGGCACCATTTCACCTGCAATTTCATCTCTATTAGTGGAATTGTCTGTCCTTGAGATTCGAGCCTTTTCCAAAGTCATGAATCAAGTTGATTCTCTCACTGTCAGATCTCTTGCCTTCTTGGCTTTGATGCCAATAATGGCTGTTTACTTTCCTGCGTGTTGCTGAGAAATATCTTTGGCCTTCAACAGAGCTTTTTGGAAATCACTGCTGCTACAACACAGACGCAACAAAAGTTCAATCCTTCAAAAAGGTACAGGCTATTCGAAGAGTGCTTTTTCTGGAATGTATTCACTCTGCGTGGCTCTAAAGAATAGCCCATTTATGGAAATGAGGCAAAGTAGAGTTTTTTCCTCCATCACTCCACCTAACCGTGAAAGATTCTGGTCTGAGAGCCGAGCGTGAATGAATTATAGTCTGCTTGGAGAAAATACTTTCAACACAAACTTTCTTAAGCCTTATGACTCTATCAGCTTTGTTTGCCTGTTTAACTGTCTGTCTGCCAGGCGGCTTGCATTATTCATCTTCCTATTTCAAGAATGCAGAATTCAGACGTCTCAGTGACAAAGTTCACAGTCTGATTGCTCAGTTCATATAAGGAGACTGATTACAATTCTTTCATCCTGTAAACTGACTCTTCCCATGCTATTAAATCTGTTTTTATTCTTTATTATTCATTGTATGTTTGACATAAAGGTGCCTTATACTCAAAGGATTTTCATTCTGTCATTCACAGAGAGCTTCAGAAAACAGTAACTCCCAGTGCGGGACTGCTGAGTGATGATTTAATCCCATTCCTATCTGTCTTTAGACGCTGATTTATTTATGAGGGTTTCTTTGGAAAGAATCTTTCTGCGCCTGCCTGCCTGCAGCACTGCCAATAGCTTCCCACTGATCACTGTGCTGGAAACGAAATCAGTCTGAGGTGCGTGTGAAATAAATTAATATAAGTAAAGTAAGAGTGTTGTACATGTAATGATACTGATGCCAAATATGTGTTTCACCCTGTGTTACCTGCCTTTCTTCCAACCTTTTTAAGCTGTGCAAAAGCAAGAGTACTTCCAACCAACCAGACTGTGAAGGGGACATCCTGAGCTCTTAACTTTGAGTGAGCCACTTTCCCACTTTGTTCCTAACATTTACTGAAACTTTCACCAGAGATGTTTTAAACAACGCGTTAGCGCAGGCAGGCTAATCCTTAAACATTACTTATCTTGAAAGCGTCGTCTTTCAAGTCTTATTTTCTTGTCAGAATTGTTTGACATACTCTTTGCTTTCTTGCAGCAAGTAAGTTGAGAAGGTTGATACTGCTCTCATGTCGAGGTTTAAAGGTTCAAAGCTAGAGCCAGTGCAGACAATCAGCTGAGTTTAGCATATAGACAAGGAGTAATATTTACTTCCTGTATGTTATCTGTGTATGAATTAAACACATGAACTTGTGAATTAGTTATCTTTAGAGATGCTTGTGGGCAGACGGAGCTATGCAAGTCTTTGAAGCCTTACAGAGGCCAAACCGCATCACGACAAGTTCCAGGTCCGTCAAGTGATGCCATGGGGCCCAAAGAGAGTTTTTTCATAGACTTGTATTGCACAAAGAGATGTCTCCTCCTGTCACACACAACATGACTTGTTTGACTATTGGGATTTGATCCATTCAATTTGTTATCATTTCGAAAATCTAATAGAACTGCATTGTGAAATTATTTGCATTTCCACTCAATATAGCATAGGGCTAACGAGGAAGTTTACTACTGAGGCTGTTCTCACAAACAGAGCATATGTTTTCCTATAAAAAGCAATACTTCTAAATTTGTACAAGGCTGCAAACACGTAACCAACACGCTGACATGAGTACAGCAGTTCAGCGTGATCTTGTAAGGAGGAAGTTAAATGGGTCACAACGAGTCCTTAATGAACTGAAAAATGCGGTATTGTAGTTATAAACAAATAAAGAACCATTAAACAAGAGTAAACAAAATAAAGAATTCTCTTTCTGAAACACAAAAGACATATCCTTAATTTTAAACCTTCTAAATTTCTTCAAACTAACAATATAATTTGGGCAGGAAATACAGTCTGGCTGAAAATGCCCTCGTTAATGTCCGGGTAGAGCAAAATCAGTGATTTCTTTCTCAACATGTGATACATGTCAGAAAATACTTGTTGAAAACATGTGAAAGGACCTGGAACTGTGTAGTACTGTGTGAACAGAAAGTTAACTTTGTCCCTCAAACTCTTTAAGGTCTTTAGGTCTAATAAAAAGCCTACATAAATAAACAGCTCTGTTAAATGCCACAATCATGTAGGAACAAGCACAATAGCCGTAACATAATACATCTTTGCATTAGTGGTATCAATCAAGTCATATAACTCAGCAAAAAAGTGAAAAAGTGGATTTCCCAAATTTATAGGTAAAAGAAACTTAGAGCTCATTATTATCAGATTCTTTTTGTACCCCAAGGCAATGGCTGAATTAGTGATAAAAATTTAGTGATAAAATATCTAATGTATTCTCTACTGTATTACTGCTATTAAAGCGAAACTAGGACCCATTTGACAGCACCACAAAAGGGTGCAGTGATTATTTTGCGGTTTAAGACAAATCTCCTCCATCTGCCCCAAGGCCAAAAAGCTCAGTGATTGATTTGGATTGGAATTCATTTTTGCACTGGTAGGAAATTCAAATGATTTCAAGATTAATGGCTAATTTACCACCAGCAGTTATCTGGAGAAGATGTAATGGTTGCAAAGAGGGGGGTGATTTAAGTACACGCTCTCATTGTTAAACTCATACTGTACTGTATCTTTTCGACCGTAGAAACAGTGGCGAGGCACAAGAGCTACTTGACTCACAGAAATAGAAAGGAGCTTTGTTTTTAAACGCAGTCCGGGGCTTTGTTCTGCTTGTCTCTCCACAACAAACACATCCCCTCTGCCCTTCGCTCTTCAGCCCTTCCCTGATTCCAATCAATGTGTGTGGGTGATGTGGGTTTTTAAGTGTTTGCACCTCCTTATTTCTCTGTCCCCTCGAGGTAATCAGGTAGCCGTCAGCCTCGGGTCTCCCCGGGCATCGCACTCCGCGTTGTCCTGCATGCCAACGCTCTCGCTGTGTGGGAGGAGTGCATTGATTTGAAACAGCCAGCGTGTGTGTTTTTGTGTTAGTGGGTACAGCATAATCACAGAAACATCCATGAGCCACTTCGAAGACATTTTCCCTTAGTGGAAGCTTTTTCTCCAGCTCCCTCTGAGGACCTGCATGAATATAATAGCTGTAATTGCCCCTGAGTAAAAGCCAACTCCCCTGAAGCCTGAATGTGAACATTTGAAGCAACTCATTATAACCCAATTTCAACTTGATAGATTTCATGTTTGAAATCAATGCGAGTTAATGGGAACTACTTCAGGTGCTCCTCTCAGCTTCCTTTTCATTCTCACATCATTTGACTGAACTTCACCTGGAAGTCAGTGTGGATGTTACAGATTTGACAGAAATAGACAGCCTTTAGACGCTGAACTTTTCAGAGAGACAGCTGACTTGAAACTGGGGTATAACTGACTGACTGGTGGTCTGGTCTTGAATTTGTGAGATGTTGTGATTATGTGTATGGAGACAGAGGGATATTTTTGTTGATTTACTGTATTCTTTGTGCCAGTGACAGCACTAGGGATGGTGATCGAAACACGGTTCTTTTGAGAACCCAGTTCTGCTTTTTTCAAAATCCCAAAATCAATAACGTTTGAGCTCATCGATACTGCTATCGACACCCAAAGGTCCTATAATGTAACATTACATCTCGAGTCGAGTCCTGCCATTAAAATCCAATCACTGCTCCACATACATCAATTGTACATCCAATTAAAGCTAAATGTCGTACCTAGTAGTCATCGGATTAAAAAAAAAACTCCAGCTCTGTCAGCTGCTGCAGCACAGCCGAACAGCCAGCAATCTTAAGCCACATCATCCACTCAAGGCAGCGGTCATTAGCACACCCAAACTTTGTAGCAAGTCCCGTCAGTTAAAAATAGTAGTAGTAGTAGTAGTAGTAGTAGTAGTAGAGTTAGCTAAATAAACAAGACTGCATGAGGTTTCATAGTGATCTGTTCAAGGTCGGCTCAGTAAAATGACCATAAGGCGAAGGTAAATAAAACGTCAACATGATGCGTTCAAAATTAACATCAAGAAAAATAAAAAGTACCGTTTTGTTTTCCCAGCAATATAAAAGAAAGTCACTTGTTAAGCAATAACAAGCAAAACAAGTTCTGCTAAAAACATATCGTCGCCTCGTCTTTTCACCAAATAGTATTAATAGGAATATTGATGAGGACTCGGATCATTGTGGAGTCTCAATAATGGTATCCCTAGACAGCACCAAATATTGGCAAAACTACAGTTTGCCAGAAAGTGAAGAAGCACATTTCCAAAAATGTCAGAGAGTTAGATGAGAAGACGGAATGTGTGTCTGTTTGTTAAATTTAAGGCTACAGCCAGCAGCTGGTTGGCTTAACATAGCACAAAGACGAAAAACAGGGAGAAAAAACTAACGTGGTTCTGTGAAATAGCAACAAAATCTACCTACCAATTCTAAAATTCCTTGCTAACAAGTTAGCTCGGGGGATGTGCCCCGTAATTTGTGCACACTAATCTCTGCATGCACATGCTACGCCAAGGGATACTCAACTTGCTTTGCTTGCGGGCCACTATTGCAAAATGACAGGTGGCCAGGGGCCAGTTAAAGCAGCTCCATACATGTTTCTAGGATTTTAGCATGTTGCTGGGATTTTCAGAATGTTTCGAGGATTTTAGGAGATTTCAAGGATTATGGGACATTTATAGAAATTAATGAATGAAAGAAATTAATTAATTCCTTCATTCTTTTGTTTTAGTGTCAATCCGCCCAGTGGCTCGCCCCCCTGGAAATTATATGAAACCTTTACAACAAAGATTTCATTACATGAAAATAGCTTCCAGTATTGCTGGTCAAAGCTGAAAAAAAAATATATTCAAAAAATGAATAGACAAATTAAAATACCTAAAATACACATTATACACCAACTGAAAAAAATGCTCCCTTCCTCATGTCTCAAGCTTTCTCTAAATCAGTTGCGATTTTAAATGTCTCTTTTTCAAGCAGGATGTAATTTCTAGGATTTTATGACGTCTCTGGGATGTTGTGACGTTTCTAGGATTACAGGACATTTATAGGATTTTAGGACATTTATAGGATTTTAAGAGGTTTCTAGAATTTTAAGACATTTCAAGGAGTTTCGAACATTTATAGGATTTTAAGAGGTTTCTAGAATTTTAAGACATTTTTATGATTTCATGACATTTTTTGGGATTTTATGCCATTAGGGGCTCAGTCGGGATCTCTGTCAGGGGATGCGGGGGATCCACCTCTTCTTTTTTTTTGTGGTAAACAAGCTCAACAAGTTTGTTGCTGTTTTATGTACTCTGACATCTTATGTATAACAATTCCCAGTGTGAACACAATGTTTTTACATGCTTGGAATGACATGTAAAACAATAAAACCAAAAGTTTCACAAGCCAAAGCAGCGATATATTAAATAAGGATTTGCACAAGAGAATGACGCCTAAAATGACAGGCCTGTCACTCAACATCGTTGTTACAAAGACTCAGATGCTTGTTGTTGTTTTTTAAATGTAGGCGAATACCTCCACCTCAAGTCTGCTAATCAAAAGAAAGGGCCTATCCAAGACTCAGATCTGAATGGCAGATGGACTACCAGAAGCTCAGTCCTGTCACTGAGAATGAGCACAAGGGTATAGAGGCATAAACTTTTCTTATATCACCCATGGTGGACTGTCACACCAGAAGAAACATTCAGCAGGGGACGTCTGAGCAGCACAGGGGGCAGAGGACACAGAAAGGAGAGGTGCAAATTACACTCAACAGAGGAATTGGACTTAATTTTAAAAATTAGATCTATTTTTTAAAGATTGATTGATGCAATATTGCCACACAAAAGTATGGCAATACTATGTTGTATTGATTTGTTTTCCCTCTCTCTTATTATCAGTGGGTTCTTGCTTTTTCCACATATACTAAATAGTTTAGTTGGACAGACCAAACATTTTAATTATTGATTCAACCATGCCTTACTTTTATTGATGCTTTATTCTCTTAACTTTAATGTTGAGAGTAGCAGAGAACTTTATTTATCAGGATGCGGGAGATCAAGTGAAGCTCAAAATCTCTGACGGGAGAACCCCTAGTCACCCCACTTGATTTGTTTCCCCCGAGCGCTGTGCTACTGGTAAGGTGTCCCTTATTTTTCCACACTGAAGGTGTCAATCCCAGTCGTCACATCGAAATTGTTTCTGTGGCTGTTGCTGTCTGTTCATATGCTTTTTGACAAGGCAGTAACATACTGTGTATCTCAGCTGAGCTGACAACTGTGCTCTTCATCACCAGTGAGGGACTTTATGACTTAAAGATCAGACAGAGAGATAAGATCATTTTTGCTCCAGTACAGAACAGCTATAAGGTAGCTGGCACCGTGTGTGTGTGTGTGTGTGTGTGTGTTCAGCTGAGGCCCTGACTTATTATCTCTTTCATGTTTTTCCTCTTTTGGCCTCTCATCTCTGTATATTTCGATTATGATTTAGTCAGTTCGGTTTGAATATTAAGTGTGTAAAATGAGTATTTACAAGTACTGAATGCCTAGTTCACAAGCTAGAGTGCTGCTGGAGTGCTATTGTTTAGCTAACTCCAAACATAATAGCTTTTTATTGTGACCCGAAGACATTTTGGGACTGAGTAAAAGCACAAAACATTGCTAGTCGACAGGAAAAGAATTAAACATGTCAGCCTTGTAGGGGACTGGCCAGATAGGTTTGAAAGGATAAGTTTCGGTAGGATGTATAAAGAGAACTCAATACAGCGGTGGAGGCGGGGCTGTTTGAGCTGGATACTCCCGGTTAAGTGCTTGGCTAACTCAAATGGAGATAAAATTATACAATTGAGTGGCTTTTCTACACTTTTTGAATGTTATAAGACCGAATGGATCAAATTCTTACAGTGAAATGAGTCATTTTACTTGGGTAGAGATGATTTGAAAAATACCTCTCTTTTGTCATGTAAGTGTACGGGGGGGATTCAACCCAAAAGACTTCCTGGGGGCCTGGTCTGTAACTATGGTAGCTGCTGGTCTAATCGTCTGTCTATCATTCATCATCAAAAAATGCATAGGCTGTGACCATATGAAGAGTCTATCCTTTATTCTTAAAAAATAGAGTGGTGCAGTCACGAGTCCTTTCACCCAGAAATGAGTTTGACTCCCGGTTCCCTCGTCTCAAAGTCAATGGGCTTTTGAGTGGGTTTTTCTGTCAGATGCCTGAATTAAGGGTTGTGGTAAACACAAGCTTTAATTCAATTCAATTCAATTTATCAAGTCCATCATCACAAACACAATTTGTCTCAGAAGGCTTTACAGCATACATCATCCCTCTGCCCTTAGACCTCACATCGCCTGAGGAAAAACTCCCCCCAAAACATCCTATAAAGACTCTCACATTTTGCTCTACAAATCAAAAATGCGTCAGTAAATCTGAAGCCTTAACATTTCTTTAAAAAAGGCGGTTGCAGAGCAGAGAATGTCATCACACCAAACACAGCTTTACAGCCTCACTGTGGTGGCAACACTGAAGTCATGCAGTAGTGTAGTAGAGTAGTTCGTTTAAAGCCTAACATTAGTTTTTTACTTCTGGTGGTTGCATTTAAGCATTAAAAAAAATCATAAAAGTGGCAATCGTGTGAAGATTATCTTGCTGAACATGTATCATAGTCTTTTGTTTGCCACAGAGCTTATTTTTTTGCAATAATCCAAAATAATATCCAACTGGAAAATTCTACTGGGTTTTTGTTGAGGGAACCAGGGCAATGTTAACTTCCAGGGAGGCCTAACAAAAAAACATCATCCCTGCAGCACTCTGTCACTGACTCACTGTTGATGACTACAAATTCACATTTCCTATTTGAGGTGTTAAATAAGATTGTTAATAACTATTGTCTTCACTGTGTTTTAACCCGCTATTAAATGTTTTGCACTCATCTTGACGCTGGGTTTTATTCTGAGCCAGTTAAACATGTACATACAAAACAATTGAACAGACACAAATTTTAGAGCATTTAAATGGCTGTCAGCCACTTGAAAATGAAAGGAAATTACATTCGTCAGGGATTCTGAACAAACATCACGTTAGTGGGGCTTTTAACTACCTAGCACTATATCCTGCATGCTGAAAATTAAATTAAATGTCAGACTGCAATTTCATCAGCAGAACAAATGAAGTACACGCTGTCATTTCTGTCTGCCAGGCGATCTAACTCCTTGTGACTGACCTTTATAATGCGTTTGTCGCTGAGTGTCTTGATTGTGATTATGCTGCTCTATTTCTTAATGCTGAGATTTGCTTTCCTCAAGTCGGAGCAAGATGATGATAATCAGCTTTAATAAGACAAAATGGCAAAAGGCTTGATTCTTTGTCCATGGCAGTATTTTTAGGTGTACAGAATGTCACCCTGAACTATGGATTACACTGATTAACAGCCATAGATGTGTGTTGGTGTCCGTGCTGAACAATGCGTGTCGTGTTGTCTCTAAGGCAACCTATGGTGACCTTTGAGAGGAAGGAGGAGGAAAATAGGAGAGACTGATAGCAAATAAGAAGGCTTACTTGTGAAGGAAAACTTTCCTGTGACATTTTTGGTGCCATCACTCACTTAAAGCTCAGTTATATGGCATACTGTTCTGAATGATTCATGCAGTGACAGGCTTTTAAAAAATACAGAGGCAAAATGTGTAAAGAAGCTTGAGGGGGAGATTCGCAAAGACTGATATCTGTTACATGTCTGGTGCAGCCGCGAGCGTCTCACAAGCCATCTGGCAATTGTGACTTTTTACAGATTCTTGGATACAGAAAAAAAAGATGACTTTATGTCCCTGCATTGCTCACCTCAAATAGTGTCAGTTTACTGCAAGGGATTCAGAGAGTGCAGCCTGTGCCAACAATTGAAAAGAGAACATCTACAGCTTGCCAGATTTAATTTAAGTCAGTTTAGAGTGTGAGTACATCCATGTCTTTTTCTATAAATGCTGTGAAATAAAAAAAAAACATCCAGGAGGTCATACTGTACAACATCAACACTTAACCCCAGCCCATATTTCCTACAAACCCTTGTGCTCAGCTACAAAACTGAGCCACCTGTGAACCGACACTGAAAATAAACCCCATTGCCATGAGTGTATTTCTCATCAACACGACCTTTACCTACTGCAAGACTACTTACAACTGCATTACAAAAAACAAGGATAGCAGCAGCTCAAGGCTAATGCATCACATGTAGCTCAGCAATGTAAACAATGTGTCAACATGTGATCACTTGGTAATTATCTTTCTATAACTAAACTCATTCATTTAAGAGAAATTAAAATGCCACAAATAAATAAATGGGTGGCAAACCCTGGAATTCTACCAATGGACAAACTTCTACTGTTGCTTGGTGTATAACGTCATATCGCTAAACCATACTTAGTCATATTAATTAAATCTACTAATCTATTTCATATTAATCTAGGATGCAGGTGTGATAGCCAGGATTTAAACCTGGAATTACAGAAACAAGGTGAAATATTTTAGTCAACTCAGCAATGTTTATGTTTTTTTTTCTTTTCATGCCAGTATTATAGTGCAGTCAGAGAGTGACAAGAAAGGGTGAGAGAAAATGAGGATGACACACATCAAAGTGCCACAAGCTGGAATTGAACCCAGGCCACTACTAAGGACTGAGCCCACATGGAGCACATGCTCTTCTCACTGAGCTAGAGGCCACCTCTGCAATATTTAAATTTTGACATTAGGTAGTCAGTAGTGATAAATACCACAGTTCAGTGAGCTAATAACAAATGATTTGGGCTTTTATTTGCTTCCATACTATTTCCCCCTGTAAGAAACTACACCAAAAAAACGATGCTTTTAATGCAACAACACGCATGAAGAGACCCATATTATAGCATTAAAATTTAACACTGTTCTCTGGTTCTAGATTGAAATTGCCATGGCTCCAGGAGCTTGTTCGACAGTGTGCACAAGACAGATGGGACGTGACATGCGTGTCCAGAGGGCATGATGTAAGACTGCAGAGTCACTGAACTTCAGTAGTGTTGTATAAGTTTGTGTTGCACCTTGCCTCTGCACTACCCTCAGACAAAAGAGATCATGTAAACACATTTATCTTCTTCACTCAGATGTCAAACTGTCGAACTCCTCATAGTCACATGTACAGTATTAACCCCAGCTGTTCTTCCTCAGGCAGCAGCAGCAACAAATGCACCCAGCCAGGATTTTTTTGTCACCCCTCCAACTTGCTGCTGCAGCGCGGCCTTTGATGCAGATGAGCCCGGGCGGCGGATAGATGGTGTGTTGGCCAATAGAAGCTGAGGTGTCAAATCACTGAAGCGTTTCAGGCGAGTTAGATGCCAGTTTGTTCAATAAATAAACTCCGACTAGAGAGGAAAGTGGGCAGCAAGAGGACGAGATGTGGGAGGGATGCTGGCATCTCCGATTCACTTAGAGCGTGCGACAGCAAGAACACAGACTGGGCTTTTCGGTGTTGATTGGTGGTGGGCTGTTTGATTTTAACACATGCGCTGCATGTCCAAAAATCTCTATGTGGGATTTTTTTCTTGTATGATTACTGGACATTAGTGAAAAACGGCAAACCATGCTCTAAAAATAACACTAAAAACAGAATTCATGAATCAATTCCAATCATGTGTTTTTAATAGTATTAATGTGTTTTAGGGTGGACTTCTGGCATGTCCAAATGGTATCAGTGAACATGGACTTCCCAGAAAGCTTCATAAAAGAGTGCACTTTCACACTGAAGACACAATCAGGAATTTCCTGATTTCTCCAGAGTTCAAGAGGTCTCCTCTTTTCCCAACTCCTGTTCAAATGGCTGACAGCAGTAAAAAAATAAAGCCTATGAGATTGGCAAATGTCAGGTCAGCTGACGTGGTTCAGAGGGCAGAAAAAGGGAGGAAACGAGTGGGATATGTGGAAGCTCTGCTGTGGGAAACTGCTAACACGGAAAGGAAATTGCAGTTAAACCCGTTATAGGACAGACTCGCCACTGGAACTATTTAAAAATTGAAAGTATGTAAACTAGCAGGAAAGAAACAGGTTTTTGTGTCTACATGACCCTAGATGCTCGTCAAAATTTTACATCCTAGTCTGAGAATGAGGAAACCAGGGTTGCTTACAATATTTTTTAAGGGAATTTATTTGCGTGTACCACCTCTATGGAGTACTTATTTTTCTTGTAGATACATCATGTCCACACATTCTGCCCTCTTATTTTAATGTGAGCACAGAGAGGCATACTGTATATGGTGGTATATGTATGCACTTATTGTTATTTATTTCATCCTCTTAAATGCTATACAGTTGCCTATGGATTTAATATTAAAATATTACAATCAAACTATTTGTATTAGATTTTTTTCTGTGTATTTTGCTCTAAAAGGGAAATCCATGTTGCCAGCTGAAGTGCCTGCTCTTGGATCTAAACTGGTCCTATGGTGCCACCTTGTGGTAGGTTTTGATTAGTTTGTGTCTCCATTTGGAAGTGTAACAGTGTTCCTATCAGAGATACTAGCTTTAGCAGGGCCCACAGGTGCCTAAAGACATGCTGTTTTGCAAGGAGCATTTTAACCTGACTACCAGTTTGGGTACACAACATAAGCCAGTACACTGAGCCACTCCAAAACTGGACCCCACACACTCCCACTCCGTCTCTGAGTGTCACTCCGTTACAGTCACCTTTGCAGCGGGTTGAGGCACCCTCCATCAGGGTGTAGAACAAAGGAACTGTTGTAATATTTTATAACCCACAGAAAAATATGATCTAAAAATATTTATTTTCTTTATTTTCCTATTTATGTTCTTCATGTGTATTTGTATCACTTTTATTTGATCAGTGCTGCTGTATACTAGAATTGAGGTAGCCTATATTATCCTTTTTCCATTAAAAAAACAAATAAATTATGCACAAAAGCGGATAAAAATTATATCTGAGACTTATTGGTGACCTCCCTTTATTTTTCTTTTGCAAACACCTTTTTCACTCAGAGGTGTATAAGTTGCTTATTTTTCGCAACAGTTCCTGTAAATATACGTATAGTATACAACATTTAACAATAAAATAAACACAACTACCATTTTATAGAGGCTTGAGAAGGGTGTATTTGATCATAAATACAATGTAAAATTTTAAATGTTAATGTCTATATGACAATATTAAATGTTTTTAATTAGTTTGAGCAGTTTATATTCCGAAGGGCAGCCTCACAGAGCTTTATGTATGGAGCATATTCATGAGGAACACTATACGGTGTTGCATAAGTCAGCAGCAATGCAGGATCACTGTTTAAGGTTTTAATGACTCACTTCCACTCCCTGCTAGTGGGTTTGGGAAGGCACTTAATGTGGCGGACACTCTACATGAACGCAGAAACGGAGTGGAAGTGTGAAGTGGGTGGTTTGGGAAAGGCCCATTGTGTGAGAGAGTGTATGTATATTGTTTATTAACAAGCGTGGCAGCATTTGCTTCATGGTGTCAGTTCGATCAGGGCACTTTTTTGTAATCGGGTGAAAGTGTGGGAAAAAGGAGATGCAGGTCCAGGTCTAGGTGTGAGTTTGGTCCAGGTCGAGAGTATAGAGACTGGGTCAAGGTCTAGATTTTAGACTGTTTATCCAGATGCAGATTAAATCTGGTACAAAATAATGGTGTGTGTGGAGTTAACCTAATAAAAAACTAAAGTGTCAAATGTGAAAGGTCAATCACGGTATGCGTGTTTGGTTTTGTCACATTAAAGCACAACAGTACAGACCAATGAAAAAATAGCATTACCAACATGACGTGAAACTCAGATAAACATCAACAAGCAACTGTATAGTTTGAATACAGAGCTATCAGTTCTTAATACCAGCGTAATCTAAACACATTCACTGTTTCCTCTTCCATTATACTGCCACCCACCCCGAACGATACCTCGCTGCCCCCTTGAAAGTCCAATAAATTTTATTTTATATACAGCACCAAATCATCACCAAGTCATCTAAGGTCGCTTTTCATATAAAATAGATCTCCCTCCTCCCAAACCAGTAAATCTAAGGTAAACACTGACATTCAACACAACACAAACTCACACAGTTTAATGGATGCAGACATGAAAAGAAATGTTCATGGACAGCAATTATAGCAGGTAAAGTCCAGCTGTCTTCTCATCTGCACTTCTACCTCACCGCTGCTCAGTGAGGGCACATTTAGTGCACATGCACAGAGCGTGATCAGGCATTGCTAGGAGACTAGGGGGGAGAGGGGGGGAGAAAACACGCAGAGAAGCACTGCCTTTCATACAACTGCAATGATTTGGTCATTCAGGACATTTATTTGCCTTTAGAAAGAGGTACTTCTATGTACAAAAATTCACTCATGGCGTTATACTGTCTGATCAGGACTTGAAAGCATGAACAGCATCCCACAGCCAAAACAATCTGCTCTCATGTCATCCTCACAGCTACTTCATATTTCATTCAGATTATTTTAGAACAAAAAAGGGTGTACATATATATATGACAAAATAAGTTGCATTAGCATACACACTAGTGGAGCAACATCACATCAAGAGGCCTTATGTCCAACAATAAGTTCCACTTCTACAAAAGGAAACTTTGCAACCTGTGCACACAACTGAAAATCAATAAAAATATACAACCACATTCCTCACAATAGACTCACTAGCATTAACCAGAAAAGAAACACAACTCAGACAATCACACAAATATAACTATCAATAGATAAAAAAGCAATGGACAAGCATTAACCGTTTCATTGCTATTCTGTTGATAACAGAAAAGCTTTGGTCCCTGTTTACTTCCTGTCAGTTTTTTTTTCCACTTTCGTTCTTGTGCACAAAGGTAGAACCAGGTACATACGTATGATACGTCATCATACGTATGATGACGTATGATATCATACGTCAGCAGCTACAGAAAATAAGTTGATGTCACATTACATGATGTGACAGGTTATCCACAGAAGATTATCGTAACAATTTCAATAACAAAACCATGATTTTTTTTTTTAATTTCAATATTTTTTACTAATTCCATTATTTTTCAAGGCCTGGAGAATGTGTTTAGAAAATTCTATGACTTTTCCAGGTTTTCTTTGACCATGTGAACCCTGAAGAAAATATCAATACACTTGTGTATCGCAATATTAGGTCTTAGGTGATACTTCATAACTTTATCACTCTTCTTAATGAAAGTGGGTTATGGTGGCACTGCTTTGCCATGGTTAAGGTCCTACCTTAAAGCCAAGTGTTCCTGTGTGGGTATCCTGGATGCCGGGTCAGCTGCAACAGATGGCCACTGTAGGGTGTCCCAAGGCTCGGTGCTGGGTCCAATTCTCTTTTCCATTTTCATGCTTCGTCTTGTCCACCTTGTACATAAGAGCAATATCAGTTTCCATTTTTATGCTGTTGATAATCCTTTTGAGCTGTGGCCTTAAAAACAACTACAAGAACACTGTCAGCCTGCTTAATTGCCCTTGTGACCACTGCAGCTAATTGCTAATAAAAAAGAGATATTGATCATAGGTCAAGAGGGTTCAAACGCCCAAATGTCAGACATCCTTGGTTTAATTGCCCATTCAATAACCCAGCATGGCATAAATCTTACCTTAAAAAAAAACGTGTCAAATCATTAATTCTATCGTAATTCCATCATGTCAGAAACATTTTTAAAGATGTGACCATTTTTTTCGACCAAAAATCTAGAAACTTCTATCCATACTACTAGGTCAGACTACCGTAATTCCTTGCTCTCTGGCATCAGCAAAATAAATATATATATATAAAGTTTATTATTACCATTATTGCTCCTATTATTATTATTATTATTATTATTATTATTATTATTATTTAATTAACATTGTTAAAAAACACATTTGTTTACTTAAATAATTCTGATTTTTTTTCTTTCTTTCTTTTTTCTAAACTAAAATTGGGAAAAAAAAAAGTAATTCTTTTGATCAAAGCACCCAAAAAGTATACTGTGATGTTGGATGCTACATGGATTGTGATAAAAATAAATGCAGATCCCCCTGTTCTCATTTAAAAAAAAAAAAAAAAAAAAAAAAAATATATATATATATATATATATATATATATATATATATATATATATATATATATATATATATATATATTAAATATTTACATTTTTATATTATTTTAAATCCACATGAACACTTTCTTTAGTGTCCTGTAAGCAATTCCAGTGAGCCAGCCTGCACTAAACCAGGAATGCAGCCATCATTACTATTATTAAATTACAGCTGAGCTTTTCCTACACTTTCAAGTCAAAATATCTGCTGTGAAAAGGTCAACTGTGTGATATTGGACCTGAAAAATACAACATTACCTCACATTCACTCACTCACTCGAGATGCTGCCTGTCTGCCAGTAAGTCGAGAGAAAGGCATGGAAAATAACAAAATTACAATTTATCAATAACATTATATTTCATGGCATTTATTAGCATGATAGCTAACAATGAATGTTATCGAGCATGCTAATTCACACGTGGAACCGTCACATCCGGGACTGCGCACGGTCAGTAAAGGCCATGGTCACTGCTGTGTGAGCCTACATCCATGGACCCTAAATGTTCTCCAAAACTAAATAAGGACATGCTACACATCATTAGCTCGGTTATATTCTCAATAAGTCAACTGTTGAACCTAATTCAGGGAAACCATGAGCAACAAAGTATGATACAAAGACTGGAAAAAGCACCAACTCCTTACCTTTGAAGCTGTGTCCCAGGCATTAAAACGGTTTTCCATTAAAAAAAAAAACTCCTACGCGGTGAATATTGTTGTATGAAGTCCACATCTAACTGTGTATTTTAATTTTGTTACTCAAACGCACAGTAGTCCTTCAGACACATTTTCTCTGGGGAAAAACTTGACCCCCTCAGGGCAGAAAAATTAAAAACAAAAATGGCGACGGCGGAAATGGCGGTCTGGACGCTTAAAAAACGGAAGTCCACAAACCAGAAAGTTACTTAAATATCGTGACTTCCATTATTTATCTATTTCGCACACCTCTTTGCTCTTACTGTGCGATTTTGATTTTGGTGAGAGTTCTTGTTTTCGTTACTTGTTGGCGACCAAATAAAAGTTTCACCCCGGGAAACTCCAGAACTACTGCACGCGCTCCTCGAAGGCCATTTCCTGCAACTTTCCGGCCACCGTAGTGCTTATTTAAAAGGCGCTGTGACAGCTAATCTGTTATAATGTTATGTGACATATTTTAATTAATATGCCACTTTACAAAATTAAGATCAGATATATATATTTAAAACAATATCCACTTTAAAATATTATTTTATTATATTTTTTAAATTTTAGTCTATCTGTTTTGTACCTACTTGTGTCATTATTATTTTATTTGTATAATCCTGTATTGACCACTGAATTTAAAATTCAAACTGCTGATTAAAAAAAAAACGGTTAACTATAGGTTAGTATATTGAGTAAGAAAAAAAAGCACATGCTTTTTACTTGCAGAATTAGCTGGGATAACTAATTTAATATTCGTTCTCAAGCCAAATGTACACCTGATAGACTATTAATGCAAATTAGTCATTTGTTTTAATTAAACATTTTTAAAAAGCCTCACAGTTATCATCTTGAGTCCAGATGTGTTGCCTGTTTGGAGAAACATCAGATTTATGATGCCCACGAGAGAGAAATCAGTTGTTTTATACTATGAGACTAAATGGCGGTTTACAATTAAAAATGAGAAAAATAAAATGACATAATTGATAGAGGTGACGGAGTATACAGCAGCTCTTCATAATACAATTTGTCCCAATTTGTATATGGTGTTATACTGCCATCTGCTGGTGATAACGAGGAACTGCAGTGTACTTGAAAATGCCAGCAAATTAGATGTATTATTTGTAGAGCCTCAAAGTATTCAATATTAAGCAAATACATACATAAATATGAAACAAATAATAACATGAATACACTTCTTAAAATATCTCAATAATTTGGAATAAAAAAAATTATTAAGTCTCATCACTATTATAAAATATAATTTAATTATTCTTATTTTCAAAATAAGAATTAAAATGTCCCACTTTTTCACAAAAATCTGTATTTCATAATGACATTTTCATGCCTTTTTTTGTTTGATGTCACTTTTTTATCACAGTGTCCTTTTGGGCCAATCATATATCTCCTGTCCCTGTTACTGTGTCTGTGTTTATTTACAGTAACAGTTAGTTGGCTTATTCAGTATGACTTTGACATTGTTGTTGCTCTGTCTTAATAGGAGTTAACTGGATAATTTTGGTAGCATTTTATTGAGCTTGCTAGCTTCGAGGAAGGAGGCAGGGGGCATGTGATAGTGACATCACCACTGGCACAAGTTACATGATGAAATAAGTGCAGACAAAAAAATATAAAGAAATAAGTGTCACTGGGGAGTATGCCATTATGAAAGAAAAGCAGGAATTTGAAAGTAAAATGTCTTGATTGTCCAAAAAAAATAAATAAATACATGAATAAATAAATAAATAACTAAATACATGAATGAATAAATTAAAAAAAATAAAAAGTGCCATGGGGGAAAATGCCATTATAAAATAAAAAAGGGGAATTTTGAAATAAAATGTCTATAATTAAATTTTTAAAAAAAAAAGTCAAGAAAAAAATGTCTTTGGGGAGAATGCTATTATAAAAAAAAGAAAAAAAAAGGATTTGTTGAAATAAAATGTAATTGAAATTATAAAGATGAGTGATGAAGTAACATTTTATAAAAATTAGCGAGTTCTAATAATTGTTGCAATTTACAACGTAATTATATATTCTATTTTTAATAAATAACACTTATGGTTTTGGTTCTTATCAGTGTCAAAGACACTCAGTAGAAAAAGCACGAACACCAGTAATGTTTAACATAATTTATATTTATTTTCTTTTGAACAAAATGTTAATAAATGTATTTGTTTTACGTCCAAAAAAGATCATGACTTGTGGGACGCATTTTATAAATAATTTCATCCAAGTCTTTTGTAGAAAAAAAAGAAAGTAAATTAGCAAACTAAAGCATCTCTAGTATGACAATATGACAACTTTATCGTAATTTTTTCTCTATATTTGAACCCTTTTCTCAACTCAAGCTTCATATATATTTTTTTGTATAATTTTCTCAAGACCTCTTTATCTCATCTTTTTAACATCCAACTTAGTCCTACTCATCAACTCACACCACTGCTTTAGACAACAGAAAAATGCGGCAAAAATCTCAAAAAACAGACAAAAACCAAGGAGGCGAACAGAAAACACAGTGAGATTCCAACAGTGGGAGCAGGGGAGGTCTGGGAAGGTGGGGGTGGGAGGGGGTGGCCATTTTTGGGATCCCACATCCTCAGGACATATTTACAACAGAAAGGACAAGGGGGCGGTGGTGGCGGTGGTCGGGGAGGGTTAGTTTTGGGGGTGGGGTTCATCTGCATAGATCCACAGGACTCAGATCGTGAACAGCTAGAGATCGAAGGGGACGGAGCACAAAGTGTGGGCCTATTACATCCGCTGCTGTCTTCAAGGGAATGTAGTTCTCATCGTCAATTTGTCAAAAGAAATTAATAAAATAAAGAAACAACACGTCACAGGAGAATATCAAGCAAAAAAAGGGGATCAGGTAGTAAACTGGGGGGGGGGGGGGGGGGGGGGGGCGTAAGTCTATGAAAATCCAGAGGCAAGTGTAGACTTCAATGTGACATCCCACTCTGATGTGTGTGTGACGAGCAAACCGATGGTGGCTGCGTGATGTGAGGCGAGGTAAGATCAAGCTGTTAGTGGGGGGGAAAAGGAGGTGGAAGAGGGGGGGGGGGGGCACTGATACCATGTTTTCACAGCCAAGAATAATTTGGAGGTGAAACTCCAATCATAAGAGGACAGTAAAATGCTTCATTAAAGAGATTTCAATTTTTGGTATATCACTACTCATGGTATCAGATTTTAATATCGGAGTAATCTCTTTTATTTCCCGCCCAATCTCAGTGCATTTAAAGTATTCCTAATCCCTGCGTGACCTGTCCTCATGTCAATGTGCACTTAACCGGCAGCAGCCATGCAAAAAAAAAATAAATAAAATAAAAATAAAAATTGGATGGATCAGCCCTTGAAAACACACTCCTCACACGCTGACACTAACACAGCCCTTTGCTAGTCTGTGAGAGATAGCGGTTTGATCAGCTCGTCAAAGGGTATTTAAGAGTCGACGGGCTGATTGATTGATTGATTGATTGGCTGGCTGGTCACTCGCACCTACTCTACGTTACAGAAAAAAGCCGAGGCGACAGCAGTGTGAAGGTGCCACAAAGTAGGACACTAACACCGGCTGTCTTTTTGTTTTTTTCTATATTGCTCCATTGCCAGTATCTGCCTCACTGGGCGTACGCAGCAGAGAGGCACTCAAAGATCCAGGGCCTCATTTATCAACGCAAGCGTCGAAATGTGTGTGTAGGAGCGGCCTATAAAGAAAAAAACACCTGGCGACACATTAGGGGACTCAGTCTGTGTTTGTGCTGCTGGTCTTATTTCATGTTACATTGTGTTCCACAACATTTCCACTAATTCCAAAATTCTTTTGCTGTCTTGCAACTAGTCATTAACATGTTGTCTCACCCCCTCACTGTCCAAATGTTTGTATTTGTTTGAAAGAACATTGCATTTAGGCTTTTCCTTTGACTCTCAACAACCGCAGAGACGATAGCTGATTATTTTTCCCTGCTGATATTTAGAAACTTCATTGTTTTAGAAAATAAAATCTGCAGGAGGCATCACTAGTGGAGTGAGTCACGCATGACCCTGGCACTTTATCCATATAGCAATACTATTTTTTTTATGTTTGTAATTAGAGAGTGATAGAGAGAAGGACACCACAAAGGAAGGGCCATGGCCCCCTTGATACAGTTGCTGGTTTCACCACTGGCCCCTTGTGGCAAAAATAGGAGACTGACATTACTGTTTTTAAGAGGCTGCGGCACGCTCATTTTTTAAACTAGCGTGAAGATAGTGATATTTTATGAAAGCAGACAACCTAAAGCATCCATTAATTCAACCATGTCAACACAGCTCTTCGGTAAAGGAGATGAATAACACTTCAAAAGTAGGCCAAAATTAAGCAAGGGAACAACTGGCATGGCCATTTTCTAAGGGCTCTCTTAAACTCTCACTTCAACATAAAACATTCTGAATAAAAATGGGTTTTATGGGAACCCACGAGTCTCCACTAAACTTGAAAAGGCTTGTTTGGGAACTCAAAATGTTCAAATATTAATCTTTGCAAATCAGATAATTAGATATATCAACTGTAAAAAAGAGACCAGTGTGCAGTTCTTTCACTGTCCGTATTGACTTAGAATTCCTGAAACTTAGTTTGACTTTTAGTTTTGATGTGCCACCTCAAGATTTTCAGTGGCCCCGTGTGGCAACGTCTACAAAAAGTTTCTGGAGAGAGACGGTCTTGTTCGAGTCTACATTTACTCCGTCCCCTCACTCTCTGATCACATGTGTCGTTTTTGAATGCAGCTGAATTAGTTGTTATCGCTGAAGTACTTTTCTGTTCCTGTTGTCAGACATTATTTGACGTGGCTCATACCTTTAACCATTTGGGGAAAATTTTTCCACTCGTTTCCAAAAATGTGGCCAAAGCCTAATTTATGCATTTAACACCAATCCTCCTCCAGCTGGGTGATGGAGGTAGGTGGAGGCTAACAGTGCGGTCGCTCCCGTGCTCTGCATTTGCAAAGATGAGTCTGCTTTGAGATCCAGTTGCATCTCTTAGATTTGATTGAAACCAGTCTTGTAATAAAGCTGCTCTAACTTCTATTTTTAATGGAACTTTAGTGTACTTTTTTTGCTCTGAAAAAGTTGTTTCGAAATAAAAGAAAGGCAGGTGAAACTGATAAGTGAGGTTGTGTGTGCACAGTAACGAGCATACGCGCGATTGATAAGTGAGGCCCCTGGTGTTTTGGCATCACGCAACTGTTCTCGAGCGTCCCTGGGTTGTCCCTGCAGTCTCATGTACGCTAAATACTCCCCACGTCCGCAACACCGACACTCTCGTCTGAGGTAAACTGAACACCACCTCCCGTCCAGGAGCCTTGTGACGGAGCTCAGCGTCAGCTCCTGTAATCATCAGCTGAGCCGCCACTTCCTTCGCCACTTGGTCACTCCTAACTTGCTCAATGGCCCAACAAGTTAGCAGAGAAAGCGAGCCAGTCTCAGAGCACTTAAGGTCCTAAAACGTGTAGGCATGGTACCGTCGTTAAGGGGGGTCGAGAAAAAAGGTCTAGTGGGACGAAATACAAGCTGAACATTAGGATATATAGAAGAATCACGTACAATTTCAGAGAAACGAGACCCACATGGAGGATGGATGGTCCTGACAGGCCCTCGAGCAACATCACAAACAAGGTAGTAAAGAAGATGCCTCTGAGGTGATGGAGAGGAGGAAGCTGAGCACAGTTGATATGTCAAAACATTCTGGCACCTGAAAGAAATGCAGCAAAAATCTAAAGGTAATGATGAGTGAGAGCGCACACTTCATCAAAGTCCGTTTTTCCTCTGACGCGCCATCCATACGCGCCGAGAGAGGGAGGGCGGGGGAGGGGAGGGGAGGGGAGGGGAAGAGAGGAGGGACAATATGCTAGAAAACATTTGGATGGAATAGAAACAATGAGCAGGTTTCAAGTGGCAAGAGGTCAGTTCTTCAGGGGGGTGGTTCTCAAACACCTCGGTTCGGTCGATGTCCAATCCCAGCACCCTTAGCTCCAGTTAAAACCCTCCCACTTCCTGTGGTTGATGGTTCATCGGCGGCAGATTGTAGAGGCATCTCCAGCATGTCGCGCCAGATGTGTCCCTGGCAGCCGTGACATTGTAAAAGCCGTAATCCTCTCCAGCGAGCACCAGGTTCGACCCCCAAGGTTCACTCCTCGTTAGAGGCGCTCTCCTCTGGCGAGAAAATGGCAGCCACGCCCACCAACGTGGAATTATGGGAGGCTGAAATGATGATGACAGTGTGTAGGAGGACGAGGGCCAGCAGGCAGATCTTCAGTCGCCCGCTGCACAGTCTCGGGGTGGCAGCGGAGGTGACCGAGGCCCCCTCGGGCTGGCAGGAAGAAGCAGTCCTTTTTAGTGTCCCGCCTGAAGGGTGGTCCATTTTGGAGTCCCATCGGACGTCGCAGCACTCCGCCTCACTGTCTGATAGATGATCTCCCAAGAGCCCTGAGAAAGACACGACAGGAGCAATTAGTGAAGGTGATTTGTGTTGTTGACAGCTGATAAAAGTGGGAAAAAAAAAATCTGAATCTATATCCAGGGTTTCCACACGTTTTCATGGACGAAATTTCAAAACTATTCCATGACTTTTCAAGGACGGCCGTGCTTCGCACTGATCTTTTCTAAAGATTTATTTGCCCTCGCTCTGTTTCCACCATAAACACCTCAGAGTGCTGTGAAATCAACAACAATACGAGTCATAAAAGTTTCAAAATATATACATTTTCCTTTTACGCTCAATGTAGTGTCCATCGTTAAGCAGCCCAGTTAGCACAGCAGAAACCAAATAAAATATCAAGTATATCAAAGTATAAATACTCTGGAGTCCTACGTTCATCGCCTGCATCTATGTTGCTCTTACCCACAGTGCTATCAACCTATAACCATGTGCGTATCATACATGACTTATTAATAAGGTCCAGTCAAAGGTTAAATATCAGCCTGATAAATAACCACATGGATACAGAAGAGTTAGACTGCGTTTCGGGAGAAATGTTAGGAAGAAATGGAAGTAGGACAGCTGAACGACGCCTGAAAAACTGTTCCAGTTCAGTTAAAAACAGCGTCTGTTAACACCAAACAATCTCATTTACATTGAATGGTTTAATTGCAGTGCAGTGATGATTTTCCCATCAACTTTTTTTTTCCCCTTCCTGCTCTGTAAACACATCACTAGACGTCAGTTTGTAGCTGTGATCACGACAAAGAGGAGCAGACACAGTGACCCTCAGCTGAACTCAAATTAAAGTCCACGACCACACCGAGGGGGACGCGCCGCACCGCCGCATCGCTTGATGGCTCTGGAAGTTTTCACTTGCCAGCGTGTTGAAGGAGCTGTTACTGCTCTCACCTGAACCGGGGAAACTAGACTGCTGGCGGCAGATCTCACCGAGTTCTCACCAAACTACAGCACAGGGAGTAAAAAGATGATGAAAGCAGATCTAGGACTAGTTAAGCTGAGGTAGAAAAAGCTGATTTAGAAGATTAAAAACATTGAAGACTGTCAAAATAGCTGACTAAACAGGTTTCTGGGAGATGTTTTTCATATTTACAGCAGCTATATGCACTATTTTTCAAGCCATTTGAGATGACAGAATGCCTTAAATGGGCTCTGTACGTATCTTCACATAATTTGGGGAAAAACATGATAGACAAAAACATCCTGTAGATCTCACATCATGTTTTGTATCTGATTCAGGCTTCACACAGACAGGGGCATGTCAAATTCAAGGACTTTCATGTACTTTTTGGAGCACATACTTTTATTTTAAAGGATAAAATAGTTTTCACCTTCTATTGCAAGAGAATTGTGCAATTTTGTAAATGGAGCAGACGTGCTATCAGGGCCTAAAAATACCTTGTCATTAATTAACTGGTTATTATTATTCAGATGTGTGGTTGGCAAAGGACAAAAGAGCAAGCAGCACCCCCTGCAAACTCAAAAAATCTGCATTCAAAAGCACCACCATCAGCAGCAAGACACACACACACACACACACACACACACACACACATAAACGGCTGCTTATTTACCGCTGAATTACAGTTTAAGCTTGTGCTGCTTCAGTGTGAGTGTTCTGCAGGCTCATGAAACGTATTTGCGCCGAATATTTACTGGAGTTTTACCACCTTGTTTTTGGTGCTCAGAGCTCATACAGACTTAGAAAATGTAAATGCAAGTGTGGCTGTTCTTCGCTTCAGAATTTTCAAAAATGTATCTAACTATCTATCTTAGTCAAGTTCATTTTTTAAGGAACAAGTAAAAGAAACGTGTGATTTTCAAGGAATTCCAGTTGTTAATGTTCTGAGTGTCAAATTTAAATACTTCAAGCACCTTAAGCACCTTGTATGATCCCTGCTAACTCCGGTTACTGTTTATTCATATGTACGTGAGAAACAGAGAGTTTGGGATATGACGCCGTCATCTCCGCAGTTTTTCGCGTGCCTGTTGTTGCTTTGTGTAATGAGCACATGCTAGAAACAACAATGACGGACTTGCTGACATTTTGCCAACGCTGCTTAGTCTCATGATGACTTCACAGTTAAACTTAGCATTGCTACACAGACTCAAGGACATACGGAGGCGTCTGCTGCGCCCAGTCTTATTTGCTTCACCTCAGCGTCTGCGGTTTAAAGTCCAGTTTTGGATCAGGCCCGAACCAGCAGATGTTGGGACACTTTCCACAGTAGGATTATTATCGATGCTGAGTGGAAGGAAAAGTTTCACATGTCCAGAACGTCACACTCATGTTTGATTATGCTCCTTCATCATTTACTTAAAAAAGGATGAAATGATGATGACATACAACTTTTGCTTCGTTAACTTGCCGGTCTTGCCGGAAAGCTGAAGGTATTTCAAAAACCTAATAGATCCCCACTGCTGTGAGGATGAAACTTGCGCAGTTATCATTTTTTATGAGAAACTGTAGGAACATTTTTATAGGAACATGTTCATTTATGCTGAAGAAAACTACAACCCCTGTTTCATCCAGTTTCTGAAATTATACTGCTGGTACAACTCGTTTTTTAACATTAACGACATTTGTAATTTAACATAAACTCTAATATATTCACTATAGCCTCAAATACAACATTAGAAGAGGACACTTAATTAAACATAAAATAATCAATACTACAGCTACTCTGTTTAAGAATAAAAATATAAATAATACAATAAATAAAAGACTAAACTTGAATTTCAATACAGGCCAACATTATCTAATATATCTAACTGTTCTTAATGTTTAGCTAAAGTGGATGAGCTAATTATATTACCGTTTAATCTCTAAAATCTGTTACACCTTATTATGCACGGTCTGTTTTGGACTTATTGGTCCTTTTAGCTAGTTGACTAGATGTGATTTGGAAAAGTAACAAGTAAAAGAAAGACACGATCCTCTGTGCATAATAAAAACGCACCCTTGTGACACGCCGTGCACTCTATTTTATTTCTTTTCCATTAAATTGTCTTTCTTAGAGGGCTGAGTAAAAATTAAGAAGACCTCTCCTGGAGAGAACACCTTTCAATTTAGCAAAACAAAAACATGTATCGTCATCCTCGTTTCCAGACAGCCCTTCCCCAACTAATAAGCGTCTACGGTCCCTTGGCTCATAACATGTTGTCGTCCTAATGTAATTTCCAGCTCAGGTCCGCCCAGCGTCAGCCCGGCCAGAGGACGTCTCATCAGCCACAATCAGAGCAAACACTGGTCTGTCTGTGCTGATGATGCTGTTATGATGCTCAGATTCCAGATAACTTGTTTGTTGGCATGCAGCCAGCGCCTGCTCCTCTGAGGCAGAGTCCTTGGTGATTACTACTGTATAAACTGCAGTAAATATTGAGACACGGGCCAAATTAAATTCATCAATGCATTGTTAAAAACGTCCTTGTGTGAGCGCGGCTGTGCTCAAACGCGCCACTAGATGTCATCAGAAAGCCTTCAGAAACACGTCTCGCCTGTTTTCCTGGAGGAATACCATCCAATAAACATGGAGACACACACTGTGCATGAATTAATACTGTGCGTCCTATTCACTGACATAAATTAAACGAGGTTTTCTCTGAGGCGCTGGAGAATGCAAGGCCACACACACCCACACATGCAAACATGTCCGCGCTTAATCTGCTGCTGTTGTAAACAGGAAGTCATATGGGACGCTGAGTGGGTATTAACCTGTGCAGATGAAGCTGGGGCTGCCGCCGTGGATCAGGTCGTCGTTATCGGGCAGGATGAACGGACAGCTCTGCTGGACCTCCAGGCAGTACTGGTGGCATGGTACCTTCCTCTGACAGGACTGCTGGGTGGTGGGGAAATACTGAGCGCACAACCAGGGCTTATAGGCTGTCTGAGGAGGAAGAAGAGGAGAAGATGGCATAAATAGACGCTGGTTCATGATTTGCTTAAAGACTGGGGAAAGTTTTTTGGCTCTGCTGGGCCTCCCTCTGCTAATGGTAGATCTGTACCAGCTTGTCCTGGAAAGTAATAACCTGTATATCTAAACCAATAAGCATAAAAAGATACTTTTCCAAAAAAATTGATACTCAGAACTTCATGCATTAATGAGAGTTTAGGAGATATTAGCAGAGGCAGGTCTGCCAGCAGAGCCTTTGGGATATTAAATCAATGTTACCACAGGACATTAGCTAAGACAAAGTAGACCATGAAAAAACAGTGCAACGATTTGCGTATTTATACATTATAATAGGTTGCTGCAGCAGGTAGCCCCATTTTAAATGACCATCAGAAATGTGAAAATCCAATGATAATTACTATTTCTACAGCTTCTATCATCCTAAACGGTTTCATTTTTGATGATTTTAATCCCGCGGATTTGGAAGGCATGTTTTCTTAAAAATAACCGCATGAAATTGACTGTGGTAATTTCTATTATGTGCAGACCTTGAACTCATGACTGAGGAGAAATCTGGTCCCAGTGGCTGAACCAGTTGGGAACCACTGATGTAGAACAACTTTCACAAAAATAAATCCTCCGTTAATTTAGTCTGGCATGTTTCTCCAGGTATAACAACGCAATTTAAGATCAAGTGGCACCAAACAACGTCATCAACTGCGAGTTTCTGTCCTGCTCCGAGTTATATTTGCTGTAGTTCACTGGGAGGCAGAAAGTAATACAAAATGCACAGACGTATGTGCATAGGGAGGCAGATGGTGACATGTAATAGCCAAAGCCTCAGGCTTGGAAAGCTTAGCAAAACAAAATGAACCAAGGGCAAACCACAGTCTGGATTCATTCTCATTTTAGCTATCCAGTCATGTGCTTTTTACTGGGATTAACACCAGAGAAGGGAAATTACAGCAAAAAGCACAGAAAATCCATCGAGCAGAGACTGTTATCGGATTTGTTTAGAACCCCTTCCTGCTGCAAAAAGCTCTACCAACCTGGTGCGATGAAAGGTCATCGAAACTCTGCGTGACAAACGTGATTCTGTGTGACTTTTGCTACAAGACCTGGTTTGCTTGTGCATGATCAGCGTGAGCCTCAATAAGGCTTATACAAAGGGCTGCAGCGCATGCAAAGAAAAGCAACGACCGAAACTTTCTATCAGACAAAAAACTCTTCACGTGCCAGTAAAATACAGCACAACACATGACCCCTTTTAGTTCACTGGGTGTCGACACATAGCCTGACTGAAAACTGGATGTTTTTTTTTTTCAAGGTTTATACTGATGGCAACTTTTGAGAATAGTCTGTTCTGTTCTTTGTTATTTTTTGCACGCCATTAACAAACGTGTTTAGCAAGGATCCCCTCTATTTGCAATAATGTAGTAACAGCAATTACAACAGTAACTTTTAAACTGTTCACTCAACTGGAAATTTAATGATCATAATCAACACCGATGAACACAATAATGCACTTAAAATGATGAAACCATAATCATTGAAAATGCAGCTGTCAGAACATAGAAGAGTCTAAACTGCAGAAAGCATTAGTTGTGTGAAGCGAGCCAGTCAGTATCATGAATATTACATCGACTTTTGATAGTTAAACAAGAGTCTGCAGCCATGCTAGCAGCTCTTTGAAGTTTAATTTCGACACAGTGGTGCTAACATGCACACAGCAACAAAGCTAACATGCTAATTTTTTACATGAATTGTGTTTAACATGTTCACAGCAGGCTTATAGCATGTTCTCATGTTGCCACAACTGCAAAGTACAGATGTGCCTGCTACTTATGTAGCTAATTAGCACTTAGCATTTTAGCCAATTAGCACTAAGTGTTTTAGTTTAGTGCTATTTAGACACGTTTGCTAGAGCTTAATTAGCCACATTTGCTAGAACTACTCTATAAGCATGCCTACGAAGTCCCCAATGATATAACTAACTTTCCTTTATGTATTAATTTATCCTTCATTTACATTTATTTTAGTTTCTACACGAGGATACAGCCATGCTAGCAGCTCTGAGGTGGTAATAACACACTCACAACAACAGAGCTAACATGCGAATGTTTAGCAGACATTGTGTTTAGCGTGCTCGTCATGAGTTTGGCATGTTAGCATTGGCTAACTGGCATTTTAGTTAGTGCTAAGCATTTCAGCTAATTGGCACTAAACTTTTTAGTTGAATGCTAATCAACCAGTGCTGACCTACACTGTTAGCATAGCTGAAAAGTCACAATTAATATGACTAATTTATCTTTATGTATTAAATGTAGCCTTCATTTAACACTATTACAGTTTCTATTGCAATACAAGCTACATAAAAGTTATGCCAACTCATCAACCTGAAATCAAACTTTTGTGTTGGTGTGTACGTGTGTGATCACGTGCTCCGTCTCATGTTTTCAAGGTTTTCACCCACAGAACTGAGTAAAAGCATGTCATTCCTTGTGATCGAACGGCGGAAAGTAATGTGCACAGCAGAGCAGCGCTGCACCATGTGCAACCCACACAAGGTTACTGTATTGTCAACATCAGCAACTTGGACTGCTTACGTCAACCTATTATTGGACCGTGTGTCTCCTGTAACCGGATGGCAACACAGTATGTCACCTATTGTCTTGCAGAAATCAGTGAGACGAGCACGGTAAAGGTCTGTCCTTTAATAATAGAGGAAATGTGGCGCTATTAAGTGATGGAGGGCGTTAAGAGTCATTTGACTACCTGACACATTCAAGCAAAAGGGGTACAACAGCGGTTTCCAAGTCATGAATCACAGACAAAACAAACCATTAGTTGCAGTCAGGTAATTACCAGGTGGGAGAATAATAAAATGTTCAGCATTGAGAGTTTTACACGTACAAAAGCGACGTTTTGCAAGAATTATCTTATTTGTAAGCTTGGTTTCACATACTAAGTGGCTATTTCCTTATGAATTAAACATGTGATTAAATAAAAAACAAAGATAAAATCTTTTAGTTATAATTTAGGAAAAGTTTAACATCCAAAAACTCATTCAAAAACATTCTTTCAGTTTGATGAGATCTGACTTAATTTGATCAATCCACCAAATGTCACCAGATTTGAATTGAAATGTTAAACCTGATTGGTGCCCTGAAATATGTGACACACATTTTTCACATCTAAGCTCCACACCCTTTAACCCTTTGAAATCTGGATGACGTGAGGTTTTCTTGTGCTGCATTCAGACGCCTTTCACAAGTATTTCAACCTTTGAAACCTGAGCAAAAAGGTGCAATTATCTTCAAAAACATGCAAAAAAGGCAAAGAGCAAATTGATAGAAATCTGTAAAAGCTGACAATAAAACAACCCGAAAATTAAAGTTTAAAAAAGGAGACAGGGCAAGAGAAGGAAAAATATTAGATTTTTTTTTTTGGCACTATTTTGGGGTCACTTCCTTGTTGTTTTTTTTTGTTTTTTTGCTAATTTTCAGGTAATTTTCTTGTAACCTCTTGCTAATTTGTTGCCAATTTTTGGGTCATTGCATTCCTCCCAAGTTTTTGAAAAAGTCGATTTGCTCAGGTTTCAAAAGGTTAAACCATGTGAGAAAAGAAACAACAAAAATACAGAAATCTCTCATGTGAAATAAGCAAAATTGTTCAAAATTTGTCCAAAAAAAAAAAATGCTGTCTACTGTACATAAGACTCCATATTTCACATCATTTTTAGGGCCTTTAAAGTTATGAGACATTACTGAGGCGATGCATTTTGTCAGGCACTTACTGGATTTTTTTTTTTTTTTTGTCTCAGAATAAAGTAAAACTTCCGGTGATTGTCGGTTTTAAATTTCCTGTTTGTTTCGCATTTAGCATGCACAACAAAGCCACCTACAGAAACATCAACACATAACCCAAGGAGAGAGACGTCACAGCAGAGAACACAGCGCACACAGTTAATTACCCCCTGTGTTATTTAACCACAGAGGGACATCCATGGCTTGGAGGTGGGATAGTTAACTGTCATTGTGGTTTTTAAGTGTCACGGATGTTTTGTTAAATTACACCCAGGAACCTGCGCAAAGCTAAAAGGGTATATGTTGTGCCCTTCCTACATCTCCGCTGCATTTCCAAATGCTGAAATCACATTGGGGGTCTGATTTGTGTCCTGTTTAGACCGACATGCGAAGATAACAAACGCTGCACAGGCAATTATAATAATTATAATAATCTGATTATGGTGATGGTGATGAGCATGATAATGATGAGGACACTGTGGACCTGAATGCTTTGCAAAAGCAAATGTATTCCAGACACGTATGACTTCACGTTGATACAGTATAAGTGTGGAATAAACTGAACTGTAGGGGTTAAATCTTCCAAACTGTTTTCTAGGAAACATACTCATACTTCAAAAAAAAAAAAAAAAAAAGAAAAAGAAAAAAGGTCAACACTCTGGTTTTAGTGTCTTGATGGGAGATTTGTCTCCATTTTGACCCAGGTTATGCTCTTGGTGCAAGGTAAAAAAAATGTTTTTCTGCAGATATTCTGTCTTAATAAACATGTTGGTAATTTGAATAAGTCACATCGACAGTTTAACTCCCATGTCTCTCTGGTCCTGGCAGCCGTTATCTCGTCCTTGTGCGGCTCTACGGCTGAACGCATAGAGGAGATTCTGGCTCAAGGCCAAGATAAAAATCACTCAGATCACTGATTACATTTGTGTTTTAAGAGTTCGGAGTATTCAGTCGAAATCGGAGGTAATAAATCCACAGCTGGGGATTTTCAGAGTGGCGACTTCCTGTCTGCACAAATGGGTGTTGTTTAATTCGCGATGATTTAGCATAAATTCTTGCCAGCCGTGAGATAATCTGTCTAGGGATGCTGCGGCTATCAAAAGAGAACCAAAACAATACGATCGCAGTCAGACAGGAAATCTGGGTCCTCCTGAAGATGTATGCTGGCAGTTGCCAAGGTAACGGCTTTTTCTGCTTTTCATTAGAGCTCAATGGGTACTGCCCCACTCTCTGTTGGTTTTCTGTTTGTGTGCACATGTTTAGGCGTGCAGGCAGGCCAGTGTGTGTGTGTGTGTGTATAAATGTGAGCGTGCATGTGCTCAGCGTGAAAAGGGAAGCGTATGAGAGCAAATTGAGTTAGTCAGGAAGCAGGCCTGGAGTCTGATTTGATCAGTCTAATGTGTGATCAGTGTGAATGGGAACCTGGCACTCAAAAAGCCTCTGTCGCCATGCAGCTTAGTCTGCTTCAAACAATGTACTGAAGCCCAAAGACACAGAGAGGAAAGACACCAAGCTGGCGACCATTTCCACCGGGGCTTTATGCCTGCAGCTGGTTTCAGCCTCAGCCTGCCTGTTTGCACACGCAGCATTTTGCCCGGCTTTCGGTGCTCAAATCTTAAATTTCAAAGATGAAATCAAGACGATCCTCGTGATTCGGACATTAACATGAACGCAGAGATGTAAAATACACCAGTCAGACATTTTCAGCGAGTGCTTACAAGCAAATCTTTTGAAGCCTAAAAATAACATTTAAAAATTAAGATTCAAACGCTGACGCTTTGGCAGATAAGTGTCAGCAGTGCTGGCATCTGAATTTCACCACAGTGATTATTACTATTATATAAGAAGCAGACTGTAGAACAAGTCATAGACTGCCTCTTTTCTGTATGCATGCAGTCCTTTTACCAGCCCGAACATACTATTCAGAGCTTAAACTACATGACTCTTGGTTTGCAGTATACATATATTACTTTTTTTTTTTATATTTAGCTAATTAACTCCATACTTTGACATTGTTTTGACCAAAAACAAAACAGGAAACCTCAGACTTTCCTCCAGAGTCCTACCTAAACTAGAGAAAGTGCATCAGGTGGTCTAAGATACAATTAGAGTCAAAGTGTGATTTTCATTTCCCTCAATTTCTGTGAGATATAGACTCTAACAATACTGCAGCTATTGGATTAAAAATGATCAACACATTTTTTTGGACACAATTGAGGGAACAGTGACTAAGTTTCAAGCAGAAAGTGAAAGCTATTTAGCCAAGACAAGCTTTCTAATAACTAAAAGGTGAGAAAAACTAATTTCACATGGTGTGTTTTAAAACTGAAGGACTTTTTTTTTTTTTGCCTAAATTTGATTTTATTTTTATAATATATGTTATTTATTTTATTTTGTTTGAATTTTATTTCTATAATTTATTCTATTATTTATAATTTTATTTTGCCTAAATCTTTATTTTGCTTAAACTTTTTTGACTTGTACAGGTAAAAAAAAAAAAAATACTAGATTATCTCTGACAAATGATGAAAAAACAACACTTTTTAAAGTGGAACACATTGAAGACACCAAAAATATAATATTATCACAAAGGTTTCTTTTTGGTGTACCAACATAAGTGGGAAATATCTGGCATTTCTGACTGGTTTTATTGGTGATTTTGTATTGTTGTTGGGTTTTTTTTCTCTCTGCATGTGAGAGTCCACTGCTCAGATTTCCATCATGACAAGTTTAAGGAAATGAATTTCTCAAATTATGTGACGACAAAAAAATTATGTTGCCAATTATTTTGAGACTTTACAATGCAACGTCAGAAAAAAAAAACAATTCATAAAATCCTACTTCCCATGTACGACTATTTTTAAGACCTTTTAAAGAATAATTTATGTTATCTCTAATTCCAAATGTACAGTGCTCTTTATTCATGTTATCTAAACACCTGCTGAGTCACTGACAGCTCCCACACACTCACTGCTGTGTTTGTTACACATTAAAGAAGCTATAATGTTGATGTGGTGATGACAAATGACCACAAACAACATAGACATACAGAGTCAGTGGCTAATGTAGGGAGTGTTTAAATCACAGATAGGACTGAACTGCCTAAAAACAGCACTATATTGGACTAATCACATTAATCAAGCTTGTGGAGAACACTATTTTGGCGGCACTACCTCTGCAAAAAAAAAAAAAAGTGCAAGTAACCAGGCGGACACGAGTGAAAAAAAAAAACATCAAGGATAGGCCATATATGCTGATTTTTTTTTAGCAAACATGAATTTTAATTTCAGTTCAAATTAAACGCTTCGAGTTTTTGATTCTGCCTGTCACATAAAATAATTGGCAGGTGCATCTGATGCCTTGTGGGGGCAATCAATCTGAGAGCGAAAAATGTTCTCAGATCGAGCGGTGGAAAAACCACATCTCAATGAGGAGTGCGTATAGAGGGGGGAGGTACTGTAACCAGCTGTACTACACGTAACAGGATGAGGAGAGCTATTTTAGTCCTCAACGTAATATAAATTAGCAACCGCAGAGAGCAAAATGTCACGTTTGTGATGTAATGAGATGACCCTTGTCTAATACTACAAAGCATTTTCCTCTGCTTTGGCTTCAGGGGATCCACAGCTCAGCTCAGATGGATAACCCCCCCCTGTGACTTTTGTGTTGTAAAAGCGGGTCAGTTTTGGTCATTCCACCAGCGTCCCGCAGTTTGCAGGCAGCGGCCGTCTCAGGCTGACAGCTCCTCCAGTAAATCTGACATGCAAAGCAGCTCTTCCTCCATTCTGCTTCGCCGTGGCGCAGGGCTTCCCCTCACCATCCCCATTCACATGCCTGTCATCTGACACAGAGAGGACTGTGGGAGAGCTTGTCTGCAGACAAGAGGAACCACTGAGCAGCAGACAAATGTAAGCGTTTGCTCAATATTCATTCAGTACCCAAATTACCACCACCGTGAGGAAAATGTCAAACTAAAATTACTCCTGAGCAGCAGCTGCAACATAAAATCATAGAGGAAGCACTTAAAAAGACGAACAACTTTTTCTATCCACTTTTAAATGTTTTCATCTGTTGCGAAATTAGTTTGATGGCCTGCAGTCATTTAAAAAACTGCTTCGAATTTTTGTTTCTTTTTCGGAAACAAACGGGAGGAATTATTCAAAATGGTCCTTCCATTGACGCTGATTACTGGAAGGACATTTGTATGAGGACAAATAAACAACTGTCCAGCGTAAACACCGAAAAGACACAGGCACAGTGTCCTCCTACTGGTTTCTTAACTGAATATCTTTGGTTGTAGACAAAACAAGACATCAACAGTCAACTAATCCATGAATCAAGAAAATAATCAATAGATTAATTGACTCTTTAAAATAGCTGGAAATCTACTTCCACAAACCAAGCCACACAAACCTGATGAGGAAAGAGAGCAGGGAAAAACACTAGCAGTGCTAACAATGGCAACAGTGCTGACAAAGCTAACAGTGTTAACCCAAGACGGAACCCGACATTGCGCGTTTTGCTTCAGCACAACACCATCACCACTATGGGTCGATATTATCAGCGTTGAGCATCATATAAGCACAGTGCAGAGTGTAGCCAGCCAGTGAGATACACACACACACAGGGACAGCTATCAAAACAAAAAACAGAGCAGCTCAGACTGCAACACACACAGAGCTCATTGAATTACTCCAAATAGACGCTGGCCTATTTAATGTGCAAGATTCATTTGCATCAGAGGGAATGTGGAGAAATTTAATCATATTTGATTAGTGTGGGAAATCTTAAGTTTTAGTCCAGAATATATTCATTTTATTACGTTCAATGCATCTTGGGATTGAAAAAAAGAAGGAAAATTTATTTTAAAAATTAAGAAATGAATGCTTTAAAAAGTAAAAGTAGTTTAAAAAGAAATGGGAAGACCAAGTATAGATAATTTTCTTCTTTTTGTTTTATTAAAAAGATAATTATCAAAGCTCTTTTCTTTATATTTATATTGTTGTTTTTTTTTGTTTTTTCTTTATATATATATATATATATATATATATATATATATATATATATATATATATATATATATATAAGGAAATGTTATTGTTGTGAGTGTGCAGTCTACACCTACAACTGTGAAAATATTATTGGGGTTAGGAACCTAATATTGGCATAATAAATGTGTTAAACTGTTGACAGTAAAGAATACAAAAATATGTGGATTCTTTGACATTTTTACCTGTTTGTTTTATAACTCTGAAGTGCGGAGTCAGGCCAGCTGTTTGCCCATATTTCCAGTCTTTATGCTAAGCTCAGCGAACCACCTGCTTGCACTAGATCCACATTGAACGTACAGACATGAGAGCAGTATCGATCTTATTATCCAGTTCTCGTCAATAAAGCGTATAAGTGTTTCCACATGATTCAACTTTCAAATTTTTAGAGCATTATATATTTCAGGGTTTTTTTTCTGTCCTTTAAAAGCCAGTGTTCAGTGATGTAGTTCCAAAACAAAAGTCATAAAACTACAAATTCAACTATAAGCGGTCTATAGTAAACTGTACTTTCCAAATAAAGCCCCATGTTAAGTGTACTTTGTTGGTTTAAGCTTCCAGTATGTAAAAACTTTAACTCAACACGCCGCTAAGTATCAACACCCTCTTTCCTCCCAGCAGGACGGTGTCACACACACACACCAGCTATAAAGTGGAATGACAGAGACGGCTATAAAAAGCATATGAGTCAGCTGCAGAGTGAGATCCCAGTTAGAAGCTGAATGACACAGATCATCGCCGCTCACACAATCACGGCCGCGGCAGAACAGGAAGCGGCTCACACACACTACCTGAGCTATTTTCTTCGCTTGATGAGAAGCATTTTTCTTTTGCAAAAAAACATCCTGAGTGTGCAAAATATTCAACCCCTGACACTTAAGATAGTGTTCGCCCTTTTTTTCCATAAGAAGGAGGCAAGGTTCTTCACAAAACATAAATAAAACACTGACAAAATGTTGACAGGACTTTGATGCGCTCACAACCCAAATCTCAGTGGCCCGCCTCGGGTCACTGACGCAACCCTCGGATAATCCAGCAGGACAGGGATGCATACGGGTGTCTGTCTTTCTGCATTGATGTCCGTACTTATTACATCCCATTCCCCGGTGATGTAACGTATCCAGGCGCTGTATGTGTGCTTCTGGAAAATGACACTTTGAGGCAGAGCGTTTTCATCAAATTAGATGGTTTGCAATCTGGGTGCAACCCTTGTTTGTACATTCACCGTGTCATCTTGGAAAAACGAGCTCTCTCTGGAAGAAACGGGGTCAAAGGGGGGCTTTGGTGGACGACTACAGAGCCGAAACACGACTCTTTTTGTCAGTTTCTTTCCTGAAGAGCAGTCTGACAGGCAATGGCCCGAGGGTTTCAGAACTGGAGGGGGAACTCAGTCCGAGCTATAGTTGTGTCTAAGATGAATAACACCTCTGACACAGGCAGGCTGACTGACACTACACAGTAAAAACAGATGACAAAACAGCCCCAAACATCAGCTGGCACTTGAGAGTTTCTGAGTCAGTATGTTTACATGATAGAAAAAGTTGAATTATTCTGCTAGTCTGACTAAAAGTGGACAAACAGACTTAGATAAAGCAACTGGAAATCAGGCTCCTCTTTCATGTATATGCCTTAGTTGGACTTGACCTGGCCTTGGCGCTGTGCGCACATGCTCATAGTCGCAGCGCCGCCCTAACCACAGGGATTATTTGTCAATTATGAGGAAAGAAGGGATGGTGCGAAACAGGTAAGGCTTTTTTTTTTTAAAATAAGCACTAAGGAGGGACTTGTGATTTTTATTTTGGCTTAGGTGCGAGACGTACAACTTTAAATGGTAATATTTTGTATTTATTTTAAAATCAGTTTAAGTATACAATATATTTGAATATTTGCTCCGCTTTACCTGAACCTTACCTGAACAATAGCTGGAGTAAGGACTGTCTTACAGCAAGGTAAAGCAGTGAAAATATTATAAAAAATAGCATACAGTTAAACTGATATTGATCATTTAAGGCTGGATTTGCTTAGCCCGTTTGATTTTACGTATGTGACCCTGCGGTTTTTTATTAAGTTATTGTAGGCTAAATAATAGGGTGATTGGGCCAATAGCAACTAGCCGAAAGGATGAATGTAAATGTAGTGACTGAGATGCAGGCACAAGCCTGGAGAGCATCAACATAAAAAATGTGGCAAATCTATTTTCAGAGTACGTCATTTACATGTGTGCCTTCATACACACGAGGGATTCACACAGGAAATTGTGCAACATGTAATCTAGTGTAAATTCTAGATGTAAAGCCCTTTGAGACAAACTTGTGAGTTTGGGCTGTATAAATAAATTTGACGTTCTGAACCTATGCAATCCAGCATGTTAGTGTATTTGACTAATAAAGCACTGTGAGCCTTTGCACCTTTGCACAGCGTTCTAAATTTGTATTTTAGAGAGGACCTATTGTGCCAATTATCAGGTTCATTCTTGTATTTTAAGTGTACTTACGTGCTTTGCTATCCACTATTTTCCTCACATTGTCTGTGCTTTAACAATATTCACCCTTTTTCTGAAACACTTCATTTTAGTGCCTGTCTCTTTAAGAAATGTACAGTATTGACCACCATTTACATATATATAATACATCACACTATTACACCCAAAAAGGCTGTTAAACAACACAAAAGATTAATAAAGCACTATGTATTATTATTTTTTATCTTTTTTTTCATAAAATGAAACAATATCTAACTTAGTAGAAAATACTTGCTTTCACAAGTGCCCATATAATTGATCTTCTGTTTGTTGTGAAGTGGTTATGAGAAACATGCTCCCCTGGCTCCAGAATACGCACGCCAAGTGTCTATGTAATCCTAAAATGTTTTTTGTTTCAATTCTCAGGTTTTTCATACTAATCAGAACAACTATTTGTGCAAATTGCCAGAAATTGCAAAGACAGAAATACAAAAACACAAATCGAGAGCCATGTCAGCTTTCAGAAGCAAACGCGTCTGAAACAAAGTCAGAAGGTGAAAAAACCGTCGACAGAGTCCTTGGCGAGGAATCCATCAGCTGTATTGACAGACCTCCAGAGCCTGAGCTGCAGTTACACTGTGTTTTAACTTCTTTGATTGCTGCCTGTGGCCACAGCGGCTGCTATTCAGCAAAAGTGTCAGGGACATCCCCACACAATGAGCGCTTTATTTTTCTGAACAGGTAAAAACAGTTTAACCATTTGAAACCTGGGCAAAACGGCACAATTTCTTTGAAAAAAAAAAAAAAAAAAGCAATGAGCCACATATTAGCAAGGAAAATTAGTAATAAATAAATAAATAAATAAAAGAATAACATTAAAATAAAATTTAAAAAAAAATAAAAAAAGCTAAAAACAGAAAATGACTCAGAAAAAGTGCCTAAAAATATAATAATTTTGTATCATAAATTTAAACACGTAATCATGATCATTCTAAATATTGTTTTTGCCCAGCTTGTTTTTATTTTTCCCTAGATATTTTTCCCTAGCTTTTCTGAAACATTCTTCTAAATTTACTAATTTGTAGAACATTTCTTACCAAGATGCTCATTGCCTTTTTCTGGTGTTTTTTTTTTTTTTTTTTTTTTGAAAGAAATCAAACCAATTTGCTCGGGGTTTAAACTTTGTAACACTCGTGAAAAGCTTCTGAAAGCAGCACAAGAATACTGATGTTGCTACAGGTTTCAAAGATACTTTCAAATATTTTCTGTCCTTAAAATCTAAAAAAAAAAAAATCAAGACAGCTCCAGATCCCACACACAACATGAAGATGCACATTCTCAGTTTGTGATGTCAGTTAGTGATACATCAATTGTATCGACAGGCATCCAGGAGCTTCCAGAAACCCTGAACCCTTTATCTGGAAATGCCCTGTTGAGCATGCGGTATTATGGGAAGTCGGAAAGACGACGTTCGTTTCCCTGAACCGTGTTTTGTAGATCACTTCTGAGAAAACATGGTCATGAATGTGTATATCAGGATTTGTTTTCAGCCTGGTTTAGCACGGAGGCGCAGCGCTGAATCAGTTAGATTACAAAACAGGTAGATCTAAGAAATAGCTTTCCACTGGTGTAAAAACCCTATCAGCTGCGGGAGACAGACAGAGCTTATTTCTCGTAGATTCGAGGTTGTTTCCCGGGTTTGGTTTCATGTTGAGTAGATTAAGCCGTGCTCTGGTCGCAGGATTCCTGTTGGCACACTTCCAGCTCTGCAGCTCTCTTCTCTAAAGGTTTAAAGAATTCATTTTCAGCTGGATCACAGCTCGGGGAGGCGGCTGAATAGGTCAGGGTGGCTCTGCTTTCTCTATCGATGCAGAGGCTGCAGACTGCAGGAGCCTTGACCTAAGCCCAGGACATATTGACTGAACCCCCCCACACACACACAAATACACACACGAACACCCCGAGATGTCGCTCCCTGATAAACACGGCCAGATAGATGCTTTGTCGCACAACAACCAAAACAAACTGGACTGAGCAATACTATCATCAGCACCATTCATCCACAACTCAGCACTAGTTGTGTGTGTAAAATGACTTGTTTGAGTCACCAGATTACACCGAGTATGTTTGCATGCACAAAATAGTCTGTTTTTTGCCCTTATTGCGAAAACAACAATATTCCTACTAAGCTGTTTACATGAGTGATGGAAATATTTCACTAACACTCCTGTTTACATGCGGCCGAGCATATGCTGCTTTCACGTGCTCCTCGGAAAAATCACACTCACAACATACAAGCATCACGCACGCAAGTCAGAAAAAGCAACACACACGGACGCTAGAAGTAAAAGGCTGTTTTTTTTGTGGCTGATGTTTTAACTAAAGTAAGTAGCGCAGAGCTCCTCAGGTATGTAGTGATATTTTAATTTGTAAATAAGCTTAAATAACATAATAGTTTGCAAACCATCTAATAGGCAGCAATACTCTGATTAATGTGCCCTAATATACCATTTATCACACCAAAATATGGAGAAGTAGAACAGCTAGAGCCGCTTGTTATTTTGCTTCTTTGCATCACAATAGTATTTTTTTCAGTCCCTACTGGTGACGGACTTGTTGGACTCTCTTTCCGTCACCTTCTGCACATATCAAAAAACCTGCTGCTATCCAAATCCTTCATTAAGTTTAAAAAAGCAAAGTGTTTTTCTTTCTGATCAGAAATGTGGGTTTTTATTTTGCACGCATCTCTTCTCCAGCCTTGCAAACTGTTGGCGAATTGGTTTGTGTACCCGTATCCATGACAATGCACAGAGCCGCCCTTGAACAGACGAGAGGCCGTGCATTGCAAACTGCAGTAAAAACCCAGAGACTAAATATTCTGAACTGGCTGTATACATGCCCAAATAAGGATACTGGCATATCCCACGTCTTAATTCCAAAATGCAAAATTTGAAAAACGGCCTAATTCAGAATATGTAAAGGTAAAACTGAACCAGGTCCACACAACATAGAGATGCACATTATTATCTTTAATCATACTCATAAATCTGAGAGCATGTTAATAGTAAGTCAATAGAATCTTTTTAATAGTTTATAATTGAATCATAATATGATATTTATGCTGTTGGAATGAATTTCATTTGTAGGCCCTCTCAGATTTGGCGCCTTGAGAGAATAACGTATGAGGGCAAAGACGTCACTCATGATCACTTTTCAAGGTAAATACTGTAAATGAGGGCCATTATGAGCCGAGTGTTGGCTGTAATGACAGTGAGGGAAAGAGCAGGACCGACGGGCCTAAGGGGGGAGAGCAATCAGCATGGATTTATTGGCCTGGAAGGGAGTGAAAATGTGAAAGATCACTGTGTGAGTGATGGAGGGCAGATAAGTGTGGTCAGGACAGCTATCCTGATGCAAGACTGTCAGCGTGAGCATTTATCTGCAGCCGCCTAAGAAAGAGTGCAGGTGACCACGTCAGGTATTCAGGAAACACCAGCGGGAAACATTTAACAAAAAGGGAAGACAACTGTGACATACAGTAGGGATATTGTGATAGGATTGGAAATATCGGTCCGATCAATGCATTGTTTAATTGATCAGGATCTGATATTCTGAGCATATTATTCTGAGCAACTATTCTTATTCTGATCCTTTGTTTTCAGTGTTGGAAACGGAGAGCACACTTTGCAGAAGATATTCAGGTCTTATTCTAAAACTGATTTTTTTTTTTCATGTTCAACTTAAGCTGGTACAACACTTTAACAGGACTTGAATTTTTTTTTCAGTTTTAGAGAACTAGTTTTACTATAAGTTGTAATGAGCGAAATTTGTGACAGATTTGTATTTGTTGTGACTGGGAATGCTAAAGTTCACCTCTAACACTACAGTGAAGGATAACTGTGATTATATTACTCATTTATAGTCTTCTGTACTGCACTAAGCGAATTTGAGAGCAATTTCTGAGGACGCATTTTAGTTTGTTTACTTGGTTATCCTATTTAAAAAACAACAAATGCTGCACTCAGTTTTTTTTTTACTTTGTTATTTGTAAAAACTAAAATAAAGGAACCGTTTGGATGCACGCATTTTTTCTTGTATTGCACTGCAGCGTTATTAAACTGTCAAGCACATACACTGAAGTGATTTTAATAACCTCAAAGTACTTAAAGTGTGCATTGTGCAGCTGTATTATCCAGGTGAATTCAAATATTGGATCGTGACTCAGTATGCTGATTATCAAATGACTCAGATCAGGATACATGTATGTTAGAGCTCTGTTAGATTATCCTCAGAAATGTCATTAAAGCTATCCAGGAATGTATTATGAATACACAAGTACAAAATGAGAGTTAAACAGCCAAGGGGCGTCCTATTCCGCCCACAAGCTCCTGCAATGATACACCCCCTCCTCCTGCCGTCTCTGCAGGCAACATCACGGCCTTGTGACTGCAAAGGAACCTTTCTGATATCTCTGAGACATTTTAGGGCTGTTTCTGAGAGTGAAAGAGCGTCTATTAGAATTGAGAAAGTACCGAGCGTCCCTGTTTAACATCTGCTGTTCTAGCTGAGCTGAACACTGTTGAGGAGCCGGGAGAGGGGTTCGCAGTGTGACTTTGGGGGCAGCTCTTCAAAGAGCTGCAGAGCGCCTCTCGACTCAGGTGGCCACTTGGCAGATCAGATGTGAGGATGTGGGGGGGAGAGGTCACCGCGGGAGCAACATCAGGGCCGTGGGTGTACCAGGACGCTCTGATAAGAGTTTGACAGCCTCTGTCTCTTCGCACTAAATGGAGCGTCTCTCTCAGACAGATCACTGCGCACCATAGATCCCTATCGGCAGACAGGAATGTTGATATTCTGCAAAACCCTGGAACACACCATCTACCATCCCGGCCTCCACAGCATCACGCCACACCTTGCTATGTAAAGCGCGCACTACTTTCTGCACTGACACTGAACAACGCAATGCAATCGTGTAATTGTGAGGTTACAGAAGAAATGCCTCCTGTGCATTCAGCAGCTGAGCTCGCCGCACTGCACGCCCTCGGCCATCATCACCTCTTGTGGGGTTGTTTTTTTTTTTCCAGCCAGTTCGGCATGCTGAATTAGCATCAGAGACAGCCAAGCCTGTATTTAAATGAATTCACTCTGACTGGCAGTTCAGAGTGAGGAGAGTAAACAAAGGGCTAAAGTCAAGAGGGAGCGAGGTCGAAACAAACTTTATATACAGTGAGACTGTTTCTCTTTAGCCATCGAGCCTAAACCTTTCCTGATGGCTCGTGTGGTTGTTCTCTCAACATCGGATTTTGTTGTTAATGTGCAGGTTAACTAGCGCCTGTTTCCATTTTTTAAGATTATTTTTATGGCTTTTTGCCTTTATTTGATAGGACAGACGTAGTGTGAAAGGAGAAGAGAGAGGGAATGACTTACAGCCCTTACAGCCCTGGTTTCCCCTTTTTGGATGAAAGGTAAACACAGTGTGCCGGTCTAGAGTTATTTCCTCTTACGCATATAGAGAACATAAACAATCTTATGGAATATACTATTTCAAACATATAGAAGGTTTTGGTTTGGTTCCAACAATATACCATCCTGTAACTCACACAAAGGATGCAACAAAGCTTCCTGTCCGTCCCACAGGAAACAGTATGTTCACTGTGTGTGATATATTATAACGTCATAGTGGAACCAGAATGAGTTTAGTCCTGAAACGAGGCTTTTGTTGATCATGTACTTTCTCTTCTGCTCCACCGGTTGTTCTCTTTGTTTTCAGAGATTTCTATGTGAACACAGCTGAATACTACACTGTCAAGGGATGCGTTAATGTAAAAGAGTACCACACTGTATTGCATTAAACAGAAAATTCACTGAAACGTGTTTTTTCTTTGATTTTTCGCTGCGTGCAAATAACACGTATGTGTGTGAAAAAAGCCTCATATACTGTATCTTCTTCCTCTGTGCCAAAGAACTCCATTGTTTTCAAAAAAACTGTTAAAACACATCAATGAGCCACCCAGTTGCACTGGCTAATATGTTCCTTCAGTACCATCAACTAGGGATGGACGATAGTATTGCAGATCACCATTACAAAGAAAAACAAACACCTTTAAATAAGTTGATCACGGTAACGTTTCATTATTGGTTTGACCCTGATAATCATGTCCAGCAGCGACCAAAGATGATGTGAAATTTTCATATCGTCCTATTCCTACCAAGAACGCACACATCTTAATTTATTTTGACACAATTCCACATTCACCATCCTACAGCCCCAAACACATTCTGTAGCACCAAACGTGAATTGTTTCACAGCTAAAAATAGTCTCAAACGCCCTCACAGTTTCCACATGTGACGGCCGTTGTCAAATATTTACATCTTCAGGAGGAACCAGTGGGCTTGGGGCTGAGTGCCACAGACAGAGTGAAGTCAGAAAGTATTTGGAGACGACTGAACACATGGGATCTGTTGACAACATGGCTTTACTGCTTGGACTAAAGATGACCTCACACTAGTGTTTTGTACCCGAGAGAAAACTTGTTACAGAAGGGCAATGAAGAACTAAAATTCCTACTTTGAAATATCCAAATCTGGATCATTAGGTTCACTATTTTTATTTTTTTTTAAAACTGCTAGAGCAAGAGATCATTAGCCTAAAGCTGATGTCTCATGGCCATGGGAATGGGAAACAAGAAGCGGGGTTACGGGAACTAAAGGGTTGCTATGTTTAAATACCTGTTTGTGCAGGTAAGCAAATTCTACCCCCAAAAACAATTTCCAAACCTATTCTCAACCTAAAGTTAACCGTTAACTGACAGTCTTAGTAGAGAATGTGAAGATGGCGTCATATCGTAAAACCGTCTGTGCTACCTGTGCCTGCTATGGTCAAGCAACTGTATCTGGACAAACTGATCACAATTAACAACATCGATAAAGTGCGTGCGTACACTTTAGTTATAGAGATGACACACTTCAAAAGATTGCACACCCAAAGTGTCAGCAGGTGTCCGGGCTTTCACGTGCAAAATGTCACTTGAATTAACAAATACAGACCAGGAAGAGACTCAAAAAGATTAGAAAGCGACACAAAATGATGGCAAAGTGACAATAAGTCCCAAAAAGACATGAAATTAACTCAAAGGGATCCAAATAAATACAAAAAGACACCCTCAAAGCAACACAAAATAACTACAAAAACGACAAAAAGTCTCAGAATGACATATAATTACCTCAGTTAGACACAAAATTACCTGCAAAAGGACACAAATTAACCACAAAGCAACACAAAATAACTACAAAGCAAAATGAAAATGTCCCAAAAAGACATAAAGGTACCTTAATAAGACCCAAAAGTACCTTAAAGAGACCCTATGACTGTAAAAAGACACAAAACAACCACAAAGAGACACAGAATGACTTATATTAAAGACGCATAACAACTACAAAAAAATGCAACACCACCACAAAGTCTGACAAATTGCCTGGGGGATTAAATGGTACAATATGGACAAAATAAAAAGACGTTGAGAGCCAGCGTAGTGAGCACTCGCATGTCCCCAGCTTGCTATTAGCTATCAGTTTGTCAACCACAGTGGTTTACTAACTAGCCTGCTGAGTTGTCACAAGCCTATATTGCGAGTAACTTCAATATTTAAGTGTGTTGACTTTTCTCTCCTATTTCTTGTTTTTTATTTTCCCGTCTCTTCTCCTTCTCCGCCAACTTGCATTAAGCAGAATACACGACTGCATTTAAAAACCTTATTCAGGTCTATAAATCATACTTTGGCAGCGCAGTAGACTGTCATACTGTACATCAACGTCTTGCATAACACAGAGGCGTGCATCACACATTGAGCAATTTAATGGGTTTTTAAGTGTCTTTCTTTGAGAATACGGAGCAGTTAGGCAAGTCGCACTGCGCTGTCATAAACAAAACTCACGTCCAGTGACTGACAATTCATTTAACCGGACAAACATCATCCTCAATCATCCTAATGGGCCGCACGGAGCTTAACAGAGATTCAAATGTAACCTTTTACCTAGTGCACTGTATACATGTAAGGCTGCTTTAAAAAAAAAGGGAACGTGAAGAGAGAGGTATCTCACCGGGAAAGAAGGGGAAGTCAGATAATCCCATTAGTGCCAAGTGGTGGGGAATTCAGATGTGATCATCTGAAGGCCGCCCACAGGATACTGGAGTCATTTTCTGACGCCACCAGCTCTGGACAATACTGCTGCCCTCTGAACAAGGACGCAAACCTCCACCCTGCTCCTGCATTTTCTACATTAGTTAAACACTAAAATTCAATACGGCACACTGCAGCTGGGATATGCATTCAGGCTTATATCTGTCCCTGTGAAAAAAATAATCCATTCAAATACCTATGCAGACAATAGGACTGTTAGACTAATTGATGTCATGCCCATAAATGAATGGAGGTATTAGTCTGACCCTTAGGTGTTTCACTGGGGAAAAAAACATCCTGCTTGCAACATCTTCATTTTCTCACAATTATAAAGCCACAGTAATGACTGTTTTTACTATAATTACATTTTGTTGTTCTATTATTACACAGGAGAACAGCTTGCCAACTAAATCCAATTATATTTATGGGATATTTAAGAATGTCATTTTGTGCCTGTCTTCTTGTGGGAAACATGCACTTTATTAAATAGCGCACGAAAACGCACCAAAAAAGGGAGCAAGGAAAAACTTTACAAATCTGACACGTTAACTTTTTGAAACCGCAAGTGACATCACTTTTATTTAAACGTTTAAACCCCAAAGCTAATTGGTGTGATTCATGTCAAAAAGATGAAGAGAAAAAAAAAGCAATGAGCAACTTGGTAAGAAGTATTTGACATTTGCAAGAAATTAGTAGATTTAAAAAATATATATTTTTTAAAAAAAAAGCTTGGGAAAACTATTTTTATTATTAACATAATTACTTGTTTAAAAATAGGTTGCACAATTATTATATTTTTGAGCACTTTTTCCACATCATTTTTTAAAAAAAAATTCTTTTTCTTTCTTTTTTCTCAATTTTTTTTCTTCTTTCATGGCTCATTGCTTTCTTCCCATGTCTTTCAAAGATATCAAGCACGCTTTCTCAAGGTTTCAAGGGGTAAAGATAGTTTTACTTTTCAAAAATTTGAGAAAAATATGAAGTCTAGAACCCAGTTTGATTTAACCCTTATGACATCAATTATTATTTATTATTTCATCAGGGTTTATGTTGACTTGAGTTTCACACTTTAAATTTGTATCAAAATTAGAAATTACAAGCATTGCAATGTTGAGGTTTAAAAGATGTGGCCGTTTCCCAGAATTGCAAAAGTACAAGAAAATAAAAGAAAAAGAAAAAAGAAAAAAATATTAAAAAATCATCATCATCATATCATCATATCATTAAAAAAAACAAGGAAATGAGCTGAAAAAAGTGCTTTAATAATATCCTGTAATATCCTGTAACACAGTTTTGAATATGTAATTATGATAATTATAAATATAGTTTTCCCTAGCTTTTTCTTTCTCTAGACATTTTTCCCTAACTTTGAAAAAACAATTTTCTACATCTACTAATTTCTTACAATTCGCAAAACTCACCATTTGCTTATTACCTTGTTTCCCCCATGTTTGCACCAATTTGCTTGTGCTTAAAGCTTTAAAACACATGTGAAGGCATCTGAATGTATTTCTAACTTTAAAAGGGTGAAATAATCGTTTCGCTACGTAAGCGCAGGTCATGCCTCCACTCTAGGAAATGCAAATTTGCATCACCCAACTTAATGCAATGCTAAATGTAAGAAAAGCCCATTTAAAATGTACTGTTATTTGCAGACAATAAATTGTTTCAGAGAAAAAGTGACCCAAAAAGCATGCTAATAAGCTTTTCTAATTTGTTAGTCTGCAGCCATGCCAGCAGCTTTTTCAGGCTGTATTTTTAGCTGAATTCTAACATCAGCAAAGCTAAAATGCTGACAAAACAATGCTAACACGACAATGTTCAGCAGATATAATGTTTACCATGGTCTTGATCTGGGATTAAAGTGTCGGCACGCTAAGTTTTAGCATGGCAAAGAAAAAGTGCAGCTGAGGTTGATGGAAATATTATGATTTTCTGAAACTGAATCATTCTGATACACAGAGAAGATGTAGCTATAATTACAAACCTCACCTTTAATTGACAGCGTTATTGTGTGCAAGAGAAATTACCTCACATCTCACCTATAATGGAAAAGCCTCAGAGGTTAAATGAGGCCTGTTAATTAGGTAACCCACTTTAACCCCCTTTTCCCCGGGACGCCCCCCCCCCCCCCGCCCCCTGCTGTTATCTCATGTGATCTCATCTGCTCTCCGTTCACAGCTGAAACAATATGGAAGCGCTGGCGTGCACTGCAGCAGCTAGCCTCCACTCTCTCCTCCCCGCCTCATTAGCATGCAGCTCAGGGAACTGTCCATTCATAAAAGGCCTGTCGTGGAGTGGGCCAGGCATCTCGAAAGGGACAAAACCCTCTCCAAGGTCAGCGTTCGCAAGCGCCGCAGGAAGACACAACGACGGAAATCACACAAGAGTGCTTCCGTGTGCAACTTCCACATGTGAGCAATACAATGTACCAATCTGTCAGTCATGAATAACGAATAAAAGACGACCACGGGCAACAATTAAAGGAAGCATGGGTGATCAGAGGATACTCAACCACATCAATACTGCAAGATAACAGATTTGGGGATGAGAGAGTCTGTGTATCTATGTCGTGTTGAGGGACAGGTGAGGGCACAAATCAGCCCTGTTAACTATAATCACTGCTCATTGGATGTAAACACACAAAACACTGGATTACAAATAATATAATTATACTGATATATGACTGTATGATCTGCATAGCCCTTCACATGAAATGATACCAGGTAATATCGCTGATGTGACGGACGTTTGATCGATTGCATTTTCAGTTTAGAGCTAGCTAAAGACATACAGGCTGTCTGTGACAACTTAGTATTGATTTTGGTGCAACATTATGACCGCATTTCCCTCCAGTATCCATGGATTAATGATTTCCTCTCTGTGATAAGATATTTTCATTATTCTCTGACATTTGGAGCTGAACGACAGTGCGTATCTAAAGCCATGCTCGAGGCTGTTTGAGGAGCAGCGGTGCTTTGAGCTAAATGCTAGTGTTGCTAACGTCTGCACAGTGACAATGAGCACAAGCAGATGTTTTAAAAGGTATGTTAACCACGTCAAGCATCGTAGTTTTAGTCTTAGTCAGCCTGCTTTTTGATTTTTTTTGCCGTCATTGACTCACAAACAGAAAGACAAAAAGCGAGAGACAGAAAAACAAGATGCACGCAATGAGCCCTGCTATTTCTAACCCCCGTCCTTACCAAAATTAAAATCAAAATTGAAACCGGCTCCTCACCAATGCGCCTTAAAACAATATTAATCGAGCACATCTTTCATCTCTCGCAGCTTTCTCTATGCTGTTATCTCACACAGACAACATGTAATGTTACAATAAATGTAGTGAACCTAACTGCAGATCAACATGGTCAAAACTACATTAATAAATAAAAAGAGCACAACAACAACAACAACAACAACAGCCGGGAGCCTCCCTATCAGAGAGACTGTGTTAACTTTTTATACAGTCTATAATCTGTACCAAATTTCATGGCAATCCATTACATTGTTTTTGAGATATTTTAGTCGATGCCATGCTGCTAGCTAAAAAAATGACAGATTCATCAATGCAGTTGCAGCCAAAACACAAACAACAGCGATGAAATTGTTCAACATTTTGGTGGGATTTTGTTGAGAGGACAGATTTGTTCATCCAAATGTGGAGCTCAAGCCTTTTCCAAACCCTAAGAGGAAGATGCATTACTTCACAAAGCTCCATCTGTGTTTAGATTTTGTTTCAGGGCCCCCCGACTGAGAGCTGATATCCTTGTTGCTACACATCATTTACTGCTGAATTGCAAAACTGTCCATATTGCAGACAGGGAGATAACAGATGAAGAGAGAGCAACTTTAGCACTGGTCTGACTAAACTGTACATTTAAAACACACAAACACACACGCACACAGGTCTTTGGCACAATCAAACAGGTTCAGATAGTATCATGATGTCTTCACTGCCCTATTTCAGTCGGAGGAGCTGCCCACTATCAAATGAAGGACAAGTGAACACGGAGGGCTCGGAGCAAATCAATAGGGATCAACCTCTTGGTATTGCTGCCACCCGTCCCTCCGGCTCAAAAAGAGCTCAGATCAATGCAGATGTGTGCGGATGACAAGGATCTAAAGAGAGAGAACGCTGTGGACGCTGTCCTCCTTTCCACTTGCACACAACACCAGCTAAGATTAGACATTCAATTGGACCTGGAGGGCGGGGGAGGAGACGGATTTGTGCACAGACTTGTCAGTGATTGTGTTTTGAAATTATTTTACGCCACAGTAAAAGCAGAAAAAGAAGAAGCTGGGTTGGTTGTAGTAGCAAAGAGAGGGAAGTCACAATACTGTGGAATTATTAGTCAAAACGGCGAGAGATATTCAGTACCAGACTCTTTATGATTGCTTGTCCAGGTGCACGGAGTTCGGTCTTTCAAGTGCACAAATGGAGGAAATTATCAGGGACGAGGAACAAGGGTGCAGACACCTGTGCAGCCCAGTCGTTATTCTTGTTAAACGATTGTGAGGTTTTGTGAAAAATTGTGGATATTTTTGTGTCGTGCTGTGGTCACGTCAGGGATGTTTTCCAAAAAAAGAGTCCTCGAACTCATCATTTCTGGTGGGAAACCCGACAAATTGCATGTGCTGTGCAACATCCCCACCAGGGCCAGATTAACACTCGAATGCTAACCTAGGAAGAAAAATAAGCTGTGGGCCCCCATTGCAACCCAGTCACCAGAATAAATATTGGTATTATACATTTCTGATAACCACAGATATGTAACATTGGTACATTAGTATGTAGCAGATATATTAAAATGTATGTTTCTTTATGTTTCAACTATTTCAATTGTGGTTACATTTGGTTACGGGGAGGAAAAGAGCATGTTTTGGCTTAAAAAACAGGTTTCTGTTGCCGCAATTACTGCTGAAAATGCCGCGGGTGTCTTGCTTAAACAACACCTAGTTTTGGTGCAACATTTGCCACTGGAAATGCAGCAGATGTTTCACGAACATACACTCACTTTTGGTGCCACAATGGCACATACCACCTATATCTGACTAAAAACACCCAGTTTTGGTGCAGCAGTTGCTGCTGGAAATACTACATATGTGTGGCTAAAATACACACAGTTTGGATGGCATATTGCCACTTGAAATGCCATAAAATCTCACTTAAAACACCCTGCTTTGGGTGTCACTGGAAATGCTGCCCTTACAGTTTTGGTGGCACAATTGCCGCTAGAAATACCATCATGTCTCACTAAAAAAAAACCCAGTTGTATGTGCTACATTTGCTACTCGAAATGCTGCTGTCTCGCTAAAAAGCTATTTTGGTGTCCCAGTCAACACTGGAAATGCCGCCCCTATTTTGCTAAAGGACACCCAGTTTTGGTGGCGCAATTTCCTCTGGAAATTCGGCTGTGGACCAGAGCCTGGCCGTCATCCCCTCGAACACCTGATGATAAAGTCAGCTCATATACTGTACGTGTAATCAGAGCTTCATCACTTATTGTCCTCTGGCAGCTGGGCCGCCCACTGACCCCTCCAGTCTCTCGCCCTCTATGTGCATTGTGTATGTTTTAGATAGCGATTTGCAATTAGTTTGTGCTAACCTGACTCATTGATTAGCACACAAGCACAAGATACACTGGAAGAACAAATGCTTTACAACCACATTTTACCCTCAGGACTTTATCAACATGGGGCCCCCAAATAAATGCAGATGTCACCTTAAGACCACTATCAGTTCAATTTATATTCTAATTTAGGGGAAATTACAATGTAAACAAACAAATTATGAATAAATTCAGTTACCACAGCCTCCGGGGGCCTACTTTTACTGGTTCGAAAATTGCAGCATTGTGAAACAATTAGTTGATTAATAGATGAGCTGACTGGCAGAAATGTAGTAACTGATACCTAAAACTCACTGGTTCCAGCTTCTTAAATGCCCTGAAAACTTGGCCTTAAGTCTTAACTATTTCTGGGGCGCCCAGTAGCTCACCTGGTGGAGCAGGCGCCCCGTGTGCAGAGGCTGGGTCCTCGCCGCAGCGGTCGCAGGTTCCACTAGGACCTCGGCCCTCTGCTGCATGTCATCCCCCCTCCCTCTCCCCCTTTCACGCTTGCTATCCTATCTGAATAAAAAGACTATGTGGGTTGAATTTAATCAGATTTAACTGACAGTGACCGAACATCACACTGTCATCAGATTCTGATTCAAATGTTACTAAATCCTGATTGGTGCATTTAAGTGTGACATCACTGTTTCCAACTTATCCGAGCCCACTTCAACCCAGTGAAAAGAGCAGAGAGAAAAACATTCAGGGCCTTTTAATTTGAATAATTTCTGGTTTTCTAAATATCTTATCAAAGGGAAATATAATACAATTTGATTTTGGACTGTTTGGACTGTTTGAACTGCAAGCTATTTCAAAAAATTACCTTGAGCTTGAGGGAACTGCAATGGACATTTTCTTCACTATTTACTGCAGCCTCATTATTACCGTTATTACACTGGTTCCAGATTCTTACATGTGAATATTTGCTGATTCATCTTACGACATTGCATAATTGTGTGTGTTGAACTGTTCGTCAGACGAAACAGTACATTTGAATATGTCACAATGGGCTGTGGGAAACTGTGATTAATAGTTTATAGAGAAAATGATCTTCAGATTGACATAATTTGGAAAATACATTGATTTGCAAAATATGTGTTGATGCGTCGTAATAGTAAGCTGCACCCAGTCAAAACATGAGTTCACAGGAAGGCAAGCTGCAGCCCACTGTTGTGGCTAAAATAGATTTTCACGGGAGTACACCTGGTTATCCTGGAGCGCGGTCCAGACGCCAGTGCATTTACTTTTTGTCCCCGCCCAGGAGTGATATATTAGGATGATCATGATGATTGCTTTAACCGCCATGTATGAGCAAGAAAACAGCCTTAACTTATGTTAAAAACCACTGAGACAGCGTGTGACCGTTGTTACAGTCTGTAAACACTTTCTGTAATTTTCCTTGTCCCACACTGATGCAAAAATACATTTACCAATAATTAAACTGCATATTATTACTTCAGAAATAAAACGGATTCTCCAGTTCAGGAAAAAGGCTCCTGTGATATACAGTGATTAAATGAATGTTTGAGGTCAAGTATTTTTCCAATCAGTCATCTGACAAATATTATCTACAATAATAAGAATTATTTATACGATAATGTCACAGTGGTGGAAATTTTAAAATATACCGCTATTATCATTGTTTTTATAGAGAACATTAGTGAATAATTTAATATTAATGAGACGAGTTTTACGCAGACATTTACTTTTGGTTAAATGAATTCATATATTAATTGAGTGACTGAGTGAAAAAAAAAGTCATTAGAATAATCGAGAAATGAATCATTAGATTAGTAACTAAATGAAAAATAATTGTTAGATTAATCGAGAAAGAAATAATCAAACAGGTGCAGCCCTGATCGATACTGAACATTATAAGATTAGTTACAGCCTTTATAACGACAAAACACTAGGGATGTTTCTCTTGTCCCATCTCAGCCTCTCGAGTACTGAAGCAGGACGAAGAAACTTTCACAGTTCCTAATTATTATAAACGTATCAGCAGTATACCAAGTAATCAACTAGTTTTTTAAGAAAGGCTTTTGTAGTGCACCCCTGCATTGAAAATTATACACCTGTGTGCTTAAATGTGCTTCATGTGAATAGAGGATAATAACAGGCATGCTATTATACTGCAGATTTTTTGGCACAACCGGTAGGGAACCCCACAATAAATGATGTGATTGCACCACAGAGACCCCAGGCCTTTGTTGGCTTACAGTTGTTGTACTGCCAAAACGCTTTTTAAGAGGCCAGGTTTGTTTTTCATTATTTCCTGTGAAACTGACATTTTGTTTCACACTCGGGATATAGAGAGCGAAAAAAAAAAAATGCTGCTTTCAAGTTAGCGCGCCAGCCCAGGTTTAAATGTTTCGAGCCCGGCCCCGCTGTCAAGATGAATGGTGGGTTTTTCACACAGTCAGTTGATGGAGAATCCCATTGTGAGGAACAGCACACCGGCCGTGTCCGCTGTGTGATGTTTCACCTCAGGCTAGAGGGATCAAAGCACCACCTGCGGACCACAGGAGCAACTCCGGCACAACACAACACTACCGTCCGTGTCAAATATCATCACTTGAAATGTCATAAATCCTCCGCTAGCTTTACCCAAACACTGTAAATCGACCTCCACTGTTCCTATACATGTTCAAATGAGACAGTGGCTATTTGCTTAATGTTTTCACACTTGTCAGCTCAGTTTACGCTATAATCTTGCCACATTAACTGCTACGATTCTCCGAGGCAAGTAGCCATTAACGCTACAAGAGCTCCACGTTACTGCTTGAGTCATGCCGCTCTTTCTGCAGCGCGGCCGACCACACATGCAAGACTCGAAGAAGCCTATAATCAAGGAGGTGAAAGAGAAGGGTCATTGTTTAAGAAATTAGCACTTTGGCCGAATGACTGTTTTCTCTCCAAGTGTCAAGAGGTGAGCTCGGACAGCGGGAAAATGAAATTGAAATCATGTGTGGAGCAGAGGAAAACAAAGACTGTCACACATCTCGGTTTGAGCGTTCCTCAATGGCTGACACGTGCTGGAGAGGCTGACACGGCTATTTCTTTCAAAAAGCTGCATTCACTTTTCTCTTCCCATGTAGCATGATTGCATATTCTAACGCTCGCAAGCGACCAACCTTGAAGCAATAAAACATAACACAATAACATAATAGTAACGGCCATGAAATGCAGACAGTGTTTTGAGCTACGTGAGAGGGGATATGATGCTTCAACCCATCATGATTTATCCAAAATAACTCATTATTTATTTATCTAATGATCGTTTGGTCTATAAAATGTTTAAAAATTGTAAAAAAGTACCTATAATAAGTTCCCAAACCCTAAGGTGATGTCCTCTAATGTCTTGTTTTGTTTGTCCAACAGTCTCTCATTAGATAAGCTGGAAGAAGAGAAAGTTTGGACTTTTCCTTGAAAATGATGAAAACAATCAATTCACCGTTACTTTTTCTGCAGGTTTACTGATTGTTTCAGCTTAATGCAGCTTCAGACTGTGATTACAGGTGTAGATTTCTGGGGGGAGACGTTGGACACATCGCCCTCGATATTTCGAACATGCGTATTTGTCTACATGAAAGTAGACGTGGACTTATGTCGTGGAACCATGAACTGATGCAGAAAAAGAACAAAATGGTGTATTAAAACTCACCACAATAAAGGAAGTCAAGTGTTTGATGCTCAGAATTTTCTGGCAGAAACCCAATTTCACGTGTCCCCAAAAATGCTGAAAAGAAACCTCCTCCCTTGACTGTAATAGCAGAAATCATTTGCCATAAAACCGCACCTGATTTTATGTTTGAGGACCGTAAATGAAAGAGCAGCAGCTCCTCTGTGTACACAAACACAAAGAGTGTTTAATGTGAGGTCTAAAACCATATGAACGCTGGAATTATCTGTCCTAAAAAAAGGCTGTGTTGTCTCTGCCAGGATTAAAACAACCAACAGTAAAGACAATATAAAAGAAAGTCAATCACTGTTTGATGAATACAACACAAAGGGGATTCAGTTCGTCTTTTTGTGCTTCTAAATTCAAGCTAGCCTTGCAAAGTAGGCCCGGCTCACACACGTGAGGCTCTATAGAAATGCACTGGGTCTGTTTAAGCAGGCAGATGGCCTTATTACAGTCGCGATTTGACGCCTATGCGTGTGTCCCTGCCACTGGTTGGGTGAATGGAGGCCATCTGGGATTGGCCAGGGCTTCTGTGAATGGAGTCGGGGAGCGCCATTCAGCACCGCGGACAGCTCCCTCCGCGCGCTCTCCGTGGTGCTGAATGCAGCTTTTCTGGCTCCGCGTGCTCACAGCAGCTGCACGCAGCAGCAGCAGCAGCAGCTGTCTCCCGGACACCCAGGACAACCCACTCTAACCCACTCTGTGTGTGAGGAGCTGGTAAACAGTGCACGGCAATCAAACAGCAAGCCCGGGCCTGGCCCACATGAGGCCTATAGTGCGGGGCCTGGTAATGAGCAAACACGAAAGCCTTCCGCCACATTAGGCAGGAAACCACCTCTTGACTTCAATGAAACGCTCTCGATATGGAGTGGGCGGCCATGATTAACACCTGGCGGACTGCGACAACACACTCAGGACACACGGGCTCCAGGAGTTGTTTGCATATGCCAACAGCCTCCTTCCAGGTCATTAAATTGTTGTAAAGGCTAGGCCGTAAAACTGTGATACTCAACTAACAGCCCGCAGGCCGAATCAGGATAAAAATAAAGTGATTCACACAGGAATTGTGTTTGTACTTTTGGTAGGCTGTGTATAAGGTGCCAGAGTGCATAAAAATAGAGCTTGTTTATCAAAAAACGCACCAGTGGAGGAACCCCCACACCCCCGAACAGAGATCCTAGCTAAGCCCCTAATGTCTTAAATCCTAGAAATGTCCTAGAATCCTACAAACGTGGTAAAATCACAGAAATGGCCTCAAATCCGAGAAATGTTCCAAAATCCCAAGATCATAGAAACGTCCTAAAATGTCCTTATATCATGGAAACATCCCAGAAAAACATAAAAATGTGCTAAAATACTAGAAACATTTATGGGTCGGCTGCAACTGGCCCCTGGCCTCCTGTCATTTTGCAAAAGTGCCCCCCCCCTCAAGCAAAGCAAGCTGAGTAGCCTATCCTTGCTGCAAAACCAAGTGCCAATCTAAAAAGCCTACATCTAGGGTATCGATGGCCGATCAGCCGGATTGTGGGCTGCAGGCGGTCTTCAATGTCAAAGAACAGAGCGTGGACTAAAAGCAGAGATACTGCTACACTATAGCAGGGCCTCCATCTGCACATTAGCATGGGGCCTGAACACAATGAGGAGATGAATGAACATGAGGCCCGGAGCCGGGAGTCTCCTTGAATCTGTCATCCGTCTCCATGGCGACAGGAGGAGGAGGAGGAGGACCAAAACTGGCATCTATCCGGGCCCAAATCAACAGATGGCCACCACATCAACCCCCCCACCCCCACCTCCAACCCCCCCCCCTTCCCTTTTTTTTTTTTTTTTTTTTTTTTTGTGCAACCTACCTTGCACTGCTCCATGCACGTCCTCACTGAATATTCCCCTGGCTCGTATTTCTGAGTCAGGAGCTCAAAGTCCTCGTATTTCTCCTGGGCGTGCTGGTCGTAGCGCTGGTACGCCTGGACGCACAGGCTGCATCTGCTTGTGTCGCCATCTGCGAGCACGTCGAGGCTGCAGTTCAAATTGTCCGGACTTGTCGAGCCGTAAAACAAATCCAGCAGAGAGTAGGAGTTACAAAAGGAAAGGTACAAATCGCTCATATTTACAGCCCGCGTCCCCTCTTTGTCGGAAAGGCCCTCGCACAAATGGTCGGCATTGGCGAAAGTAAAGCAGTATCTAGACAAACTATCCTGGTGGTGGTAAGTTTCGAGCGGACACAAAGTAGAGTTTCCTATAAAAATATCATCTGTGTTTCCTCTGAGGCTGCTGTGTGCTGAGTGGGTCTGGGGTGACAGGGGGTGGGAGGATGCGAGCTTGACCGGGATCCGGGCCAGGTTGGCCTCGGCGCAGAACCACAGGTGATCAGAGAGGAGGATGGTTAGGAACAAGAGGGATGCCAAGGACAGTCGCCATCTCTGCGCCCTCTCTGAGTCGGTGAATGGCTTTTGGTTGTCGCGGGGGGGCTCTAGCCAGATTTGGAAGCCGTCGTCATCTTCTTGCTGCCAACACGTCCCAGCACCCCTGGTCATATTTTGGGAACCGGCCGACTCCACCGTGGGGGCTCCTCTGCCGCAACAGTCATTGACGTGGGGTCGCGTTTTCTTCCCCTCGGATGTCAGGTGGTGGGTTGTCCCGGCTTGCCTTTGCCTTTTCAGCGGTTATTCCCATTAAAACGAACCGGATGGGAAATTAGACGACCACGGGCCGCATCCTCCATGGCTGACCGGTGAAGCCGCTGTCCTCCCGCCCGCCCTGAGCTCCGCGCCGCGCCGCTCCGCTCCTCTGCGTAGCCTCGACTCCGTTTTTAGAAACACTCACCGACGCCTTTACGTTTTCCCCGGCCTCGGTCGAACAGGGACAAGGGCGCTATCCTCTCCCAACATGGCGAAGCGGTGTGCCTTTGTGTCGGCGGATGGGCCTACAGCCTGTTACAGACCTCTTTTCTTTTTCAAGCCCTCACCGTCTTCATCTCGCTGCCGTTGTCAAGTTGCCGCCATGTTCGCCCAGAGACGGTGTGTGTTTGCAGGAATCTGCGTCAAGCCGGAAGAGATGACCATCAGTGTTTCCGGTTATTACATTCAAAATAAAGGTCGCGAGTTTTTTAAAATTTTATTTATTTATTTTACAATTTTTCAAATTATACAGGCATATAATTCCTTTTAAAACACTGATTTTTTTTTTAAAATTGTAACAATTTCAAATTCAAATACATTAAAAAAAACACAATAAAACAATATTACAGATAACATGAATAATATTAATGTATAAGGGCGACTTAAACCAAGACATATACATTTTTTTGTTTCAATTAAATCTAATTTTTCTGATCATTTGAGAGGTCTTAAAGGCTTTTTCTGTTTGCTGTTATCTTAGAAACAAATTCAAAGAGATATTGTAATTCAACACAAAGTATATGGATATTGGGAGTAATCTGAAGCACTTTGTGGATGTGATATTTGCTAATAAGACAGACAGGTTTGAGAACATTGTCAGTGGAATGAGAGCCTGTATTACAGTTTAAAAATAAGACCACAAAGGTCGCAAGCTGAGGTGTTATTTTGTGCTTTAGTTACTTCTATGTGGTTTAAAAATAGATGTTTCCTGCAGTGTTGGGAAGGCTACTTTTAATATGTAATAGGTTACAGATTACTAGGTACTTTGCAAAAATGTAATAGGAAGTGTAACTATTTTAGAGGTTCTTCATCCCAGCAGCAGTTAACATGATAACAAAACATACTGTAGCACCATTGTCCCTGTGACATTACAGCTGCTTTTGTATAATTTCCATCTCAGATTTGACTACTTTCGTGTTTTTATTGGAGGCGACAAATGCATACATCCTGTGTCCCCACTGAAATCCACTATGCTTATCAGATTGTTTCAGTTAAAGGCTAGAAGAGGGGAATCAATTCAGAATTTCACAGGGACACAATTCAAGTTAGAGCATAATTATATGTAACAGATAACTTTTTTTCCCCATTCTTATACCTCCTTATTTATCTAAAATACATTTTAGTTGTTCTATTTTTATTTTTATTTACACGATTCAAATAAAAAAAAAAAATCAATAATGAAGGATGATTGCATGTTGAAACACATCAAAATGATGCTTCCAGATACATGTTGCACTTTATTTTGAAGGTCAAATCACCCAGTATCCGGTTTGTGTGCTACCTAATTTTGCTACCTTGAGAAACCTCTCCATCTCTGACGTTATGCGCGCGCATCGCAGTCACCGCATCTTTTGGTACCCAGGTGCGTCAAGTCAGAAAGAGCCCCCAAAAATGTCCCCAGTAATATTGCAATTATGAATTCAAAATAAAAGCCTATGATGTCAGTCTCCAAAAGTGAAATATATGTCAGCTATTTAGCTCCATACAACAAAAACAGAATAAACAACCATTAAAAGTAAAAGCCTGCAGCTGTACAGAGGATGTGGAACAGAAAAACAAAACAAAAAAATGTGCTGACTGGATAAGGAGAATTTGTGAGAATGGTTTTATTTTGAAAAGTTTCACAAAAACAAACTTTTTATTGCCTATATTGTAGCTGTCTTGATGCTGTGCCAGTCAGACAGGTTGCTACTCACCTGGTTTCAGCCTCAGGCAAGATGCTCTTATCAAAAGAAAGAAGCCTGCTCCCTCTTTAAAGGACAATAATGATGCTTTAGCATGTTTTAGCCCATTTAAATAAAGTGGACTTCAGAATACAGTACAGTATATGTGATTTGACATAAAGGGGTAAAAGTGCTAAAATATGCAAAAACATTAGTATGGTCCATTTTCTCAAATCAAGGCTATCAAAGCTGGATAGGCAGTTTTCTGATGTGGGTGAATAATCTGAGGTTCTGAGGTTGAGATTGAGGTCGAGATTGATGAACTGTTGGTTCCCAACTTTGGGGTTGGGTCCCCACAATGGGCTACTAGACAAATCTGTGAGGTGTAGGAACTAGGGATGCCAGATTTGGTTCATTTTGCTTTTGATCGCACGACACTCATAAATTAAGGGTTTACCAGAACTGGAAGTTGGTCAAACATAGAAAATACTGATAAACGATGTGACCATGTATTGGTGACGCACAAGGTGGAGCTCAATTCTCTCATTAAATCTTTTCATTGAGGATGGGATGTGCTTATTGCTGCAGACAAACCTTCCCCTGCAGCCATGAGCTTCTGTTCAGTCTCATTTATTTCAGCTGAGTACACGCAGCCGCTGGTCGTCTAGGGGCTGCTTCCAAACCATTTGTTTCCGCTTGTGTCCGGCGTACTTTGTTGGTACCATCTCTCCAGTAGCTACAATAGGCTCTAATTAGAGCATTCATCCCATTAGGACATGGTATTTCTGCAATGCTAGCTTTCAGCGGCTGTTTTTCCATCTCCAGATCCTCAGGACTGATTATCTGCTCCTGCGAGGACCAGCAGCTTTTCAAGACCAACAGTTGTGGAGCGACACGATGCATCCTACACTGAAGCCACACTGAAATAAGCACTAGCCGAGTACCTCTAATTAAGGCCTGTCAGTCAAATACTCACTCCGCATCACCTGGAAATAGTCCAGAGTGGGCGACAGGTTACAGAGTGCTTACTGAGGCACAATTTCATTTTTTTTCCACCAGTAATGAAGATCATTTAAAGCTGAATAACTCTCACTTTAGCTAAAGCCAAGAATGTCTCAAAGGTAGAGTTTTAATGAATTTGTTTAACTAAATTACTAACCCTACAGGGAACACTACATGGCAATGAGCGCCATTATTCACAGTATATGATTGAGAACAGGTACTTCATCACTTTTACTTTGAAAACATATTCATGCGGCATTTACCCACAACAATGCCCAGGACACCACAGGCAGCTACCTGCACCCTAGAGGCGACGGTAATGAAGGTTATAACATATCAATGAGTCCCAAGGTACACTGGTGACATTTTTGAAGACAGGAAAACATGGCCACATCTTTGTTGAAGGGCCTTGAGCTGAACCAGTTTGAACGTACCCCTGTGGTGTCCCTCGGTCTGAGCATGTGCCGAAGAGCTGAGGCAAAGGCCATTCCCTCACACAGACGATCATTTAGTCCAGTCACATCATAACAATACTTTAAAACAATGATATTTATTAGAGCTAAGAAAAATTAAAAACAAAAAGGCACCGATCACAAAAAGAGCACAATAATCCCACTTTTTTGCCGCCACCAATTCCACACACAAAGTTTCATTTTTTTTTCATCACTAAAAATACTGCTGAGCCTGAGAAAACAATTTCATAATGTTTTCTGTGACTCTGGAGGGAAAGTTTTTTAAAAACAAAACACCCTGATGATGTCATATTGATGTTACAAGGGTTAATTCTTTGGATCTTGAATCATAAGAAAATGGCAAAAATCAGGATGTCTCAACCTCAGCTGCTTCTATTTTGTCAGAAATTGACAATGCAGGTGTACTGTTTGAAAAGAAATTTCAGAGGGAAGTGAGGTCTAATCAAAGAAACTCTCCAGTTGCATTATGGGAAATGTAGGATTTGATTTTTTTGGAGCTTGACTCATAAAATCAGACTAAGTCAGGACATCTTGACTTGAGGTCTGAGAGGTTATTTAGATGGTGAGGGAGGTGTGAAGAAAACATTATTCAGTTGCATTATGGGAAATGTAGGATTCAATTCTTTTGCAGCTTAAATCATTAAAAAGGGACTCAGAGGCAGGATATCTCGACCTCAGCTGCCTCAATTTCGACTATTCAAGCCCCCCAGTTTTATTCTGGTAAAATACCACATTGATGGAGTGCCCCTTTAAAATTGAAAAATAAGAAAAGGCCTATTTTAGATTATTACAGTGCAATATCCCCTTGCAGCGCTCTCATCACAGATTCCCCAATGTGGACTGAAATTTTTTATATGATGATTTCATATCTAACTACAGAACAGCAAAGAGGATGAAAGCAGCTTAATTTTTCACTAAAAATGTATTAATAACTGCTCGGTTAAAAGTTTAAGGGAGGGCAATATCTAAAAAACAGATTAATCAGCTTTAGTGTCTCAGTACTTCATAATGCAATTCTAAGTGTGAAAATTCAAAAACCAATCACCGCCTTCCAGACATTAAGAGTGGCCTATTAACTTAAAACTAATAACGTGCAGCCTTAATCACTCATTAAGAAAAATAAAACTCATAAAGTTTGCATGAAAGCCCTGAGAAGTAACATCCCTGTACTGCGTAGTGGAGTCTGAAATCACATTGCTTACCTAACCCTTACCAGTGGTTTTGACTGTTTTTTTGTTAGTTTATTGCTAATTTGATTGGAAATTCATTAAAAAGCTTTCAATATGTGGATTTCTCTCCACTGTAAACGTTTGTGTATATCACCAGAGCTTCAGACTAAGTAGTCAGTGTCATTCATCACGTACCCTTCTTTGATTGAGTCAGTCACCCATGAGTCTTTTACAATCTTAAACTTCTTCCTAAAGCTGCGCCTCAGAGTCCTTAATGCCAAGAGTCTTGTTTCCTCGTTGATGATAACATGAGACACTCCTTCTTTTAACTTCTGCACCACCGTCCCTCCATGGTAGCGAAACTCCAGCGCCCTGATGTCCAAACAGGAGGTCGGTATGGTGGTTTTCGGGTCTCCTATGTCAGCGTAGCGGTCCATGTAAACCTCGAAGGGTCTGAACATGCTCGTGGGAAGGTCCTCCCAGCCGCACCGCTGCTCCACCTGGCTGATGTCCACTGCTGCAGACACGTCTGCATCCCTGATCCGATCAAACACCTCCTGCAGCTGCTGCTCGTCCGTGTCCACAAAGTAGCTGTCACCGTAGCTGTCGTACTCCTTGGCAAAGTGCTCCCTGGTGGCGGGGGACATGTGGATCATGTGACGCGGTTGCCATGGGACCACGTCTTTCTGGTCCAGGCACTCCAGCAGCCAGGCAGCCCACACCACGTCGTGCTGGTTGGATGAAACCAGGTTCTTCACACGCATGTTCTCCACGCCGGCAATCACGCAGTAGGTGTCCCGTCCTGGGTTTTGAACCACGATACCTCCACATCTGATGAGAAGATGACAGCAGTAATCAGTAAATTGTTTATTTAGAATACTTTAAAAACAGTAGTTCCCAACTGGTCCAGCCACTGGGTCCAGATTTCTCCTTCAAGGCTCACACAAAAGAGAAATTACCATACATTCAATTTTATTACTTATACTGTAAATAACATGGGCTTTAAACAGAAATAAATAAAACATATGGCGAGGAATTAAGTGCAATTAGTTAGAACCAGGGACTAGGATTTGAGGACAATGGGGTCTTAGCTCGGGACCCGCAGGTTTGGTAGGCATGTTCAACTGATGTGATTTTTTTTGTTCTTAAAAACTTTTTGGCAAAGATGTTTTGTCTTTATAACAATTTTGTTTCTTTTGTTGTTGTTTTTTTTACTTTTAACTATGACAAATGTAATTTCTCATGTCACCTGGCCACGCCCTTCTCCAGCTCCGCCTTAGGGTGATCATCTGTGCCATTCAGGATACAGAACTCCACATCCTCGAACATATCCGTCTCCTTGGTAACCCCAGAAAGGTCCTGGGGCTTAAAGTGGTCGATGATCCCGATCACCTTCTTGGGTTTTGCCGGCTGCTTGCGCTTCTTCTTTTGTGGTTCATCGCCGTCGATGTGAAGGTGCCGTGAGGCGAGCTTCCCAGACGCCTTACTGCGGAACTCATCCAGCTCCGCCAGAGTCATGCACTGGTGCCACTCCTTGTCGTCGCGGATCTTCTCGATCCTGGGAAAGCGCAGGGTGCAGTTGGTTCTGTACATGTCGCTTCCGACTATTTCAGCCGCCCGCACCTGGATGATGACCGAGTTGCAGGGTTCGATATAAACTTCTGGTCTCTCCGTTCCACACAGGATGGATGCCGGTGGGTCGTTTTTCCGATAGACTTTCCAGTGCTTGGCGAGCTTCAACCCGAGGTCATACAGCTCCTTCATGGTGTAGCCAGAGCCGATGCGGCACAGAGTGTGGAAAACTGAGGGTTTCTCACCTGGCTTTGGAGCTTCAGCAACGGCGCATAAGAAATGTGACATCATACCACCTCGTCTCCCTTTCCCCCAGTAGCCACCAACAATCAGCAGGTCCAGCTCATCCATCAAGCCATCTACGTATTCTGGCTTTATTTTCAGCCAACTCTCCCCGCGTTTGTCCGGTTTGTAGATGGACAATGGATCCTTCACCATGATCCCCTCTTCTCTGCTGTCGATAGCGTCATTGAGGGCATTCACCACCTCCTGCATGGTTCTGGCATCGACCTTTGACACCAGGTGTATCCTCCCTTTGACTGGATTGAAAACTGTCTGAAGAGTCTCGTAGCGCTTCTTCAGAGTTTCCTTGCCGAGCTTCTGGTCATTGACTAACAACACGTCAAACACGCAAAAGCACGTCTGCAGCTCTGAATCGTCCATGAGTTTCTTGATGTCAAATTTGCTCCCCTTCTGCATGAAGACCTCTGTGGTCGGGTTGTATGCCATCATCTCACCATCGAGGATACAGTTTACAACGTGGCTTTTAAAAACATTGTGAATGTAAGGCGTCAGTGAGCCCTCCAGTGGGGATCCTCCAAACTGTTGGGTGTAGTCAAAAGCATTTCTGCTGAAGTACTTATACACGTCCCCGTCTTTGTGCAGCTGTATACGCTCTCCATCCAGCTTGGTCTGAATGTAAAAAGGGCTGTTTCCCATCTGTTTCTCCACATTACGGATGTTTGCCACAGCTGCCAGCATCGGCTTGAAAGCAGAAAAGAGTCCAATTGAGACGTCGCTTAAAGACACGGCGGGGTTGTGGAGCTGCTGGCAGACCTTGTTTAAGTCCGTGTTGACATTGTAGAGCTCTGCAGCATCTGGATGGAAGACCTGCAGAACAGTTTCTTTGCTGACCCCGAGTTTCATGTCCTTAAGAATCATCCTGATGAGCCACTTTTGCTCAAGAGCCGAGCTCTGGGTGATGAGGTGCAGCAGACTCTTTTTCACAAGATCCTTCTGCTTGCTGGCGTTGTTGATCGCCACCGAGTCCAGAAAATCGTTGACTTCTTTGATGCTGAGGTTTCCTTGACTGGTGCATCGTTTCTTTAGCACAAAGTACGCCATGCCAGCAAAGTCTCCAGCTTCTCCTTGAGATGTAGTTGGGGCACGGTAGTTCAACAGTTTACTGGCCTCTGGGCCATTCTTTGGGAGACCTAATACATCGATGTAGAGTTTAGCTAACATGTTCTCTTTGATGCCATATGCCATACGCTCTCGTTCAAATGGGGGGACAATGAGGCGCATAGCTGGGTAGAAAGAGTCTGTTGTTTTGGGGCTGTCCTTGTGGAGGACAGAATGAAACTTCCTCCATGATTCAATGAAATCCCCAAGGATCTTGGATTTATCTGGTCGGAGTTTTGACTTCTGGATTTTCTCCAAGGCACTGCACAGGTGAAGGAAAGGAACCTGAGCAGCAACAGAGGGCTCACCTGCAGCACTGCTTTTAGAAGTTCCCTCCATGGTGAAGTCTGAAATTATGTCAAAGATAAAAACATAAGCCGCGTAGTGGCAGATCAACAATTCAAATTGTGGGTCCCTCATTCTAATGAATGAGTGAATTAGTTGACAAGCAGAAAAATAATAAGCAACTATTTAATTAAAATGTTATGCAATTATTTCATTTTTAGATGCAGCTGACGGTGGCTCAGGGGGTGAAGTGATTTGAATTTTGGTTCTTGCCATCAGTGTATTAAAGTATGTGTGAGTGGTAGAATGGTGCCTGTGTTGTAATCATACTCTAAATGTGAAGAATGCTAGGAAACGGCAATATTGTTTTGTATGATGTTGCTTTTAATAGATTTGACAAAAATCTGCATTTTGCAGCCTTAATGTGAAAATATAATGTATTATGTACTATTATCCTTGTCAATATATTAAATGAGATGGAGAATATTTCAACAATAAAAACTGCCCATTAATCATGAATAGAGGCAAAAGCTTAGTTATTTGGTTTTAGTCAAACAACTTTCTCTTTGTCAGTTGAAAAATGAAAATCGTATTTCTTCACTTTTTTGTTTTTGTCAAACAAATGGACCAAATGTTATAAAGCATTTAAAACCAGGAAAAGACAACATTTATGAATATAAAAAATCCAAAATCTAAGACATAATATAGTCTCTCATCTCTATATTCATAAAATATTGATATATTGCCCAGCAACAATACAGTATGTGCCCAAAATTTTGCTTACAAGTCTTTTTTTGCTGCATCGCCTATTATACAGAACAATAAACAATGTTCAACACAAAACAACAAACAACGATAATAAAGCAACTCTAACAAATATGACAAGTGTTTTACAGTGCATATTACACAATTAAAATATAAAATTCTTACTTACAATTTAGTTGCAGGTTATTGATGCGCAGAGATCAAACTTCAACATGTCCTGACATGTCTCGAGCTCCAACAGCTGTTTTAATCTGACAGGTAACAAACGGAAACAAACAAGAATAACAGCCAAACTAAAATCCAAAGTTTAACTTACAATGGTGGTAACAATGACAAAACAAGACTAAGTTAAACATACATGCCAAATAAAGCATATCATACTGTTTTTTTAGCTAGTAATTGTATGTTTTTAAAGTGTTTACGCGGACATTTCCTGCAGTTAGTTCACTTTCAAAGTAAAAGTATTTGTTGTCGTATGAGGTCTTGGCTGCACAGGTGTGTTTGTTTAGATATATATAAGACATTTGCCGCCAAAAAGGTCAGATTTGAGAGTATTTTGTGTTTTTTTAATATAGCTTCAAGTGTTTTTTTGTTCACACCGAACAAAACATGAATAAAATGAGCATTTAATGTTCGCTGCGCTTTCATTTTGAATTCAAACCGCCGAAGAAGAAGTACTAGTCTCGAGCTCAATTTGATGAAAAGTAACGACACATATGAACCAAATAATGAAAAATATAATATTTTACAGTTACCTTACTCCTCTTATCCTTCAAAGGCGACTTCTTCGACTGTGAGCTACATGATAAACACTACTTCCTCATACTCAAAGTAAGGTCCTTTACGGAAAACGTTCCCCTGAAACAAGAGCGGAACTTTTGTTTCCCCACAGTGTTGATGAGTGTTTTTATTCACGAAATTATGGACCCACAAAGCCCAAATTTTGCACGTCACTTTTATACATTTAATCTGAAATATGTTATTATGGATCATAATGCCATTATTATTTAGGGAGTGTCCTCTATTTATCAGAGGAAGGGGGGTGACTGGGGTGTGATTTGTTTGTTTGTTTGTCTGTTTTTTGTTTGACCCCCCCCCAAGGCTACAAATATTTTTCCTTGGGCTTTCCTGTGTGACTTGGGAAAAAGAATGACCCTCCCTCCATAATAAATTAGCTGTTAGATTTAAAAAAAAAAAAAAAAAAAATGAATGAAAGTTCAAAGTTGAATACAAAATCCTGGGGAAAAGAATCTTTATTTTGTCTTTGCAAATGGTTTAATTCTGGCAAAACACTGAAAAATATAATCTTGAAAATTCCCTGTAGACATAATATTATTGCTCTTGTGTTCACCAGCAGAGGGCCGCACTGAGACGCTGCAGGGCTGCGGAGGTGCAGGCAGTGAGGTTGTTTTCCATCATGAGTCTGAAGCCAGTGAGCCAGGAGTAAGCTGGTAGTAAAGGATAGGAATGCAACTAACTGACCACAAGAAGGCGTGTCTCTTCACTCCAATGATTATGTAAGACATATTTGGATCAGAGTCCAAGATATTAACACTGAAACCTGGACTGACATTTGTGCAATAACGTTGCTTTGAAAATAACCAGTGATGATGATTATGATGATAAGCCAGATAGGCCTGGGACCATTTGAAATTGACCGAATTTAATAATAATCGTTTTCTCTCTGCTTGTTTTAGGAAGTGAATAATTCTGGGTCTCAGTCCAACAAAAACGTATTTCTGGGCAATAATCAACCATATTATGTGGACAAACAAGCCTATTATATGCATAAATTATCCCTGCGAAACCTTTTTGAGGTCACTTTTCTTGTGCTGCATTCAGACATTTTTCACAAGTATTTAAAAAATGAAACAAATTGTTTTGCATTCCTTTAAAAACACGGGGAGGGGGTAATGAGCAACTTGGCAAGACACTAATCCACAAATGGCATGAAATTGATTGATTTATAAAAAATATTTTCTAAAATGCTAAAATTAGAAAAATATCCCAAAATTGAGATTTGTAATTTCTATAATAATATATTTTAATTATTTTACCGAATTAGCATTATTTTTGAGCACTTTTTCAGGTCTTTTTTAAAATCTTTTTTTAAACTTTTTTTTGGTAATTTTTTTACTTAATTAATTCATTAAGGGTAACCGTTTATCTTCTTTAGGGTCGTAGGGCAGGGGGCTGGAGGCAGTCCCAGCTGATATTGGGTGTGAGGCAGGGTACACTCTGGAGATGTCAGTCTATTGCAGAGCTTAATTTTCTTGAACTTTTTACAATTATTTTATTTTATTTTTTTTATTTATTTTTATTTTTGCTAAATTTTGGGTCATTTGCTCATTGCTTTTATCCCATTTTTTGCAAGTGATCATGTAAATTTGTTCAGTTTTCAAAGGCTTAATGTGATCCACACATCCTGAACATAATAATTGTTCCACTGTGATGACATGTAATGGATTCAGTCGCTCAAGGCTGCACAAACAGCTTCTTGACTTTTAACCTTGTGCTTTGTTTCTGTTATAAACTTGTTTTGACAGTCCCACCATTAGGTGGCAGCTGGTGTCATGCCAAGTACATGCCATTACTTGTAAATGCAAATCATAACAGTGTTGTTGCCAATCGAAAGTACCTGAGGTGTTTACCAACGTGAATTACACAAATACTGATACTCATTTGTCATAAAAGTGAGCACGAGGGGACTAGTTGAGTGTTTTTTATGTACTTTAATTATTTATTTGGATGGCATCTTCAGTGTCTTTGAGCAAAACAGTGAATCTGTTTCCAAACAGGGAACTCCATTAAGTCACTGGTAATTTATTTTTACCAGCTTTTCATTTTCAAAAACTACAAATCACGATCTGTTTTTCTATTCAATATTTCACAAATTGAAAATTAGAAAAATCTTGTTTCTACATTGATTTGACAAATAAAAAAATACAGTTTTAGAGCATTTAATTCTGCAAATATACAACTTCTAAAGCATTTTTTGTGTGACTAGTTTTTACAGCTACAAATTTCATAGTCAAAGTCTATTTTAAACCAATAATACCTGAACACTATAGCAGTCACAGGGGGCATTTACTGATTTTTTTGTTGCGGTTTTTTTTTTTCTGATTTGGGGATAATTTCATTCTGTTGTTGCTTATTGCCTCCCTCCCATGTCTTTGAAAGAAATCATGCCAGTTTGCGCAGATTTTTAAATAACAAAATTTGCTGTTGTTCATTATTTCCTGCCAGCAGGGGCCACCCTATGCACAGCACTTTGCCCAGAGCCACACTCCAGCCAGGGTTTGTTTACCTGTATGCTGCTGCTGCTGCTGCTGCAGTGGAGGATCCTGGGATATGTGCGGGGAGGGAGAAGGTCCATTTGGAGCTACTATGTGCTCCAGCATTGAACCCGCTGTATTCTCCTTTCACACACTATGCAGCGCAGTGGAGAGGAAAGCTGGCTGACTGGCTGCTCCTACTGTATCTCTGTGTACAGTGTGTGCATGCACCTGTGCTTGTGTGTGAGGGGGTGATGCCGTGCAGACTGCAGCATAAGACCACCACACATGCACGCACACGCGCGTGCACGCACGCACACACACACACCACACACACACACACACACACACACACACACACACACACGCACACACACACACACACACACACACTGCAGCACACAGCCTGTCATGCTGTCATGCATCAGGCAGTGGAGTTACATAAGCCCTGCTGGATGTGCTGCTGCACTGCAACTAGCAGCGACCTACAAGACAGTAAACAACTGACGTCACTGCTTCCGTGGCATGCATCAGCTCGCACTGGGACTGAGAGGGAGAAGGAGGAGGAGGAGGTGAAGGAAGAGGAGGAGGAGGAGGAAAAGGAGGAGGAGGAGAGGGGGGGTGTTTATAGTGTTCTGGTGTAGGACTGAGTGAGATTTTGGCATGGAGGCACAGAGAGAAAGAGAGAGAATTGGGCAGAGTAATAGAGCTAAAATCCCTTCTCGACATGGCCGATGATTAAGCGGTGCGTCAGCCTCCTCATTCAGTGACTTGTTGGTGATGTGTGGCTGCAGAGACAGTCGTAAACACTTCCTGTCCCCTGCTGGTTGCTGACAGAGTGAGAAATGTGTTTGCCAAAAGGCTTCCCATTGATTATTTACACTGGTTGGACAACTTTTCATACAGGGTGCTGATGTGGTGAATCCCCACAAAAGCAAATATAGACTTTCCTTATTAGACAGCACATGAGGAGGTGTAGACATGTAGACACAGACTTCTTTATTTCTAACGGAAAGGTACTTGAAGTTTATAAGATGCTCAGTCTGGCAGGGAGGGTGTTGTATTATGGGAAATGTAAGATCCAGTGTTTATGGAGTTTGACTAAAAGTCATTTTATCAGCTTCTGCTGCATTGATTTCATTCCTTCTTTCCTAAAAATCGGCTTCTTGTGAGTGCACTCTTTAAGGTGCAACACTAAATTTCTGGAATGCACCTTTAAGCTTTCAGGTCACTGAGCTGTGAGTTGTAGCTCGATTTCATGTCCTGTATTATTATATTACATTATGATATGTGCTCTTACAGTAGTTTGTATCATGTTACTCTTCCACACAATTGTCACTACTGAAAAGAAACAAAAATAACATTAAATAATTTGGTTCTATGCAGAAACACAGCAGCCACATAACATTTGTTTTATTTCTCCTAATCTTATTTTACTTCCAGTTTATTCACATTTTACTTTTAATCCTCTTTACTGTACTTACTTCACCTTCATTTTTCCTTTAAGGGATCAGTAACGACCGACCTGATCAAGCGTTACTGAACTCAGTGTAGAAACTGTAAAATGGGTTACGGCATCTGTATTTGGGATCAGGCAGTATAGCATACCAGCTGCAGATGGTGCCCCGAAGGCTGAGGCTGACATACATTACCCACAAAAACAAATACATGTACATATGTATGCATGTGAGTGAGTTTTCAGTACAGTATGTACCTATTCGTTCTGAGTCAAATATGTGTTCCCAGCAGTTGTTTTATAAACAGACTGAAAAAAACCTCTGTGCTCTTGCCAAAGCCGCTTTTGATGCACTGCTGCCTCAAGGCATGATTGAACTCCTCACCACATAATCTTACACAAATGTCAGGAGAGATGAGGACAGGGAGATCCTGTTCACCTAAACTGCAGAGCACAAAATATTGTGTTGGACTTTATTTATTTTTCTTTTTTTTTTCGGCTGGCAGGGTGAGCCAGACAGTGCCCGGTGACCTTCGACTAAAAAATTAGATCAGCTTCACACATCACTGCCATTCCACACTGCCCTCTTTTTATACCTGTTTAATAGCGGTCTGTCTGTCTGTCCATTCTCTATCATTACATGCAGCGTAATAACAGCTTTCCCTCTCTGTTATGAAATCGAATTTCCGATAAAATCCCTGGCCGTTCTCTGTTTTCATCAGACTGACTGGTCAGCCAGCTGACCTGTGCAGCGGTCTTGTTTGGTTACATCATGTAGTATAATAGCAGAGGGGTCAAGAGGTCATCACAGCAGCCTTTCAGTGACCTGGACTCGGCCCTGGTTTGAGTTAAAGCATGAGATAACAGTGCTAGCCGCAGTAAAGTGAAGCAGATGGACTCGCAAAGAAAAGAAGGTCAGGGGTAGATTACTGTAAGAGCATCTAAGAAAAAAGCAAAAGTGAGCTGTAGGTAGGTTGATGTTCGTGTTGTTTGCTGATCAGCTGAAAAACAAAATTGTCAGGGAGGGAGAATTGATTCTAAGCTATCAGAAAGATTCATTTCTCGGCTCCACATGTGTATATATCATTACATCTGGTCAAATGAGTGCCAATCTGCAAAGACAGGTGCCATCGGGGCTAATTAAGCCATGTTAAAACCATGACCACTCCTTGTTGGGTCGATGACCAGCATGGCGGTTTCATATGTGGAGGGAGGTGTTAGCTTAATGGCGTACACTCTCACCCACGCTTCTTTCCACTGTCACCTAAGCCTTTCTAGATTGGCAGTTGCCCATTTTTCTGGTGTTAAATTTAAGTGCTGCTTTTGACACCACTGATCACGCCATCGTGATTTATTCCTTTAAACCCTGGGCTAACACATCAGGATCTGCATTTGATTGGGTTTCCTCTTAAATGTCAAAAAGGAAATTTGTAGTCTCCGATGGGAGCTATATTTCTCCTTGCGCTCTGGGATGTGGGGTGCCTCAGGGCTCCATTTTCCGGCCCCTAATGTTTTCTTTCTTTTTTGTTTCTCTTGGGCTGCATAATTAGAGATTATGCTCTGCAAAAACATAACCACAAGGGTCATTTTTACAAGTACAAGTTACGACATAAACTCATGTTTATTAGTTGGTTGCAACCTCTATCGGTGGTAGTAATTATTACAAGAGCAAAAGAGAAAGTAAGGCATTGTAGTATAGAGGACCCCAGTGATGAGTTCTGAAAAACGCAACTCCGTTCCTTTGTCTCAAAGTAAATGGGTTTTTTGAATGGATTTTTCAGTAGAGGCCTTAAATAAAGTCTGTGGTTAACACAGGTTGAAGAGACTTTTGTGTTTTGTTCTTCGACGCGTAACATACATGTTAGCTTTATAATTCTGGTGATTTAGGCTTAAAAAACTTTTTCCTGCAGTGATCCAAAATGCAAACTGTTAGTTGTATCTCTAAACTCAAGGTATCAACTCAAAAGCAGAAAAGGCCTTTCGCAGAGACCTCATTTAAACAAACGGTGTAAATGAAATGTTACAATTTGTATTATTTACATTGCTAAACACAGTTCTATTTATTCACAACTCTGTTTAAAGTTACCATTCAGCACCTGCAGTCGTAGTATTTGACTACTGAAATATGAATGAGTCATTGTTAAGTCACTCAGCTAATTGTCATGTACAAACCAGACTTACCAGTCTTCTAAATAAACATGGTGTGCTACTGTATATATTACTATGCAAATAAGCTTTTAGCATCTTAAGCAAGTGTGACGAGTTAAAGCAGAAAGGATGTAATGGATGATCCTGTGAAATGCACTTCATGAATCTCAAGAGTTTCCGTGTGAGTTGCCAAGCGTTGGCAATATCGGCTGTAGAGATGTCTGCCTTCTCTCCAATATAATGGAACTAAGTGGCACTTGGCTTCTGGTGCTTGAAGTGCCAAAAAAGATATATTTGATATATTATTGGTATTATTTAGATCAGTAGTTTCAGGTAAAGTGCCCCCAAAGGCTCCCTGTAAGGTCATTGATCACCGTGTTTGAACATCGTGACTGTAAATGTTATCCGTTACAGTCTCATTATCCACTGAACTCGTTGGCTGATAGAGCTTTCTGAGTGATAACTTAAGCGTTTAGTCACCCTCTCTGCCTGTTAGCGCATTCAGCAAAAGCAACAGCGGATGGTGAACACAGCAAGCACCCTCTGATGCTTCTTACGCAACGTTGTGCTTTCACCAGTTCTGCTTTAAGATACCGCTCAAAAACAACTCATTACATAACGCTCAAATGCATGACACGGCAATGTTCTGAGGGAGTGGGACATCTTGTTGGACACGGGGGTCAAACTTTGAGTGGAACCAGGGAACTGTGCCAGGACAGTAAGCTGTGAAGTTCGATCCTAAATACTATTAAATGGAACATGAGCTTTGAGCTGTCAGTGTGTGACATTCCTGACAGGTCGTTTACCTTAATTAATCCATTTATTGCCTTTCACTGTGGAATCTCACCTGATGGTCCAAACATGCAACCTCAATGTTGATTCACTACAAAGGCATCAGTTACACCCATTTGAAAGAGTACAGACAGGCGGATTGACTTCTTGAACGAGGAGTTTAACGTGCCGACAGAGACTAGTAAAAAAATCAGACGTGCTTCTTTTAATGTTGTTTGTTGCTGTGTGGCGTTGGCATGTTTTCCTTTTCATCGGGCCGAGACTTTGGCCCTCAGAGTGCGGGGCCAATCTGAGATACTTGGCACTCTCCATAATCCAATGAGCAACTGGAGCAATCTGGTCATTTGTAAACAAACATTTACTCACAGCCTCTTTCTGGCTGGACTGTCTGCAGCGATGTAAAGTCATATGTGATTCTTTATCAGCATCTGATCACAGCTTCATACTGAAATACTGGTACTCCTTTCTAACATGTCACTTTTTTATCAAAGGTTTGTAAGTTAAGAAATTACTTAATGGTTAATGCATCATTTACTAATGGTGTATTTTGAAAGCATCCATAAGCATCATTTTTGTTGCAAGGTTGGTTATTTTTACATCCCTATTGACTCAAGCGTACCAAACTACATCACTGTGCAGAAGGAAGTGTGCAACCACTGCTAGCTCACCTAACACCAATAAGTGAGCTAATGTTACAGCTCTGTTGAGGAGGACGCCATTAGTGTTTACCTGACCCATCCACCTCCACTCCGTCACACTGTACACTGTTGCTCCTACCTTTTGCATGATGATTGATTGATTGATGATGATGATTGTCCACCATGGAAAAGGGACCCTAACTGATTTTTGTTTCTATTGAACACATCACACGCCACTATCACTGTGGGGTCACAGTCATTTCATTAATTTCTGTGAGATCAGGCCGATCAGAGAGCAGGCCGCTCAGTTCGCCGTTTCCATAACAATAAGCCGTCTGAACCCTGTTCACCTCTCAGCGCTGGCTTTTTCCTCAGTGGGACAAAAACAAGCAACAAGTCCATGTTTTGCTGGAAAAAAAGATCACGTTGGAAGTTGACTGCAAAACATTCATTTAACTGCTCTACTCATAACACATACAGGCGTGTCTGCTTTGGTTGTGTAAGTATGTGACACGAAATTAAAGGTCACGCTCTATTTACAGCACACTTGCCATTATTACAAACATAATGTTTGTTTGTTGGACACCTTGGTGCAGGCTATCACGGCAACCCAAAGCAGTTGTTCCACAGCTGGCCATGCAGCTATTATCTGCACCTGCTGCTGATTTCAGGGGTGTTTGGACCATTGCTTTTGGCTTAGTTTGCAGACAGCAAAGAGTAGTATGTGGCGGGTCTCTCGCACAGGCCTGGATTTGGTGGTAAGGTTTTGGGTACAGCTTCTTTGCGTGCCACCACTCTCCATTAAGCCCCTCTGAATGTCTCCGAATCTGTCCTGTTCTGTAAGCTTTAGCCTCGTGGCTGGCATGTTTGACGGATGATTTACTTGGCTGCTGCGCACGCAAACATGCCCCCGGTGTGAACTCGGTTCAGAGGGGTGTTGTTATGCTGCTGAATGAGATTTCTATAGGCACTAACTATTCCCACTAATAGGATTGGGCTCTTGCTTTCAAACTCCTGCAGACAGCTGCTGGTGAAAAGTTCATATAGGGCATGCAGAGAGCAGTTTAAGTGTGGAATAACACTCCTGTGTGTGCATGTGGAAAAATCAGACCACTTTACAGAAAGTAGGTGACTCAGCTTTCACTGTAAAATCTGTTGATTTTACATTTTAAAACATGTAGGAAACCAGCTGCTTTGAAAAGTGTAAGTAAACATAACTATTAGTCTGTTGATGTTTACATCACATCTAATTGTTAAGTTTAAATTTTAATTTTAAGTACTTAATCTTGTGAAATTGTTGCAACTTAAAAGTGAAAAGTTTAATTAAATCAATCTTTCATACTTTCAGCAACTTCAGTAAACCAAGTTTACTGAGCTATATATATTTGTATTCTGCTGGCTGCAAACTATAGTCAGTCATATTTGTATTTTCTTGTTAAGTAAACAGAACCTCATCATTGGCAAAATCCTCTTTGTCATGATCAAGTGAAGTCAGACTACCTTGGTTTATTTCAGTTGCTAACAATTAGAAAAAACAAGGTCATTTCACTTGTCATTTTTAAGTTGTGACAACTTCACAAAACTAAGTAAATACACCTAAATTTCACAATTGCATATAAATTAAACATAAAGTTAGATTTATACTTATATTTACTTTACTTTTTAAGGCAATTAAGATGGTAAAGATCTCAACTTGTCAGATTTTACAGCTTGCTCAACTAAATTAACAGAACCTCTGTGGCGTTGCTGTCACATTTGCGACTTTCCAATAAGAACTGCTTTATGTCTTATCCCATAATTGGTTGATTGAGTTTAGCTCGACGTGACACCAACATGAGAATGAATCCCAGGTCTCAGTATAACATTGTGTACTGTACAGTACGTCCAACTGGAACACAAAACAAACTGGTTGCAACACATCTTACATTGTGTTTAATAGGGGTTATATACATAGGCCTATATCTGACGTGTGCTCTCTGCGTGCACATTTGTGCTTTCAATACACTGATATGTTTATGTGGAAACCTTACAAGCTACTGCCCATTGATATTCGATGATGTGGAGTTTCTGAGGGTGTTTATGAGCAGTCTGACCCGCACTATACGAGACCGCAAAAGGAGATGCTCGGGGGCAGCGCATAATTCGAACAGGATGGGTTCCATGAATAGAAACCTTCGGAAAGAAATATTGACTTCGTCTGCACGTCAATGACACACAAACATATTACGGAAATGCGTCAGTGGTGCATTTTCAGCAAACATGAGAGTAAATTTCCATAGATGGAGCTGATGCTATAATGGTGCCACACTTGCAATGGTTAACAACGCTTTAGGTGTGTGCATGTGTTCAGCATGCGTAAGCTGAGTGGGCCTTTATCTTTGTTGTGTGACCGTAAAAGCTCTGTTATTGGTTATAAAAGTGCATGCGTCAGTGTGTAAGACCTTAACACTCAGTGGTGTGTGCGGAGGGTTTTTATTTGAGCACAGTTTAGATATACAGTGCACACTACCAGAAAGGCCATATCATTAAGCTGTTTGTTTGAGTGTGTATCAGTTGACATCCGTGTGCGTGTGTATGTATGAGTGTGTGTCGCCCTGTGGCCCAGGTAACAGAGGGATATGTACTTTCTGATAGATTAAAACTTACATAACTCCACATTCCACCCAGCAGGTAAACAAGCACAGGGACTAAGGTCAAAAACAGCGAGGCACGGCTGGCGCATCGACGGAGCCAGACGCTGGAGGCTGCCGAAGCAGATCTGAGCCACAGTGACCCACATGCATACAAACTCAAGCTGTCATTAAAATCTGTATGGCTTAGAAAGCTCAGTAATCAACAAGAACTGTAAGCACCTATTTGCGCAGTCAGTTAATTGCCACTGTAGTACGGTGACAGTCAACAGTGGAGGTCGAGGAATGCTGGAAGAATGTTTGGAAGACTGAAATATGCTGCAAACACGCCAAAAAGCCCAACACGGTTTTACTGTAGTTGAAATATCTTCAGTCACATGCATCTGGTTATGTATTCACTCCTGTACTGTGCAGAATTCATGACTTGCAAATGAAGTCGCTTCTTTATATTCAAAGTCAGCAAATCCAGTGAGTTTTTCATATAATGGAGCAGATAGTATTAGTAGCAAATAGTGTATATTATTTGATACACTTTGGTTGCTTATTTTTGCAGTTAATATAAGTAATTATCCAACACATTCTCATTCCTACATGTCACATGTTGCAGGTTTGTCAGTGGACTTTTGCTTCTACATATTATGAGTTAAGTATCCTTGTGCGTCTGTTGTTTACGCTCCAGGATGCCGCTATGCTGATGTCAACAAATTCAGATGGTTCAATGACATGCCACGTGGTTGTGTTACGGAAACAACAGCAGGTTAAAGCGGAGGAGGTAGTAGTAAGGTGCTCTTAAATGTCATTGGCCACCAAATATTTTTGACAATATTTGGCAGAAGTTGTATCAGTAGGATATATATATATATATATATATATATATATATATAGTACATATATATATTGCATTTCTACATTTTCTTGAGGAAAAAGTCCTGCATACTTCTCCATATACTTCTTCCACCACTGGTCCAACTTTTAAGGACTTTTAAGGACATCGTTTAAACATTATGTGCTTAGTTGCTTTCTTGCCAAGAGATAGATGAGAAGATCCCCACTCTCATGTCTGTGCCTTACATATGAAGTTAATCCAGGAGACACTTAACCTAGTTAAACATAAAGACTAGTTGCAAGGGAAAACAACAAGCCCAGCTCTTTTTGAAAGGTAAAAAATTGTGTGTGTGTGTGTGTGTGTTTTCTGTTAAAGTAGTTTGTCAGGAACTGTGGCCAGTAAAAGGTTAAATGCCAGAGGTTCGTGCTGAACTTTAAGTAGACAGTTTTTCCTCATTCGGCAATGCAGTGAGTACCGAGAGTTCATAAAAGTCAGGGCTTAAAAAGGAATTTGACAGATGCACACAAAGCCTGCAGTTCAACAGGAGTGAGCATGAAATAATTCTTTTCTTCATTCATTCATTCATAGACAACACGCTAATGGAAAGATAAGATAAGATAAACTTTACTGTACCCTGAGGGGAAACTTGGCTCCGACTCCGGACTACTGCTGTTAAAAGAAACATCAGGGCAGGCTTTAACAGACACAGATGGACAGGTTACATTACAAGGCAACAAGCTGATTACATTCATGTTAAACACACAGATGGTCCTCATGCCTACATCCAAATTTAAGCATTAATCAGAGTGTTAAAGCTTGAATGTATACTGACACAAACCTTGAGACTCAGAATAGGCTCAGGCACCAATGTTGCTACTTTCGCAGCTCTCCTTCACGGATCCAGAAGCCTCACTAATACATTTAAAGAGATAAGATTAGAGGAATGCATAGGGGAGAAAATACGATTTGGACTCAGGCCAAGACTGGAGGGACAGTACCGTATATGCAGCATGCTCTACCTCTATGGCCAAGGATATACATTTTCTTTGTTCTTTGTTATTAAAGTGAAAATGAAATGAAAATTCATTTTTGACAAGAAATATGCCTCCATGGTGTTTGGTTAAAACTGTGTGCAAAAAAGGAGAAATTTAAATTTTACATACCTTCCTGCAATTGGTGCACTCTATATAGGTGAAGTTTCTCCCATTCCAGTGTCTCCCATTGGACCTAATGCCAGGAAACATATATATATACATATATTGCAATATATCACAGTTTTTTCAACCTTAAATTATGTCCCAGAAGGAAAGATCTGTTAACATCAGTGCTACTGATGCTGCTGCAGCTTACAAAACAATATAAATAATGCAGATGGAATTAGGTTTATGCATGGTTTTGTTAAAAACCAACATGTGTTTGTATGTGTGTTTTGTAGCTTTTAGGTCACCAGCATTATCATCCCAAATGCAGTGAGTCAGATTGGTTGTGTGCTGAGGGCCGCCCTCAATGTTAAACTGCCATGCTCCGCATTATAGGCTTAAGATAATGCCTCATTAGCATCAGTGTCTCACTGACTCCGCTCTGAAACACCATCCTCCTCCACTACAGAGGACCTGTTAGCATCACCACCAACCAGCAGAGCCAGAGGAAACTGGAGCATGTGACGCACACGAAAAAGGCATGTCACATCACCCGCTGCCCAGAAATGTTGGATGTGTAGCATAGTATGTATGCAATGTGATTTGCAACAAATCTAAAGGTGAAGCACCCTCACAGAAACTTCCAAACTAGCACAGTTTGCTGCTGCATTTTTGAGATTACTGGAGCATCTTATGGGTGTGTTCACATCAAGCATGTTTGGTGTGGTTTGTAAATTCCTGTGTGTTTCTTCCACAGGAGCACAAATTACCTTACACCTTAATGCTGTAGTACATTAGGAGTGCAAACACGATACAGGAAATAACCCAAAATACAGAAACTGTGACCACACACAGTGAGGTGTAATTACTTGCGGAAGTTCTCTTCAAGGATCTCTTTATAACTCTGTGTCTTCGGTGTTGTTTGCTCTTAGGCAGTGAAGGTCAATAAAACACGCAGATGGATACATGGATAAGCTGACAGGTTTTATGTGCATGACTGTATGTGCACATGAAAGTCACCATAACTCCTAATCTTGCTTTGCGTGTTTTGCTTTTTGATTGTGATAAAGAATAGCATGCTTAAAACTCACGACATGCAAAGACAGTGTTTCCTAACATGTAAGTCTCAGAGGCCAACTGTGTGTGATGGATTTGTTTGTATTTTTGTACTGCTTTTCATGAATTTTCAAGAGCTTTTTAAAGTTATAGGGAAAAAAAAGCTTTTCGTGGCAATAGAGAAGATATACCAAAATCTGGTATGTTAACGCAGCAAAATAACATCACATGATTAAGGAGAAAAAAAAGATCTCTAGCCAATAAATGCATTTTTCAGAACATGAATTTAGTTTCAGCATTAGTAGTATTTATCTGTCAGAAGGCTGCAGGCTATCAGGATTCCTTTTAAATAACCTGAGGGCGGTAGGTAAATAGCTTGAGTCATCCTCTCAACATTTAAAGGTCGTGCAAACTCTGTATATGCAAAGCAGTGTAAAGGTGACACTATTGTTGTCAGAAGCTTTTAGCAAGAATTTCATTGGACTGCAAGCCCAATGTGTGTTCACATGTTCAGCCTGAGGCCTGCAGTGACTCATATAGGTCGACGTGCTTCAATCAGACACAGTAAGGCCTTCCCTGGCTTGTTTTTCTCATCTAAAATAGAAAAGTAAATAAAGTGAGATAAAACTCTACTGAACTGATATTTCTGTTTGACGCTCTTGACGTGTATTTGCTTAAGGGAGCAAATTATGGCATTTCCCAAAATGTCAAACAGTAAGGAAATATAACTACTTAACTGATCTCTGGATTAATAAATTACAGTTTAGCTTTTCAGCCTAGTTGTTAGCTTCCTAGACCTATTTTATCACTTCCTTTAACTATGGTGCCGACCATATGAAAGTTAAAAATACCGACTTCCAAGATGAAATGCCCCCTGAAGTTGGATACCTCACCAACTCTGACAGCAAAATGCTAAAAATCGCTGTTTAGTACATGAACAGTCATGAAAGTTGTAGTAATTTACAATTTACTAGCATTTCTGTCTTATTTGTGTCTCATTAAACCAGTCATAAACACAATGCTGTCTAACTTTTATCTGTGGATGTGCTGCTATAGTGTGCACAAAAGCCGATATGAGGTGTCGTTAGCCATCTTTGTTTTCCAACTTACGTACTGGAACATGGTCGACTCCGGTGCAATGTCATTTCAAGCTCCGACCTCTGACTTCTAACGCAGCACCTTTTTTAAAATCTTTGGCTCTGCCTCCTCAGGTTTAAATCAACCAATGAGATGAGAAACTAAATTCCTGTGGTGCTCTGCAGAACCAGAGTGAGGGGAAGGACCCAGGAGCAAGCACACAGATGTTAGGTGAACAATAAACAAAGCTTTAATGATAATAATGAAGGGAATGAGGGATGGGAAGCCGGGGAGCACATGGCTCAGAGTGGCTGAGGTTTGTCTGTGGTGAGGGAGGGCATGTGGCTGGGGGTGGCTGAGTGCGCAGAGAGTCCGTGAGGGAGGAAGCTGGAGGTGACTGAGTCTGAAGGCGAGGAGCTGGAGCACAGCAAGGAGTAACACTGGAGGAAGCACAGAGACAACATGTGTGAGCACAAAAAATCCAAAAAGTCACTAGGAGCAAGCATACCACTGGTATGGTGGAAAACAATCTGGCACCTGAGAAGAGTGCAGCAGGAGACATATACTGCAGGGAGAGGTGATTGGTAATCAGGCACAGCTGAGGAAGTGTGTGGAGAGCTCCAGTGCCAGGAGGCCACGCCCAACCCCTGCAACACAGGGAGAGTAACAGAACCAGCCACCCAGCACACAAAACACCACCCCAAAAGCCCCCACAATGCCCCAGGCACCACACCAAGCTCTGACCTCTGACTTCTAACGCAACACCTTTTTTAAAATCAATTTTTTTTAAATTTAGAAACACCTTTTTTAAAATCTTTGGCTCTGCCACCTCAGGTTTAAATCAACCAATGAGAGGAGAAACCAAATTCCATCCTTAAAAAGCTTTCAAGCATGACGTAATTGAGTACATGTCATATTTTGCTAAGAACAGAAGCGGGGGAGCATGGGGGAGAGAGATCCTGTCACACAGACACAGTGATCTGTTTTGCTAACTCTAAAACAGTAAACTGACATATAATACTGCCTGCATCACTTATTTTCAGCCCACTGGTTATCACACCAGCTCATCAGGGAAACAAATATTAGTTGACTTATGTTTGGCTCTTTTACAACAGTGTTTTCCCCGAGAATTTCCTTTTGCAAAACATGTTTACGAGCTGTGAGAGAGTGTCGGCTGATAAGATGGCATGTGGATCGGCAGGCTGGAGTCTTCCACTCCACTGCCAGCGTGGTAAACAGCAGCAGGAGTGTTTGTGAGCAGTGGGCGGGACCTGGGCTCCACATGCTGTCCAAACACGTGGAGTCTGAGCACCATGGACCAAAAGATACAGTGCTGCAGAGAGTTTCCATTGACGCACACACACAAACTCACATGCATTTACAGGCTCCCTCACTGACAAAAATATGCAGTGTTTTTGTTCTCTTTTGATTTATTTGCCTAACGTTTCCTTTGAAATCTTTTTCACATATTCGTATTTCAAGAGACAGTACAAAGAGTTTGAGCATGATAGGTTGAAAGATGAGTACTGATTACTGCTAATGAAGCGTCAGTGATCATTATGCACTGAATTAGCAGGAGTCACACAGAGCAGGCACAAGCTCAAGACAGCGTTACCACACATCATTCGTAAGGCTCTCAAGCAGACATCTCAAACCCAGAAACCTTTACTGGCAATGAGAATTCAAAAATGACAGATCAAAATGGAAAATGTCCAAACATCAGATATGATGCCAAGCATCCAGGTTTTTGCCTTAAGGCAGATTTCTATCTGAACAAGCATGTTGAAGTGATGGCTGATAAAAGCCAAAAAAGGTTCAGAGAGAATGCATTGAGGCTGATTGACCTGTTGACCTCCATGTAACTCAGAGTGCTGCTGTTGCTCCGGGAGAAAGACACAAAGAGAGTGCAGGCTGTTAACTGATCGAGATAGTCGCTGACCGTACAACTTCTCACTTCCTGCACTTCTCGAACTGCTTTTTGAGAGACAAACAAACCAGATGAGTAAATAATGCAAAGTTACCAAATTTTAGTGCTAATTAGCAAGTGTGAGAATGCTTGCACACTAAACTAAGCTAGACATGGTAAACATTATACTTGCTTAACATCGTAATTGTGAGTATATTGCTGATCCTGGTTGAATGCTGTGTGGTAGTAAGTTATTTAGCTGTGGTATAGATGACAATGGCTGCTTCTATTTATTGTGTCTTTTTTTTTTTTTTTAATGTAATTTATTGTCTTTTCATCAAACAGACAAACAAGCAAACAAAAAAAAACAAAAAAAAAAACAACAACAACAACACAAGCAACACAATCCAGCACAGCACAGCACCGCACAGCGCATACACCTTACTATAGGCAGTCAGGGTCAATGCATTTCTAGCTCAAGTGAATGTGGCATTAGGTTTCTACACAGTATACTCTTTGAATAGAAAATGCGAACCTCCTTTACAAAGTATCTCAGCAATGTTCCGAGGCAGGTAGTCCAGTAAGGGATGCCATGTTTTGTAGAAAACGTTAGAGTTACCCTTAGCAAGGGCACTGACACGTTCCATTGGAAGAATTTTAAAAATCTCTCTGTACCACTGTGTGACAGATGGAGGATGTACTTGAATCCATTGAAGTAGTATGCACCTTCTTGCCACATGGAGAAGTTTACACAATACCATCATCTGACCAGGTAACACAATTGGCCTCACAGAGTGGCCAAACAAAAACAACATGGAGTCAACAGGAATTGGTTGATGAAAAATAGAGTGAAGCTCTGTAGCAACATTTCTCCAAAATCTTTGTATAAGTGGGCATTGCCAGACACAGTGGTAATACGTGCCTACACTGTTTTTACATTTTATACAGAAAGGTGAGATTTGGGGTGAAATTTTATGCAGAAAATGAGGAGTACGTTGGAGTCTGTGTAAAATACGATATTGGTTCTCTCTAAGTCTATTACAAGTAAAGATTTTTTTTGCAGACACAAATGCATTTGACCAAATTTCATCACTAAGCTCAGTCCGCATATCTGCCTCCCAAAGAGACCTAGCACTGTGGGCCGTTTGAGAATTCAATTCCATTAGTGTTGTGTAACAAAGAGAAATAAATTTCTTTTGAGGAATGGTATTCTCGTTAAATTTGAGAAGAAAAATTTCTATTGGGTTAAGGATTGGTAGGTCTCCTGGAAAAGAGAGAGAAGACCGAACATAGTGTCTCATCTGGACAAAACCAAAAAAAATTGCGGAATTCAAACTCTAAATGTTACAAACAAAATGTCATTGTTTTTTACCTCCACTGGGAGCTTATTTAAATCCAAAGATAAGAGACTCAGTAATGAGAAGGACTCACAGCACCAGTTATCCACATGTGGGTCAGGTTGATGTAGGATTGAGTGCAACCACCCTGATATAATACGTATGTGGCAGGCCCAGTAGTAAAATTGTAAATTGGGTAGTGCCTGACCCCCACTGTCATACGGAAGCTGCAGAACCTTCATCTTAAGCCTAGGTTTCTTTCCATGCCATATAAATTTTGACAAACATTTCTCGATCTCATAAAAAGTGGTTTTGTTTATTTTTAGAGGCAACATTTGCATAGGATAGAGTATCCTAGGAAGGATGTTCATTTTTATCAAACTTATCCTGCCTATTAATGACAGCGGGAGGTCAAACCACCTATTCAGATCACTTTTTATCGAATATAAAATATTCTTAAAGTTTAATTTGTACAAGTCTGAAGTAGTTGCCGATACTTGCCTAAATATGTAAAACCTCCAAATGACCACCTGAAAGGAAAATTGGCTGGGGGGTCCCAGCTTTCCCTTTGATTGCCTAGCAGAAGGGCTTCAGATTTATCATAATTAATTTTATAACCAGAAATCTGACCGAATTGGTTAATAATAGAAAGTAAAGTTGGTATGGAGGTTCCTGGTTTTGTAACAAACAATATTACATCGTCAGCATAGAGAGATATTCTATATTCAGTGTTCCCCAGTTTAATTCCTGAAATTTCAGGATGTGTTCTTATAGCCTCCGCCAGTGGTTCCAAAGCCAAAGCAAATAAAAGAGGGGAGAACCCATCCCACAAATGCATGGCCAAGATTGAGTTTATTTATAACGTCAAACAGGTACCCCCACTCCACCCGGTCGAACGCTTTCTCAGCGTCAAGTGAAATTGCCAGAGCTCTATAATTCTTATTCTGTGAAAACTGAAGAATATTTAAGAGCCGTCTCATATTGGAGTTGGAGTACCTGTTCTTAACGAAGCCCGTCTGGTCAGATTTTACCAGAATTGGCAACACCTCCTCCAGTCTCCTAGCCAGAATTTTAGACAAAATTTTACAATCTACTCCGAGTAAACTCATCGGTCTGTAAGATGTGCACAAATCTGGGGGTTTATCCTTTTTTAGAATTAGAGAGATATGAGCCATGTTAAAAGTTGGAGGAAGTGCTCCACGTATATATGATTCTTTATATACATTTAGCAACGGGCCAACAATTTTTTTGGCCATTTTTTTATAAAAATCAGGCCCAAAGCCATCTGGGCCCGGGGCCTTTCCACTTTTTAAGGATTGTATGGCCTCCAGGACCTCTTGAGTTGTTATTGGTTTACCCAAATCCAAACTTTGTTGTTCTGATAACCCTGGGAGATGAATTTGATTAAAAAAAGATTCACCAGGATTTGCTTTGTCACCGCATTCTGAAGAGTAGAGCTCCTGATAGAACTCTTTCATTATTTTACAGATCATTTTAGATTCGAAATGTAAATTACCTTTTTTGTCTTTGAGAGAGGATATTGCATAAGATCCGCTTTTCCCCTGTGCAAGTCGGGCAAGGAGACGTCCAGGTTTATTTCCAGATTCAAATAATCTATGTTTTGTGTAAAATATTGCCATTTCTATTTTTTGAGTGAGTAATTGGTCTAGAGCGGATCTGACTGCATCTAATTGTTCAAGTACCAAAGGTGAGGAGGACTGTTTAAAGTCTGTCTCCAAATTGACAATTTGCTGTTCAAGTTCTAATTGTTTAGTAAGAGAGTTCTTCTTCTTTGCAGCAGCAAATGAGATAATGGAGCCTCTTAAAAAAGCTTTGCCCGTCTCCCACAGAGTAGAAGCACTGACGCCTGGTGTATCATTTGTAGACATAAACAGTTCCCATTGGTCTTCTAGATATTTAACAAATACAGAGTCACTCATCAAAGTTGGGTTTAGGCGCCAACGCCTTGATAAAGGATCATAATATGGCGGTAATAATTCCATAATGACTGATGAGTGATCTGAGAAGATGCATGGGTTGATGGAGCATAACTGGGTTCTATCAAGAATTGATCTAGAAACAAACAAAAAATCTATTCTGGAAAAAGAGTGGTGAGGACGGGAATAGAAAGTAAAGTCCCTGGAGAGAGGGTTACAGATCTTCCAGGCATCAAAAAGACCAAGGTCATTGCACAAACCGCTAGTAGCTTTTGCCATTTTAGAAGGTGCTTGAGTTTTGGGAGGGTTGTAATCCGTAATAGGTTCAAGACCACAATTAAAATCATCCCCAATTATAACATGGGTGGGACAAATAGACGAAACCTCGGCCAGAAATTTTGAATAAAATGTGGCCTCATAGGTATTTGGGGCGTATACACTGCCAATTTGAAGTTTTTCTCCATATAAAATCCCAGTAATTACCACAAATCGTCCCTCTTCATCTTTTACAATCCTTTCCAAAACAAAAGGTAGGTTTTTATGAATAAGCATTGCTACACCCCTACTTTTAGAGTTAAGAGAGGAATAGTAAATTTGCCCCACCCAGTCACGCTTTAATTTTGTATGCTCAAGATCAGTTAGGTGAGTTTCCTGTAATAAAGCAATCTGTACTTTGTCTTTTTTAAGCATGGAAAGTACCTTGCGCCTTTTTATAACGTGATTGAGTCCCTTAACATTGAGGGTCAGTATTTTTATTTATTTTTGTTACTCATAATGCAATCATTGACATGATAAAGCAGAGTGCACCATAGTGAAGCAAGAAATAATGAAAAATAAAAATGGACATGACAATCAGCCTTTGATATGAGCTAACTGTGCTGGAATAAACACTACCATCAAACCCTGATGGCCAGAGAACATTTCCACACGTATCCAACATACAAAAACAAGAAGATATAACAAATATCAATTTAAAAATGTTCAAAACAAAAAGAGCCACCAAATGGGTGGTATAAAGAAGAAAAACCAGGTGTAGCCAGAAGCAGTCTCCCCTCTGCAGGAAAAAAAAACACAATAACCACTCCCCCCCCCCCCCAAAAAAACAACCACTCCGGCTGTCATAGTATTGAAACAAATGTTAGTTCAAATGTTGTGCTACTTGTCACTTTTCTTTTGTCCTCTAATTTGTCCTTTAACTTCAAAACGGATTCAAACATGTTGCACTTACATAGCCGTTGCGTCCTGGTGGGTCCTCTGCCTTCGTTTTCTCATCCCAGGGAGTCAACAAAGGCTTGGGCATCTTTTGGGGAGGAAAACTTGTGCACGGTGCCATTGTGGGTCAAGGTGAGCGTGGCAGGAAAGCGCATATTAAAGCGTATGCCTTTCCCGATGAGAGCACGGCATGTATCGTTGAAACCTCGTCTCTTTTCACGCACGGCTGAAGATAAATCCTGGTGAATAAAAATGCGTTCCCCGTCATGCTCCAGCTCTGGTGATGCTTTTACCGCTGCCATGATCCGCTGTTTGTCGGTGGAGTTGTGGAGCTTGATTATCACTGGGCGAGGACGCGGACCTTGCGGGCCGAGGCTCCGGTGTGCACGATCCATCTTGATGTACGCTATGGCGCTAGGTCTTTTATCCAGGCCGAGGAGCGAGGGCAGCCATGTCTCCAAATTGTCTACGCAACTGGTCAACAGACTGATTTTCTTTTCTGCTTCAGTTAGCCTCTTCGCCATCACCGAGACTTCATCTTCCACGTCGGACACTCTCTGCTCCGTGGCTGTAACGCGTGTCGAGTGGTGTTCCAGCGTGGTGGAAACTTTATCCAAAGTCTCCGAGAATTTCGACAGCTTTTCCTCCATTGCTGCGCTAAAACGCTCAGACACTTTCAAAATCAGTGCCTCAGTGACATCGTTCTCCGTTCACAGGCAGAAAAAGTCTCAGATTGGGATGTAAAATACCATATAGTGTGGTCGCCTGGAGGTAGTACAGGCAGTAGCACTTATTACAGTGTAGCAAGTGCGGCAGCTCAGCGAAAACACGTCTTCTAGCACGCCATGTTCACCCGGAAGTCCTATTGTGTCTTTACAACTTTCCAGGATGTCACGTGCTCACACATACAAATCGAAGCTTAAAGCTTTTACACTAGATGAACAAATATTTATTCTGTACAGTCAGCAGTGATGAGTCAGTTGTTCATTTGAACGTGCATTCATTTCATTGGCTCCCGAGGTGATGAGCTGTCTTCATGTCCAACATGCTCACTACAACATCATCAGAAAACATACAGTAGCATATTGTATATTAGCAGCATTTAAATGAATAAATCAATAAAAATATTGGTTTGTCATATTGGCAGAAAGCAGCATTTTGGCCAATACTGATATTTTATTAGTCAATATCAGCCAATCCCAATGACTTGCAGGTATTATCTTACAGGCCTAACATTTGCAACCTTACCTGCCTTTGCACAATGCTTCGATGTTCATCGTCATGGTGTGTGTCTCGCCACCTTCACATATTTGAAATGTGCTTATGAGTCTACCCCCTCCCCTTCAGCATCATGGTGACCATTGAGTGTGAGTGTTTCCAACCATTTCTAAGTGCACCATTGGCGTACTCATAGTGCAATGCAAGTTGCCTTATCAGTGGGGAACAAATTTAATTCACTTCAAATAGAAAGTATAAGTGCAGAAGTGTACAATTTGAGATACTGTACATGATCCCCTGATGTTGGTTACGTCTTTATCTCTGATAAGTGTTTGATTTAGGATAATATTTCTAAAATATATGTCAGTATGTTATGTTTTCATGTGGGATCACCAGTGCTGTGTGCTTCTGTCGTCTCTTCTGTGGAGAACCAGAGCTGGCTACAGTACTGTAAGTGGGTCACAGCTCCGCCCTGCTGCTGCGCGGCGAAGTTCAATGAGCTCTGCTGAAACCCTCCTTAGGCTGATTCAGGGAGAAATAATGGGGCCAGCGACTCTCAATCCCCTCAAGAGCCGCAGCACAGCACGGCAGCAAGCTGGCAGGGAGGCCCAGTGGAGCACAGGGTGGATGAGATTGCCAAAGGAGCAACTATTCGCTCTTTAAGACCCTAATCTACACTGCATACCACACATGCTGTTCTAATATACTGTACAGCGGGTGCATCGGGTCCATAGCGTACATAGGGGGAATTGCCGTGTAAAGTTCAATTTCACATGGTTATTTCTAGGCCTTGGTTACGGGTTTAATTCCCAGTGCAGCTACTCTTCCAGTTTCATGACTGCAGATGACCTGTTTATCTAACCAATTCAGCGTGAAAGAATTTGATTGTTGCTCACATGATAAAAGTATGCAGAAAAACTGATCAGTATGTAATAAAATTTGACCGTCTTTATGCGTTCCCCTTTGAAAAGTGATGCTTGCCACCTGATTTCACTGGAATTTGGAAATTTCCTGATCTTCAAAGACTTCTAGGCACAAGAAATGTCACAAGTTCGAAACAATCAAGCCTCCAAATCGCATGATGATGACGCAGATTGCATGGCACCGCTATCGCAGCCATGATGAATTCTTTCTTGCTTGTCTGCGTGCGTGTGCAAGCATGTGATTGTGAATGTGATTCTAAATTTGGGAATAATTGAGGGCATCCAGGAATAGACCAGATAGACACACACACACACAATTACTTCAAAGGAGCATCCTGTAAACTGTATTTTAGGAGGCTTTAACTGTTGTTGCACAGGCTTGAACAATTCACTTCCCTGACACACTTTATTTAGCAAGCTGTCCTTCATGTTAAGAAAGACAACCAGCAGCAACAAAAGCATCATGCAACAAAGACTTCTGGTTTCATGTCCTGCTCCTGCGGTTTGTCTCTGGAGCAGAAATGTGCCCATACAGATTTCGTTAAAGAAAAAAGGGGAAGAAAAAATGCTGTTTTTCAGACAGGCAGTCAGAACAGAGAGGGGTGAGGAACATTGTGTCCCTCCTGGTGGCATGGTGGTGGGTTCTTATGTAAGACTGGTTTCTGCCTGGCAGCAGAGCAGAGCCCCACTGACAGTGTCATACTGCTAATTAATACACAGCAGCTAGAGGTGTGCCCTCCGTGGCCGCTTGTGTGTGTGTGTTTATTTTGTGTCTGCACTGGAGAGTTAGAAACATGATGCCCGCAAAGAATACTAAAGCAACTGCATCATAACTACATGTGGGATGCTGTATTTTTTATAAATATAGTGCTCTGTGTTTCAAAGAGTGAGACCCAGGGTGACTAATTAAACTGATAAACAGTATGTAGAATGAGAGGAGTAGCCTGAAACCTGCTCACTTTTCCCTCCATTTGCAAACAAGGCCGTCAAAGTGTCAGCTGGTTCCTATTTTCACATTTTCTTTGTCTCTTTTCTCCCCTTGCCATGTACTTGCTCCCTTGTCATCCCAGAGTCTGCCACCTGCTGTGCAGTAACTCCAAAGCTCCTGCCATTCCCCATCACCTGACCTCCGCCGCCCACCTGCCAAAATGTAGCATAAATGTTGGCCCACTTCCATTCATTTTCATCCAGATCTTCTATTGTGCGTCTGCTTTGGTGGTAAAGCCATTTTCTCTGTCTGTGGGTTTGGCTTGTTACAACCAGTGTTGTGCATAAACACGCTTAAAGAGCACGTGTCCATTGAACATGCTATAAACTTGCACGTGAGTGTTGCTCACTCTTACAGCAATTTAAGACACCGGTTTTGCGCAGGCTGTGCCTATGCATTGCTCAAAAGTTTTCCAACAAAAAGTAATGCACCACAGTTCATACATATCCCACGTAAAGATGAAACCTGACCACAGTAACTTTGCAGTAAGGACATAGAGTAATTCGTGGGATACCGTTGTATGAAGATATTGTGTTTAACAGCATTGATTTAAGGCACGCAGCATGCCAACACCACCATAGCCAATACTTCAGACAAAGCCACTATTGGTATTGCTGAATCCAGTTCATATGGATATTTGAGGAACTTTTAAGAAGAAATCAGTAAAGAGTCCAACAAGAAAAAAAAACCCACATTTATATGCAAATTGTGCCTGTGAGGTCTGAAAAAAAGTACAAACATCTGACAAGTCTTCTGTATAGATCAGTCTTAAATATCTGCAAATAAAAAATGATCACAAAATCATATAATCGCACTCACCATGGACAGAAAAAGTCAGAAACCTAAAAAAATTTGAATTAAAATTATCTGTGTTTGTGTGTGTGTGTGTGTGTGTGTGTGTGTGTGAGTGAAATGAAGTGACCCTATAAGCCTCTATGTCTTATTTCAACCTGTAATAAGTAACATAAAGATAACAAAATGTACTCTCGTCTATGGAAATTATACCTATATCTCAAAATGTGCATGTGAAATAAGATAAGAGCATGGTATAGAAACACAATGTCCCTGTGTGACAGCTGCATGTGAGTGTGTGGCCCATAGAAACAGGTGAAATGTGTTGTTTACCCCGTGCTTTGAACCTGCTGACCTCCAGACTCTGACTGCGCAGTCCATTCTGGAGACGCATGGCTTGGCAGGAAGTCATTGGCTCTGTATGAGCTTCCTGCCTCAGCCTCCATCTGAAATAAAAACACTTACAGGAGAGAAAGTGTCGCCAAGAGAGCTCAGCTCCTCACTTGCCACAGGACGGAGATACACGAGGATATCCTTCTCTCTTGATAAACAACTATTAGACTTTGTGCCAAATGCCTGATATTCCAGGGAGAAGGGGGAGAGAAGAGAGGCAGGATGGGATATGGAGTTTTCTGAAGTTGATAATTAGCAGTTTAGAGGAAGATAAACTCTAAAATCAGTGTCTTTTGGAAGGAAACTACTTAAAGTGACACTATTGTAACATTTGAAAAATGAAATCACATTCTTTCCACAAATATAAAAGTTGAATTCATATGCAACAACAGACAGTCCTGATTCAGTTTCTGACTTTATGACTCATGTTAACATATGATATTATTTTTTAAATTTTTATTGATTATTCATATTTTATTTATACATTACATACAATTCTGAATTACATTCAGCAAAGGTTAGTGTGTTTTAAAGCATTTCTTACATATAAAATATTTTATATTTATTTTTACTGTACTTGTGATAAAAAAGGAATTCCTTCAAGCAAAAAATATAATAATAATAATAATTAATATTATTAGTGTTAGTAGTAGTAGTGGTAGGTCCATTTAATATTATTATGTTGAGAATGTCTTAACATCACTACACAGTCATACTTCTTTTCATTTAGGCTGCATGAAATAATAGTTGTAGAAATAAAATACTGAAGACAAAGTTGTACCTCTTTAAATAAATTCATTTATTTCTGTAGGTTGCTATCCATAATCAATACAGACAAAAGCAATACTTGACTACCAGAATTTATAAATCATTATAATCATCTCTTGTGAGCATCACAATAAACAGTATATTGAATTATGTACAATGGAAGACGACGACACATTCAGACTGAGTCACTCTGAGATCAATCTGTAAAAGAAGAGTCCGTCCATGGACACAGAAAATGGGGAAAGCGCTTTGAGACATGTCAAGAACAAAGTTCCCAGCGACAAAAACAAAATACACTTGGCAGAGAGAGAAATGTACAAGGAGCAAAACAGCTTCTGCTCGCCACAAAAGAGAAAATAAATCATCGATGCAATGTTACATTTGGTTCCACGGTTGTAAACTAGATCGTATTCATGTCACTATTGCATATGCCATTAGGTAAAGTGTGTCAACAAGGCAAAGAGATTTCTATAATAAAATAGACAGAGCATTTTTTTTCATATAGTCACAGAGACCATGTGGGAGAAAGCATACAATTCACTGTACAACCTCAAAGCAAAAAACCCGTCCCCTTTTTAAAAATCTGTAGCCAAAGTCTTTACATAGGAATATCATTGCAACATAGGTAAAATCTAAGTACTCTAGTTATGTTCAATAGATTTTTAGTTAAACTCTCTCTATGTACACAATATACACATTCAAGACTCTGAAGATAAATAGATACCACAATTTAGCGTGGTACAGCTCCAATGTTATTCAGCTCTGTCAAAACCATTTCCCACGTTATGTTTGTGTGGTGTTTCCACCAGCGATACATTCAGACATGGTTTTAAGTGTTACAATCTACTGTACACTAAAGGGGTTGTGAGCCAGTTGGAGTTGGCACAGTGGACAACGCAAAGACCACACAGTCGGGATAGCATGGAGGGCTTTCAGACAATGTTTACCATTGTTTTGCTTTGCTGTGTTTTATTTCCTGATCAAAACAAGACTATGTAACACTTTAAAGAAGGAAATAACACATTATTCCCCTAACAATAAAAGAAAGGCGAATTTATCAGCAGTAAAACACCTTTTCTACAGCCTTGGTATGACCACCAGTTTATGTTAGCTTGTGGTAGCTAATGTTAGCTAAAATTACAGAGTCAGTTTGCTTAGTTTTTTTAAATTCATATACATTTAGCATTATCCTGAAATTGCTACTGGTAGCCACAGTGACTGCTGTTCAGCAACATTTACCCTAGCCTCATTCTGAAAATAGGAAATGTAACTTTTAAATGATGAAATACTGATGGTAGCTAATGCCAGCTAACCACTAATGGTAGCTAATTTCAGCCAGTCGCTAATGGTAGCTCATTTTTAGCCAGTCAATAGTAAGTAATGTCAACCTGTAACTAATGGTTGCTAATGTCAGCCAGTAGCTAATGGTAGCTAATATCAGACTACAGTACATGGTGGCTAATGTTAGCAAACATTACATCCACACTTCTGCTGTTCAACAGAATTTAGCCAGACTGAATGATTTTCTCTACTTGTGCTATATATTTTAGCATTTAGCATTATCCCGTCACACAGTTGCCACTTTGTTAAATAGTTAAATAGTCTTGCTTTAACTTGTATCATTACATAATGCTCTTCTTCTGCCAGAGCTTTTTGTGCTGTCTGCCATATACATTTTCCAGACAGCTAGTTCTCCAGTGAGCACTCCATAATGGTGCCAGATGTGGCTTTTGGCCTCTTTTCTTGTATTTTTTTTTTAGTGTTGCACAGCTCTCCTTCCCTTACTGATTGTCCAGTATTGCTGACACTAGCGCCCCCCTTTCCCCCTTTACTTCAGCCCTCACTGTTTGACCAGAAACCGTCTCGACTGTGCCCCAACTTTGACTTTAAAAAAAAAAAAAAAAAATCGGCTCCACCCCTCCAATCGTCACCTCAACTATACAGTTGTACCGTCAAACGATATCACAGCAGGGCGGCCTGTGTCGCGCTCATCGGCAGGCCATAGGTTTGAAGGTAGGAGTGTGTGAGGTTTTCAGGCTCAAGTGACTGAGGAACTGTGGGAGGTACAGTGCATTCAGATGCCTGGTGTTGTGGGGTCTGAGCTGAGTTATAAAGACATGCATAACTCTTAAAGACATTTAGAAATATATTTCTATAAGTCCAGCGCTTTGATTGGACAAAAAAATAAACTAGGTTAGAATAAATAAGAAATTAGTAATTAAGAAAATACTTTAATATCAATACGATAAATCAGATCTCAAGCAGCCCCACGGTACTGTACATTTCTGAAATAACATTTTTAATAATAAGCTAGGCTATTTACTTTCCACGACAGAATAACAATATAGAGATGTAGGTCCAAACAGACATACCGTAATAGAATATTTATCTCTTATTTCATAGAAAACATAAGGACAATATAGACATTAAGGCATTGGGTCGGTCTTATCAGACATTCATCTTCCAAAAATAAATAACATATCTAATCTAAATATATTTATATACTCAGTGTACCTTGGTATCCTCACTCCCTGGGCCATTTCTATAGCAGGTTTCATTGTTCGCTGTCACACTGGTTGGTCGTACTTTGTCTCAGACACACACTCGCACTCACACAGGCAGTCCTGAAACTACCCTCAAGTAAATAAATAGCATCTGGGTACCTTTAATATTTTGTTATTATCGCTTCTGTGCTTGCGCCGAAATGTGGGTCACAGGAGAAATGGCCTCTGAAAGCGCAGGGGAACATGACGCGCACCAACACACAACACACACATCCACCCACGCACACACAAACACACCTGTCCTGCCTTCAGCAAATTCATGACATGCATAGATGGTGACCCGCTTGTTTGCTAAGTGTGTGTGAGTGTTGCTGGGGGTCCAGACAGTCTTTTAGGGCCACAGAGCCCAGTGGAAGGGCAAAGTTTTTTGTTTTTTTTTGTCGAGCAGCAGGTCGGTGAAGACGCCAAGTCAGACAATACAGGAGTCCTTCAGTCTGAAAGAGAACACAAGAGAGAAAAAGACGGAGTTAGTGGAAATATCTCTTATCATTTCAACACTTTTTGGCTAGTACACTTCTTAAATCATATATTCTCCAACAGTCGCATACTGTTAATTACTGTTTGATGAGCATTTGCAGCCATTTGCATCTAAAACTTCCCTGAATAATAAAGCAGCTAATGTAACAACCGTTTTTGCATATTAGAGGAAAGAGGAGTGAGCGGGGATATTTTAAGAGCCCCTTTCTGCCTGAGTAAACCCCAGTTTGTAGCCTGATTATTTCCCCACAAACAACGGCCGGTGCCAACAATGCAGAACTTTGAGCCAGCAGACATGAGAGGTCTGAGAGAATAGTCTTGTACTGTACAGCGTGAACTCATTCAGACTCAGATTAGGCTGCGTTTCTGTGCCACAATAACAAGGAGACACTGAGAAAAGCAGCTCGAACAACAAGAACAGTGAGTGCTAAAAACACAGGTTAACCCCCCCGAATCCTGGATCGATATCAGTTTTCTTGTGCTGCATTTGGAATGCCTTTCACAAGCTATTGACCCTTTAAAACCTGAGCAAAAAGGCAATAACCAACTGGGCAAGCAATTTCCTGGAAATAGCAGGAAATTAGTAAAAGAAAATAGGGGAAAAATAGGGGATGATTACTAGAAAATATATTTAAAAAAAGGGAAAAATGTCCCGCAAAACACAAAATATTATTACAACGTAAGCGTAAATCAACATGAACCGGCCCCCCCCTCCGCCCTAACCCATCTCAATGCTCTCGTGTTGTGGTTGGATGGTGCGTTTCTTTCCTAACACACCAGCTGTTTTGCCCGGGAAGCGTTTGAAGGACGGCGAGCAGAGGGGAGGGGGTTGCTGTTAGTGTGAGGCTGGTCCGCAACTGTCGTTATTACATAATCTGAGAGTGATGGGGGTTGGGGGTCTCCTGTCGCGCTGCCGTGTTGCTATGGACACACGCTGAGGAGGAGAGGAGAAGCAGTGGCAGCGAGCAGTACAGTAGCTGAAACAGAGAGAATCATTTATCTTGCAGTGGTAATTATGAAGGTTTTGTGGCCGTTGTTGTCTGTGAGAGGAGGAGGGGGTGCAGGCAGAATAAAGGAGGGCTTAGCTGGAAGTCAGAGTGGTGGTCAGAGGGAGGGAGGGAGGGAGGGGCACTGGGTCAACTGGAAGCTTCCAGGAAGAGATGGAGTCCAGCGGTTAAGGGCTCACAGCTGAGCAAAGGGCTGCAAATGTGGGTGTGGGGACGAAGCTTTGAGGAGGACAATGTCCTCGCTGCAGCCATGTGTCATGAAACCACAGGAGGATTACACGGCTGTCGTTGGGCTGGGGAACTTCTATCTGTGTGAGGCTGATGAAACTCGGATAGCCACAAAAATGCACAGCGGCTGAGCTGAAAGGCTGTTTTTTTGTTAGTTTCATGAAAAGCTGCCATTTTTGGAGCCGTCACTCGATGTACATATAAAGAAACAGCCTTGAAAAACACTGTTTTAGTATCTAAATTCTATTTTTTCAAAAATGTTAAATAGAGATGGATGGAGGGTAGTTCAAGACACTAGAGGTGCATTAAATCAGTGGTTCCAAACTGGTGGATCGCAGTCCAAAAGTAGGTCACGTGCACATTCTGAATGGACTGCAAGTGCAGGTTTGTTTTCGAGAACAGCAACTACCTCATTGCCTTGTTCTTGGTATTATGTGGCCTGCTTTTATTTATTTATTTATTTATTGCTTTTATCTTTTAAAAAGTACTAATCATTTTTTACAGTTTCTGGCTATGATGAATGTTATCAAGGTGGTCTAGGCTAAGCCCCATTTGTCCTCAAATCTTGCCCCTTGTTTTAACTCATTGCACTTTATCATTGCAATTTGTTTAATTTCAATCTGTTTAAAGCCTGTGAATTTTGTTACATGTTGTCAATAAAAACTGTACAAGTGGTAAATATGCAGATCTTGAACTAAAGATCTAAATCCTATGCAAAGTCAGTCCTAGTTATAAACACTAAGTGGATAATTTTACTATAATTTTATTGCCAATTTCCACACAGATTTTAGTCAAATTTATGCTCAATTATGATGAGCTGAAATCTGGACAGGCCAAAACAAACAAATGCCCACACCTTGCATTAGCCAGCTGCTGACCGCAGAGTAGCCGCTGGCTCTCGCTGATCTGCCCCTGGCCGTCTAATCTCGCCTGCAGAGGCTGTAATCTCATCTGGAGCCGTGGCTGGCTAAATGTGGGGAACGCTGGCCACGCAGTTATCTAGCAGCTAGCGCTTCTGTCTGGAACATCCCGGCCTACTTTAGCCCCCCTCCTCCCCGTGCCATAACACACACACACACACACACACACACACACATACACACACTGCCTGGAAACTCTGACACAAGAGCCTGCGGTGTTACGTGTTTGTTCTCTATATATCAAGTAACATGGCATTTTGAAACTTAGCTTTTTGCAACTGCTTTGTTGTGTTTGCGAGATCTCAGCTTCAATTCAGGTCTGACGGAGATGTAAATCAACTATTCGTGTGTGTGTGTGTGTGTGTTGGAGGCAGTGTGCACGGATGCAGCAACAATAGACTGAACAATCAGGCTGATGGCTGAAATCAGGTGTCACCTTTAGGTATAATACTGCAAATGCCAGAACAAAATGTGACATGGAGAAAAGAAGTGGAGCCACACGGGCGCCACAAAGTAATGATGCTGGCCACAATTCCAGCAGTGGAAAAAGTGGTATCAATGCAGCCCTTATTCAAATGTATGGCTCAATGTGTGTGTGGGCAACATGCATCTGCAGATTTGGTTTATAATATGTCATAAAGCACTGAAAAAAACAAAGCTCAAGATTATGTCATCAAAATCACCTGACAGCTGCGTCTATTGAGCATGCTCAGAGCAAGTTAGGGATGCATGGCTGTGCAGCCAGACCCCTTTCGCTCAATGCACCCTCTCACATCACAACACAGGAAATGTAACATAGATATACGTAACACGCTCTCATTTCGATCTGCCCACCACATCATCCCCCCGCGATGACATCACTCGCAATACTACCAACTGAATGACGTTAAGGGGAAGTGGGATTTGAGTAGATGGACACGAATGCTTCTAATCTGCCCGATGAATTACACACACACGATGCTGATGGTCACGCTCTGTGCAGCCTGTGGGTGCGGCAGATGGTGGGCTGTCATTAGTGGAGGGATAGTGAGTAGGTAGTGATGTGTGTGTGCATGAGAAAAAGACATATAGTGGTCCGTGCTAGTGTGGACATGGGAAGAGAAATCAGTGTAATGAGAGTGTTTGCGTGTGTGTGAAGAAGGGGCAGTGGCAGGTGGTTAACCCCCCTAACTACACACACACACACACACGCACACTTGCCCTACAGAGAGTGGCCATCTGCTACAAGCACTCAGGAGGATCTTGGAGTGTCACAGCAGGACTCTTCTAGTTTTGGAGCCCCCTTTTCATTTTTTCACCCACCTTCTATCCCACATTGACTAATAACTGTAGTAAGAATCATCAGTGGTGAAAGAGGTAAAAGTACTAATACCACCGTGTGAAAATACTCAGTTACAAGTAAAAGTCCTGCATTGAGGATGGTACATAAGTAAAAGTAAGTTTAATCAGGAAAATGTACTTAAAATATTAAAAGTAAAAGCACCCAATATAGGAAAAAAAAACCTCAAAATTATTTAAAAATTAATTTGTTTTAAATAAAAATTTGTTTTAAATAAAAATTATTTAAAACAGATGGAAATAAAACCAAAAAAAGTCAAAATAATTAAAAAAAAAAAAAAATAGGGAAAAAACCTCCAATATTTAAATTATTTATACTATTTAAAAAACTCAAAATTATTAAAAAATAGAAAAAGACTAAAATGTTCATCAGTATAGTTGTCAATTAATTTTCTGCAAACTGACTAATTGATTGATGAATTAATTGTTGCAGCTGTACTTGCATTAACCGTTCGGTAATTCAATTTATAGCAAAGCATCATATTATATAAACTCTACTTATGTTTTTCATGCAAAAACCTTAATCTGTAAAGTAACTAAAGTTGTCAGGTATAAAGTAGCATGACAAGAAAATACTCAAGTAAAGTACCTCAAATTCATATTTAAGTACAGTACTTGAGTAAATGTACTCAGTTACATTCCACCACTGAGAGTAATCTCTGTGCAAATCAAGCTTCTTGAGTGGTCACAGAGGAAGCCGGTCGTCGCCGTCAGATAAAGGTATTAGTCAGACGGGGAGGTGGAAAGAGAGACGGCTGACTTGGCTAATCTGGGTCTGGTACAGAACATCCACCTGGCTGAGCTGCGGCTAGCCAGCACCGCGGGAGGAGACAGGTAACTGAGGTTAGTAACTGAGGTTAGGGCAGAGGTAAACACCACCTTCCAGTCACATGGTCTGGCCCGCTGACAAAAGAAGAGGTAAACAAACACCTGACCCTTATGCCAGGCATTAGGACATCTAAGCTGGCACTAGATGAAGCAACGAAAAAAAAAGAAAACAGATCCAGTTGTCAGAAGCTTATGACTTCAGGGGTTTGTTGAGCGCAGTCACATTTCTCACTGTGGGGGCGGTCACGTGGGACTGGGGGGCTAAATTCCAGTTAGGGCTGATCGTTTTCACTTTCATCCTGACGAAAAAAAAATTCCTCCAGAAAGGAGGCACATGAAGACAAGTTTTCACTCCAGCAAAACTACATTTAAGTGAGACGGTTAACTGATCAGCTGAGCAGTGGCACCTACAAAGGGGGCCAGGGGGTGCCATGGCCCCCCTGATATAATTGGAGGCCAATATCACTATATTTAAGAGGCTGTGGCATGCAAACCTTTTAAGCTAAAGCAAAGGCTGTGGTATCATGTTAAACTAGTCAACCTAAGGCATCCACTGGTAGCAAACATGTCACAATAACTTGTCTGGAAGGAAGATAAAAAAAGCTACAAATCTAGGCTAAATTTTGTTGACCAAACAACTGGCAATGCCATTTTCAAAGTGGTCCGTTGTACTCTCACAGCAAGACATCTGAATGAAGATGAGTCCTGTTGTAGAGTCTCTCTGAAACTTGAAAAGGCTTGCTCCAAGTAAATGTTTTGTTCCTTACAATCAATGTACTCCTTCAAATTAAAGCTGAAGATGACGTCCTCAAAGGTCTTGTTTTGTCCACAACCCAAAGAGATTCATTTTACTGTCTTAGGGGAGGACAGAAAGCTGGAATCAGAGAATTTTAACTTACTTTTAACCAACTTACTTAAACTAACTTTTAACTCAAATTAGTTGGCGATTAATTAAATAGTTGGAAAGTAATCGATTAATCGTCACAGCCATAGTAAAGGCAGATGATAGAGGAATATCCCAAGTTCAGAAAATGACATTTTACAGTAATGCAGCCTTAAAAAAAGGAAACGACAACAGTTATATGATATTCAAAATTGAAGACAGTATCTACAATCACGATATCAATATGTTATTGATGTATTACTGTCTACAGCAGAAGCAATTTCCTGAAATTCAGCTGTGGCATTTTGTTTTGGTGTGCCGCCACAGGATCTTCAGGGGCCCCTTCTGGTCACCCCTTTGAAAAATTTCTGCGGGGGGCCACTGCAGCCGAGGTGTTTGGCTGGATTCAAAACCCTGCAGGCTTTTGGATCAGAATGGCACATGGTCCGGGGCCCCAGCGTGACGTCGCGATACACACAAAAACCAAAGCCCTTCTCCAGTGGGGCCCCGCACCAAAAACCCCCAGCGGCACACTTTGACCTCCTTCACCCCGCTTCGCCACACAACAGCAGGACTGAGCGTTCTGTAAACAAGCTATCGGGTCTGCCATCCCGCGCTCCCAGAATGCACCTTGCTCCAAAAGGAGTGAGCCTCACCAATGAGTTTATTTGTTGCTTTAAAAAGCCCCAAGTCCCTCCCCTCCCCTTTCTACTGAGCATACAAGGCTGCGCTCCATCTCCCCCTCTCTGCTTGTCTTACTTCTGCTAAGTGAACAGCCTAATGAGGCAGAAGGGCAGTGGAGTGCACGTGCCATCCTGCTCCATTATGCACACATTCGTTTGCTCGCCCACAAACAGCCAGGCTCTGGAAAACAAAACAGGCCACTCTCCCCCCTCTCTGTCTTTCTCGCTCCCTTTCTCTCTGCACATCTCTGCCAAGTGTTCACGGATGCAGGCTACACCACTGGAAAAAAAAAAAAAAAAAAAAAAAAAGATCCCCGAGAGAGAAAAACAGCTCTTGCTGCTCTGCATGCGTACGTGCTACAGTCCACATGTATGTGCACGACTGTTTTCCCCTCCCTCTCCTCCTGCTCAATAACATCCAAGCTTTATTAGCGCCATAAAAATATTTGTACTCCATCGAAACATGAGTATGGGACACGTGCAAGCAGATGAAAACAAACATGCGAGCGCATGTTGTTAAGAGCGCTGTGAATGAAAATTGTGGAAGCTTCATTAACTAAAAAACAAACATTTGACTTCAGTCATGTGTGCCACTGTCAATTTGACAATGTCCAGGATGACGCATTTAAGAATGCCTCGAGGAAAATAACCGATTTTCCATACTGTGGGGGCTGCTTGTGTTTGTTTGGTACTCTTTATTTTTTTGGCACTGACTGCAAATAACAACTTTCTTTCTGTAGTGTTTACCTGAAACATAATATAGCTCCTCTCTGCACACACAGGGGCCGTGTGGTGAAATAAAAGCCACTTTCTATTCAAATGGCCCGCAGCCGGGAAACAAAAACAGGCCCCTCTCACAGCAACTTTTCAAACCCGCTCAGCCAGGAATGTGGACCGTGACATCCAGTTACCTGATGGCCGCATAGCAACTCGCCCACTTTTGTTGTTTTCCCTCACTGTGCCTGCAAGGACACAAACACATATCCACTTGTTCCGGGGCCTCACATGTCAAGGGTGCAACCCCCCTCCTCCTGCCGCTCCAACCCCTTTCTTCGCGCTCGCAAACACATGTGAGCTCACTGTGTCCTGTAAACGGCGTGGGGACAGGGGGTCAAACTTGGCTTTAATGTCAACACTGGGTTTGTTTACACCGTCTGCTGTCCCACGCCAAAAAGCTTTATTTGGTCCAGTGGGATATTCTGGGACGCTGTATTGATCATGAAGGTGGTGGGAATAAAAAGTCTATAGAGGTCACATTGATGTGCAACACATCCGAAAGCCTACCCAACTGAAAAACAACAGGCGGAAGTGCCTGCGGCTCTCTGTGACATTAGGAGGCCTGAGCAACACTTGTGTCTGATGTTTCGTAATGAATCTTAAGTCTCTTGTTTTGCACTTTCATTCATAATCAGCGTTGGTGGAATCCCAAAATCTGCTTGTGTATTTTTAGTATGTGCAGCCCACGACAGCAGCAGGGAGGCAGCGTCCTGCTCAGTCGTGGTGCTTGTTTACTTCAGAGCTCTCAGCCTGGTCACGTTTCATAGCAGCCCTGTGCTGCCTTCACATGCTGTGGGAAATATTGGCAATACCAAATATGTATAATTGAAAAAAGGCAAAAATGTGATGCATTGCAGCTAAAATCAGAGTGCGCTCTTCTTTAGTTTGACACCTAATGGCACAATGTTATTTGATTGCAAAAGGTGCCACAAAAATGCTACAGAAGTTGAAATTGCTCAGAAGTAGGAGCTTTGGAGGAGCACCTGAAGGCCGCATCAGCACCACCTACGTGTACTTTGAAATCCACACTTTGAATTCAAATCTGCAGGAAACAAAAGTTTATCTTCATCCCTGTTTTTCTCCTCTTCCATTTGCCTGCCAACTGTACAGTCTTTTCCTACAGTGAAGCCAAAACAAGAGCTGCCGTTCACATTCCTCGGACATTTTCTTCCCCATTTCTAAACAGTAACACCTTTAGGCGCTTTAAGCTGAAAGTTGAGATAAAATATTTACCAGAACACATCTGACAGCGAACCTCACTCACCTTTGGCAGTGGTTGCAGCCTCCTTGAATCCCAAACAGACATATGGTGAGCTGTGTAATCCATTGATACCCCCTTTGCAGCTGCTGGTGGGTTTGAAGCCAGCCAGGTCCTCGCATTTCTCCATGTCCCTTTTGTCCAGCAGGTTCAAGGCAATGTAGTTCAGACCGTTGGGGTAGGCGGTCGAGCTCTGCCGGTTCACGGGGCTGCCGCTGTACTCCTCGTCTGAGCCCTCGCTGCTCCGGGATGAGATGTTCTCCACCGAGCTGTGCCTCTTTACAGCGTCCCCCCGGGCGAAGGAGGGGAAGACCGGCGTCACAGTGGCAGTGGAGGAGAAGGTCTCAGAGCTGTGGCGCCGACGTCCCTGCGGATTGGCGCGGATCACCTTGGCGGAGCAGTCGGGGTCAAGTGTGGAGGATGTGGCTCCGAGCAGGAAGACCCCAATGGTTTCTGGGACTCCCTGGTCCTCCAAAGAGAGTCTCCTCTCCCTGCTGCTCTGGCTGCTGCAAATTCAAAATATGACTCATTAGTCAGCTTTTTCTTTGATTTTTTGCACAATTCTGCTTCTTTTTTGTTCACTTTGCGGTACACACTGTACTGTGTGTGTATTTGCCTTTACCTTCAATCATACAGTCAGACCCCCTTCAAAATAAAATATAACGAATGATAAAAATTATACCTTGCAGTGTTTTGAGGAACAAGCTGTGGGGGCGAGCTGGTCATCCCAAACGTCATCTCAGTGTAGTCATTTTTCACCTCATCACCGAGGCCCTGAGACCCTTTCTCACCGTCCAGATGGTACACTCTGTCCTCCTCTGAGCACATGGATAACTCTGGGAGTGTGTCCAAGCGCTCAGCGGGAGTGTCAGCCTCCTTTGGCGAGTGCGAGCCCAGCTCTAAGTTCATGTAGTCTGTCAGAGAGGACCTCCCAGGGCCCCCGCTGCTGGAGCCCAGTGATGAGGACCGGCTCTCTGTGGATACAGTGGAGGGTGGGGAGAATCTGGTGCCGCTGAAGTCAATGTTGATGTATTCCCCGGGGCTTCTGGGTTCTCCGGGGAGGGGGTGCTCATTCATGCTGGGCAGGGTCCTCAGGGTGTCCAGGGAGAGCCTGTTTGGTCGGCCGAGCCTCCCTCTGTAGGGGAGGGTCTCCGCCCGGTTGTGTCTGACTGGAGATGGGACGGAGGGGCTCAGCGGTGAGGTCTGAGCCGCACTGGGCTGCATCACAGAGTAATAGTCCGACTCCCCCGCCCTCTGCCTCAAACTCTGAGGGCTCATCAACACGTACTGGCTGCTCTCCTCAGTCTTGGAGGCTTGAAGTTTCGCAGGCAGCGTGAGGGAGCCGGCCTGGTACGCTGACCTCACTGGTGGAGCTTCACCAGCCAGCAGGCCCATGTAGTAGTCAGGGGGGGTCTGGAGTGGAGGTGGGTTTCCAGGTGACATGTTCATGTATTCGCCATTCCTGTCCGGGCTTTCCATGGAGGATTTGGAGCCGCACCACATCCTCATGTAGCCGTTGTCCTCCAGAGAGCTGCTGCAGGGGGAGTTGGTCTTGTATCCGCCGCTGGCAGCCGCCTGAGGATGCACCCTGGGGTTCACAATCTGCTTCGGCGCTGAGACGCACATGGGGCTCATGGGCACGTAGTTGTCTACCTTGCCAGACTGGGCAGCTACACCTGGCGTCATTGGCATGTAGCCATCATCGGCGAGGTTGCTGCTGGAGCTCCTGGATGAACCGATTTCGATGTCGCCGTAATCCTCAGGGTAGCTCACTTTGGGGGAGGCGGAGTGGGAGTTGTGACCATGTGCCATCCTCATGAGTGTGTACTCATCCAGGGAGGCTGAGGACAGCGGCGCCACTACTCTCTGTTGACGCGGTGTGGTTAGGGAGTGCGTCCGCTTCCTGTAAGCCTTGTCATACGCAAGCCCCTCGCCACCAGACCTGCTCCCATTCGCCCCCTCCATTATCATGTAGCCACAAGGGTCGCTGATGTCACGGGATGGAGGCGTGCTGGACAGAGAGTCAGGGGTGTCGCTGCGGGTCAGGGGGAGGTATCTGAGCTCCCCTGGGCTGGAGCTGTAATCGTCACACAGCATGAAGCCAGTGTCACTGAGGGAGCCAGAGATGGAGGCGCTGCAGCTGAAAGGCCGCCTGGCTTTGTCAGGAGTGCAGACACCAGCCCCCCCTCTGGGGGACATGCTGATGGGACTGGAGGTGCCAGGTGGGGAGTTGGATACGGGCATGGAGCGGCTGTGATGCAGGTTGGAGGCGGACTCCAGCATCCTGCAGGTGCGCCCGCTGCTGAGTGTGTGAGACCTGATGAGGTGGTTCGCAGAGTTCGGGCTGGTGGGACTCCCACTCACAGATATGGACATGGACACAGGGCGGGTCACGCTTCCGTCCCCCTCGCTCGCTGTTCTTATCCGACAGGACGTGAACTTCCTCCCTGGGGACGTTGCTGCCATGCTATCAGTCCTGGATCTCCTCACCAGGCCGGTCTGACTGGGGGGGAGGTTGTTGAGGTTGCGTCGTGTGGGCACAGAGATGGGGTTAGTGCTGGCTGACTGGCTCTTGCTCCTCGGCCTGAACTCTGACAGCTCCTTCATGGCCTTCATGGCCTCGAGGATGGTCTCGTGGATGTTCTGCGCCACCACAGAGTCCTCCACCTGCATCCAGAACTCCCCAGGCCCGGTGACCGCTGAGCGACCCACCTCTATAAAAAAGAAGCTGTCTGAGTGTCCACACCTCCTGATGTTCATGAGCTGTAAGCTGACAGCAGCTGTTTCTGAGTTCAGTTTGACAAAGCTGATGGTGCGGCTGGACAAACACAGTCTGTACACTCCAGTGAGGTTCTTGATCTGACCCAAGCCTTTGGATTTCAAGTTGACCTGCCATACCTCCTTATAGGCAGCTATTGCAGGAGATATGAGTCCGTAGCTGGCTTCCTCAAAGCCCACTAAAGACGAGGTGGAAGCTGGGCTGTCGTACACTTTCCCCTCGGCTATTAGATCAGTCAAAACCGTGTACCAGCTCTCCTGCTCCTGCTCGTTGTCCGCAGCCACAGCGAAGTACTCGTCCTTGGTGTAGAGGGCGATGAGGTGCTTGTGTTTGGCGTCTGCGCGTTTGTTTACGCACAGACAGGAGTCCAAAGTTATGACCCTTTTCGCCGCGGACTTGTTCCTCCATTTCTTCTCGCTTTCATAATACTCCAGCCGGGCAGGGCAGCGCTCGATGGGCTCCCGGAGCACGAAGAAGCGCCTGTGTCCGTGTTTCTGCTTCCTCAGGTATCCGCACTTCTTCACACCGTTCGTCCCATTGGATAACAGGTGTCCCCCCGTCGCCGGAGGACTTGCCATTTCTCTCCGTTTCTCCTTTCAAGTTCAAGATAACCTTTTCTTATCAAATAGGACAAAAAAAAAAACTTTAACCCGTTTTATTTTTTTTAATCCATCGCAGACACCGATATGCGTGTCCGCGCGCCGTCACGGCAAAAGCAACAGTGCAGTCGCAGCAGACCAGAGACCGATCTGATCCTGGAGAAAAACAACATGTGACGCTGCTGCTCTAAAAACAGAATAAAACACAGAGTCATAGGGGGGCGGCGCGTGCTGCAGGGGCCGTGCCTGTCCATCACACGGATCTGACGCCGCTGATTGGCTCTTTAAATAATTCAAGGCAGACAAGCCCCGCCCTCTGCTGTTCCAACAGCTCTCTCGTGTAGAAACCACGGTACAAACAGAAAATATGAGCAGAAAAACAGTCCATGCCTACTGTGAAATGAAAGTGTAAGCATGAAAAACACACTATGCATATTATAAAGGTGTTTTTGTCTTAAGACAAGAGTGTCATTTCCATTAAAATTTATTATTCTTATTATTATTTTCATTCTAAAATGTGATAGATATTTGAATTAAAATAATGCTGTATTGTACCCATTCATTTATCGGGCTATAACATTGTAAACAACCCTGACGTCCCACATGTTATATAAGGAGTGTTGTGGCCTATATTTATATCCATTTGGATGTGAAATGTGCAAAATAATGCTGTATTGTAACCATTCATTTATCGGGCTATAACATTGTAAACAACCCTGACGTCCCACATGTTATATAAGGAGTGTTGTGGCCTATATTTAAACTTGGGTATTCCTCTCCAACTGGAAGCTTCTAATTCCTATTTCAACGCCTCAACACGTAACTCTCTCATCTTAAACCCTACTTTGTATACATTTGGTAATTATTATTGCAGTTATCATCTGTTGAAAAGGTAGATCTTGCTTTAAAAGCAGTCAAAGGACAGGAAGTGAAGCTTGTTTTGTTTGTGATTTGATTTATGCTTGTGTTGCACTTTGCTCACAAAATGTTTTTGTTGAATGAAAAACAGCCATCTCACAGAGATGACTAAAGCAAATGCGCCAGAGGCTTCAGTGCAAAAACAAGACGCAGAGATGCTGCCATCCCCTGGCTGCTCAGGTTTGCTCCCTGCACACAACTCTTCCCACACATGATTTTAGAAGAAAACAAAACTTTTCTGCACAGCAGATCACAACAGGAGTGACTGTGTTAGGCTGTGAATGTCCTATCAGACACAGCCTCAGGGGCCCAAAGTGTCATGGGACCCCCTGGCCTTTGCTTGCAAAATGTCACCCAAATTAACACATAACATACAGGGAGAGACTCAAAATGACCACAAAGGTGTGCAAAGGAACTGCAAAATGACACAAAATAAGTACAAAACAGGTAAAACAACTATAGACAGACAAATAACAACCACAAAGATACATAATATGACTAAAAGTGACCCAGAACAACCATAAAAGAACACAAAATTACCCCATGAGACTCAAAAGTACCTAAATAAGACACAAAATCATCTCAAACAGACCCAAATGATTACAATAAAGACACAAAACTACCACCAGGAGACACAAAATTACCTAAATAAGACACAAAATCATCTCAAAAATACCCAAAAGATCACAAAAAGACTTAAAACAACCACAAGAAGAAACAAAATGACTGCAAAAAGATTAAAATATGTACAGAAGCAGGCAAAACAACCAACAAAAATCACAAAAAGATGCATAATGACTGCAATGAGATGGTAAACCAGCACAAATTCTGTGTAACTTGTTGCTACATAGGAGGTGGTGGGGCCCTTTGCATGTCTGTGCCCAGGGGCCATTTGTCTCATAATCTGCCCGTGGTGAGATGATAGGAGGAACCTGGCAGACATCTGTTTCATCAGATCATCCCGGTAATTATGTCAGTAATTCTCCCTGTGATCTTCATGATCATGTCTGTGTGTGTTGCAGACCCCCTACCCGAACACACACTTGGATTGCTTTTCATAATCCCAACAAGCAGATTACACCTCTGTCAGTGAGGTGTCAGTGAGAATTAGATGATGGGAGGGTATTTTGCTTTGACTCCATCTTAGTGAGCATATCTGCCCCTAAACAAACACATAGATACTCCAGATTAAGGCTAATCCTGCGCTCTCTAATCACTATTGTTCTCATGACTGTTATTGTTGAGTGTGCAATCTTGATGACATTTGGCCGTTGTCTATTTTTTCTGTTTTTGCACAAGTGTTAATTTATCGGGGTTAAGCTGGGCCGCAGCATGTGTTTTCAGCATTAGCCGGCACCTATAATCTGAGATATGAGCAAAAACACAAACACCTCCACCAGGATTTAGTAATGCATAGTAGATATAAACAGCCAGAAGCAAAAACAAAGGAACAAAGAGATTATTGTTGACACTTAACTGGCAAAGACACACAATAATTTGGCACCAATACTGAGGGAATATTGCTGAATGCTGAATATTGTTGTTTTGATACTCAGTGTTTTGCACTGCTCGTGGGATATGGTGTGCTGATATGTTCCCACAGGGTTTACCTCAACACTAATCTGGGTGTTTTCTGTTTACCTGCAAGTCTGAACCCAGGGATCTTATATTTGTGCTAATGTCCAAGTGTGCAACAACCCTTTTTATTATGACTCTGATGTATCATTTGTCCTACCCACAGTTATTTTAATTTCTAAAAATAATAATAATAAAAAAATATAGAATTAAAAACATTAAAAATAACATATTTCACTTAATTTTACTTATTGTATAATAAGATGTCTGTTCTTTTTTATGCAAACAGATGTTGGTGCCACTAACGAGAAAACAGCTGCGAAAAAGGAGCCTTTTTGCCTCTGCAGGGATACTTTGGGATTCTTTCCATCGCTGGTTAATTTTCAACTCCATGAGGCCGCCACGTTACACACAACACCAGCGTGAACAGGCCTGAGGACTGACACTTGTACTCTTATTAGGTTGTCTTGGAAGTTTTCATCTCAGTGGGACTTATTAGCTCAATGGTGATGCTGTAGACTACATGTAGCTTATAGGTTTATGTACGTTATCATGTTCATTTCATTTTGCAAAAGGCAGAAAATCTTCTGTTTTATGGCACATGGTAGCAAAATTGGACAGAGATAAATAAAGTGCTGATACAGTGATCAGCAAAGAGGAAAATGTACCTAAAGTTGAAGAAACCATGTTCCCAAAGATTTTTTTCTTAACCTATGAAAGAATGGTTATGGAACAAGCACAAGAAAATATATTTTTACCATGTTTAGTGCTTGTTGTTGCCAGATCCTTACACAACAAAGCTGCTTTTGACTGTGTAAACACCATACATACAGATGAGCGTACCACAGGGGTCAGCTCAGAACCAAAGGTTTTCCACTTTAACCGCTATGAAGCACAAAACTCTCTTTCAGGCTTCAAAGCCTCCACACATGCAGCTTTAGCTTTTAACACCTCCATGATTGCTGCTCACTTAAAACAAGTGTGATTATGACCCAGTGCCTTGCTGTTTCTGTAAGCCACACACAGATGAAAGGTCTCAGTGGGTAAATGCCTGCATACATGCTCTCAAACACAAACGGACTCAACTCAGAACCCACATGTTCAAAGACAAATCACTTTAGGATTGCAGCTTTAGTGGAATATGTACAAATACTATTGCAATTAACATTAGAGCTGCAGGTAATAATTATGCTTGTTTTCAATTAATTGTTTTGTCTATAAAATATCAACAAATTATGAGAAATTGTTCTTTGAAACACATGTAGTATAAGCTGATGCAGTATGCTTATTTTTCTTCAGTATGGTTGATGATTTTTTTCCTTTAAATATATGGTCTCCACTCTCCACAGATCAATTTTTTGGACCCGTTAAGGCCAGAGATTTCAAAAAAAAAAAAAAAAAAAAAAAAAAAATCACAGTGGATTAGTATTATTTTGTTTTTGTTTTAATTTTTTTTTTTTTTTTTTTAAAACCTCCTTTATTTTGAATACAGCAGATTCGGAGGGCTGCACAAATATTGTATGTCTGACCGAATTATAATAGATCCATGTGTCTGACATGTACAATAAGAGGATATTTGATTTTAGCAAATACAACACTGACCTCTGCTGGCAGAAGAGAAAAACTGCAAAAAAAAAAAAAAATAAATAAATAAAAAAATAAAATAAAATAAAATAAAATAAAATAAAATAAAATAAAATAAAATAAAATATTAATTTAAAAAAAGCAGCAGTCCTCCAATGCGAAAGTCCGCTCTTAAAAAAGGTAACAAGTGGCTAAATCGGACTACAGATTTCACCAGAATACATCCATGGACTACAGTGTTTGTCGGGGACGTCAGACGTCATTATACCGGACACAGAAACATATTAAATTCACATGTGCCCGCCTTTACAGCTTTACAGCAACAGCCACGCTAGATTTATAAGTTTATAATATTTTTCAATTGTGTTTTAACGTGTTTTTACGGTGAAGTTGAACGATTTGGGGGTGATGACGTTTACATCGTGCGACCAAGATGTAGTTCATTTATATCCTTAAAATAGCTTTTCACTTTTGAGTTCATTTACGCTTTAAAACACAGAAAAGCAGGGGTTAATCTATGAAGATTATCATGCTGGACAAAACGTGTACGTATCATACACTTGTGTCCGTCACAGAGCTTAGTTTTTGGCGATAATCAAAAATCACATTCAAAAATGATGGTTGCTAACTTCCTGGTTAGCCTACAAAAATACGTCATCGCAGGGGCTCGCACGTGCGTGCTTAAAGTTTACAATGAGGGTGCGCCTGAGTTTTATCTGATTTACAATAAAGCATTCTCTATGAGCTGTGTGACAATCTATCCCTAAATAATCCATAAAGACAATTTAATTTAAATTGTGTGTATGTTACTACACATAGATACAGCAGGAGGACTCAGAGATAAAATATAATTCACCGCCTCTTTCATCAACAGTATCTTGAGATGTTAACATTGCTAAATTCAGGATAGAGTAGACAAACATTACAGTAACAAGTAATTTAATAATAACTTAAATTCCTACCTACGACCTCGTCTTTATGTCTACAATACTCACAAAGTCCAGCAATAACATCAACCCCCCCACCTAAAGAAACATTAGTGTCCTCCGCAGTTACTATCTGTTCACATCTGTTGTAATCCTCACTCCCCATCCAAGTTCACAAATATCGATTGATTGTAGTGCCATTCACCTTCAAAATATTTACAATCCCGGAAAACAGGATATGTACAGTAAAAAAAGATGTAAAGGAAAAGTCGCTGCTGTTATTTCAGCGTTGTGTTCAAACCTTTATCAGGTCAGATCTGAGGCCAAAGTGCATCAAATATCAGTTATCATGAAGCAATGGGAGTTGCAGAGTAATCAATTATGTCATTCCAAGTGTTATATATCAGAGGTTTATGACAGAGACAGTGATATATTAACGGGTGGCCTGTAGTTTCTGTGAGTTTATCTCTGCGGTGTCAGGTAAGCAACACATGAACGAACACAGTATCTTGGTTTACAGCCACTTAAAGAGTTCAGGGAAAGTGGAAAGAATTTTGCAGCAGTTTATTCTGATTTGTTTATTCTGTTGTTTACAGGATGCTGAAGTTCGTGCTGCTGTTCCTGACGCTGTCAGGTAAGATCTCACAAATATCTGTTTCTTCATACATTATTCCTGAGGTGGTTATTTGATGGCAGACTGCTTGGAGGTTCTCATGAGCCACTTTCGCAAAAAAAAAAAAAAAAAAAAAAAAAAAAAAATCAATTCAGACATCGCAACAAAATGAGTTTTGAGTTTGTTCCTATGATCATGAAAAAAAATCAAAGTCTGAATTAAAAAATACCCTATGTTGAGATAATTAAACATCTTGAGAAAAAAAAACATTATGTTTTCCTGATCATTTTTTAAATTATTTCTCATACAAAAAATAAAACATAACAAAAAATATAGTAAAAATGTCTATCGAGCCTATGAAATAATTTTGCCTCCAGTGTCCTCCATTACCATATAATCATTGATTTATTTGGAGAGTATAAAAAAAATTCAATTGCTAATTTTAGGGAATTTTTGAGAACATATTATTCGAGTTAATTATTTGGCCACTTGTCATAATTAATTTAGGTTTTGTGGTTCGTTGCCTCAGCACTAAACCTGTTAAGCTGCAAACAGCAACGTAATCAGAGCAACTGGTCTGTGCGGAAATGAGACTTTGACCGCTATTGATTTATTACACTGTTAAAGAAAAGCCTACATATTATTCTGGCACAATTGTAAATCATTAATGTAAAGGGCCAAACAGTCATTTATCTGTCAACTAACAAGGCTTTTTGTTGAAGCAGCAAGGAAGTCTAAGGTTGTGTATTCACCACACTCACTAGTTTGTCTCTCTCTGTATGTGAGCATCGGTGCATGCACTGATGGCTGCAAGATTTGCATTCATTTTGCTGTTTTTTTTAAAAAAAAATAAATGCAGGTCCTTGGTGTAATTGTAAATAAGTGAACCCTCTCAACCTGCAGAGAGAAGACCAAAAACTGCTAACTGTAAAAAATAAACATTACTCTCATTACTCACAGGGCTCCAAGCTCTCCCACTTGCAGTCCCTGGAAGTTTGCAGGAAGCATCTTCCACCTACCAGCTCCCTGATGGCTTCCGACAAGGTACTGAGCCCTCCAGGAGATTCCTTGTTGACCTCAACACCGGCCTGGTGAAGGAATACATCAGTGAGATGGAGAGGAGAGTGGGTCAGTGTATAATCACAGCTCCGCCATCATCATATTATACTTTGGATTCTTCTAAAACTTTGATTTATGACAAAGTGCCGGAAAAACTAATGACATTCCCATCACCTTAAGCTGAACTTTGTTTAGTGCTAATTAGCAAATGTTAACATGCTCACATGCTGAACTAAGTCGGCGAACATAGTAAACCTGGTAAACATCAACATCCTAACGTCCACACTGTGAGCTTCTTAGCATCGTTAAAAACCCTGTTGTCGTCTTTTTTTAAATGTATTCACAGTACTTATGTTTAAATAAGCCTATATTAGCCTATCTGATGACTTTTCTTTCTTCCAGTCCCTGTTGATGTTCCAGCACAGAAGATCGGGGATGGATGGATCCGGGTGGAGGAACCTGCTGATCCTTATCTCCCAGATGGTTTCAGACAGGGAACAGAGCCCCAAATGTCTATCCCAGATGGCTTCAGACAGGGAACAGAGCCCCAAATGTCTATCCCAGATGGTTTCAGACAGGGAACAGAGCCCCAAATGTCTATCCCCGATGGTTTCAGACAGGGAACAGAGCCCCAGATGTCTATCCCAGATGGTTTCAGACAGGGAACAGAGCCCCAGATGTCTATCCCAGATGGTTTCAGACAGGGAACTGAGCCCATGAGGTCAATCCCAGATGGTTTCAGACAGGGAACCGAACCCCAAATGTCAATTCCAGATGGTTTCAGACAGGGAACCGAACCCCAAATGTCAATTCCAGATGGTTTCAGACAGGGAACCGAACCCCAAATGTCTATCCCAGATGGTTTCAGACAGGGAACCGAACCCCAGATGTCTATCCCTGATGGTTTCAGACAGGGAACCGAGCCCATAATGTCTATCCCAGATGGTTTCAGACAGGGAACCGAACCCCAGATGTCTATCCCTGATGGTTTCAGACAGGGAACCGAGCCCATAATGTCTATGCCAGATGATTTCAGACAGGAAACCGAACCCATGAGATTTGTCCCAGATGGTTTCAGACAGGAGACCGAACCCATTAGGTTTGTCCCAGATGCTTTCAGACAGGGAACTGAGCCCATGATGTCTGCCTTTGATGACCTTAGGCTAGGAGAAGAACCTAATATGGCTATGCCAGCTGGTTTCAGACAGGGAACTGAGCCCCAGATGTCTATCCCAGATGGTTTCAGACAGGGAACCGAGCCCATGAGGTCAATCCCAGATGGTTTCAGACAGGGAACAGAACCCATTCTTACAATCCCTGAGGGCTTTAGACAGGGAACAGAGCGCTCCACATCTGGGCTCCAAACAAAGACATTGGCATGTAAGGGGGAGGTCATCAATGGAAACTGCTATGATTTCAACCCCACGCCGCTGGCTTTCGAAGACGCGCAGGTTCGACACATTACATCTAACATTGCAATCATAGACAAGAATGATTCTGCATAAATGAATGCACGTCACAAATACTTTTTTTCATTTCAAAGACCTGCTCACATTAAAAGTCTGTGTTCGTGGCTCTACAAATTAAATCTCACACTTTTCTGTGTCCTTTGTCTCCAGGCTTTATGCAGAGCTCGCGCCCCAAACGCTGAGCTTGCATCTGTAACAACTAGCAATCTGCATTCCCGCCTGGTCTCCCTGGTGACCAAGGGTGGCGAGAGCAACCCTGCGTTGACTTGGCTGGGAGGCACGGTCAAGGCAAGTTCCTCTCGGCAACAGTCAACCACCTGCAGTTAGAACAATGTTCTGGAAAATTACCTCGCATCACCATTATTATGAAGGTTGTTAGAGTGCAGCAGTGTGGTTCTGTGCTGTGGCACAGTAAAGAGGCCAAGGAGAGTGCCATCAGATATGTTATCAACGGGACAGATAGTGTTATTCTTCCGTTGGTAAAACATTGAGCTTTGAACTTTTATTTTGAAATGCTACATCTGTTCCAATGGTAAGCAATGCCAGAAAGAACAAACTGCACAAGTAAAATCCTACTTATGCAATGATTCAACAGCGCTGCAAATTTAATAATGAATAAAATCATTGACAGGGCATTTCTCTGATGATACTTTCGTACTTTTACTTCAAATGCAGTGTTTTTATGGGGTGTTATTGATACTTTTACTTTAGTAAATGATCTAAATACTTCCCCCATCCCTGTATATGGTAACATGTTAAGTGTCTGTTTTTTTAAGCTTATATGCACGCATATTTTTAATATACTTTATGTGTTGGTGTTCCACACCTCAGAACCAGCAGGCTTCATGGGTAGACGGGTCTGAGTGGAGTTACAGCGACTGGATGCCCGGTCACCCCAACATTCACACTGACAAACGTGTGTGTGTTGAGATGTTCCAGATAGGTAAGAACACACTCCAGACACATGTTAACACACAAAATCAGCATTTCCCAGAAAAGTGCAACTTTAAAAAGTCACACTTTTAGGTTATGAACTATAAACCCCTTAACACTGCTTGTGTTCTTTCAAAAAAAAAAATGGGGAAGATGGCAATGAGCAACATTAGAAAAAATGACCTAAAAATGGGCAAAAATTTTGCAAAAAGTAGAAAGGAATAATCCCTGAAAATAAAGATGGGGTAGAAAAAAACAACAACAAAATACAAGAATATGACTTGAAAAGAAAAATGCTTAAAAAAAATGTAATAATTTTTTTTTATTATGATACTAGAAGTGTAGTTCTCTGGATTTTTCCCTAGCTTTTAAAAAAATAGCTTTCTAAATCTATTAATTTCTTGCAATTTGTATGACATTTCTTACTAAGACGCTCATTGCCTTTTTCGCCAGGTTTTTGAGAGAAATCAAACCAAATTGCTCAGGGTTCAAAGGTTTAAATTTATTTTGCAAGTCATCTGAATGGAAGACAAGAAAAGTGCTGTATATTTCAGTTTCAAAGGGTTAATTAACAAACACAGATAACTGTCTGGCCATGCTAAGGATAGTTTGATAAGATCAAATATTAATTTGAATGAAGGAATCTTTGCCCTGTGGCACTAAGGGCAACCCAGCTATCTGCTTAGACATATTTCCTTATTGTTCTGTCCCTTTGGCACAATTATGCAACACTTTAGATCACTTTAACAGCAGCAATACTGTAATGTCATATTTTCACAAGGTTCTTTTTATATTTATTGAATATCCCAACGCTTTTGTTGCTCTGCATCTTTGTCAAGAGTAAACACACACTTATTACTCTTGATGAAGGTCCAGAGGGAGGGGCACGGTATAATCAATAAATTGTAATGCTGAGCAAGAGCATTGTCTTCTTTTCAAGATAAAATGTTCCTGGAAACACTCTTAGGGATGAGTTTCACATTAAGTGAGCAAAGATACATTTTTTACATACCTGTCCCCTCCTTTTCTGCAGATGAGAGCTGGTGGACGGCTGCCGATTGTGAACTGAAGAGAGCTTCCATCTGCTCGTACCAGATCACTGCATGAAAAGCACAGAGAAACACAACATAAGAGGGACCCTTTCTTGATTTGTTTCCTCTTAAAAGTCTGGTTTCCATTAGTTTGGGATACCATTGACTGCATTAATTTGAATCTCCTCGAATAAAAGTCAGCATATTACATCTGTGCATCTGCTGTTTCATACCTGTGCACAAAACTGACATGAAAAAATGAAGACATTTTTACCTTTGCAATTGTGGCCACTCTTCACTCCTCTCTTCTTTAGGCAGAAAAGATCTCAAACAGACCACAATCCATACAAAAACATTTAAATTTAGACAAGACTTTAATGATCATTTTCCACTTGTGTATACAAAGCAGTTTATACAGATTAGGGAGCCAAGTTAAAACAATTTGTTACAATTTAGTACCTGGAAAGTGCAAAAGTACATTTCAAATACGCTGAAATAAAAATCATGCTGTACATTATATACTGTATTCATAAATAATCACAGATATACACACATCCATTTGGTGACAGTCACAGAGAATGTTGCTAAGACACTAAACTTTGATTTTGCTTTGAAATCCTATATTCTTGGTTCCTGTTGAAACTGTGGAGGTTTAACATCTGGAATGCTGCTTTTGTTTGATTTTTACGCTAAAGTCGGGACGATAAGCTTCAGTATTGACAGAAACCTAGCTCTATGTTAACACCACACTGGGATAAAGGCACTCCGTTTGTTGAAGTCGTGGAACAACTCAAACAGTGGTCTTTTGTCTGAATGACGAATGTGGATGAACAAAAAAAAACAATTTATGCACCCTTCACAGAAATCTCATGAAGAAGGACACAGATTGGTCTTTGCACACCTTCTCACTGTGACATTTAAATAAAAACTAAATACAAAATCATGTTGAACCAAAAAAAAAAAGAACCGCTAGAGCAACCCTGTGTCCAATGCCGAACCCATGAGCCGAAACAATCAAGGGCTGCCGTGGTTCACAGAATCAGAGACAACGTATCAACAGAATTTGGCTATAAAAAATACAACATGCATCACTTGCATGTTCTCAAACACACACACACACACACACACACACACACACACACACACACACACTCAGTCAGACACACACACACAGGTATGGTGCAAAAATATAAATCACGCAGTCTCATCCACAGGAACTTCATACTGTGGCTTTTTTTTGTGTGATTCGGATATAACAGAGTAAAGAAATCACATTCACACATTTGAACACGTCTTTTCAAGCGACCAAAACAAAACAAGGCGTGCGAACCTTCTTGATGCCCCGTTAAAGAAAAACTCCTCTGAAATCAGTCACTTCATAATGAGCAGGAAGGAAAATGAGATGTAAAAAAAAAAAAACTAAGGATGATAGTTTGAGGCAATGTAAAGGAGAAGGGAGGGAGTTTAGGTACATTTACTGTACACAGTTAAGCTATAGGAAGACTGGAGATAGAGGGCCGGCAGAGCAACCGAAACAAAACAGAAAAAACAGGAAGAAAGCATCGACAGCCACCCGACGAGGGAGCTGTATTGCTGTTAACACTGACATCTCAAAAAGCCCTTGAGGATTCTTCTTTCCTTCTTTTGCAGGTGTCTGAACAGTCAGAACAGTTAAAATATGCCATCCCGGTGTCTGTATTCACGAAATAAAGTGTGATTTTTAAAAACTGCTACTTTTACTCATAAATAAACATGGATTCAAGTAACTTAAAAACATTCGATGAAGTGTAATGTGACTTTAAAGTCTCTGTGATAAATTCACACGGAAGCGTCTTGTGTTTGAGAATGTAGTGTTTTGCCTGTAGTTAGAATATTTTCTTTTACAAAACTATATCTTAAATGATATGCCAACATTAGAGGGATAGTTGCGATATTTTGAAGAGGGGCTGTATGACATACTTATGCATAGTCAGTGTGTTTCATACAATAGATGTCACGTCCTTATTTTGGAGAAGCAGGCTGGAGTCTGACACGGGAGATACGCTATGAACTGCTTTGGATGGGGGACAATAGCAAAGTGTCTTTTCAGGGTTCCCACACACTTTCATGGACAAAACTTTAAACTTTTTCATGACTTTTTAGTGACAAATCATAAAGTTTTCGTTCCATAAAAGCATCAATGTTTGTCACTTGCAACTTGTGACTTGACATAGGACGTCCCTTGATGCAGCTATTGTGCATCGCAATGTCGATGCCGTCAGACAGCAATTTAACATCACTGAACACAGGAGCTGTTGGTCTACTGCTGCCTTAATCTGTTATTTTGTTTGTGTTGTTGTGAGATTTTAGCGTTTAAAAGGCGTTGTTAGGACTCGTGAAAGTTACACAAGACAAAACAACAGTTCGAGACATTGGTAGACCAGCAGCTCATGTGTTCAGCAAGCTTAAATTACTGTTTTTCTGTCTGGCGGCTTTGATGAAAACGTAAATGGGGAAAAGCAGTACATGCTTAGCTCCTTAGCCTCTGTGTCCGCACTTCTGCCTGCTTCTCCAAACTGGCCCCCAGTTTGAAGAAGCAGGCAGAAGTGCTCACTGACATCTTCTGTGCTGACTATAAGTGCCTCATACAACCCCACTTAAAAAAAAACAAATTATCCCTTAAAAGACAGACACTACAGATGTTTCTAGAACAAAACAAGTTAGCTATATCAAAGCATAAAAGAAAAAAAAAAAAAAACGACTTCTCCATCACTGTATCTGCTACCTAATCTCATCATGGACCAAAAATGCCATGCATATGAACAGATGCAAAGTTGCTGGGCACATGCATAAATCTGTCAAAAAAAAAACCCCCCAAACATCCCAAAGAAAAACAATGATAACAAAGAAATCAACAACAGAAAAACAAAGAAAAATGACACACACTCAAACACACACGCATTTATATATAAAAACGCATAGGAAAAGGCAGAGAGTTTGGTCTTGTGAGTGATGGAGCCGTCCTACTGCATAAGGCTGCTGTGTGGCAGCTTTGAGGCAACCATGAAAAGTCTCCTACAGAGCACGGGCCCGCCTGTCTGCACCGAAGGCAAACTAAGGGGGGACAAAAAAAAGGCCACTTGAAACTATATTTTGACATAGAGCATGGCAATACCCTGCTCATGCACACGCACACACACACACACACACACACACACACAGAGAGAGGAGCAGACAGCTGACCGATCCTGTCAAATTGAAGCTGAGCAGGTCAGAGAAGGCGCCTGCTAATGAAACATTAGGCTGAATGTGCATGTCAAAATGAGGATGACGAGCAGAGGGGTGAAGAGCCGTGCTATTTGGGAGTGGTTGGTAGTGGTGTGGTGGTGCTGGGACTGGTGCTGCTTCTGGATTTGAACCACAGCGCCAGCGCCGTACGCTCAATCCGAAGCAGGAATACACACACAAAAAAAAAACACATAACACATGCAGACATTGTGATGCTCAGTGCTCTAACACCCCGAAACACCACCCATGAAACTGCGGAAAAGAGGCGGAGGAAGTGCTCCTCAGACAGAATGAAGCAGACTGTTTGGTGATTGACAGGTATGGAGGATGACAGGAATGTGCGTGGAGGGGAAGGTTGAGGGCTCGGGGTACTGGGGTGGGTTCAGCTGTGGTCGTGCTGGGTGTTGTACACCGTCTCCCCCGAGGAGATCTGGGTCAGTCCTTTTCTGGAGCCCCACAGCTTCCGCGTGATCTGGCCCGAACGCATCTGAGAAGAGTGGAGGAAGAGGAGGAGGAAGTGGGATGGAAGAGAGGGGGGGGGGAGAGTGGGGAAAGAAAAAGCGTGAAGTCAAAGGAAACGGGGGAAAAAAAGGAGGAAGGATATGATTCATGAGTGATTGATTAGTTCATTGGAGATCGACCGACTGTGAAAAGGAATAAATCAAAGCTTGATTCACTTTGGTGAGAAAAGATGAAAAGCAGAAAGGTGCGATGATTCACATCAAACTACTCCGACTGTATCGACCTCCGGCATCTACGCTACCGCACTATTTACATTATCAAAACATTTAAAGTCTATCTTGGCGTGAGATTACTAGTTTGCATTATTAGATTGTGGCTACACTGTTAATATGGCTTGAGTTTGCAGAAGCGTTTTAGTCTGTTTCACAGCATATTTGTTATAGAGTACACTCAAACACCTAACATAATGACACTTCAGGTAAACAGCAGGGCATGGGGGTTATCCCACGTCAACGGCCAAATCAAGTCAAATGTTGCACAGATGCAAAATAGTTTGAAAACTCAGAATGAGGTAAGCACAAACAGTAGTTTTCATGTCACAGTTGTGGTTCTAGTGGCCGCTGCGTCTGCTCAGCTGTGTGCTGAAGGAATGTGTTCAACCTGCCGATGTGAATGTGTGTTTGGGAGGAGTGACTGTGGGCGACAACCATCCCTGAGAAGGAGAGGTGACTGTGGGTTCAAAGGTGATATGTGCAGGAGGTTTTTATCTGTGTGTGTGTGGATCTGCAGCAATGGGGAAGGACTAGAGCCGCTGGGGTTTATGGGAGCTGGAGGTGGGGCTGAACACCAGCTGGTCGCGCTGATGCAGCAGGCGGGTGGGCGAGCGAGCTCGAAGCGGGGCCAGCAGGGGGGAGGCCATGAGCGGCGATCCCTCCAGGCTCTGAGCGATGTAGTTCCTCAGCGAGTTTTTTACCTCCGCCGGCTTGCCCACGCCCACGATGATCAGCTTGCCGTCCTCCAGGCCCACCAGGACGTGGCTCTGCTCCTTGGTGACCGAGACGCAACGCACCGGCACCCTCATGGCCATGGGCTCCGCACACAGAGACAGACTGCATGAAGAAAATAATTATTTCTTCAAAATCTGCATGCGCAAAGCCTGCTCTTCAACTTTTGCCGTTTAACAGGGTTCCCACACATTTTCATGGACACAATTTTTTTTTTTTTTTACTTCAAACATAATTTCAGCATTCCACTTAATGTCTTTAAGGACAGTCAGGAATTTAAAAATACACAATGATAATTTGTGTTTTCACAGTTGCCGGCTGGGATAAATGGTGTAATTTGGTGATTTGTAAAGAAAACGTGCCTTTCAAAAATTTAACAAAAACAAACAAAATAACAAAAAAAAAAAAAAAAACCCTGAGTTTTTAGGTTTTCTATGAAGAAACACTAAAAAATTTGAAAGAAAAAAAAAGAAAACATGCCCTCCAAACCCGTTTTCTTCAAAAAAATAAAAAAGCCATTTTTACTTTTAAAAAAAAACAAAGCTTGGTTTTTACAAAAGGCAGAAGAAAACTTCCCCTTCAAATCTGCAGGCCTCTGACTATATATCACTATTGTGTTACATCGGTCTAATTTAATTTATTACACACGACATGTTTCTATCATTTTTCCAAAACTTTCAATGATTCTACTCGATCCATGGCTTTTCCAGGTTTTTCATGACCGTGGGAACCCTGGTTTGACTCAAATATGGCAGTCCAATCTAATATTAAGTTGGAAGATGTGCGGGAGTTTACCTGTAGAGGTCACGGATGGACAGGTATCCCTGCTCGCTGCCGATGACTACGTACTCCCCTGAAACACACATATCAGTCACCTGCTCCTTCAGAGGCTCGCTGCAGAGGTGCTTCCCATTCACAGAGTAAAGGTGGAGGGCGTTTTTATCCTAAGGAGAGAAAATAAAACACCTCTGAAGCGCTTTCTCACAAACCCATGTTTGAAGGGCTGCAGCTGAAACATTTGAACTTGATACTTTCATACAAACTGTGCAATAGCAAACAAACACGTGTTGTGTTTCTGGAGTTTTGCCCTTTACACAACTATGATCCACTTATTTCAGCCAACTCTCCAAAACAGTGAGATTCAGCCCTTCTTTTCACAGATTCCCTTCTTTTCAAGCAGTAGCTTTGTGTGAAAAAACTTTGCACCTTGAGCGTCGCTTTGCCCTCGAGGCAGGTGTGGACCAGCAGGTGACCCTCCCAGGACACGGCCAGGTGGAGGATAGAGAGCGGCAGGGAGCTGTCGCACGGCGGTCGCAGGCAACGCATGTACTGACCACGACGCACTGTGTGGATGATCACTGTCCCATCCTGGGGCACAAAAGGTTGAAGCACACATTAAATAACACACACACACATACACACACAGAGCATTTTATTCATCAACTTTTTCAGGATGGTAATTAAATAATTAAGTTATAAAAAAATAGAACTCCGCTTTTGTTCTCTACTTTTTATGTTGAAAAATTGTCGATCAAATTATTTCAAATAAATAACTTCCCAGTTTAGTGACTACGTTTTTAATCAAACACTCAAACTTTAATGCAAAGCAAACTTTTAATTGAAAGAAAGTTTCAGTCATCTGTAAACTTTGGCTTAAAAAGCTCAACGTTCATTTAAATTTTCAGCAAAATCCCATTAAGTGCAGCTGGTGTTGTATTGTTGGCAGCACTTAAATTGCAATATTACTGTCATTTCAAATTAAAAGTAATCAAAGCCACTGAACAAAAACAGTAAAACAGCTCATTAACTCAGCATGTGATTTAACAGTTTTTCAAGAATACACATCGCTCAATCTCCAGCATGGCACCATCATTTTTTCGAAACAAATTTACATAAACTTGAGCTGAAATGAAAGACAGTCAGTGTGGTGTGTGCTCCTACCCGTGACCCCGACACAGCCATGTCTAGCTCTGTGCTGATACTGACACTGACCACCTCATCTGTGTGCCCGTACAACACCTGAACTGGTTTGGGATAGAGACCCACAGGAGCTCCACCCTGCACAACAGAGCACACAAAAAAACAGTACAGGCTGAAGTGTCCATCAAAATCAAGGTCAGATTTTCTGCAAATTTCAAGAAAATGCACAAATGAATAAAGCTTTCACTAAGAGAATATCAATGTGGGGAATAGAATTATTTAGCACTCACAGATTACTGAGCAAGAAACACTTCTGGCATCTGCATGTTTTGCAAGTTAAATCTGTTATGGGGATTTCCCTGCAGGCCACTTTTGCAAAATGACAGGAGGCCAGAGGCCAGATTTAGCCTGCAGGCTCTAAGTTGAGTATCTCTGATCTGTTATTTTAAAACTATCAGCAGATCTGCCATTAAGGGAGTGCTAACCTGCTGCAGAACCTGCCACACCATGCAGGTTGTGTCTCTGGAGCCGGAGATCAGGTGAATGCCGCAGTGGTCTGTTGACAAACAGGTCACAATATCTGGAGGAGAGGTATAGAAAACCAAGGATGATGACAAAAAGAGATGACTTTTTAAACACCAGGTTGCTGCTCAGTAAAACCGCATCTTTGTACTGTTAGTATTGTTTCCAGTCAGCAAACTGGCAGCCAGCCAGTGGTTGTTTGCAGGCTTCTTATACCAGTATGAGGACGGGCTACTTGTTTCGAATGGAGACATCAAGTTCCATCAAGTTCCAGCGTCATCATCATGGTACTTGGCCTGTTCATTTTGGATGCGACACAAGTCAAGAAGCAGACTTTCCTTCAATGAGTTACATGCTGAGAGTGTGTTTTTACCCATGTGTCTGATGTGCTGTCCAACAGTCTTGCCCTTAACCAGGGAGGTGACCCGGAGGCTGTTGTCCCAGTGGCCACCGCTGAAGAGCAACTTGCCATCGTGGGAGACCACAAACAGCCCTGATGTTACCTCCACGCCGGGGGCAAAGGGTCCAGAGAGGAAACGCTGGGTCCTGGGTGAGGAGATGAAGCGAGGGATCCGCAATGCAGAGAGGCAGGAGTGTTGGAGAGCTTAGAAAGATTGTTCAGGGCACAAAGTGGTGGTGCTACACTGTTTTAACAGAGCCGCTGTAACTGCGCTGTACATGCGTGTGTGCTGTGTGTGTTCTCACTTGGTGTTTGACACTGTGGGGTCCTTGATAAAGGTGAAGTAGTTGGAGATGTTCTTGTTGTAAGGCAGCCACCCATGGGTCCCGACCAGGCAGTTCTGACTAACTGTCACCTGGAGGCAATGCAAACACCAAGAAGACATCAATAATTACGTGTTCATTAACAAAGTATTCTGTTTTTTCCTTTTATTTTAAAAAACAATAATATTTCTAATATTACACTAATTTTACCAAATTCACCAAAAAACGAAGAAGTTGAACAGCTGGAGCTGCTTGTGAAGTTTTGCTCTTTTGTATCAAAATACTTCTTTATTTTCCACTGGTGGTGGACTTGTTCGACCGTGCGAACTCCCTCTTCCATTCGATAATTAAATTTTTGTGAAGGTTGGTGTTGCCATATTTAAAAACATTCTTACAACTATTAATATCCAGGTTTCTCATAATGTTTAAAAGTAGGAGTGTTTCTTCTTCCCACCATAAATGTGGGCTTTTCTTTTGGGCATGCATCTTTACCCCACAATCTTGTAAATGTTTGCTGTTTGGTTTGTTTTTTTTATCCACGATAAGCTGAATGACTGACTGTAAACAGACAAGAGGCCGTGTGGCGCAAACTGCAGTAAAAACCACAAGTGAGATGGATAATCCGAATATGCTGTACATGTCAAAAGAATGCTATTAACACCCAAATAACACCAGCATATCCCACTTCTTAATCGGAAAATGCTACATTTGGGAAAAGGCCTAATTCAGGCGAGTGTCATGTTCAGATTATTAGTGGAATATTAGTGGGCATGTAAACACAGTCACTGTCTGTTGCCTGCACTTCATTGATTCCTTTTCTTTTGTTTACAACCTCTAAAATTTAAAAGGAGCAGAAAAAAGTATATATCATTATATATATCGTTATGTGTAATGATAGCTATAATAATTATTAGTATTAGCATAAACAGTCACCATAGTGTCAGGGCTCCCCTGGGTGATGAAGGAATGGGACTGATTTTTTGGCACCACGGCCTTTACCAGCGGCACGCTGTCACTGATGCCCTACAACGTAAAAGGGGAGAAAATTGAAATCCAAGTTATTATCGGGGATATCTTCATAAAAATCCATGGTAATAATAAAAAATAATTAAAAAAAAAAAACAACACACTGAGCAGTAGAGACATCAAACCTCAACAAAGAAGGACTTGAGGTCGCTGAGGTGTTCAAACATGCTGAGAGGACACGAGTCCAGCTGAGCCTTCCTCTTCTCCACTTCCTCCTGAGACAGACGCACCGGATGGGGCTCCTACGCAGTCACCCACACATATATAAAGATTAAATCTGATTCATCGACACAGATATGGAATCTGATTACCTCGAGGCGTGATAAGTCTTGATCGTGTCTGCACCTTGAGTAACTGGCAGGGTGTCTGTCCAAAGTTGCTGATCATGCCTTCCAGGGCCTTGCGCTCCTTTTCATCAGTGATGGCATCCAGGTCAACCGCACCTACAACACCGGACCAATCAAAACACTGCGCTGACAAATCACCGAGGCAGACGTCGGGCTGTCATTGTGGCAAAATCTTTCATTTCTCTGCAAGCAGTCTTGAATTAGTGGAAACAATCATGTCTCATCTTTTAAATTAAGTTAACACATTTTTACTGTAATGAAAATATATTTTACAAAACTAAGAATAAAACCATGATAAGACATGACAATACGATTGCTGTTCTGGAGTCTTTACCCTCATATGTGCAGTAGTAGAAGACATTGAGGGCCTCCACGGCTGCAGGGCCCTTCTGCTTGTAACCAAAGATCAGATCGATCCACTCATGAAGGTGGGCGGATACGTACTCCGACTCCTTTACGTTACAGAACACATGTACACTGTGGTCATGAATAATACACAGACACGTTGCCACTGCAAGCACAAAGTACACCTGCATGTTCACACACACGACATCAAAGTGCTTCAATTCCACTAAAGGAATACTCCACCAAAAACATGTTCATTCAGATAGTGTTTGGCTGTGAATAACAAATATATATATATGTGCTATATCAAAGGAAAAATATCAGCTCTGGTGTCATAGAGTCAAAAGCCAGATACTCGACACTTTGCAGTGAATTTACGGTTTCAATCATGGTGACCGTTCATACAATATTCTACGATTTTTAGAAGAGGCAAAGTTGAAGAGAAGCTACATCTCACCAGGGCTTTACGGTGCTTGTAGATGAAGTCCTCAGGGGACTTGGCCCATTTGGGCAGAACAACATCATTAACTCTTTCCTTAGAGATCTGCAGGCGACCCAGATCAAAACCTGAATGACGGCGAGAGCAGAGGATGAGAGAACAGAAAGAGAAGTAAATAAAGAAACTGGTCAGAGAGTTTATACAAAACATTTTTACGACTATGCTCAAAGAGACACCAGACTGAGTCACACAGCATCTTCCCTCCGAGAAGTGTTCAATCCAGGGAATAAGAGGAAGCAAACTTAGGCATTGTGTGCTGGAATTTATCCACTTTCTATCCAATCAAGACATCAATAAATAATCCAATCTGTGTCCTATAACAGTGGCCATCTGCCAAGTCTGAATCTGACCAAATCAACATTTTCTGATTCAATTTCTTTCCTACACATTACAACTACACATCACACACACATCCTCTTTAGCTAAGAGTTCATTTTTCTGCTTTCATGAAATATATCCTGCCATCATAACTTGGATGGCTGTAGATGATAGTTTTGTTAAAAGCATTTAAAAAAAAAAAATACTCTCAAAACTCACCATTTTGGTTCTCAAGGAATTCTGGGAAATAGAAGAACTCTGGGATGAGCTCTTTGACGTCGTTGGGGTTGTCCATGAGGGTCTGCCACGTCGCGGGGATAGAGTGGAACTGGCGGTCAGCACAGTCGAACCTGAGCCGAGGGAGGACGGTACAGGTGAGCATCAATAAGAACATCTAGAAACGTCGGTTAGGTGCTGGCACGCACAGCTAAAACGGATGCTACACTTACACACATCGCTGGAGATAAACGGAGTGTCTGTTTGGCTCTACTTACCGTCCACTCTGCAGCTGGATGTGCAGGGAGGTGAAGGGCTCCACTCTGATCAAGTAGTGCATCACACCGGCAGCATTTGAGTAGTGGGTGCCATAATGGAACTTGTCGATGGTGCCTGTCGGGTCCTCGAAACTTTCGTACCTGACGGGCACATTTAAGAAGTTAATTTGAGTCAGACGGCTTGTGCTCTTCAGCAGTGTGCTTTCTTCTATCAGCTTTCATGATCCTTTAATGATGAGAAAAGATGAAGTGTGAGTGGCTGAAACCTACTTCTCTCTAACAGCCTTGGCATTGCGTTCGTTTAGTACTGCTACTGGCTTTGACAGGTCCCTGAACACCCGAGGATCAGACAGGTCCAGCTCTTCTGAGGTGTAGTCGGCTAGAATCCAGGGAAACTGACACACACACACACACTCAACAATTTAACTGAAATGTTAACAGTCATTCAGTCACTACACAGTAAAGTCTTCAGTGAGGAACGTACCACGGGGTACTGAGCCAGGTTGTTGTACGTTCTGCCTGCAATCGTGTTGAGTTGCATCAAATAGTCAAAGTTGGAAATCTCCCGGTTCACCCATTTCTGTGGAAAGAAATGTCAGTTTAACACAGAATCTTTACAAATCTTATTGTCACACACTGACACAAACTAAAGCTACATTATGTCCTAAGCTACAAATGAATTCTCCATTATATGACATTAATGTCATTTAATTTATGGCGCACAACAAATTTCCATGATTTTTCCAAAACTTTAAATAATTGTTACTGATTCTTTAACTTTTCCAGGCATGGAAAATATGTTTATGAAATTCCATGACTTTTCCAGGTTTTCCATAACTGTGGGAATCCTGTAATAACTTCAGGATATGTGTGTATTGAGACGGTTTTAATATCTACAAGTGTTACTATTAGAGCTCTGCATCATAGTTTCCTCACCTGTGTCAGTCCCGAGGCTTTGAGGAGCTCCTGCGGCGAGCGGGTTCCGTAAAGGCTCAGAGAACGCAGCAGCAACATGCGGCTGTAGACCTTATTCCTCACCTGTTAAAAAGAAAACATTATTACAATTTTTTTTTTTTTTTTTTTGGGAAAAAGGGCATCAAACATTCTTATGTGGTCATTCAAAAATGTATTCACTGTCTAGTTAAATATAGGTTGAGACTCATCACCTCTTTCTTGAAGTTGAGGAAGTAATTGGTCTGGTCGATGAGGAAGATCTCCAGAGCTGAACGCCGCAAGTTATAACGCCGCAGGTGGACCTCTCGGATCTGAGACAGCGGCCATTTGAAGTCGTGACCCACTCCTTCGAGTAAAAATAAGAGTGAGCAAAATTTTGTGATGTTTTGCCAATCCACCTGTCTCAGTGTCTCCTCACCTTCTTCTTTCTCCTGGCTGCTGTCGTAGAAGTTAATGTGTTGCGTGGTGAGTTCCAGGCGGCCAGGCACCACGTCCACCACCGTCACCAGCTCACAGTCCTCCCACAGCACCAGCTTCTCCTTCTGGCCGGCCTCCTCTGCTTCAACTCTGCAGGACAGAGAAATTAGGTTATTATTTCTGACTTAGTGTCTGTTACATGAACATGTTTGTTTTGTTGTATTTGTTGACTGACTGGTTGTTGGCAGCAGCGGGGTCTTCCTCCGGCAGCTCCAGGATGTCGTCTTCAAGGTCGCTGACTTTGACCTGCTTCACAGCTTCTAGCAGCAGAGACTCGGGGTTTATACGCTGCTGATGGACACCTGAGAGAAGCAAAAGAGACAGGAGAGGATTTAACACCGAGGGGAGGCATGCAGTGATGGTACAGTGGTTAACATCACATGACAGTGCAAGAAATTAACTTCATAGCACCCTTGTCAAGGGCTGACAAACTACAAAAAATTACCTGACAGGAACATAACGCCTTGCAGTTTTGAAGATTTACAGTTTTGCTCATTCACAAAATTAAAGTAACTAGAACTTCTGCCTCGAGGTTGTATGCCAAGTTGCAGTTTACATCCATGTCTGTCTAAACTCATATAGTCATGATAGTGAACAATGTTACAAATATGGATGTTGCTGGAGAAGAAGCTATGAATTCACAGTGTCACAGTAAGCAGGTTTCCTTTAACCCTCAAATATCACAAACTGAAATAGTTCATATAAAATACGCCTCATGGAAACATGTCAATTTCAAAACTCCAATGGAAACACTTTTTTTAGCCTTCATAGGTCACACGATGCTATGGCTATGTGCTTGTCGGTAGGCACTGGCTCCCTCTACTGCGTTACTTAAAAGTTGAGCAGATCATCTGGAAGTTTTGGATTGTGGACTATGACCTCCCAGAAATCCCTCATATATGGCTGCTCCGACGTATAACGGGCTTGCCTTTCCATTATCGGTCACATAACACGCCTACGTCAGCTTCGACTGGAGATAATGGCGGCTAGTCGGCAGCTGAAATTAAAATAAACCTGCTAATGTTTTGAACATTCATTGCCATGCTTCTTGGAATGGTATCGAGAAGAGAAGTCACATAACATCCTTTAAAAAAAAAACGCAGTCACCTTGCAATTGTGTTTTATCGACTTTTTGAAAATATCCCTGAATTGTTTTACAAATCTGTGATGGAAACCCGCCCAGTGAAATTGATTGATTGATAAAAAGATTAAAAAAATAAATTAGAAATTAAATAGAATAAACAAATCAATATGTGGAAAAAGGGGGAGTTAATTAAATAAATAAAAACAATAAAATAGAAAAGGGGTAGAAAATAAGTCGAGAAACCAAAAAAAAATAAAATAAATAAATCTGCAGACAAGGGTTTTGAATCAAAACCCACACATGTAGACAATGGTTGGCTACTAATTACAGAACAAAGTGTTCCAGATACTGGATTTTCAAGGTCAGTAATCGGTTTATTAACGTAGATGAGTGTCCTAACATACTGTACACACACTTCACACACACTCATCCATTCACTGAATTTCCAACTGCTGCCAAAAATGAGCCAAAATATTCACGAATAAAGAGAATATGCTGTCTAACCCAGGTTGTCTCTTAGAGCGCTGGCCTCTCGGTGCGGGTCAAAGTTGTAATTACGAACCAGCTTCAGCCTCATGCGGGAGAAGTTCTCAGCACTGGACAGCCTCCAGTGCATCTCATCCTGCTGTCTGTTAGAAAAAGTGACAAAAAAAAACTTGAAATACTCCTAAAACCAGCAATTATCTGCATAAACTGCATTTACATTACATTTAGACACTTTGATGTGGTCCTATTTTTCCTCAATGCTGCTAAAATTGTTTCTATATTATCTTCGTAGGTATAGATTAAAGTTGACCCAACACTGAGTTTTAGCCCACACTGATCTTAGTTAATTTTTCTACAGTAGATAGTACACAGTGGAAAAAGACAGAGAAGGAGAGAAGATGTGTGTACCTATCAGCCCAGGGTCCTCTCTCACACACCAGACCCCTGCGTGCTGCCTTCCACTGCCTGAGTGTGGCGCTGTTTTGGCTGTGCTGCTGCTTCAACATGCTGTTGTAGCGGAGGTTCTCCTGGCGGCCTCGCCGTGAGAAAGGCTCCACAAATTGCTCCTGAAGAAGCAAAGAGGAGGAGATTATAGGAGACAAGCTTTAGGAGAGGGTTGTTTTGTGCACGTTACGTAGGTACAAGGCAATCAAAAAAAAAAACCCAAAACAATAAAGTTAAGGGAGAACAGAGGTAATCTCCAAACTACACAAAAAAACAACCTAAAAACAGATCAAATTCTAATGAAGGGGTTTATCATGGGACAGACTTAAAACAAAAAAAAGATTATTTTTCATTTATTACGGATGAAACTAACCTGGAAGCGGATCTTGCTCTCCCCTCTCTCCCTCTCTCTCTTATGCAGGCTGACCATGAATGCCTCGTAGCACTCCTTCCAGTACAGCGCCATGGTCTCATGGCCCTGGCTGAATGTTTCGATTTCATACTGCTTCATGTACGGAATAATCTGGAGACAAATGGGAACAAAACAGGGAACATTTCCATCATGTCTTCCAAAACATTTCTATCTAATATTATCCGAAGCAAATGTAAATCTCATACATATTTGTCGAGGTAGACGCGCCACTCGGGTGAGTTGCAGTACAGCTGGAAGTCCTCAAAAAAGGACGGGCTGCCGTTGGTGTCGGGGAGCTGGGGGAGGTGCAGCTCCATGTAGAGGAGGCGGTGGACTTTGGAGAGCAACGTTCGCAGCAGAGGAACCAGGAAGGTGTACGTCTCCTCTGTCTGCTCCTGGATGGAGCGCCGCAGGATGCACTCCACTTTACCAAGCAGGTAGCAGGCCTCGTCCTGGCTGGTCACCTCCTTGGTTTGCAGAATGCCGTTGAGTTTGGCGGTGGCCATGGCGCACACCTGGGACAGAGGCAATTTAGTATCGTGCCTGCATGGGCTTGATTTGTACAAAAAAATACACATGAATTAGCTCACATCAGGGTCCTCCTGAGCCATGAAGCCCAGCAGCAGTCTCAGTCCGACTTGGGAGAGCTGGAACCACTGAGTGCCAGACGTGTACCACACCATGAGGCTGTCCATCAGCGTCACCGTCTCCTCCAGCACCTTCTCCGTCCACAGCGCCGGATTGACGAGGCCCTCCGCCTGCAGGAAGTCTTGTACCATGTGAAGCAACCGCACCGCGTTCTCCGTGTGCTGCGGCAACGTGGCGGCTGATGGCTCGCGGTTATCACTCACCGCCCACTCCAACATACGCTCCATCAGACTTCAAGGAGAGTGAGAGACATCGTTAGAAGTCGCTTGTTGCCTTATTTTCCCTTTTTGAAAGAGGTCAATCATGTTCACTCAGGTTTCAAAAGGTTTAAAATTCAATGACTTTTTTTTATCACAACCTATTCAATGACTTTTCCAGTCCTGGAAAATGTGATATTTAAACCCTAGAACCCTGACTGATTTTAACTTCAGAAAATTATAATTAATAATAAATAATTCTCACAATAATATATTTATAATTATGCTACATAATTGTTACTTTTTAAGCACTTTTTCAGGTCATTTCCATGTTTGTTATTGCATTTTTTCTTTTCTTTTTTTTGCCCATAATCAGGTAAATTTTCTTATATTTTTTTTTTACTAATTTGGTGCAAATGTTTTAGGTAATTTCTTCTTTTAAGTTTAAGTTTCAATTTTCTGAAAGAAATCAGTCCAGTTCACTAAGGTTTTAAAAGGTTAAAGATTCAATGACTTTTCCAAAACTTTTAATAATTCTATGACTCTGCCAGGTTTTTCATGACCGTAGGAACCCTGAAATGAGTTTCTCAAGCCTGTCTCTTAGAGCATTCAACATGTTTTCAGCTCCTGTTATGTTAGGAGTCGAACAGAGGGCTGACCTGAGTTTGATTTGGTCGACAGGAAGCAGCAGCTCGTTGGCGGTTCCCAGTTTGGTGAGAGCTGAGAAGACCTGGCCGCGCTCCAGCCACGCCGAGTCGTCTGACCCTTCCACACCGCGCCACATCACGCACAGCACGATCTCCAGCAGCATGGTGCAAAGCTCTTCCTCCGCCCGCTGGGGGGCAACATCACACCATGAGGGCAAAAGAATATCATTAAAATAAATGAGATGAAACTGAGATAACATTGATCCCTCTGCAACAGTAGGTAACAGGATACAGCAAAAAAAAAGGACATTTATGAGAAGATGACAGCTGATGTCACCAACACCTAGGAGAATCTTAAAGTTTTCTGCTGTGTGTGTGTGTGTGTGTGTGCAGCTACCATTCCCTACATCACTACTTGCATCCTAATACCTCTCAAAGCCATCTGACAGTTTATGGGTTTCAGCATGATCCCCTTTAATCTGTCTCTTGATATAAACTGCTCTGTCTTAAATGTAGCTGGTACTACATTTATATGGGTTAAATTTATTCTGCTGCACAGATCAAACATTTTGTCACATTCCCCAACCACCACAAGTTTTAAAATGGTGCATTTATTTCTATACGTAACTGCCAGCCTCCTGCTGTGGGAGGAGACAGGTCGTCTCTCTTCCACCTCTGCCCTCCAGTGGCACGCTGAAATGACTGAAGGGAGCTCACTGGATGAAAGTCAGTGTTGGGCTCCCTGAGGTGCCAGTGACATTTCACCTGCTGAGTAAGAAGCTCCATCTGTTTAGTAGCATTAATGCAAACTCAGAATACTGTCGATCATATGAAATAAAGATGCCACAGGTTTCTCATCTTGCCTGCGAAATTCTAGGGCAGGAGTACTCAACATGCTTTGCTTGGGGGCCACTTTTGCAAAATGACAGGAGGCCAGGGGCCAATCACAGCAGCCCTATACATGTTTCTAGGATAGGTTCTGCATCCAGTGTGAACAGCATCCAGCTCACCTCAGCATTGTTGAAGGACTCGCCCAGTGAGATGTTGTCACTGAAGAGAAAGCTGTCTTCAGTGAGGGAGGAAGTTGCATCTCGATCCCCGGAGCCTCCTGGGAAAGGTTTAGAGCTCTCCAGGGGGGACGGTGTGCTGGGCATGCTGCCAGGCGTCTGGCTGCCGCTCTCCCCACCCTCGTAGGCCTGCAGGTGGGACAAGTCTAGCGTCAAGCCCCCTGACTTGCCCACCACCCACGGCTTGACGTGTAGCTGCGGCTCGGTGGAGGCACAGGAAGATGGCGTGTCCAGCAGCGAGATGACATCACCGTTGTCCATGCTGTCCACGGAACGAGTGTCACCTATGCTGAGCCGGTCATCCTCCAGCCGATCCAGGCGGCCGGTGCTGCCTGCACGCGTTCTCCTCTCCAGAGGCAGCTCCAGGCGGTTGGTGCTGCCACCGGCGGACCGGCTCAGGTCCAGGCTGCAGGCGCTGATGGTGTCAGCGCCGCGCAGTGGCAACGACGCTTCACCGCGCAGGTATAGTCGCATCAGAGTGTCCTGCCAACACTGCTGCCTGGAGATCTGGACGGCAGCGTCTTGTTGGGATTGTAGCAGCTGGTAAACCTGAAGACAGCAAAGAACAAAGCTTAATAACTGCTGAACATTAGCTGCTAATGATTAAACAATTCATGTTTTTCCAAATGTTAATGATTTCTAAGTGATGCACTTTAAACTGTTCAGTGTTACCATACATTTTCATGTACAAAATATCAAAACTTTTTCCATTTCTTTTTTCTTTATGTCAAAAAAACCCCCCAAAAAATTGCTACAAAATTTTAAGTTTTCTGTAAAAATCAACAAATAAAAAAAAAACAATTGATTCATCTAAAAAAAACCTTTTTCAAATACAACATGCCTTCCAAATGCATTCTCTTAAAAAAAACTCCAAATGTCTTTGAGTTTCCTCTAAAAATCGCCCTGAATTTTCAGGTTTTCCAATGACTGCGAGAACCCTGATATTTACTAGTTCCCGACTTCACATGCAGTACCTTTATATTCTGATACCAGTAACAAAACTCTGATTATGAGAGGCATTTCAGGAAATAATGGATGAAAGGAAACGGGGAATACATTGAAGAAAGGAAATTGAAGTTAGAAAGCATTTAACCAAACCAATCAATCACTGGGGCCTCCACTAATTTCCTGTGCCTACTGTTAATCAATATTCTATAATTCACAGTGTGAGAGTATGCAGATTTAAGTGCAGGTGTTTTCTCACCCTCTTACAGACGAGGAGGCGCACGCTGGGCCCGGCCCGGTGAGTGAGCTGGACCAGAGCCATCAGGTCCTTGTAGTTCACCACATTATCTGCAAATGTTAGACACACACACACACGCCCAGTTTTACGTTTGTGCAGATGTACATGGTATTGATTGGCGTCTCCATGCGTTAACGATATGGTTTGTATCCTTTACTAATGACAGACAGGGGAGCAATCCTGTTTATTGCATCCAACATAAATCCTGAGCTCCACTGATCTGTATTGAGCGTTGATCTGACATTTTTTTAAGCTCTTCTACAAATCTGTTCAGCCATAAACTCCAGCGAGCTGTAATGAGAAACTTGATGAGCTGATATGGGGAGGTTGATCTACACTGCTCCTCTGTTTAAGGGGGAAAAAAAGACCAAAAATGACAAGTACTGTCAAAGAATGAGACATAAGAGTGCTGACCTTAAAGGGATATTTCACAAATTTTCAACCAGCTTTGCATCAAAACAATGTGGGTAGTGTGTGCAGATGAAATGTGGCAAACTTCCCTCGATCTAACCAGTGCCGAAATATCGCCTGCAGTTTTAGAAAAGAATATATAGCTGATCAAGAGAGTTACCCACCCCTTTCTCTCTTTCTCTCAAACTGAAACCGAAAACCAATCAAGCGGTATAACCAGGCAGTGCTCTAGTAGCAGGAGGGTTAACTACTTATAAGCCAGACTGACCAGTGATACTGTACTTAACGACAGCAGCTTCTGCAGCATAGACACAAATCTTTTAAATCTTATAATCCCTCTTTGTCATTATTTGCACACAATGAGGTTACAGGAATACTAGCTGAATAGCAGAGGAAAACAGTGTTAATATAAGTAATATATAAGTAATGAAAAAAAAAAAGGCAAGCCGACCTGTGTGGAGGACCTGGTTGAGGAGACAGCGGATGAGTGTTGGAGTGATGTTAAGTTCAGAGAAGAGCAGCGACAGGCCGGCGTAGCCTGCCTCCCTTAGCCTCAAGCGCTGCTTATTCTTCTCGTAAACGCGGTCGCAGCGCAACATGCGCTCAAACAGCTGTGCAGAAGAGGAATCAACGGTTATAATCACATCATTTAATATTATTTTGTAATGATGTATAGTGCCGCCATCGTGGTATTTTTCTATTGAGTAAGATTGTTAAGAATTGTCTTTAGTTTTTATGTTTTGTGTAGTTCGGACTGACCCAAAGTCAGTTATACATTTAAGTGCATGGGCCCTGAATTGACTCAATACTGTCAGTCAGTTAGGACAGTAAGGACTGTTAAAGGAGCTCTATGTGACATTCAGAGCTAATCTGTAATTCAGAGTTTGCGTTGGGATTGCCTGCACACGGTAACTGCCACTGTGCAGAGCAGTGATTATATATTAAATGATATTTTCTAATGTCAATAAAACACAATTGCGAGATGACGGCGTTTTCGTAGAACGATGTTATGTAACTTCTCCTCTCGATAACATTCAGAAGCATGGTGATAGCTGTTCAAAACATCAACAGGTTTATTTCTGTTGCGCTACCGCACAAGCTGTCAAAATTCCCAATCGAAGGCGAAGTAGGCATGTTATGTGAGCGATAATGAAAAGGCAAGCCCTTATATGTGGGAGCGGCCACACATGAGGGATTTCTGGGAGGTGATAGTCCACGATTTCACAGAGGATTTGTGGATTCAAAACTTCCGGATGATCCGATCAACTTTTAAAGAGTTATGTGATGCAATAACACCTCTTGTAGCACCGAGGGGGCCACTTCATACCGACAAGCACATAGCCATAGCATCATGTGACTGAAAAAAGCACAAAAAGTGTTTCCATTTCAGTTTTTGAAACTGATGTGTTCCCTTAGACATATTTTATGTTCGCAATTTCAATTTGTGCAATTTGAGAGTTAATGAAAACCTCCCTACTGTGACACACACGCAGGGACTCACAAGTGCAAGCGTGGCCAGACCCTCTACCACAACAAAGAACAGATAAGCTCAGATTGCAACACACAAAGAGCAGCATGACTTAATTCTCTGCTCGGGACACCATTACTCCACTACATCTTTACACAGCCACTTGTTGTTTGCTGCTATTTTAATGCTCTAAATGCCATATAGAGCTCCTTTAAGTGAAACAATTCTAAATCCCATGATTGGTTGTAATGAATACCAATGTTAGTTAAGCTGAGTTAATTCAAATTCCCTGTCTTTTCTGCATCTCAATGATGTTCCAGAAATTCCACGAATAATCGCGACATTTTCCGACCTTTTACTCAGTCAAAGTAAGTCAGTCACTGTGCTCTAGGCGTAGTAACCTACCTTGAAGACAAGTTCTCTGAGTCGATCTGAGTGCTTATTGTTGAGGAGGAGAGCGTAGCAGGAGTCGGCCGCCCCTGGCTCAAAGAGGAGCAGGAAGAGCTGGTCTCTAGCCGGACTGGTCTGAAGGAGGCTGATTAACAACTCCAGCAGCCCACACAACTGCAACACACACAAACAAAACTAGGTTTAGCTACTATAACATATATTTAACAGATTTCTACATTGTTTTGAGGATGAAATCAAAGGCCCTAAAAGACAGAAAAACAGCTTATCATATCACATTTAAACACAAAACAAATAGGAGGTGCAAGGCAAAGCACGTCTGACAACAATTAGTGCTTATATTGTAAGATTTATATCTGGTAAATTTATGTAATGTATTTATGCAATGTAATGTAATATATGTATGTTTAATTAAAGATTATGTTCTGATGAAGTGAATATTTCTGAGTTTTAACATAATTAATTAAGTTGGAAGCCTCAGTCTGACTTAATGAACGGATAAAAAGTATCAAAGAGATGCAGCAGATGCCCAGCTGTGAAGGAGGATGATGCGATTTATATTGACCATATGTTCATAGAGGGCGATGTAAGCTTCCACATATAGTCCTGTGGTGTAAAAGGATATGCAAAGTGACAGACAAAATGAAAAACAGGAACGGCACTAAAAAAAAAAGGTAGAGAGGAGAGGAAGAGGTTTGACAGGGGGTGGAAATTAATTTCACAAAAAAGTAGGCAGATACAGAGACATGTAAAAACTTCATCTTGTGAGGCGTGAAAGGTCAACTTATTTCGCAATGAAATCCCCAAAAGGCAAAAGTGGTAGGCAGTTTCACAATATATAGGTCACCTGGCAAGCACATACGAACAACATGTGTACCTACTACATATGTCTTGTTGCTGACACGCCTCAAAGTACTTTGTTTTTTGGACTGGCTCCCTGCGCAGCTAAAAGTGATTGAATCTTTTGTTTACAGTGAATGCTGTACTCCCCTAATAGGATTTTAGGAGTATTCTGGTCCTTGCAGGGGACAATCTTATTAGGCTACTGTATGATTTCGTGCAACAGGATAGTGCTTTAGCACTATCTTATCCGGATCTCAAACTGTCAGAGAAACACTGATTTTTAACACTAAACTGCTTAATTCAGTGCCTTTTCTGGTTTTAATCACCTGGTACATCTATTTTGAGACCTCTGTGAATAATTCGGCTCCCGGGAAAACCTCCTTAACTATTAACACCGAACCAGAAGAAGCTAACTGCAATGACAGCATTGCTCCGTCTGTTGTTATTGTTTTAAGATCTCTTGCAGGAGAAAATGACATATTGTGCGTTTAAATATATATGCTTTACCTCCAGTGAAAACACAATTAAAGTTTCAAATTCTCTTTCAATTATTTTTATGTATTTTAATCAAACTTCACTTTATTCTATTCATTGATTCATTCATTCCTCTCGAATCCTTGGCATTTTTTAAATAATTTATTTAATTACTAACCTATTTATGTTTCTACATGTCAGTGTACAAAGCAAGCTCTTCAAACAAATTTCCTCTGGTGTGATTAATTAAGTCGTCTGAATCTGAATCTCTCAAAAACCTGCTCCTCCTCACCTGCTCCTCGTCTCCAATGGCAGCGATGTATCCCAGAAGGCTGTGCATCTCATCCTGTGACATGCCCTTGCTGATGTAGTACTTGATGAGGCCGCAGAGAGACGCACGGATGGTCCGAATGTCGTCCTCGCTCAGGTCACTCTCTTTATTACTGTTCTTCCTAAAGGACAGAGGATAATGATGATGAAGCTTTGTGACAAAGAGACTAAATGTATTGGGCAGATATGAACTTTGGGAAATGGAATCTCACCCGTAGTAAAGGCGTACAGTGTCCAAAAGGAACTGAACGCCGTATTTTTTTCTGAAGTGCTTCCTGTTGTCTTTGATGACGGTGGACATGTACTGGATGTGACCTTCATTAAAAGAAAGCAAATGAGCAAAACTTAGAGCTGGTGACACAAACTGTCTATTTTTCACACAGAAGAAGAAGCAGCATCACATCCAGTGAAGAAAAATATATTCAGATACACAGACTAGAATAATCGCCTTGGGGTTGAGTGCCTCCCGGTACCATTCAAGTTGCATGTACAGTTTACATCCACATTTGTCCAGACTCATATGCAACCATGACAGTTCGCTTCCAGTATGGATGCTGCTACAAACAAGCTACATATTCTGAAACAGGCACGCCTCGCACACATCGTGCACTGGTCTAAATAAATGACTCCTTTTCACTCTGACTTCAGCTCACAGACATCTGCATAATCTATGTACTGATGTGCAAAAGAAATAGTCGACATTTCCTTTCTTACAGACAAACGTAGACATGTGAACCACACAAACACACACACAGATCTAACCTATACGTAGAGGGAAGTCTCCTTTGTTCCAGATGTTGAAATTGAACAGCAGATGAGTGTGAAGCTGCTGCAGAAGAGCCTGATTCTTCTCATATGTCACCTGCTCTATCAGCAGCTGCACAGCAACCAGCACGCTGACATCCACATGACCTGCTGGCAGCTAAACACAAACAAAAACAACAGATTGCATTTCATTACTACAGCTTTAATTATAAGCACATATAGCGGCCACACGTGCACATTGATAAAAAATAGAAATGGGGAAACACGCACAAGAAATTAAAGGGGGGGGCTTTTAGGAAACAAAGCAACAAACATAAACAGGTACTTATTATGTAAAGCCCCATAAACCATGATAAGGCTTGTTCGAACACAAGCTTGACATCCAAATCCCGCCTTCACGACACAGATAAGGAACACGTTGGAATGGGGTGATGCACATTAGTGGTTAATTTTACTTTTATCATTCACAGGGTGTGGTTACTTGGCCTAGAGGAGCTATTATCATGCATTTGCTTTTATCTGTGTCTCTGTGGAGTCTTTTATTTTCCCATGCGGCAAATGCTGATTCAGAGGTATTTCCTCCGCCCCCCCACACGTTAAACAAATAAATACTGAGGAACAAGAGCTAGACAAAAGATAGAAAAGGAGACAGGGACAAAAGTTATGTGAGGTGAGCTCAGTTCTCTGGAGGAGTCATGCATCATTAATAATCTCACACTGTGTGAGTCTCATACATTATCAGTGTAATGAAAACTATAATAAGCCTGAAGTCCATCAGCAGAGACTTTTCATTTGTCCTCTCAAACCCTAACTAATCCAGTTTGAATAGAAAAACAAAAGCAGCTTATGTCATTTTTGCATAGGCTAATATTATGTAAAGTCATTATGTAATTAATGCATTTTGTGGAATGCACTCCATTTGTAGAAAATGACCAGAAATGCTTTTTAGTTTTACCCACAAAATAAAAACAGAGCTAAGACTCTTACAGGATTACTATTAACTGGGGACCTGTATCTGCAGCTCACTTTGGGAACTTGCATTGTTTTAAAGTCACAAATTGCAAAGAAGCGTAGGATTTATGTTTCTGGTGTAAACTGTCTCTTGTGGTCCTCAGGTATAAATTGTAAACATTTAATATTTTTAATTTCATCTGGGCTGCTCTCAAGAAAACTTGAAAACTGTTTTCCTCAGACATATGTTACCAGAGGAAAGTGAGGGAAGTATGGTAATGGCATGTTATCAGGGATTCCCCTCAACTCAAAAATATTTTTATTTGGTTTATGCTCACCAAAAACTCTGATCTTGACAATACTGAATTGTATCTGTGCAAACTCACTAATAGAGATGTTTTCACATTTCTCTACTGAAGGGGGTTATGTCTGCGCACTTGCCTAAAATTGTAAATTTAAACGTACACCAGGCAAGTTAATCTAGGTACGTCACTAATATGACAACAACAATACTACTCAACTGGGGAACAAACCTGAACAAAACACCAACAAAGAAACCAGAAATCTCCAAAGCAGAGCAGATGAAATATGAAAAACTGAGCCAGACCGAATTAATCTTAATGCAAACTTTTGATTAGAACTCTGGGAGATCATTATGAACATACTGTAACACTATAGCAGATAATATTTTATGCACTATTTTATCATCATCCTGATAGCCTGGTAAATTTCAGCACATTAACATGATGTTAGAAAAAAATTGAATTATCGTGTTAGTCTGGTTGAAACTGGACGAAATTGAATTTCTCGATATCACATTAACACACTCAGATAATGTGACTGGAAGTCGAGCTATTCCATCATGTTAACGACTCAGTGGGACTGAAAATGAAGTGACACTTATTTCTCAATGGAGTCAGGTGTTTTTGATAAAATAGCTTCAAATCCCCGTCGGTGAGGGCTGACTTTTAGCAAGGTAAAGCGATGGAAATATTCTAAATATAGCATTTACTTAAACTGATATTTATTTATTTTGGTGTCTTTAAAAATAATCAGTGCAGGCAGAGTTTGCGTTGCACCATTGAACTGTATGAGTGCGATGCCATGGTTTGTAGCTTGACTTAATTGTGCAAGTAAACGTGCTGATTGTGTGCATAATTGGGACTGAACAGAGACCTTCTGCAGCAGCGCTCCCAGCGTGGCGACACCGTGCGAGTGGAGCAGATTCTCCTGGTTGATAAGGTGTCTCTGCAGGAAATGCTTCAGCACCAACAGGAAGGTGGCCACCAGATTCTTCTCCAGACGTGCCTCTATAACAAAAAATTAAAATGCATTTGATTCTACATGTGCCCGTGTGTCACAGGTATATTGAGAGAATAAATATGTAGGTGACAGCGCAGACCTGAAGCCCTGTTGGATGGAAGAATGACCCAATCCCCCTCGGCTGGCGTGGTCACATCAGGGGTAATGAAGTCTGAGCCAGCTGCAGGATCACTGGCCTGCTGATCAGGTGTAATCAGGGCCAACTGCTCCAGTATAGGGAGGAGCACCGGCAGGCCGCCCACACAGTTGATCATATCCTGCCACAGATACAAAAAAAAAAAATAATCAAACAGAGAATACATCCGTGCAATTCAGGTTTTAATATCCCTTTTGAGCATACACAAAATTTAAATGAGCTGCATGCTCCTCCCACCTTGATATCCCAGTTGACAACTTTGTTCCCAGTCAGGCGCCCATGCAGCATGTTTGGAGACAGATCTAGACAGATGGGGTTCCTACACGCCTGTTGACAAAAGCACCGTGTTGAGTTAGCAGCTAGCGGATTTCCTTTTAATAAATGATAAGACTGTGGTACAAATATTATTTGATCTTGCTTTAATTTCTACTCATAACAGGAAATGGAAATATGATTATGTTTGAGATGACTGCAAAATAAAAAAAACAGTATTAAAGCATACTGATATGACTGCATGTGGCTTATTTTCAAGCTTTATGAAAGGATGAATAAAACCACAGGGGTCCAATCACCTTAGGCGAATAGTGCAGCAGCAATTTGGAAGAAAGGTCGCCGAGGTCTGATTCCTGGGCTTTGAATGGAGAGATGCAGTTTGGACCTGCAGAAAAGACAGAAGAAGAGTAGGAGAAAGAAAAAACAAAAAACAACTGTAGGCTTACTTCTAATTTTGTCTGATCTGCTGCAATATTTTCATGTGAATTTGACTTTTTTTTTAATCTTAATAACTGGTCTATTTATAATTTTCTATGATCACTAAAGATGCATCAATTGCAATTTTCTTTAGTGCTATCCAGGTGTGATCAGATCACACGAGACGCGTGTTGATGCCAGATCTAAACAGTGTAATGCTCACACTGTTGCTACTTCACTCTTCTAACCAGGGTTCCTACAGCTTAAGACAAGTTGTATTTAAGACTTTTTAATGCTACTCTGAATAAAATTTAAGACCAATTTAACAATAACGAACATTTAAGAAAAAAATCATGAACCCACATCAATTACTTAGGGTTAGTAACAATGTTGTCAAGATGTTCATGGTACATAAAAACTTTTTTGGTCAAGTTAAAAGTTTAATAGGCGACTTCTAAGCTTCTGAAGTGGAACACATGGAAAATATATATTATTAAAGTACGCATTTGGGTTGCCTTGAGAATAAAAATGAATTGGTCACTTCATTGGATGTGGTACATGTGCTGTTGGCCGCTCTATCCTTACCTACATGATGGTAATTTCAGGGGGGTGTTCTGGTTATTTAGAGATTTTACAATGCAACGTCAGAATTTTATTTCTTTTTTAGTGTTTTTTAAGACTTTTGACCAATTAATTTAAGACATTTTAATACCAATCAAAGCCTTATTTTTAGATTAATGAATTCAATGCCTTTTAAGACTTTTTAAGGATCAGCGGGAGCCCTGCTTCTAACAAACACGCCTGTAATCCTTTTTATCCCCCTACATTTCTCTGTCCTCCTCTTCACTCCTCCTGCTACTTACCAGCACTGCAGATGGCTTTGATGTGGTTGGGCTGCAGGGGTTCATGAAAGACCATGACGCTTCCCAGCTGCCCCTGCAAGGAGGTAGGACTTCCCCACTCGCTGTCCTGGGTCCCTGCAGAGATGAGTTTGGTCACAGACTCAGGCTTCCCTCCCAGCAGGCCCCCCCAGGTCTGCGGCGACAGGATTGCGCCCAGTGAGGAGCGAGTGGTGGGCGTGGTGGCGGAGGAGAAGGGAGGATCTGGGATCTGTGAGGGCGGGGGAGTGGTGGTCCGGTGGCCTGCTGAGCCGATGCAGCAGGAGATAAACGGCTGTGGGTGGAGGACAAATGAATGAGACAAGGGAGTAAACAAACGAAAACACGCAAACATTACATTTCTGTCTGTGACAGTCAATAACAGGCACATAGCTGAATAAAAAGACACAAAAGAGAGTGCAGGTCTCACCTCTGTCATGGTGGGATACTTGAGGGGGGCCGACAGTTTCTGCTGTCCATCTACATAAATGTACACAAGACTCTGCCCAAATGGCCTCTTTCCTGGTACGTGCACCACACCGATGCTGTGCTGTAGACAGAAATTCAGACAGAATTTAGTCCCTTTAATCCTCACTGTTGCTCTCTTTAATCAGTCGACAAAACATTTCGTGAAAAGGTGCTAATCTTCTACACAGAGGGTGCCATCTGTGTTGCCAGACTTAAGGATATTCAGATTTTTAGGTTAATGTCTCAAAGGAGGGTCATCTTCTTCTTCTGTAATAGTGATTGCATATGTTGAGTGCTTGAAAAATGGAAATTGTGTCTGCATTTCCATATTTTCTGATGTCATTAAACCTGACGCACCCAGAGAGAGTCACAGAAGCAGTAGTCGGGCAGCATGACGGTGACATACTCCTTCTTCGTGCAAACAGCCACCACAAGCACACCCACGGAGCTGATGAAGGCCTCAAACCCCGTCCCTCCGGGGGTAAAAAAGCTGCATGGGATGAAACAAATAGAACATAAAATATTGGCAAACAGTTTGAGCGAAGCGTGACATAAAGAACCTTTTATACTGGGCCTGATGCAAGAAACAATATACAAACAAATTTTGTCTTATTTTTGCTCGTATCCACATTTTGTTCTTATTTCGGTAGCACCCACTGTTTTCTGGGATTCACCAACGTTTTCTTTTGCTCCTCTCTTAGGTAAGAGAAAAAATTTACGAGAGATCCGGAGCACTCTGGCCAAGAAAAGGAAAAAACATCTTGTTTTCACAGTCTACAAATTGTTGCCAGTGCAAGAAAAAATAAGTTTTATATTTGAGGAATATTTAAAAAATGCATTTAAACAGATTCATATTATGAGCGAGTAATTTTAATGACTGGGATATTAAATTTCAGGGCTAAATATAGCTGACCAGTGCTAGAATGTGACTAACTACATTTACTTAAGTACTGTACTTAAGTTCAAATCTGAGGAACTTTAATGTTTCCTGAGTATTTTTATCTCATGCCACTTTCCACCTATACTCCACTTTTTCCTCCACTACAGTTATTTGGCTACTTTACAAATCACGATTTTTTGAACACAAACTAGATGTAGTGAAAATAATAAGCAAGTGGTTTTTCATTCAAAAATCATTTTATGGTTCCAGCTTCTCATCTATTCTGTATGTTTGAGGACTTGTTGCTTTTCCTTTTAATTATTTAAATTATTAAATTGAAACCTCTTTGCATGAGTACTTTAAATACCTCAATACATTTCCCTTAAATCACATTTACTTTGTTTAAGTTTATTTAACAGTACATCAGTTTCACTACTGCAGAAGTTCCTCTTCTTCCTGCCCTCATACAGTGTTTAGTTTGTGTTACTTATGCTAACAGGTGACTTGTGATCAAGTGGGATTCATCACTGAACACATGTGGACAAGAGCAGATTTGGATAGTTAGGATCATTTGCTGCATGAGGCCAAATCTCAGAAGAATCACCTTCTAATGATGCTATAGTTTGTCAAGACTGAATGCTCTTGTGCTTCCATCTCTCTCCTCAATACTTCCCCTGCCTTTATTCTTCTTTTTTCCTCTCACCTGTACAGCTGCTTCCTCTTGTCCTTGCTGAGTGGGCCAAGCTGCTCCTGATCGAGTGACAACCAGGCAAAAAAACTAAAGGCCGATCCTGGCCAGCGCTGCACTGTTGGGACTACGATGCCGGCCATGCTGGGTGATAAGTCAAAGTACTGCATGGCGCTCTCCAGGCCCTGCTTCCGTACCATAGCCAGGAGGGCTCTCAGGGCAGGACCCACATATGGGTGAGCTTGTGTGGACTCCGGAGGCCTGAGAAGGCGCAGGAGTACCAGGAGTTCCCTTGCGCTCAAGGACTGGGAGCCCAGTAAGCCCAGCAGCCCCAACAGGCTCTCTGCGCAAGCTCGGTGTAGCCGTTGGTGGCGTTCCAGGCCTGCCAGAGCTCGCATGACCATGGCGGCATTAACGCAGGTGGCGCGGGTTTGGCGGTTGAGGCAGCTGAGGCGGCGGAGCCAGTCGGCGGTAAAAAGCTGCTGCTCCGATGAGTCCAGCTCTGGGAGCCACTGGACCAGCAGCAACAAGGGCTCCACATTACTGATGCCCAAGAGCCCCACCGAGGAGTGCTCCCCCTCCACTGCCTACACACACAAATACACATAAACACCAGCAAGATGAAGACACAGAACACACACAGATACACACACAGAGTATTAGAGAGCACTATTTAGTAACAGGGTTCCTAAAAAATAAATGTCATATTTTTAAAGATTTTTTTAATGCAACTCCAGATTGAATTTAAGACCAATTTTACAATAACCAAAACTGAAAAAAAAAAAAAAACGTGAACCAATATTTTTTTGTCCAGTGACAAAGTTACATCTGGTTAGAACTGGGAAATACCTGGCATTTATTTGTAATTTTTATAACCAATTCTGTGTGTCTTACTCACAAAAGTGTGTCTTAAGTAAAATTATAAAATAAATAAAAAAACAAATTAGATGTTACCAGTTATTTTGAGATTTTACAATTCAACATCAGAAAAAAAGCAAATCATAAAAATCCTAATTTCAGCGTCTGAGCATTTTTAAAGACTTTTCAGAAATATATTCAAGACATTATAATACTGCTTGTGGCCTGATTTTCATATTAATGAATTCGATGCCTTTTAAGGATCTCCAGGAACCCTGAGTTAATCAGGCAACTAACAAAATCAACCAGACCAACAAATATTTGAAAGGCAGACTAAATGAAGGAAACACCACAGATGATCCGTCTCTCACCATGTTCATCAGCTCTTTGAGGAGGTGCCGTGATGGCTGGCCGAGTGACGTGAGCACTTCATACAAGTGATTGTAACCAATCCTCTCCTTGAACACCTCCTGCAGGAGTGGCGGGGGAAAAGAACAATCAGTTCAGTGCACAACTCAGGTGAACTTGAAGTGGGGTTGTATGACATACTTTTCTACAGTCAGTCTATTACATAAAGTTAATGTCATAAGGCACATGCCCAGTTTGGAGAACTCCCACAGAAGCTAATTAAACTACTGTTGTGCATGGGAAGCAGCAACAAAACAGATTTTAGCAAAAAATAAGTCCCTCTTAAAAAAAAAAAAACGTTTTCACTGCGTTACCTTAACTTCAAACATCTATTTTCTGACAGATAAATGAAGCCACTGCATCACTCTCTTCAAAGCCAGACTCCATTAAAAAAATATGATTATAACTGATTTTAACTGTTAATTTCCACCCCACAGTCTTTCATCCGATTGAGGGATTCAAGCGACTTTAAACTCATCTAATGTTAAGTATGTGCATTAAATACAATGTATTGACCGTATGATTTTTTTCTCCAAGTATGTATTTTTATTTTTAAAGTGCTGCATATGAAAACAGACCTACCCAAAAACTTCAATTCACTGGTTAATTGTTAACATACGAGACAAACAAAGAAACTACCAATGTTTCACACATCTGGAGGACTGTTCTGAAATCGAGTCAAAAGATGGAACATGAACTTTTTAACACATTTTATGCATTTGTCCCAAAACAAAGACAAATTTAAAAGTGGTCTGAGGTCAGAAACATGTTGAACTGTATACATCATAGCTGTCTTGTGTGGCTGCTGTGTTTGTTTTTTCGTTAGAAAAGCCCATTCTGGGTTTCTACCTTACCTGTTTTATATGCCTTTTCTCTTTTTTTTCTTTGTATCTCAATATGCACATAACTAAACCAAATTACATTAAATATCTTCTCTACCTCAATAACTCATAATCACATTGTAATGAGTGGCCTGAGTGGTCCCAGTCCTAACATAGACTAGACTGTTACCTTTGCAGCTGGTGATTTGTGCATCACTGTTGTCAGGGCTTTGATGGTTGCTACAGCGAGGGAGTCTAGCCGCCCTTGAAACACCTGCAGAAAATTAACACTCATCAGTCACCACAACTATCACATGTGCTTTCAGCAGGCACAGTATGTAGAAACAGATTACTGGACACAAGTCAAATCTCCTCTTATTCCTCATGAGCACTTTTACAAGGTGACAAGCATGCACACAGTCTGAAGCCACATTCAAATATCAGGCTTGTAATCCTAAAATGATCACAATTCACTTATTTAAGGCACTGAAAACAACATGCATCACGCTTAGAGGAAAAAAAAAAGGAGACATAAGTAGATGTCCTGGAGTTTGATTCAATTAGTGTTTAAGTGAGAAGTAAAATCATTGATGATGTTTAGAGCCCAGTTTGTCACAGTAATAAGGGCTAGCATTAAAGAGTGTACTGCAGACGTTACAGTGCGGATCAGGACAGTGTCGTCTTACTGCTCCAGGTGAAAAGAACCAGTCCTTTTAATAGCATGATGATGTGACTGGAGCAGGAAGCTCTCAGGGCTTAGTAAAAAAGAAAACACCCAAAAAAAAAAACCACCCACCTCCACAAAGAAGTACCTCACTCTGTTTCCTCACACACACACACAAAAAGCATGCATGCACCCATAAAACACAAGACAAACCATGACAAAATGAACACAGCTCCATCCAGCTCTGTCCTGCTCATGTCCACCATGTTAACAGGTCACTAAATCATTTAAAATTAACATGTGGACTTGTTGGGAGTTTTGGACCAGCTGGAGAGGGACTGTTGCAAAAATCAGATCGTCATCGAGTCCAGATCACCTCAAACCGCTGAACTCTGTGAGCACACACACCAGGCCAATGTGATAGCATTCCAGCATAGCCCGCAGTAAACCGCAACAG